>NC_082665.1:24622500-25247500 GCF_025265405.1 Mesoplodon densirostris
TAAATGAAATGATATAGAATTTGCTGGTGCTAGATTGCACAGGAAAGAAAATAAACAGGTATATTTAGAAAGCTATTATAAATAAATAATTCTTGGAAATATTGCTGGAAATATTCAAATAAAGAATAATAGAGCTTCTGTTATTGGAAAATAACTTTTAAATGTATTTGAAGGAAAATGAAAATGCTGGTTTTACTAATGAAAGCAGAGGAACATAAAACTAGAGTTTTGTTTTCTAGTATGTGGTATCTAAATTCTCAAGGTATGTGTAGAACTGAGTACTTTCATACTAATTTAATTGCTTTCATACTAATTTAATTTAAATATCATCTATACTGTCTTATCTCCCATATAGTCATGTACCTTTCTATTTCTAATCAGCTGTTTCTTCTGGGTGTGAAAATTTTGTCTCATTTTAGTATTGGAAACATATCCCAAAGACAGTTAATTTAAACCTGTTAAATAATAAAGACAATTGAGACTTTTTTTCACTTAACATATGACACACCATCTCCTAACAGTGCACTACAGCAAGGATAAGTCGTTTGGGCCTTCATGCACCCTCTCTTGTATATGGCATAATCACTGAGGCTAAAATGCTATTTTTTTTTGTTTGCATAATATAATGGATCAAATAAAATCCTGGGAGACTAATCAGACTGAACCAAGGAAGATGTTTCAGATCTCTATTTTTTTGGTTCTACTCACAAACACTTGAAGTATGTTGTACAGAAAAAGAAAGAAAGAGAAAGAAAGAAAGAAAATGTAAGTTATTGATGTGTATGATGGATTGATTAGACACAAATGTAAGGAAAATGTAGGTACTTTCCTGTGAAAGGCAAAGCTACATTCCCAAATTGAACAGAAAGATAGAAAATACATACATATATTTCCATACCAAACACAGAAGTGCCATTGTCAGAAGAAAACTGCTGTTGTACAAGTAAAAACAATAAGAAATTTAAAGAATACTCATGACAGATTAAACAGATTATATTATCTAAAGTCTCGTGCCTTACATATGCTTGTGTTTCTGAAAAAATACTTTCCTCTAAATTACTTCAATCTCTACTCCAGTTTTTCTAATTCTTTGTAAATACAGCCAACAAGTAGAATAATAGAAACAAAAGAAACAATATTGAAGCAAAATTACCTCCCAATTTTTTAGTGCCCTTTTTTCAAAGAAAGGTAGCATTAGGAAAAGGAAAAAAAGACTCATATTTATTGAACATGCATGAAATAAAGGCTGCAGAAATCATGGCCAAAAAAAAAGGAAAAAAAATTATGAAGAACTAGTTAATATAATGTAAAATTTGGCCATTCCATATTTTACATGGAATCTAGGAACCCATTCCAGAAATGGTGGAGGTTAAGCCTGAAGCCACTGGGAGAGCTTTATGGTGTTTTTATCTTTTTCAGCTACAGATCTCTTTTTTCAAGTAGAATTGTGTTTTGTACACAATATATAATTGGTATCAAAACAAAGCTGCTTGTCTTGAAGCAGGTTGGTAGATGAAGCCCCATAAATCATAGCACCATGGCTGGTGGGGCTCCATGTATTCTGGAATAGCCACCTTGCTAATGTCTTTTTTTTTTTTTTTTTTGCTTTTTTTTTAACATCTTTATTGGAGTAAAATTGCTTTACAATGATGTGTTAGTTTCTGCTTTATAACAAAGTGAATCAGCTATACATATACATATATCCCCATATCTTCTCCCTTTTGCATCTCCCTCCCACCCTCCCTATCCCACCCCTCTAGATGGTCACAAAGCACCGAGCTGATCTCCCTGTGCTATGCAGCTGCTTCCCACTAGTTATCTACTTTACATTTGGTAGTGTATATGTGTCCATGCCACTCTCTCTCTTCGTCCCAACTTGCCCTTCCCCCTGCCTGTATTAAGTTCATTCTCTACGTCTGCCTCTTTATTCCTATTGTTCAGAAATATAACCCATAATTTCTGTATTTTAAAAAATTAGACTATCATTTAATTTAAAATATGTAAAGAAAGAAATGATATAAGAAGTAAAACTTTTTATTATTTTTTATTGGGATATAGTTGCTTTACAACGTTGTGTTAGTTTCTGCTGCACAGCAAAGTGAATCAGCTATACGTATACATGTATCTGCTCTTTTTTGGATTTCCCCCACATTTAGGTCACCACAAAGTGCTGAGTAGAATTCCCTGTGCTATACAGTAGGTTCTCAATATCTATAGGTTATCTATTCTAAAATAGGTTATCTATTTTATACACTGTAGTGTATATATGTCTATTCCAATCTCCCAGTTCATCCCACCTCCCCTTCTCCCCCTGGTATCTGTATCTATTCTTTACATCTTTGTCTCTATTTTTGCTTCACAAGTAAGTTCATCTGTATCATTTTTCTAGATTCCACATATAAGCGATATTATATGATTTTCTCTTTCTGACTTACTTCACTCTGTATGACAGTCTCTAGGTCCATCCATGTCTCTGCAAATTGCACAATTTAATTCCTTTTTATGGCTGGGTAAGAGTCCATTGTATATATATACCACATCTTCTTTATCCATTCCTTTGTTGATGGAAATTTAGGTTGCTTCCATGTCCTGGCTATTGTAAATAGTGCTGCAATGAACATTGGGGTACATGTATCTTTTTGAATTAGAGTTTTCTCCGAGTATATGCACAGTAGTGGGATTGCTGGGTCATATGGTAGCTGTATGTTAAGCTTTTTAAGGAACCTCCATACTGTTCTCCATAGTGGCTATATCAACTTACATTCCCACCAACAGTATAAGGGGGTTCCCTTTTCTCCACAACCTCTCCAGCCTTTATTGTTTGTAGATTTTTTTGATGATGGCCATTCTGACTGGTGTGAGGTGATACCTTGTTGTAATTTTGATTTGCATTTCTCTAATAATTAGGGATGTTGAGCATTTTTTCATGTGCCTTTTGGCCATCTGTATGTCTTCTTTGGAGAAATGTCTATTTAGGTCTTCCACCTAAATAGACATTTTTTGATTGTTTTTTTTTTTTTATATTGAGCTGCATGAGCTGTTTGTATATTTTGGAGATGAATCCCTTGTCAGTTGCTTCATTTACAAATATTTTCTCCCATTCTGAGGTTTGTCTTTTCATCGTGTTTATGGTTTCCTTTGCTGTGCCAAAGCTTTTAAGTTTAATTAGGTCCCATTTGTTTATTGTTATTACTCTAGGAGGTGGGTCAAAAAAGATCTTGCTGTGATTTATGTGAAAGAGTGTTCTGCCTATGTTTTCCTCTAAGACAGCTGTCCCCAACCTTTTTGGCACCAGAGATCGGTTTCATGTAAGACAGTTTTTCTACGGATGTGGGAGGGGATCATTTAGGCTGTAATGTGAGCAACGGGGAGTGACAAATGAAACTTCGCTCGCTTACCCACTGCTCACCTCCTGCTGTGCGGCCAGGTTCCTAGCAAGCCACAGACTTGTAGAGGTCTGTTGCCCGGGGGTTGGGGACCTCTGCTCTAAGAGTTTTATAGTGTCCAGTCTTACAGTTAGGTCTTTAATCCATTTTGAGTTTATTTTTTAGTATGGTGTTAAGTGTGTTCTACTTTCATTCTTTGACATGTAGCTGTTCGGGTTTGCCAGTACCACTTAGTAAAACATATTATTCTAAATTCCATAATGGAAAATTGACATCCAGGATCAAAAATTTTGGTTTGCATTAGTAATTAGTTTTATGTAATCAGAATGCTAATAAACAGTAGGAATGAATGTCAGCTTTAGAATATTCCCTGCTGAGACCTTTAGATGTAAAACTATTTGCATGTTGCTATTTTGTAAGATGGCTAAATATTAATAACACCAGCAAACAGTTATTTTTCAACCATTTCTTGGAAAGCATCAACAAATCCTAAATTTAAGAACAAAACAAGGTAATATATTTAAGGTACTATAAGAAAATATTCATATTCTGTTGCAAACAGAAAGACAACATGTTAGCAGCTTAATTATTTATTTAGTAAGTGTTTATATAATTAAATAATAAATGTTTTTGAATACATGAATTTATTTCTATCAGTTCTATATAATATATTGTAGTATTTTCCTTTAGTTCTTCCTAAGTGCAATTTTTAAATTACTATATTATCACACTAGTGCCTAACATTACTGGTTAAGACCTTAACCAATTACAGTTACATATCATAAATATTTCTTCAAAAGAATATACATATAAGAATATAACATGGACAAGACCCAATGACAAATGGTAGGTTTAGCAAGACTTTAAAAAAATGTCTATTAACAAATGGGAAATTTTAAATTTATTTAGAAATAACAAAAAACATAATGCTGTTAGTACAAATCATACTTATAAACAAGTCATTTTTTCAATAGGCAAAGAAAAGGTATGGCTTTATAACTCTTCATTTATGTTGAAGAAAAGACTCAGTGGCAAACGTTAAAAATAGAAATTGTCAAACACTAATTTTAATATTTCAAAAATAACTCATATATGTACATATTTACTGTGGAATATGGAGCGTGAGAAAGGTAATGTATATCAAGGCCCCATATTCTGAAATAAAATCATTTTCTAAAAGTTCTGTGAATTTGAGCAACTAACAAATAATAGTGAGAGGCTGAAAATATCAATGCCTGGGTGTTCATAGCTTTTCTCCTGATCAGAGCATTTGGGCCTCACAACTGAGCTGTTTTCTCACTACTCTCTATGGGGAAAAGAACTGATGACAATTAGTGAGAAGTCAGAGCAAGCAATCAGAGGAGAAACCCTGTATTTCTAGGGGTAGGTGTATAAGAACAACAGGCAAGGGAAGGAAGGGTTCCCAGGAGTTTCTTAGTACCAGAGTAGGGGGCAAAGAAAATTTCCGTAAGACTCTCAGTAGAACATGCCCTTGTAACCCTTTAAATTTTTTGAAGAAAACACTAATGACTGAAATGTACAATTTCTATTGTAGCTGCACTAAAAAAAAAAAAAAAAAAAAAAGACGACACTACTTAAATGAACTGTGGCAGTTTCAGCTTTATGTACCAAACAGAATTTCAAAGATGCAGTACCTTTGGGAGTCTTTAGAACTTCTTATTCCATGAGTTATTTTTGGCCTCAATCCCAGTCCCCTACTCCTTCTCCGTCACACAAGATTGTCATCTGGATACATAATTGGAATACAAGACAATCACAGCACAGCCGCGGCTGCTTTTCCCCCACGTGAGAGCACTCACCCGCTTACCTTCTCTTTTCTTAAACATCTTTAAGGATGAGTCTGATAAAAGTCTACTGAGTTCTCAGAAACACAGAGAAATTATAGCAAGTGTTCTGTGCAGACGTGGTGAAGCTCCATTTCCCAGGCTTGAGGTGTGGTGCAAGTACCTCCCAACCTCTACTGTTGGAGCTGAGAGAGAATGAGAGTGGGATGAAACCACAATAAATGATTATGCTTTATTACTACAGACTTTTCAGAGAATTAACGAACATAATAAGTAGAATCAATGACACCATAAATACCCCCACCCCTATCATGAATACTTTGATACTTCAATTGAATTTTAGAGTAAGTCGTCCTTTGTAATTTTTTTAATTTGAAAATGACTCACAAGAAGCTGTAAAATTAATGCAGAGACTTCTTGTGTATTCTTTACCCAGATTCCCTCAATGACAACATCTTATATAACCTTAATATGGTGTCAAAACCAGGAAACATACGATCCTACTAACACAGTTATAGACATTGTTCAGATTCACTAGTTGTTTTTTTTTTTAACATCTTTATTGGAGTATAATTACTTTACAACAGTGTGCTAGTTTCTGCTTTATAACAAAGAGAATCAGCTATAAATATACATATAACCCCATATCTATTCTCTCTTGCATCTCCCTCCCATCCTCCATACACCACCCCTCTAGGTGGTCACAAAGCACCAAGCTGATCTCCCTGTGCTATGTGGCTGCTTCCCACTAGCTATCTATTTTACATCTGGTAGTATATATAAGTCCATGCCACTCTCTCACTTCATCCCAGCTTACCCTTCCATCTCCCTCTGTCCTCAAGTCCATTCTCTACAATTGCATCTTTATTCCTGTCCTGCCCCTAGGTTCATCATAAGCTTTTTTTTTTCTAGATTCCATATATATATGTTAGCATATGGTATTTGTCTTTCTCTTTCTGACTTACTTCACTCTGTATGACAGACTCTAGGTCCATCCACCTCACTACTAAATAACTCAATTTCATTTCCTTTCATGACTGAATAATATTCCATTACATACATGTGCCACATCGTCTTTATCCATTTGTGTGTCAATGGACATTTAGGTTGCTTCCATGTCCTGGTTATTGTAAATAGAGCTGCAGTGAACATTGTGGTACATGACTTTTTTTGATTTATGGTTTTCTCAGGGTATATGACCAGTAGTGGGATTGCTGAGTCGTATGATAGTTCTATTTTTACTTTTTTTAAGGAACCTCCTCACTGTTCTCCATAGTAACTGTATAGATTTACATTCCCACCAACAGTGTAAGAGGGTTCCCTTTTCTCCACACCCTCTCTAGCATTTATTGTTTGTAGATTTTTTGATGACAACCATTCTGACTGGTGTGAGGAGATACCTCATTGTAGTTTTGATTTGCATTTCTCTAATGATTAGTGATGTTGAGCATTCTTTCCTGTGTTTGTTGCCAATCTGTGTATCTTTTTTGGAGAAATGTCTGTTTAGGTTTTCTGCCCATTTTTGGATTGGGTTGTTTGTTTTTTTGATATTGAGCTGCATGAGCTGCTTGTAAATTTTGGAGATTAATCCTTTGTCAGTTGCTTCATTTTCAAATATTTTCTCCCGTTCCGAGGGTTATCTTTTCATCTTCTTTATGGTTTCCTTTGTTGTGCAAAAGCTTTTAAGTTTCATTAGGTCCCATTTGTTTATTTTTGTTTTTATTTCCATTTCTCTAGGAGGTGGGTCAAAAAGGATCTTGCTGTGATTTATGTCATAGAGTGTTCTGCCTATGTTTTCCTCTAAGAGTTTTAGAGTGTCTGGCCTTACATTTAGTTCTTTAATCCATTTTGAGTTTATTTTTGTGTATGGTGTTAGAGAATGTTCTAATTTCATTATTTACATGTAGCTGTCCAGTTTTCCCAGCACCACTTATTGAAGAGGCTGTCTTCTCCATTGTATATTCTTGCCTCCTTTATCAAAGATAAGATGACCATATGTGAATGGGTTTATCTCTGAGCTTTCTATCCTGTTCCATTGTTCTATATTTCTGTTTTTGTGCCTGTACCATACTGTTCTAAATTAATGCACAGAAATCTCTTGCATTCCTATATATTAACGATGAAAAATCTGAAAGAGAAATTAAGGAAATGCTCCCCTTTAGCATTGCAACAAAAAGAATAAAATTCATAGGAATAAATCTACCTAAGGAGACAAAAGACCTGTATGCAGAGAACTCTAAGACACTGATGAAAGAAATTAAAGATGATACCAACAAATGGAGAGATATACCATGTTCTTAGATTGGAAGAATCAACATTGTGAAAATGACTATACTATCCAAAGCAATCTACAGATTTAGTACAATCCCTATCAAACTACCAATGGCATTTTTCACAGAACTAGAACAAAAAATTTCACAGTTTGTATGGAAACACAAAAGAGTCACTAGTTTTTACATGCAAAGTTTTTTCATGTATAGTGCTGTGTAATTTTATCAGATGTGTGGATTTGTGTAAGCATCATCACAACCAGAAGACAAAAATCCTTCCATCACAGAGAAGAAACTCCCTTGTGTTACAACTTCCTCCAAACCCTAATTTATGAGAAACACTAATCTTTTCTCTGTTATTGTTACAATGATTGTATAATTTGAAGAGAACTAAATAAACGGATTCTTATAGTATAGTAACCTTATAGTAACCTTTGTTATTGGCTTTTTTCACCCAGCATAATGACCTCAAAATCCATCAGAGTTGTTGTATAAATCAATAGTTCCTTTTTACTACTAAGTGATATTCAATTGCATGGGTGTACCACCATTTGTTCATGCGTTCATCATTAAAGAACATTTGGATTTTTTCCAGTTTTTGACTCATATGAGTCCAAATCTGCTATGAATATGGATCAACAGGTTTTTCTATGAATATGAGTTTTCATTGTTCTAGGATGAATATCCATCAGTGTGATAGCTGGGTTGTGTGGTAGATGCATGTTATATTTTTATAAGAAACTGCCAAATTGTTTTCCAGAATGACTATCATTTTACTGCCCACCAGAAATGTATGAGAGATGCAATTGCTCCACATTCTCACCAGTACTTGAAACAATCAGTACTTTTTATTCCAGCCTTTCTAATAGGTGTGTAGTACTATCTCATCATAGATTATTTTACATTTCCCTAATGGCTAATGAATTAAATGTCTTTTCATGTGCTTATTTTCCATCTGCTATCCTTTTTATTAAAAGTGTCTGTTCAACTCCCTTTGCATATCTTGTAATTGAATTGTTTTCTTACTGTTGGATGTAGAGAGCTCTTTATATATTCTGGCTAAAAATCCTTTGCTATGTCATTTGCAATATTTTCTCCCATTCTGTGGCTTGTTATCTAATTAATAAAGTCTTTTGCAGAGCAGAAATTTCTAATATGCATGATATTCCATTTATTGATTTTTCTTTCCTGGATCTATTTATATTTTAATTTCCAATCCTGACCATTTTGTGTCCTGAATGTGGGTAACGTTGAAAGAGTCACAAACTTGTTTTCAGGAAACTTTTTTGCTTGTGCTGCAGAGTGAACTTACACTTTACTGAGGCCCTATCACATTTCATATGTTTTCCATATATATATATATATATATATATATATATATATATATATATATATGAAAGATGCCAATTAAAGGTGTTAAATACACACACACACACACACACACACACACACACACACATACATGCATCCAAGCTACTAGAAGTTTACCTTAAGGAGTCATAGACATTAAATTCACTATATATTTAATTGCTGAATATATTGTTAAAATCATAATATGTATATCAGTATTTCTATCACAGAAGTCTGATAATTTACCAAAATAATTCCTAAAATTATATATTTTCAATGAATGATGGGAATCCCAAACTTCTATTAAAACTTTTATGATATGTTCAGAATTTTCAGTGAATAGCTTTTCAACATTCTTTTTTTTTTTTTTTTTTTTTTGGCAGTACGTGGGCCTCTCACTGTTGTGGCCTCTCCCGTTGCAGAGCACAGGCTCCAGATGCGCATGCTCAGCGTCCATGGCCCACGGGCCCAGCCGCTCCGCGGCATGTGGGATCCTCCCGGACCAGGGCACAAACCCGTGTCCCCTGCACCGGCAGGCGGACTCCCAACATCTGCGCCACCAGGGAAGCCCTCAACATTCTTGATGGAAACTAATTCATAAAAAAGTCTATAAGGTCAGATACTTTGAACCTTTTTCTTTATGTTCTGACACAGCTAGAGTTTAATCTCTTCCTTTTATAGCCCATGAATTTAGTGATGAAAATGGAGAAATTACATACTGTTGGAGATCATCTTCTTGCTTAAATACTATTTTATGAAAGTATAGAGCCTAAAAAATTTAGATCAGGTATAGAAAAAAATTTTCAAATACATATTTTATTGACATTAATACAAAACGTAGTGACCAAAAACAATGATTGGTTATCCATAACTGTCAATTATTCAGGAAGTATTTGTATAATGATAACAAAGCTATTTGTCTTCTTGATGAGAGATGAGACAGGTTTTTGTTTTTTAAGAATCAGTGTGTGCCTTTTGACAAAGCACTTAACCTGTGTCATTCAGATATCCTTCTATGTTAAATGCTTGATTATTGGTACTAGTTACCACTGCATCTTCCAGTGACATTTGACAATTAATTAGCCACATTAGTAGACATATACACTTCTTAAGATATTGGGTAATAATTAGAGGTCTTCATGTCCTGTTTTAGTAAGCTACTCAGAATACTGTTAGTATTAACATTGGGTAATGTATAAAATTTTTATTTCAGGAAAAATAATGGGAATATTTTGTGAATGAGTAAAATTATTTCCAGTTTTTTTCCCATTTATTTCCCCATTCAATACAAATGAGCTCAAATGACAAAAGAACAGAAGTGCAATTGATTTTGTTGTATTCGAATTTTGACTGAGTGCATTTGGTAATTCAATCAAATCCTTCTGTCAGTACCAATTTGTTATAGCATTTGGTATTCTAGTAACAATAATAATTTTGCCATAATAATCTGTCCTTCCACAAGCTAGGAATAAGTCTTCAGTGCATCAGTTCCAAGGAAACAAGTAGTATTCTATATTTGTTAGTATTTTCCCATTTCACTTCTGCAATTTTACAAGAAAAAAAAATAACAAGAAAAAATAATCACATTTTAAATTTTATTAGGCAAATCAGCAATAAGTGGTACCTTTTTTAACCTGCAATTCTATATCTGTTTTGGATCAAGATTTTATATATGCATAAATATGTTTCTGGATTCTGTTCTCTTCTTTAACATTTATATATCTTCTTTACAATATATCATTTCCTAATTACCCTGATTTTGCTACATATTATACTGCTGTAATGCATATTGCTGCATTATAAATTATACCCAAACTTAGAATCTAATAACAACAAACATTTATTATTTTATACTTTCTTTGGGTCAGCAATCCAAACATGACTTCATCATGTGCTTGTGGGTCAAGTTCTCTCATGAGGCTCTAGACCAATTATTGACTGAACAACAGTGTCAGCTGATGGCTCAACTTGGGATAGGATCTATGTCCAAACGTGGTTGGCCTCGGCCCCTCACCACCTGGGGATCCCTACAGGGCTGCCTCATGACATGGCAGCTGTATTTTCATCTCACAGAGAAAGCAGTTTGAGGAAGAGTGAGAAAGAGTACACCCAACACAAAAGCAACAGTCTTTTTATTACCCAGTCTCTAAAATAGCATCACATTGTACCTGCCCTATGCTATTTATTACATACAAGTCAGTAAATTCAGGAGACACAAATGGAATGGATTGCAAAGGGTTATTAGAAAACCAGGAAGTAGAAATCACTGAACTTTATCTTAGAGGCTGCCTACCACACAATGTATTTATAATTAGAATGTCTATCTGATAGGGCTAGTGCCACCGATATATCCTTTTTGGGGAGTATCTTGAATATCCTTGGGACTTAATTATTTTATATGATGCTAATAGGCTTACCAAGTTTCCAAAAAATTAAATTTCTCTTGTCATTTTGATTTTAAGTTGCATTGAATCTATAACCTAGTTGAAGAGATTGAGAAGTTTGTAATGTTGATCATCTTTATATGCAAAAATGGAGTAAATGCTATTGATATATGTATCCTTTAAAGTCTTACCATATAGCTAAATTTTTTTCTCCTTCAAAGTTTTCATATTGTGTGTTAGATTCATTAACTAGTTGGTCATTTGTGTATTTATTTATATAGTTATTTATTTAGCATCCAATATCGCCATCCTGCCTACTAAGTGTAACATTGAACAAAACAGACAAAAATCCCTACATTTATATAATTTATATTCATTTAGAAGAGAGAGAAGAGAGTTAAACAAATTGATTAGGTATAGTTTATAGAGTATTTGATGACAAAAATTGCTCTAAAAATAAACAAGGGAAAGGAGAGAACAAATGAGGAAAGAACAAGCATGTATCATTAAATATGGTGTTTAGGTATCTCCCACTGAGAAGTTAACATTTGAAAAAAGACTTGAAGTAGATGAGTGAACAAGCTAGGTAAATACCAGGTGAGAGAGCATTTAAGGCAGAGAGCCAAGGAAGTGGTAAATCCTGCCTCTACAGGCTCGGTTTGATTTAAAAGATCAGTGAGGTCTTTGTGACAAGATCAAAGAGGACAAGTGGAAGAGGACACTAGATCTGAATAGGAAGCCAGGACTTTTCATTTCTGTTACCCATTTTGATAACCATTTCTTCTTTCCTGAGTGAGATAGGAAGTCCGTGGACGGTTTTTGAGCAGAAGAGAAACATGACATGACTTACTTTCATTAGGATCCTTGTGGAGGCTATTTCTGGTAGCCATATGGAATGGAAATTTAACCCAAGGTGGAGCAATTGATGTGTTGATAAGTAATAAAATTCTGTATATGTTATGTGTAACCACAAAAATTCAGACAGAATAGATACAGCTTATGAAAAAGAGAGAGGTGTCAAAGATGATCCTAAGATTTTATAGGATCGACTATGATGTACTAGCTGTCAGCAGATATGGGGATGTGGAACATATTGGAAATGGTGAGGGAAAATCAGTAATTCACTATGAAATGTTCAAGTGAATTTAGAGTTGAATACATAAATCTAGTATCTAGTCTTTTGCACTAACCTTTTGGGTTTTTTATTCAGTGTCACTCTGGGGTTCACCCTTTTTTTGCTGCATATAGTCAGCATTCCATATTTCTTTTCATTTTTTGTTGTTTCATTTTTGTAAATGCCATTTGGGAGCATGTAAAAAGGCAAGATGTCAGCTCCATGAAGACCAAAGGAAAGCATATCTCAAGAAGAGCAGCAAATTATCGCAAATGTCCAAGGGCAGAAATAATCTGGAGCATTTCAAAAGCCAGTGCCATTGGAAAATAATGGGAATGTAGGAGACTAGGTAGTTAAAGGATATATTTGCAGGGCCTATCATGTTTTGTAATCCAGTTTAGAGAGTTGGGGCTTTATTCTTTCTGCTTTGGGAAATGATTGAAACAATTTAAGCAGGGAAATTACATAAATAATTTTATTTGGAAAAGTTGATAATAACTGGCTATGTGGAAAATGGATTGTAAAGGCCAAAATTAAAAGCAGAGAGGCCAGTAAGTGTGTATTACAGTAGTCTAGGGGACAGATATTGGTGATGTAGATGATTGCAGTTGAGATGGTATAGCTGAGGACTTAATATACATCTTAAAGATACTGACTGAAGAACTTGATGATGGATGAGACAGAAGTTTAGGGATAGGGAAGAACCAGAAATATGTCCTTGATTGTTATGTTGGGTAGATGTGATGCTGCATACAGAATCAGGAAAAACTGAGGAGGCATAGATAACATGGGGGAAAGTAGGAATCAATAATACTATTTTGTGTCCATTTTAACATTAAGATGTATTAGATTTTCAAAGGGGAGTGTCAAAGGAATTTGTACATGCAATTCTGGAGATCCTTGGATATTATGGGGTGGAAAATCATAGACTTGGGAGTCAACAGTATGTATAGTACTTACAGACAGGGGAAAATGTGACCAAAGGTGATGTGAAGTTAGAGAATAAAAGGCAGATATGGGCCAAATTGTTTTTTTTAAAAATCATATGTACTTATGTATTGAGTTAATTGGAAGTTAAAATACTTCAAAATACTGTAGTGGTTGAATCAAAGATAGAACATCTTTACCCCTTTATGTACTTTCAGGACTTTTTAATGCATTTGCTTATATCTACAATCATAATACAGTTAATATTCATAGAGGTCCTACCACATTCTCAACTTTTATTCCCTCAGTCTTTCAAGCTACATTTTCTCTTACAGCCTGTCTCTAATACTGAGTGACCTTTTTTCTATAACAAACTGGTCTGAAATACTAACATGGTACAATGTCAGAGATCTTACACCATCTGTCTTTGTACATACTTTGTATTAATCGTTCATCCAAACGGTTTTCATATATTCTTTAAAAAGCCATAGACTTTTACATCCATTATTATTGTTCCCAGCATCACTGTAATGTAATAAATCATAGACTATGTGATTATAAAAATATACTCTTGAAAAGCTCAAATAAAACAAGCCTATACAATTGAATCAAGGTTTAACATGTTTAACATAGCATGCATTTATCATTAGGACATTAGGAATTAGAATAAAGTTAGTTAGAAATGTGAAGCAAATCAATTTAAGATTTCAGCTAATATAGAATATATGTGAGTAAATTATTTGATGATCCACTTGAAAACAAAAGATTTTGATTAAGCACTCAAGAAATTTCAGCTGTTTCTTATTAACTTCCTTTGGAGGCATCATGTTGGTAAATAGAATTGGCTATTTCACATTCCTGCAGGATGGAGACTAATCTTAATATCAATTAAATGCATTACAGCACTTCTTCTTTCCACTACTAAACATATTTGTTCTGATTTAGACAAAAGCCCCTTGTTATGCTTTTACTTCTCTAAAAGGAAATTTGGTTGTAAAAATGTCTCACATTTATAACTACAGTTTTAGCAATGGAACATTTAACTCTTTTCCATATACAACACTTCTAATAATTCATATACACAACAAGCTGAAGCCAAAAGCTAATACTTTTTTAAAAATATGTTGCAAAGTGTACAGGCCAAAAATTCAACATAATTTTATTAGAGTGTCACATTTAAAAATTTGGTCTTCTAAAACTAAATTACAGGAAGAAAGAAAATATCAATTTTTATAAATCTCTGTCACATCAAAATACTGTGTCTAAAACATTGTGAATCCTTTAAAATCCCTGTATTGTCTTAACAGTAAGTGCACAAAGAAAAAGGTGTATCTGATTCCATATTGCTCTGCTGCAGGTTGTATTGTCTCTTTCCAACCTTGCTACTACTGAGATACTATTTTCCCAAAATTTTGAATCAGTACTACTCTAAATATTTTTCCCCTGGTAGCTACTTAAGTATTTAAGAAAATACTATTCTTAAAGTTGAAAGAGCTTATCATCTTTGCTAAGAGTTAACCGGATATACATGCATGAGTGAACATTAATTTCTGGAATGCTATCCCAGTCTTACTTTAACAAATCTAGCAAACACTTTTTTATACAATGATCTCACTTCCAGAGCATTGAAGTTATGTATAAAGTGAATTTAATAATAGCCATTGAGAGGACAGACAGCAGAAGCAAGAAGAACTACAATCCTGCAGCCTGTGGAACAAAAACCACATTCACAGAAAGATAGACAAGATGAAAAGGCAGAGGGCTATGTACCAGATGAAGAAGCAAGATAAAACCCCAGAAAAACAACTAAATGAAGTAGAGATAGGCAACCTTCCAGAAAAAGAATTCAGAATAATGAGGGTGAGGACGATCCAGTACCTCAGAAAAAGTTTGGAGGCAAAGATCAAGAAGATGCAAGAAATGTTTAACGAAGATCTAGAAGAATTAATAACAAACAGAAATGAACAATACAATAACTGAAATGAAAAATACACTAGAAGGAATCAACAGCAGAATAACTGAGGCAGAAGAACGGATAAGAAACCTGGAAGACAGAAAGGTGGAATTCACTTCTGCAGAACAGAATAAGGAAAAAAGAATAAAAAGAAATGAAGACAGCCTGAGACTTCTGGGACAACATTAAATGCAACAACATTTGCATTATAGGGGTCCCAGAAGGAGAAGAGAGAGAGAAAGGACCTGAGAAAATATTGGAAGAGATTATACATGAAAACTTCCCTAACATGGGAAAGGAAATAGCCACCCATGTCCAGGAAGCACAGAGAGTCCCATACAGATAAACCCAAGGACAAACACGCCGAGACACATAGTAATCAAATTGGCAAAATTTAAAGACAAAGAAACATTACTGAAAGCAGCAAGGGAAAAACAGCAGATAACATTCAGGGGAACTTCCATAACGTTAACAGCTGATTTCTCAGCAGAAACTCTACAAGCCAGAAGGGAGTGGCATGACATACTTAAGGTGATGAAAGGGAAGAACCTACAACCAATATTACTCTACCCAGCAAGAATCTCATTCAGATTCAATGGAGAAATCAAAAGCTTTACAGACAAACAAATCTAACAGAGTTCAGGACCACCAAGCCAGCTCTACAGCAAGTGCTAAAGGAACTTCTCTAAGTGGGAAACACAAGAGAAGAAAAGGACCTCCAAAACCAAACCCAAAACAATTAAGAACATGGTAATAGGAACATACATATCGACAATTACCTTAAATGTGAATGGATTAAATGCTCCAACCAAAAGACACAGCCTTGCTGAATGGATACAAAAACAAGACCCATATATATGCTGCCTACAAGAGACCCACTTCAGACCTAGGGACACATACAGACCAAAAGTGAGGGGATGGAAAAAGATATTCCATGCAAATGGAAATCAAAAGAAAGCTGGAGTAGCAATACTAATGTCACATAAAATAGACTTTAAAATAAAGAATGTTACAAGAGACAAGGAAGGACACTACATAATGATCAAGGGATCAATCCAAAGAGAAAATATAACAATTATAAATATATATGCACCCAACATAGGAGCACCTCAATACATAAGACAACTGCTAACAGCTCTAAAAGAGGAAATTGACAGCAAACAATAATAGTGGGGGAATTTAACACCTCACACCAATGGACAGATCATCCAAAACGAAAATAAATAAGGAAACAGAAGCTTTAAATGACAAAATAGAGCAGATAGATTTAACTGATATTTATAGGTCCTTCCATCCAAAAACAGCAGATTACACTATCTTCTCAAGTGTGCATGAAACATTCTCCAGGATAGATCACATATTGGGTCACAAACCAAGCCTCAGTAAATTTGAGAAAATTGAAATCATATCAATCATCTTTTCTAACCACAATGCTATGAGATTAGAAATGAATTACAGGGAAAAAATGTAAAAAAAAACAAACACATGGAGGCTAAACAATATGTTACTAAATAACCAATAGATCACTGAAGAAATCAAAGAGGAAATCAAAAAATACCTAGAGAAAAAGGACAATGAAAATGCAGCAATCCAAAACCTACGGGCTGAAGCAAAAGCAGTTCTAAGAGGGAATTTTATAGCTATATAAGCCTACCTCAAGAAACGAGAAAAATCTCAAATAAACAATCTAACCTTACACCTATAGGAACTAGAGAAAGAAGAGCAAACAAAACCCAAAATTAGCAAAAGGAAAGAAATCATAAAGATCAGAGCAGAAATAAATGAAATACAAAGAAAGAAAACAATAGCAAAGATCAATAAAACTAAAAGCTGGTCCTTTGAGAAGATAAACAAAATTGATAAATCACTAGCCAGACTCATCAAGAAAAAGAAGGAGAGGGCTCAAATCAATAAAATTAGAAATGAAAAAGAAGAAGTTACAACAGACACCGCAGAAATACAAAGCATCCTAAAAGACTACTGCAAGCAACTGTATGGCAATAAAATGGACAACCTGGAAGAAATGGACAAATTCTTACAAAATGGTAACCTTCCAAGACTGAACCAGGAAGAGGTAGAAAATATGAACACACCAATCACAAGTAATGAAATTGAAACTGTGATTAAAAATCTTCCAACAAAAAAAAGTCCAGGACCAGATGGCTTCACAGGTGAATTCTATCAAACTTTTAGCGAAGAGCTAACACCCACCCTTCTCAAACTCTTCCAAAAAATTGCAGAGGAAGGAGCATTCCCAAACTCATTCTATGAGGCCACCATCACCCTGATACCAAAACGAGACAAACGTACTACAAAAAAAGAAAATTAAAGACCAATATGACTGATGAATATAGATGCAAAAGCCTCAACAAAAAACTAGCAAACAGAATCCAACAACACATTAAAATGATCATACACCATGATCAAGTGGGATTTATCCCAGGGATGTAAGGATTCTTCAATATACACAAATCAATCAATGTAATACATCATATTAACAAATTGAAGAATAAAACCATATGATCATCTCAACAGACGCAGAAAAAGCTTTTGACAAAATTCAACACCTATTTATGATAAAAACTCTCCAGAAAGTGGGCATAGAGGGAACCTACCTCAACATAATTAAGGCCATATACAACAAACACAAAGCAAACATCATACTCAGGGGTGAAAAATTGAAAGCACTTCCTCTAAGTTCAGGAACAAGACAAGGATGTCCACTCTCACCACTATTATTCAACGTAGTTTTGGAAGTCCTAGTCATGGCAATCAGAGAAGAAAAAGGAATACAAATGGGAAAATAAGAAGTAACACTGTCACTGTTTGCAGACGACATAATACTATACATAGAGAATCCTAAAGATGCCACCAAAAAACCACTAGAGCTAATCAATGAATCTGGTAAAGTTGCAGGATACAAAATTAATGCACAGAAATCTCTTGCATTCCTATACACTAATGATGAAAAATTTGAAAGAGAAATTAAGGAAACACTCGCATTTACCATTGCAACAAAAAATAAAATGCCTAGGAATAAACCCACCTAGGGAGACACAAGACCTGTATGCAGAAAACTATAAGATACTGATGAAAGAAATGAACGATGATACCAACAGATGGAGAGATATACTATGTTCTTGGATTGGAAGAATCAATATTGTGAAAATGACTATACTACCCAAAGCAATCTAAAGATTCAATGCAATCCCTATCAAATTACCAAAGGCAATTTTGCCAGAACTAGAAGAAAAAATCTTAAAATTTGTATGGAGACAAAAAAGACCCTGAATAGACAAAGCTGTCTTGAGGGGAAAAAACGGAGCTGGAGGAATCAGACTCCCTGACTTAAGACTATACTGCAAAGCTACAGTAATCAAGACAATATGGTACTGGCACAAAAATAGAAATATAGGTCAGTGGAACAAGATAGAAAGCCCAGAGTTAAACCCACACACCTATGGTTAACTAATCTATGACAAAGGAGGCAAGGATATACAATGCAGAAAAGACAGTCTCTTCAATAAGTGTTGCTGGGAAAACTGGACAGCTACATGTAAAAGAATAACATTAGAACACTCCCTAACACCATACACAAAAATAAACTCAAAATGGAGTAGAGACCTAAATGTTAGACTGGACACTCAAACTCTTAACAGAAAACATAGGAAGAACACTCTTTGACATAAATCACAGCAAGATCTTTTTTTTTTTTTTATCCACCTCCTAGAGTAATGGAAATAAAAATGAAAATAAACAAATGGGATCTAATGATGCTTAAAAGCTTTTGCACAACAAAGGAAACCATAAGAAGACGAAAAGACAACCCTCAGAATGGGAGAAGATATTTGCAAACGAATCAACGGACAAAAGATTAATCTCCAAAATATATAAACACCTCATGCAGCTCAATATTAAAAAAACATACAACCCAATCTAAAAATGGGCAGAAGACCTAAATAGACTTTTCTCCAAAGAAGACATACAGATGGCCAAGAAGAACATGAAAAGCTGCTCAACATTGCTAATTATTAGAGAAATGAAAATCAAAACTCTAAGAGGTATCACCTCACACCAGTCAGAATTCTCATCATTTGAAAATCTATAAACAACAAATGCTGGAGAGGATGTGGAGAAATGGGAACCCTCCTGCATTGTTGGTGGGAATGTAAATTGATACAGCCACTATGGATAACAGTGTGGCATTTTCTTAAAAAACTAAAAATATAATTAACCATATGATCCAGCAATCCCACTGCAGGACATACACCCAGAGAGAACCATAATTCAAAAAGATACACACACCCCAATATTCATTGCAGCACTCTTTACAGTAGCCAGATCATGGAAGCAATCTAAATGCCTATCAACAGACGAATGGATAAAGATGTGTTACATATATACAATGGAATATTACTCAGCCATAAAAAGGAATTAAACTGGGTCATTTGTAGAGACATGGGTTGATCTAGAGACTGTCATACAGAGTGAAGTAAGTCAGAAAGAGAAAAACAAATATCATATATTAATGCATATATGTGGAACCTAGAAAAATGGTACATATGAACTGGTTTGCAGGGCAGAAATAGAGACACCGATGTAGAGAACAAACGTATGGACACCAAGGGGGGACAGCAGCGAGGCTTGTGGGTGGTGGTGTGATGAATTGAAGGATTGGGATTGTCATATATACACTGATGTGTATAAAATGGATGACTAATAAGAACCTGTCGTATAAAAATATATATAAGAAAAATAAATAATTAAATAAATAAATAAATAATAATAGCCATTTTATATTTAAAGAGCAGCCAATAAGTCTCCACCTATGGCATTCAGAAAATAATTCCTATCAACTGATGTCAACCTTTGTTATGTGTATTGTCACAAGAGAAGTGGTGTATATTGTTTTGTACCTCATGTTTATAAATAATGCTTGTAATAATGTATATTTTAAACACTGCGACTCATTGTTTTCTGACTGCACAATGACATAAATTTTACTGCTTTTCCATTGAGAAAGTTAAACATAACTTGCCTAACCTAGTCAAATATAATACCTATGCAAGAGAGTTTGAGAGAAAATACAAATTTTGTAGGGTCCTATTTAAATTTGCAACTTCAGAAAAAGTCAATATGTAGAATGTTCTTGATTGGAAGATTTAGGCTTCCATTCTGACATACTTACTGAAGAAACTATCACACAATTTTGTTTTTACATATTAGAATGATTCAGAAGTGGCTCATCCAACTGATAATAAAAGACCCACTGAATTGTGGAGATTCTTGCACTTTTCTGGACTTGAGTATTATCTTCTGGCGTGTTGTTTGTATAGGGTATTGGGGGAATCCTATGTCCAGAAGAACTGAATGTCCCACTGGAAAAAATGGTATATAACATAAGTGATGATATTACAAGATTCATGTAATTCTTTCAGTATCTTTTCTTCATAATTTAGGAAAAATGAAATGGCATGAGAATACAGACTTAAGATTAAACATGGGTGGTTGATGCACATGTGTATATCCATTCCCTCCTACATTCTCACTCAAAATATATTAGAGAATAAAAATACTATATAATTTTTTTTTAAAAATCAGAAGACCTGATCAAATGTGAGACAACAAAAAAAAGGACTTGGGAAAATGGGAGGAAGTATTGAGATACGAGGGTGCTAAATGACTTGGCAGAGCGGTACAGGCAAAATAGTCAGATATGAAAGCAGTATCAATATGTTTTAAGAAATACAAGGTGTTAATATGTTATATTACAGTTATCCTTTCTTAAAAGATACACTCCATAATAAATAATGAAGTAAAACAAACAAAAGAAAACCTTGGAACGCAGGAATATAAGTGAGGGATTTAATATAAGACTAAGGAATAAGCGAATCCCAAAGTTTCTATGAGGGCACATCACAGAAGGACAGCTGAGGACATCCCAGTAAGACAGCTGTGGAGCAGAGCTAGAAGCTGGAGCTGGCAGTTCAGTGCAGAGTAAGAGGCTGGTGGGTCATGGGAGATTTCTTTTTGATGAACCTGAGGGCATTTTTTATAGTTTTCTTTTTTTTTTTTAATGTTTGATGCTGAATTAGCAGCAGTAGAAAAAACAGTGCAAGCAAATAAATGAGTCAATTATTAAAGCTAGATCAATGGAACAGCAACAAAAACATATATTAGAATGTGGGCCAACTGTGAATGGCATTTATGTGGTCATATAACAGTAATTCAACCAAGCAGTTATAATGCAATTTTATTTTTAAGTTGGTAGAACAGATGTTTGTGTGTGTGCTTGGGTGTGTGTATGCATATTAAAGCATGAGTACATTTTGTATGTGTGTATGTGTGTAAATGTTGGATATGGTAGTGTAATTCATGTGACCTAGTCATCAGCTTCAGAAGGTCAGTAGTTATTGCCTCAAATGATTTTTTTTTTTTTAAAAAGGAATAGTAGCAGCATGTTGTTTTAAAACGTTTGCCTAAACACCAGTAAGTTTGTTATTTAGAAGATTTTGCTAGGGCTTCCCTGGTGGCGCTGTGGTTGAGAGTCCACTTGCCGATGCAGGAGACACAGGTTCATGCCCTGGTCCGGGAAGATCCCACATGCTGCGGAGCAGCTGGGCCGGTGAGCCATGGCCGCTGAGCCTGCATGTCCGGAGCCTGTGCTCCACAACAGGAGAGGCCACAACAGTGAGAGGCCCACGTACCGCCAAAAAAAAAAAAAAAAAAGAAAAAGATTTTGCTAAATATCAGAAGAAAGAGCTAGAAAGAGTAGAAAGTATTGCCTTTGGGAGGTAAAAATCAAGAGGGCAGCAGAGTGTGGAGAAAAGAAATGCTATTTGGTTTTGGTTTTGGTATGTTTAGATGAGCCACTTCATTTACACAATTTCATAAACTTGTAATTTGCATATGTCTGGAGCTCTTGCCAACATGTTTCATACCAACTAAGCATGGCAACAATCTCTGTTTTGTCTCAGCCAAGCTGCAGCCCAAGCAGCAGGCACAGCCCAATGTCACTTTACCTCATGTCCACACCAAGTGTCCCTCACCTCCCCCTCAATTTTTCCCTGGGACTCTGAAACATTCACATCCATGAGACATGCATATTACCCATACATGTCCCACACTGCAGAGACATAAAGCAAAGTTTTAACCAATAAGAGACAGAAGAAATCAGCAGATAAATTCTCCTTCCATTCCAGGGCTGATTTGTTGATAGAGTAACATATACTGCTTCTCAGAAAAATGGTTTTACTTACTGCAAAGTTTCTGGTAACCAGGAGGTTTTATTTTCTCTCTGACATTCCTTGTTTCACTAACATTTTCCCCACCTCTGGTTTCTTTAGGATTGTACTTCCTAATCAAGTAGTAGCCTAGGAGTGTTTGCCTCAAGGTGTGCTTTCCTAAAAGTCCACAATAAAACAGCTGATACCAGAAATGAGCCAGTAATAAAATGTGGCATGTATTCACATCACAAGTGTTAAGGATTTCACCTTTGATTAATCGGGGTGAGATGTAAGTGGATGGAGAGCTGTTGGATATATGGGAACTGTGGCACTTGAATGGTACAAGAGCAATGATAATGATAATGACTGAAGAGTGGGTTGGCTTCCATTAATGACATTGGAAAGCCCACAGAAAGAAAATTATAGGCTCAGTGCAGCCAACTGGAAATTGAAGGTGTTCTGTAAAACTGTAAAAGCAAAGAGCTTCTGTGGCAGCTTTTGAGTAGATGCTCATCTCTTACAGGCTTAGGGAAGCTTTTACTGAAAATTAAGCCACAAATCTAATTGTAAAGGTAGAAAAGCTGACAATTAAAATTAATGGCCAGCCTTGACAATGTTCTTACACTATAACATGGCTCTGATAAGTAAAAATTGTGGACTTGTGACCTGGCAAGGAGAATGAGGAAACTGAACATGAAAATATTAAACCCTTATATTCTCCTAAATCCTCTGGACTAAAACAAATAGCACTCTCTTCCCAGTCTTACACATGAGAAATGTCCTCACGTCTAAACATGTGCAGTTACCACATGGGAGGTAAGTTCCTCATAAGATAATGTTTTTTCTCCTCAATATGTGTCTGTTTTACCACTCATTACCTTCAGGCCATTAATCAGGATCACTTCTGAGAAGAACATCAGAAGGGCAGTGTGGTACATCCAGCAAAATGAAATAATTTATTTGCTAAAGAAAATACAGAATCTGGGAAATAGGTCCTGCAGAAACTGGTAGAAAACTTTGTGGGTATACTGGAAGAGTATAGAAATAAGGCAAGTGGGATATAAGCTTGTATTGGAGGGAATTTATGCGACCACACTGTTGCTCAAGATTTTATGTACTGGAAAGAAAATTAAACCTAGTCCTCCTCATAGTTTCCTGAAATGTCTGCTTGAAAGTTGAAAACAGCCTAGAATAAGTGAGTTAAAAATGACAGAACAGGGGCTTCCCTGGTGGCGCGGTGGTTGAGAGTCCACCTGCCAATGCAGGGGACGTGGGTTCGTGCCCCAGTCCAGGAAGATCCCACATGCCACGGAGCGGCTGGGCCCGTGAGCCATGGCCACTGAGCCTGTGTGTCCGGAGCCTGTGCTCTGCAACGGGAGAGGCCACAACAGTGAGAGGCCCACGTACCACAACACCAACAACAAAAAATCACTTTGTTGGAGTACTGAGGAAGGGATAAAAGGCTTCAGACTATATTTAGCATATACTATCTAAGAATTCTGTTTCCTGTTTGAGCCCAGAAGACATTCCCTTAACTGAAGAAATAAAGAATGCTCTGGTAAGGGGAGCTGGTATCTTTGCAAGATTCCATGGTGGCTGTCCCCTAAAGACAAGAGTTGGTAGTGGGCACTGTTGCCATGAAACTTGAGTCCGTAGTAGCACTGATACTGGAGACTTCAGGATACCAGCATTTAACTGTCAAAAGCAAGGTGGAAATGATTGCCATAGAAGAATGGAAGGCCAGAGTGAAAATCAGGGTATTTGACTCTCAGTGACCTGATATCTTAAGGTAATATATTATGGTGCTCTTAGGGGCATGCTAGGTACACAGTTAACTGTAGCATTTCTTGAATTGTCTAAATTCAAGAATAATAAACAAATTAATAACAAATAAAATGAAGAAATAAAAAGTGAGACCTAGTGAGCAGAGGCTAAAGGCTACCATTGCATGAAAAGTCATCTCCCACCCAGTTTACTAATGTAAATCAGGCACAGAGTCTCTTGATCAAACAGTGCTGAGTCCTCTTGAATAAAGACACTTAAATGATATTTCATCTATATGTGATAGATATTCCTTTGTTCCTACCCCCCAAAACTCAGATTTTGAATCTTGGTTGACACTGCTGTAAGGGCACCACACATGTTATATACATCAGGTAATTAAATGGACTTATTAAACTCCACAATGCACTATATTATAAGGCTTTATTGAAGATAAATAATATGATATAGGAGGAGAAAAGTGAGTGCAAACAAGTTGTGACGCCCAGAAGACTCCTAGGCATATCCCCCAGGGTTCTTTTACTTAAAGTTTTTTATCTCAAAATTTTGAATGATTAAGATTTGTGTGAGGATTTTGTTTTTAGAAGAACTCTCTAAACATTTCTAGTAGAGCGTTTTATGTCCTTCTTTTCACACAGCCCCCAGTAAACAAGCCAGCCTTGGGAACCACCGTGGGATTTTAGAACTTTAAACAGCATATTATAAATTATTATTTAGCCCCTTTGACATTATTTTGGCTAAAGTTAAGTATCATAATTCCAAATTTCCTCAGAGATAAGCAAAGGCAGTCCCAGTCCAGCTGTAAAATAACTTCTTATACTGAGACCTAAGACACTGTCAGATTTTCTGATTAGTCTGTTCCTGGAGTTTTGGTTCAAGCCTATATCACGTTGGATTCAAATTAGAGAGATATAATTAGAATCTGATAGAATTTTCATTTCTTTTATCTCACATGTGGAATAAAAGGACATATTGTAGGAAATAGGTTATTTCTGAAGAAAATAGCAAATCAAAGCAATATCAAATTTCAGATGGAATTCAGATTCAAAGTCTTGAAGAATGAAGGAATAGTGATTCTCATCAATTTCCATTCATTTTATTTCTCTGGCCTCTATGAAAACCAGATGATTATGGCATATGAATAAGATGGTATACATGAGTAAAGTATATGATAAGGGGTCCAAACCACCATGTTACCTACCTCACAACTATAGACTCACGGGGTTTCTCTACAACTAACTGATAGAGTTTTAGGTCTAGATCACAGGTAAGTTAGGGATTTGTGTTGGTGATAGCCAGGAAAAAGAAAAAAAAAAGAAAAACCTGTCACATTATATCACTACTTAAGGATGGCTACCAATGGGAAGGATTGTGCCACTTATACTTGGGCATATAATCCATGTGGATTTCTATGAAAGGAGAAGGGGCCTAAGTGTGGTTGCCTGATGAACAACCAAGCATTTCCTCATGGATTTGGCAAGAATAAGACTTGATGGAAGATGAGGAGCCTGGAGGTCTGAGAAGGAGGTATAGAAGTAAGCACAAAATGTATAGATATTTGACTCTTACTACCACTGCCACCAGAGAAGGATACCAATCATCTTCTCTTCTTAGCTACTCCAGGGTCAGTATAATAACCTCATTAAAAGAAGAGTTATGGTTGCAAGGATGGCAACTATGAAATGGCCCAGTTTCATAGGCTTCCTCTTGCCAAAGCCAGTTCTAACCTCTACGACTGATAAATGTCAATGTCACCACTGCAGATACCAAGAGTGAGTACTATATAGTGAACCATTCAGCCATTTGCTAGTAGATCACTTATATCAGTTCTTCCAGCCTGGAGAAGACAGCCTTACCATAACTGATAACTTTCTAGGTAATCAATCATGTAATTTTCTAGATAAGTATTTGTCTTCCTCACATTCAGTGACTTCTTCATCCCCAATATCTGAAGGCTCAAGAATGTTTTTTTTATGCAGTATCTCAAAAACAACCCTACCTCAGAGAAGGGGATCAATTTTATGGCAAAAGAGCAATGACATAATAATGATGATATTTATTTATTTATGTGTGTGTGTGTGTGTGTGTGTGTGTGTGTATATATGTATATATATAGCCAATGTAATGACATTTAAAGGCTCTTATAGTCAGTCCCTTAACTGTGTATTGTGGATACAAATGATTTTACTATTTTTTGTCTTTTAACCTCCCTACTACCTTTGTGCATGGATGATTTCCTACTTTTACTATATGTTTGCCTTTACCAGTGTGCCTTTACTTTTCCATTTTGTAATTTTCTTGTTTCAAAAATGTTGTGGCCTTTTCTTTCCTGCCTAGAGAAGTTCCTTTAGCAGTGGTTGCAAAGCTGGTTTGGTGGTGCTGAATTATTTTGGCTTTTGCTTGTCTATAAAGCTTTTGATTTCTCCTAAAGAGTCAGCATGAACAAAAAACCCTATAGGATTGACACATTGTTTCTAGGATGTGCAAGATGCACTGTTCCGAGGGCAGACATATGGCAGAGTGCCTCAATAGCAGTAGATCTAGAACCAAGGAGAAGAAGTAGGATCTGCCTCTAGCTGCATCATTTCCAGTGTGTGCTTCACCTCTTTGCAGTCTTAGATAGTACTAGGTTTAAGGTCTTTGCTCCTAGGAAAAGAATACCTCCCTCAAGAAAAATATTTTGAGTTACACTAAACTAGAAGCAGAATAAACCTTCTTGCCATTTTGGCTTCCCCACACAAATGAATCAAGAAGAAAGGAAAGGATTTACAGAACTGGTTGCATAATCAACCCTGTTTGCCACGTGGGCTCTTGTTTCCTATACCTGGTGGGGTAAGGCAGAAATATGTCTGGATCCTGGAGATTTTCTGGGACATTTCTTGGTATATCCATACCCAAAAAGACTTGAAAATGGTAAATTGCAGCAACCACCTAATAACAAGGGCAAAGTAACTGTGTGCACACAAATCTCTCAGGAATGAAGGTTTGTAGACCCATTACTAGTCAAGCAACCAGACCAGTGGAAATGCTGGCTGAAAGTGAAGGAAATATTGTATGGGTTGTGGAAAAAATGCAGTCACACCTTGGGAATAGCTGTAGCACTGAGGATTGTAGATCGTCTCAGTAAAATTCTCTCACTTTGTCTTTTCAGATATTGTGGCTGGTCACCAATTTGAAGGAAATTCTGTGATTCTTTGGATTTGCATGTCTACTCTTTCAGGTAAGTGAAAGCATATTATTCTTACAAAATTTGGAGGCTCCATAGTGTTAGGTGGGAGCTTGGTAATAAGGACAGAAATGGATCCGAATGAACTAACCTGACTATATAAGATGCTTTCTGTTATCACCTCAGATCTTCTTGAATCTGTTTTCTGGCCCTTGGTCATTTGTTTCATCCTAGATTCTACTGGGGCAACTGACCACAAATAGGTTGTACTCATTCTAAATTAATTTTGTGGATTAAGAACATAAAAAGGCAGAAGTGTTCCATCTTTCTCAATTGTTATATTGATCTGATCATCAATCATTACGTTGAATATATTGAATTATTCTGGATGTTTTCATCCTGTTAATTTCTGGTTATTTTAATTATTGTGTGTTTATTTGCTTGGTAGAAAGTCAAAAAAATATTCTCTGAAGTTCCTTTTTTAAAGTTCCTTTTCTTAAATTAGCTAATATAATATCTGTATTTACTACAATAGATGCTTTTCATATGAATTACTGTTCAGGCCTGGTCACCATTGATTAAGCACAGATTAAAGCTCAGGACTCCAAACAAAAATAAAGAGTGCCCATTTGCCTGTTAATGTTTCTCAGGAAACTGAAGTAAGGTAATATGTAGGAATTTATAGATCCAGTAGGAGAGAGAAAGTGGAAAGTTAACACCTATGGTAAATAACTAATAAATGGTATCTTAACAATAATCAGTTGGACCAGATCATGTAATTTTTTTCTTTCTACAGCTAGATATTTGCTCCTCTTTTCATAAACTCACAATTTTAAGAGGAGATATATTAAAAAATGGGAGGAAATATAAGCATCAGTTGTGATTTTTATTATTTGCTCTTTATTTGATAAAAGGTTAATGGTGAAAAATATATACAATTTGCTAATAAGAATATGTGAGAATTATTTTAGCTATCTTTTCACTCACCTATGCTATGGTGACATTAACTACATAAATGTAAATAAATCATACAAAAGTCATTCATTAAACATGACATATCTGCTCTCCTGGTATACAAAACAATTTCTTTCAACTTGTGCGTTGTCTCACTAAACATATATGTATATACATATAGACACACACACTCACACACAGAAAAGAGAGAGAGCAAAATAATGACAGAGAGAGGGAATTTTCTTCTGACTGAAAATAATTAAATACTACAATCATTTATGTAAAAAAACACAAGAATTACAGAAAAGTTGGTCAGAAACACACACACACATATGTTCTAAAGTGTGACATTCACGGTGACTTATATGAAGAATGAATTCATTTATTCTAAAAAATATTACCCCAAAGGGATCATAGATGCAGATTTAGATATATGTTAAATTGTGTAGCACTGATTTAGGTCGATGTTAAAACACAATTATTAACTCAGGAATTTCTTTTATATTTTATAATGCTAAGAATGTTTCCCTCAGTTTATACTTAACAAGTCTTATTTAAATGGAAATAATCCTTGGAAAACTAATTATTTAAATATTTCTATGCAAACCCAAATGCTTATTTTATAATTCTGTTTAAATCATGCTTTAAATTGATTTTAAAAATTCCTGAAATACTTTAATATGAAAACTAGTACCCTCCCAATAAAACCTAGAGGAATCATTTTAATGTTTATAATCTCCATGAACAGCTTTACTTTGAGAAAAGGCTTCTTACCATAATGGACTGTTTTGTATTAATAAAGTACTTCATTGACAAGAATCCCAAAAGACTTTGCAAATATTATTTCATTAATCCTCCCAGCATTCATGTGGCAGGTATGTGGCAAGAATGATTATTCCACTTTGTTATACTAATGAGCTAAAGATGGCCTCTGTGTATTGGTCCCTAGATTGTTTATTTATTCACGACAAGCTGACACCCACTAGTGTGAAAGCCTGCCAGTGCCAAACTCAAAATTTATACATCCAGTTATTTCAAAAATAGCCCCTCCCCGAAGCAGATTTTTAGCCATTTAGAGCCTGCGTATTTTGCATAGGTGTAAAACTTCAGCTTGCATTTTCTGTCCATTGATAAGATAGGGCCTTATAGTTCTAAGGCCCCAGGCTTCTGTAACCATTTGTAGCTCTCTGACACAGACTTTGCTGAGCAGCATCAGCTAGACATGTAAGCACCCTGTCTGATCTCCCTCTTCCCTAAGAGTTCCCCTACCCGTCTCTCCTTCTGGTTGGTGACCCCCACACTCTAAGTGTCTGGATGGTCTCATGTTCTCAGGGCTTTCCCCTCTCCTGCAATCCTGTCTAAGCACTGCCCAATAAAGCTTACTGTGAGTTACTGCCTATTGTAGTCCTACCTTTATCCTTAATCAACCCCAAGTCCCTTGAACTTCCCACAGACTTTTAGAGGGAAATCAGACATGGACAACTGGTGGTTGTGTAGTGGACTGATAGCAGACTCACTCCATGGGCAACTCAACCCTGAAACTCCCAGCTCAGTGCTTTATCCAGACACATTTCTCCTTTTAGGTTTTTGTTTTCCATCATATCATGTGTATTATGGAACAAATGTCATATGTAACAATAACCTAAATACATATGATCCTTAGAGTGTGCTTGTCTTATCGTGTCCTTTCACTGTTTCTACAGATGTTTAGTGGGTGGATACAGGATGTTACAAAACATAAAAGACCATGTTTGATACTGGGATTTAGTTAATGTTTATAGTGGAGTATTTTTTAAAGGAAATAAGGTATGAGCTTGAATGTCATATCAAAACAACCAAAATGACTATGGTTATACTCATAAATATTCTTTCTTTTCTCATGTAATTAACACTATATCTATAAAGAACAATTATTAACATAGTGGAACCAGCATAGTGATTGCGTGTATTTTATATTTTTCAATTTATAATCCAATTTTATGCATGGGAATGTGTCTGAATAATAAAAACTTAATTTGAGGGAAGTGATTCTGCTTTGAGTGATGGAAGAAAAATTGCAGGGCAAAGGACACAAAAGAGTACATTTCATGCTATAAACATTCTCCAGTCTATAGGTCATATTATAGCAGCAGAAGTGAGATAGATCTTTATATTATTGAAATGTTGGGATCAAATACAAACTCTTGGCTCATTAAGTCTACAAATTTCACACTAGGAGTGAATGAATAATCCAAAGAAAATAGGGGAGAAAAACAAATTAAGGCACTAGAGAAAACTGAAGCTCTGGCACCTACAGCTACACCAAACATTAAGTGTAGCTCAGCCTAGCCAGATTAAAATAGTTAACTTATATGGAGAGAGAGAGAGAGAGATTTATCATAGAAATTGGATCATGAAGTTGTGGGGGCTGAGAAGTCCCACGATTTGCCCTTTGCAAACTAGAGACCCAGGAAAGCATGCAGTATAATTCAGTCTGAGCCTGAAGGCCTGAGACCCAGGAGCATGAATGTGGCGGGCAGGAGATGATAGATGTCTCAGCTCAAGCAGAGAGAGCAAATCTGCCCTTCTTCAGCTTTTTGTTCTATTCAGGCCCTCAACAGATTGCATGATGCCCACCTGCATTGGTGAGGGCAATCTTCTTTACTCAGTCTGCAGACACCTATATTAGTCTCTTACAGAAACACCCTCACAGACACAGCCAGAAATATTGGTTAACTACCTACCGGGAGTCCTTTAGCCCAGTCAGGTTAATATAGAAAGTTAACCATCACACTTGTGGACAAGAAAGAGGATTATTATAAAAATAATAGAATGTTTTTGATTAAAAATATTAAACAAGTATTTAAAGTAGAAAACTTATGGAAGATATTTTATTTTTAGATTTTTTCTTTAATACATTTGTCACCCTCAATTTTCAATTAAAATTATACGTAAAAATAAAAATTCCTGATAAAAGTAACGGAATTATCTAATGAGATGCCATAACTAAGTATTTATAAATAGACAGATTTAGATGTTTTTATCAGAGACACGTGTATGTAACTGTATTGGAATCAGTAGAAATGATGGTTCTATAAAAATAACACATTTGGGCAAGGATTTGTGACACCGAGGACATGAATTACCCATTGCTGTTTTAACTAAAGGAGTCAGATGATCTGCATATTTAGTGTATCTACACTCAGTCATAGTTGCTGAATAATGTATAACTTGAGCTTAAAAATTAAAATACAAATACTGAATTAGAGAGAAAAATAATTCCATTTTTAAATGCCATTTGCCTCTATATTCAAATATTTCAGAAAGTGGTAAATGTTATTCCATATAATAACCATGTTTGTCCAATTCACTATGCACATGTAGATGCATTCAAATATATTAAAAAGAGGAGAGTTCCAATTTTATCCCACTGTTTTGAGGAATGCAAATAATTCTCATATGCAAATATTCCATGAACAATTATAAGTTCAACGCAGCACAATGAACTTCCCTTTTAAAAAAGCCTATTGCAAATTGGTCCTTTAGATCTCCATTTAATTATTAGCAGGCTTTTAAAATAACTGTATTTTCTCTTTGTGTTTGAAAGGGAGTGAAAATGCCTGAATTTTTTTTCCAATGCTCATAGGTAATTTTTAGCAGAGAACAGGCTTTGCTAGAGACCATGACCCCACTGTGAGGTGGTTTAGATATTCAAAATAGATAAAATTATGATCGTGTACAATAGGTCTGGCTTCAGTTATTTCAAAACAGTTATTTCTGTCACATATAACAGTAGGAAAAGAGACACAAAAATGGTAGGTTATGAACCTGATTTGCATTACTGTTCCTATTGCCGTTATTTTTTTATAAAAGGAAAGAAACCAGCGGCTCATAATTTTTAAAATTCTGTGATACTTTTGTAATACATTTTACATAGAGAAAATTTACACATTAATGATTGAAGAGAATCCAAAATATTAATGCTGTTACTTCTTTCAAGACATGCTTTCACAGTGTTCTGTAAGAAACCAAAGATGTATCTTGAATTCCTTTCATTTTGTGGGGTGAGGGAACTTTACTTAGCAGAGGTTTGGGAAAGGAATGATTGACTGAAGAACTTGGGGTTGAGAATAATTTCTAAGAGGGACAGTGAGACTTATCTGACTTGCAATTCCTAATTAGGACATCTAGCACTATCTAAATACAAGGTAACATGGTAGAAACTGTATATACTACACATGAACAAGAAGGTTCTGAAAGAAGTTATGACTCTTGAGTCATTTCTCAGAGCTACTGAAGGTTCAAGTCTCTTTGGGCTTGAGTGAAAACACTAGGTTTTAAAGGCTCCTAAATGATTAGGACAGTAACTATGGACATTAGATAGTTGCCCTGGTCCTGTTCTCTGCCTGGGATCTTTGGAACCTTGGAATATCCATACACTCAAGACTTAGACTTGGAATAATTAAAATTTGAATGTCATCTTTTGGTGCATGTAAGACCAGCCATACTGCAGCCTCTGATGAAACATCCCTTTCTGTGTACCTCTTTGAGCACTTTTCTGTGGTGACAAGAAATTAATATTATAATGAAAAGGTTATTATTAAATATTTAAAGTAGCAAAAAATTTAGAGCTTACAGTTTATAGTTTAAATATATTTTCATGTGCTGCTCATATTACAGCCTGGTATTATGGTTGACCAAGAAAGCTAAGCATAATTCTAATTGGTGAAAGAAATAAGAACCAACTTAACTTGGGTTTTTCAATTGTATGTCCTGTACAGTCAAATGCAAAGGTTTCTGAGGAGCAACATTAAATAGAATTAATACAGGCTTAAGGGACCTGAAAATACCTTATCATGGGTACTATGTTGTTACATTAAGAGCAGGGACAAAAATTAAGGAAGTGGAACCAAGACTAAATTCTTAGTTTGGATTTTTTATTGTCTTGACTCTATTTTCTCAAGAAGAACTTGACTTCTATAGTCCTATATCTATGAATATACAAGATTTCCCTTTCTTCCTTCCTCCCTTCCCTCCTTTCTTTCTTTCCATTACTTTTCTATATGAATAATTTTTAGGGTATATAATTTTGTCATATAAATCTCCCACCCCTGCCATGATAGAACTTCTTTTATACAAAGTATAGAACTCCGCTTTTGTAGACATTTGTCATGTATATTTTCAGGAAGTGACACAGAGTGTATCTTTCTTTCAGTTTTGCCTATCTAAGAATAACTTTCAGTTTTATGTAGCTCTGATTTATTTCCTTTGGATTAATTTCACCAGTGGAATTGATATTTCAAAAAATATCCTCCTGTTTACTAAATTGCTCTAAAAGTTTATGCTGATGTAAAAGTTTCACAATCATAAGTGGACCTGTTTACTTAACTGCCACCTTCATTAATCCAAGAAAGTAAAATTTTAGCACATTAGATGCGAAAAATTCCGTCACTTTTTAGTGAAATATTTTTATTGCTGGTGAGGTTAAATAGTTAGTTAGATTTTAATTGATGATTTGTATTTCTTCTTTTATGAGTTCCCTCTGCCCATTTCTGTACTGAGGTCAGCCACATATATTCTCTGGCTTGAATGGTCTGTTTCTGTTTTTTTAGGAAGAATAGTGGTAGGTTTTCAAAACAGTTTTAAGTTCTGAAGTAGTTGTATGTATAAGTGGGCAAAGTCTGTGGTTTTGTGGATAGGATTAGCAAAATCCTTTGCTGAAATACTTGTATTTATTTGGTAAATAAATATAACTTACTGAATATAAATATTTACTGTGTGACGCCCTAGACATAGAGCATCTTTATGAGCAGTGGTAGGTGTAAAATTGTCCAATCTAGACCCCCTTTATATGCAGCCCCCAGCTGTTATGAGAGTTGCTGGTAAGAGCTCAGAGCTGCCAGGTATCTCCAGAGAATTACCCTAAATGACTAATGGGAGCCACCTCACTAGGAAACTTACAACATCAACCCTCCCTCAGAAAATGGCCTTCACTCCATGATTAACAATTTGGGGTTTAAAAACCCCACCCTGTGACCTAAAATAAAAGACAATCTTGTGGGGTGATGTACAGTCCAGAGTCCTCCCCCTGTGATGGGGAACATCTTTGGTCTTCTCTTTCCCTCCCCTATATTGCTTCAGTTCTTTTCCTGAAGAGCACTTACTCCAAAATTCAGGCATATCTTAACCCCTCTCTCAGGCTCTGCTTCTAGTGGATCTGTCCTAAGTATCCAGCTCACTTCATATTTTCAAAGAAAACTTTGAGGTACTTAGAGAGAGTGTTATTAATAGTGCTAAAAGGTATTTTTTGAAAAGAGTAAAATGATGACTTTCATACTGATATAAAATTGAAGCTGAGTTAGAGATTTTAATTCTTGAGGCAACCTAACTGATGATGTAACTGATTCAAAAGGGAATCCAAAGAAGAGATACATATATTGACCAAGATTTTTGAAAGGGATACACAAATGAAGGCAAAAATATTTTTTCTTCAGCAAGGGAAGTTCATTAGTTGAAATTCTACTGGTCATAACAGAATTTGAATGTATATAGGAATCATTTACTTGGTTATTATTGACCTACCACTACAGAGTTATAAAACAGATCAAAAACAATGGAAGACTGGAATCAGATCACCCAGAGGGATGTCCTATAGACATTGATTAGTTTTTAATGTCTCTTCAATAAATCACACATCATTTTTTTGCAAAAGCAATTAATCAGTAAATAGGATCATGTGTATACATTTATTTATTCAAGAGGCATAGCTAATACTCTATTCCTAATGTGTTTTTCCTATTCTTCCTTTTTCTTTTTAGTTTTCTTCAAAATGTTGTAAGGAGTAGTCCCATATTAAGGAAAAGCTTATCATCATCCAGCTAGACATCTCCCTAAGAGTATAATTGTACTCAGAGGAGTTGGTTTATATGTAAATATAGTTTATACATCATTTGAATATAAGTCAATGTACTTGACTATGAGTTTCTTGATGAAGAGTTTTACACAGTTAAATAATCTCAAGACTTGTGTAGTTCCCAATATGCAATGTCATGAATAATACTGATTAAAATGAATAGAATTTGGAAAATGATGAGGATATTCAGCCAAAGAATGGATGCAATATGATTATTCTCCCCTCTCCAGTTTCACCTTTGACATTTTCACTGCACTCCTGAGTTTTAGTGAGTTTATGTGATTACAGGCCTTTCTCTTTCAATGTACTATAAATGCTCCCATGGCAGGGACTTGATTTATTCATCACAACACCCGCAGTGACTAGTACTGAGTCTGTTACAGAAGACTTTCAATATATTTATTTTTTTTAAACTGTGAGTGAAGAAGACCAATTTAAGAAGATTAAAACTTTTCCTATTCTACAGGAATGTATGTGCCTAGATTTAAACTGTACATTAAGTATTAATAACTGCCCTTTTGTAATCCTGCCTTTATGTTCTCAGAGAAGCATTCTAAACGTGCTCTCTCTCTCTTTCTCTTTCTCTCTCACAAACACACACACACACACACACACACACAAGCATGCACACAGAGAAGCACACATTCAGCCCTGTTGATATCTATCCTACATACTTAACATGATATTCAAAACATAAAATTTTCACATTTTTCTGAAAATAAGTCAATAATATTTATGTCACAACCTACAAAGAGCTTTCCTTTTCTTCTGGGTGTTATACATCACCTGGAAGTACCTTATGTTTATTCCAAAGAGAAAACTAGTTTTATAATGCATAGAAAGATAAAATAAGCTATATATTGCATCTATGGAAATGTAATGATAAAGATGACAAACACTGTTAATTACACTCACACAAATGTTTGCTCAATTTGTTTTTATGTAACATTGAGTAAATTTAGATTAAACAGATGCAAATATTTAGGGAATTTTGATAGTTATCCATAAATTTTAAATAAAATTATCATCTTGTAAATTTATATCTACCACAAAAAAAGAATAAACTTACCCAACCCTGGATATCTAATTATATCAGATCTCTTCCCCATGATATTTCTGTGTGCCAGAATTATTGTCTTTTCAATTGATATTTTTAAGTGTTAATATTATTTATTAAGACATAATTTACATACAGTATTTTAACCCTTTTTAGAGTAAAATTCTGTGAGTATTGATAAATGCATACATTTATTCTGTAACCCCTACAACAATCAAACTAAAAAAGGGTGTATGAGCCCAACAAATTCCACTGTGCTCCTTTGTACTCAGCTACTTAACCTCATGAACATTCATTAGAGTATGGGGAAGTTGGAACCATTATACATTTCCTCCCAGCAGTTCTACTCCTAGGTAAATACTCAAGGGCATTGTAAACATACGTTGACACAAAAATGTAGCATAGAAATATTCATAATATCATTAATCATAACAGCAAAAAACTAAAAAGAAATGCCTCTAAGTGATGAATGGATAAACAAAATGTGATATATCCATACAATGGAGTATTATTCAGTCATAAAAAATCAACATAGTATTGATACATGTTCCAAAATGGATAAATCTTGAAAATATTTTCAATGAAAGAAGCTAGACCAAAGGAAAAAAATGGTCACATATAGTATGATTTCATTTATGTTAAATGTTTGAAGTAAGCAAATCCTTAGGGACAGAAAATAACTGTATGATTGCTAGTGGCTACATGTGGGGAAGATTGTGGAATGACTGCTGATATGGGTTTTCTTTAAGGCATCTTGAAAATGTTCTGAATTAATAGTAATGGTTGCACAACCTTGTGAGTATATTAAAACTACTGAATTGTACACTTTAACAAGATGAATGGCATGGTTATGTGAATTATATCACAATGAAGACAAATAAATACAACTTTATTACAAATGCATGACATAACCACATTGAAATTGTTCAAGGAGAGAAAGGAAGCTGGCCTAAGTAATATTGGAAAAGAGTGTTTTGACTGGAATCTGTAAGGCTAAGGATAAAATGAATTGTGCGTAATAAACACTGTACTCAAGTTGGTAAATTAGCTTCTTACAGGCACACAGTTTTAACATTCTGAAACTGCTTTCCACGAATACTTGGTTGAACAAATACGCAAATATATAGCTTATGCTGAGAGCAAGCTTCTCATTGTTGGCATAGAAGTTGCAGATAAGCAAGAGGGGGAAGGCTAGAATAAACCATTTGGTTAAATTGAAGACAATATGAATTATGTTTAGCTTAATATAAATGCACATGAATAAAGGCAGAAACAATTATAGATCTGCAGGTATACATGGTATAGTTTACATAAATGTATTACTAACTCTGTCTCTGCTGAGAAGGCTTTAAATACATGACATACCAGAGACTTCCCTGATAGTCCAGTCGTTAAGACTTTTCCTTCCAGTGTAGGGGGTGTGGGCTCGATCCCTGGGTGGAGAGCTAAGATCCCACATGCCTCAGGGCCAAAACAAAACAGAACATAAAACAGAAGCAGTATTGTAACAAATTCAATACAGACTTCAAAAATGGTCCACATCAAAAAATATTTTTAAAAATTCATGACATGCTAGTAAAAACAGGCATACCCTACTCCCAGACCTTGACACTGAATACTGTTCCCCAATTTATAGAACCAGGGCTTCTGTGAGAAATGGATGGTTCTACAGCAGGGGAAGGGCAAATACAAGATGGGTCTGTAACATCTTGCAGTACTAAGCTGTAAGGATGTGCTCAAAAAGCAAAAGGATAAGAGTATGTCAGAGACACAAGAGCCAAACTGAAATAGTTCCCAATGGCCAAACCTGGAAAAATTTGAGAAAAGGAGTAACATATTCTTTGATTATAAGCCCAAGTATATAATAAATATACATTGATATAAATAAATAATTGAATAAACAAACAGTAAGAAGGAAACAAATCATACAGGTGAATCCCACATAATACATCTAGGTAATCCTTCTCCAGAAGGAGCTTAATATTTCCCCCTTTAGTGTGTGGTCTAGACCTAGTGACTCAAATCATAAGAATATAGAAAGGGGAAAATAGTAACTATAAAGGAAACCTGGAAAGACCTGGCAAACATTATTTTAACTAAGTGATCAAAGTTACCATCACTAGTGATGTAATATGGATATCCTATAAGTCCTACTATGACAGGATGAGATCACTTTGCCTCTGTGGAATTCTTTTGAAAACCCCTAAGTGCACTGCAATCAGAAGGAAAACATAAAACAACTCAACTTGAGGAATGTGCTACAAAATATCTGATTGTGACTCATCAAAATTGTCAAGATCATGAAAAACAAGGAAAATAGGAGAAACAGACTGGAGGAGACTAAAGAGACATGACAACTAAATGCAATGTGGTGTTCTGCATTGCATCTAAGAGCAGAACAAGAACATTAATGTAAAAACTGGTGAAATCTAGATAAAGTTTGGAGTTCAGTTTGTAAAATAAGTGCCATCAAAGTAAGAATTTAGACTCAGCTTGGTGTCTTGCCTTTAAAAAATACAATACTTTTATTCCAAAAAGTATTTTATTTTACAGTGGTTAATTCTCCCATAATGACAGTAATTTTCCAGAAAAAAGTTATTTGTGTGTTATCAATGCTCTCATTTTCTTGAGCTGTAGATCTTTAATAGTAACTAAATAAAATTTAAATGAATTAGAGAAAACATATCAAGCTAAATCATATTTAATTTTTGAAAAAAAGCAAAAAAGTATAATATTTAGGAAATTCACTTAAAATAATGAACAAATTAATTACCTGGAATACATTTATTTACTTATCTGTCTACATATCTTTTGATTAATTTATTTAGGACCTGTGCTTTTTGCTAAAAATCTTGAAATTCTGAAGAAGTACATATTTTAAAACTTGAATTAATTTTCCTTATAACTTTTAAGTCAAAATTAATGCTCATGAGTTAATAGTACAATATGTTTTAGTATTGAAAAATCTTATAAAGTTACAGAGTTTTGAAATATATTAAAGTGAGCACAATTGCAAAATGCTGGTTAATGGTAAGAACAATAGTACAGTGTTGTATACACATTTTTTGTAAAAGTGTTAATTTTTTAAATCTTTTATCAATATAAATGTATTTAGCTATGACTGCTCAGTAGAGGAGATAGCTGTTTTTTGTTTTTGTTTTTGAAGCCAACACACTCAGTTTTAAATCAATATTAGAAGATTATTGTTGATTGGTTTCATTTATTTCACTATTTTGAAGAGTAATTATGGAACTCAATATGTTGAACTCAATATTAATTCTACCACCTAATATGGAAGTAATCACCACTGTTAATAGAGGTTTTAGCACAGAGGTTTAACCTTTAGCTGAATGTCCTAGGCAAGAAGCTATTGAAGAATTTTGTTTAATATTTTCTCAAAAGTAAATTAAAAGAAAGATAAGGCTATAAAGAGGAAGGTAAGGTATTTTGATGTAAAAATGAGGGATTTACAGTATCTTCTTGCTTCTCTTAATATTTATAGGACCAGTCACTCCCATTTTGGGTGGCCATGTCAATCAAAGCAATCTTATGGTTCCCAATTCTTACTTCTTTATCTGTATGTTTCTCTGTTTACCTCTTCGTTATTGTTTTGGCTTCTTTGTTTTATAATCAAAGGATTATATAATCATATTAGAATTAATCATAACAGATAGCCAGTTCTATTTTAACCTTTACTTTGGAATCACACTTTCATTTAAGAAATTTTTATTTATGAAATGGAGAAATAAAGAATTATGGCAAATTGTATGCATGACCAATGGTTCAATCTATATGTCAAATATTTTTTCACTATTAATAATTTTAGGATGTTTCTCAAACCATTAAAATCAATTAAAAGTAACTTGTTACAGAATGAATTTTTTTTTCAAAATTGCACCAATTTCCAAGGGTTGTAGAATAACCAAACATTTAAACTCTACTTCATAATGGAATAGAATATACTAGTCACAATTAGATGTGATGTCTTTTCATTGAAATAGCTTCTGACAAATATTATAAATACATTTCATTGTCTTCTGTTTCCAACCTCTATATTTTTCCTGTTGCCCACTTGTTATTATTATAACCATCAGAGCAATTAATTTCACTGCTTTTATTCTTGGAACAACAGAAGAAGGGAGGATTAAATACATGTATGAACTAGACAAGTCCTTTAGAGTGTGTATTTAATACACTATTTAATAATTTGTTCTTTTATATATACATAGATATGTATGCATGTGTAAACACAGTAGTCCCCTGTTATCTTTGGTTTCACTTTGTGCTGTTTTAGTTACCTGTAGTCAACCATGGTTTGAAAATATTAAATGGAAAGTTCCATAAATAAACAATTCCTAAGTTTTAAGTTACGTGCTGTTCTGAATAGTATAAGGAAATCTCATGTGGTCCCTGCCCTCAAGCCTAGGACATGAATCCTCACTTTGTTCAGTGTATCCAGTTAGTCACTTAGTAGCTGCCTTGGTTATCAGTTTGACTGTCAGGGTATTGCAGTTCTTGTGTTCAAGAAACTCAGTTTATTTAATAATGGCCCCAGAGCACAAGAGTAGTGATGCTTGCAACTCAGATATGACAAAGAGAAGCCTTAAGGTACTTTCTTTAAGTGAAAAGATGAAAGTTCTAGACTTAAAGAGGAAAGAAAAAAATCATATGCTGAGATCGCTAAGATCTATGATAAGAACTAATCTTCTGTCTATGAAATTGTGAGGAAGGAAAAGAAAACCATGTTAGATTTGCTGTCGCACCTCAAAGCCCAAAAGTTATGGCCACAGTGTGTGGTGTTTAGTTAAGATGGAAAAGGTATTAATTTTTTACAGTAATATATTTGGAGAGAAAAAGACCTCATTCACATAATCTTTATTAAAGTATATCATTATAATTGTTCTATATTATTATTATTAATTATTGTTGTTAATCACTTACTCTGCCTAATTTATAAATTAAACTTTATTATAGGTATGTATGTACAGGAGAAAATAATAGGTATAAGGTTTGGTAGTATCTATGGTTTCAGGCCTCCGCTGGGGTTCTTGGAACACAACCCCCACAGATGAGTGGGGACTACTGTATATAATCCTATACCTGTCACTTTGTTTTTAATATTCTTCTCTGTTTACAATGTCAGTAAATTAATTAACATAATCTGTGTTTTTTATAGCCAAAATAACCCTCCAACCTTTCCTAAAAAAACGTTCAGCATATCTTATACCATATCCAGTGTTTACAAAAAGCTATGACATATTAATTAATCTCACACTTCATAATCACTAATTACTTAATTTTTCTTCAAATAAACATACTAGTTTTACTTCATATTTCTGTTTTATTACTATAAAATTAAAGTTTAATTTTCTTTAAAGCGTCTCTAGAAATTTCAAGTATATGAAATCCTTAGGAAGGTACTACTTTTACTTTGTATCTGGGGTAATAAAGAGATACATGCCCACATTTTTTTCCTCAGTCTTCCTTTTGAACTAACTATTTACGTAAATTGTGACATTCACTAATAAAGTCACAAAAATTATACAAGTACATATACACAAAAACAAATATATACAGCATTTATTTCTACAACATATACTCATTCTCCATGGTTTTCTCTTTGGAATTTAATCATTCAACATCGTCTATTGAGATACAAATATGGTAGGCAGTTTGGGAGATGAAATTATTCCAGGAGCACATACCATGTAAAATAATCTGGAATTTGGATAAATGTTAAGAAGATTATGAAAGGAAGAGAGAGAACAGTGGAAACGAAGGTACAGAGGGTATATACAGAAAACAGTGTAATTCAATTTAAAACAAACAAGAAACAGAACAAAATGGGAGAGGTAAATAACTAAGATTAACAATACGTTGGGAGACCTTAAAGATGGCAGAGGAGTAAGATGAGAAGATCACCTTCCTCCGCACAAATACATCAGAAATATACGTGTGGAACAATTCCTACAAAACACCTACTGAATGCTGGCAGAAGACCTCAGACTTCCCAAAAGGCAAGAAACTCCCCATGTACCTGGGTAGGGCGAAAGGAAAAAGAATAAACAGAGACAAAAGAATAGGGACAGGACGTGCACCTGTGAGGGGGAGCTGTGAATGAGGAAAAGTTTCCACACACTAGGAAGCCCCTTCATTGGCAGAGATGGGGGGTGGGGGTGGGGGGCTTCAGAGCCATGGAGGAGAGCGCAGCCACAGGGGTGCAGAGGGCAAAGCAGAGAAATTCCCACCCAGATAATCGGTGCTGACCAGCACTCACCAGCCTGAGAGTCTTGTCTGCTCACCTGCTGGAACGGGTCGGGGCTGGAAGCTGAAGCTCAGGCTTCGGAGATCAGACCTCAGGGAGAGGACTGGGGTTGGCTGCATGAACACAGTCTGAAGGGGCCTAGTATGCCACAGCTAGCTGGAAGGGAGTGCTGGAAAAAGTCTGGAACTACCTAAGAGACAAGAGACCATTGTTTCGGGGATCATGAGGAGCGTGGATTCACAGCACCTCCTAAACGAGCTCCAGAGACGGGCGCAAGCTGCGGCTATCAGCATGGACACAAGAGACGGGCATGAAACACTAAGGCTACTGCTGCAACAACCAAGAAGCCTGTGTGCAAGCACAGGTCACTATCCACACCTCCCCTCCTGGGAGCCTGTCCAGCCCACCACTGCCAGGGCCCCGTGATCCAGGGACAACTTCCCCAGGAGAATACACGGCCTGCCTCAGGCTGTTGCAATGTCATGCTGACCTCTGCTGCCGCAGGCTTGCCCCCCATTCTGTACCCCTCCCTCCACCCGATCTGAGTGAGCCAGAGCCCCCTAATCAGCCTCTCCTTTAACCTCGACCTGTCTGAGCAAAGAACAGACACCCTCAGGTGACCTACATGCAGAGGTGGAGCCAAATCCAAAGGTGAACCCCAGGAGTTGTGCGAAAAAGAAGAGAATGAGAAATTGTTCCCAGCAGCCTCAGGAGCAGCGGATTAAATCTCCACAGTCAACTTGATGTACTCTGCATCTATGGAATACCTGAATAGACAACGAATCATCCCAAAATTGAGTCGGTGAACTTTGGGAGCAACTGTAGACTTAGGGTTTGCTTTCTGCATCTAACTTGTTTCTAGTTTTATGTTTATCTTAGTTTAATATTTAGAGTTTATTATTATTGGTAGATTTGTTTAGTGATTTGGTTGCTCTCTTCCTCTTTTTTTCAATATATAGATATATATATTTTTTTCCTTTTTCTCTTTTTGTGAGTGTTTATGTGTATTCTTTGTTGTGTGATTTTTTCTTTATAGCTTTGCTTTTACCAATTGTCATAGGGTTCTGTCTGTCCTTTTTTTTTTTTTAGTATACATTTTAGCGCTTGTTATCACTGGTGGATTTGTTTATTACTTTGGATGCTCTCTTCCTTCTTTCTTTATTTTTATTACTTTTAATTTATTTAATAATTTTTATTTTTTTATTTTAATCACATTTTAATTTGATTTATATTAATTTAATTTTATTTTTTTCTGTCATTCTTTCTTTTTTTTTTCTCCCTCTTCTTCTGAGCCCTGTGGCTGAGAGGATCTTGGTGCTTTGGCTTGGTGTCAGGCCTGTGCCTCGGAGGGAGGAGAGTTGAGTTCAGGACGTTGGTCCACCAGAGACCTCTCACGTCCATGTAATATCAAATGGTGAGAGCTCTCTCAGAGATCTCCATCTCAACACTAAGACCCAGCTCCACTCAATGACGAGCAAGCTACAGTGTTGGACACAATGCCAAACAACCAGCAAGACAGGAACACAACCCCACCCATTAGCAGAGAGGCTACCTAAAATCATAATAAGGTCACAGACACCCCAAAACACACCACTGGATGCTCTCCTGCCCACCAAAAGGCAAGATCCAGGCTCATCCACCAAAACACAGACACCAGCTCCCTCCACCAGGAAGTGTACACAATGCACTGAAACAACCTTAGCCACTGGGGGCAGACACCAAAAACAATAGGAACTAAGAACTGGCAGCCTGCAAAAATGAGAACCCAAACACAGTAAGTTAAGCAAAATGAGAAGACAGAGAGCACACAGCAGATGAAGCAGCAAGGTAAAAACCCACCAGACCAAACAAATGAAGCAGAAATAGGCAGTCTACCTGAAAAAGAATTCAGAGTAATAATAGTAAAGATGATCCAAAATCTTGGAAATAGAATGGAGAAAATATAAGAAACGTTTTAACAATGACCTAGAAGAACTAAAGAGCAAACAAATAATGATGAACACACAAAAAGAAATGAAAAATACTCTAGGAGGAATCAATAGCAGAATAACTGAGGTGGAAAAACATATAAGTGACCTGGGAGATAAAATATTGGAAATAACTACCACAGAGCAGAATAAAGAATAAACAATGAATAGAATTGGGGACAGTGACAGAGACCTCTGGGACAACATTAAACACAACAACATTCGAAATATAGGGCTCCCAGAAGATGAAGAGAAAAAGAAAGGAACTGAAAAAGTATTTGAAGAAATCATAGTTGAAAACTTCCCTTATATGGGAAAGGAAATAGTCAATCAAGTCTAGGAAACACAGATAGTCCCATAAAAGAAAAATCCAAGAAGAAACATGCCAAGAGACGTATTAATCAAACTATCAAAAATTAAATATGAAGAAAAAATATTAAAAGCAACAAGGGACAAGCAACAAATGACATACATGGGTTTCCCCATGAGGTTAAAACCTGATTTTTCAGCAGAAACTCTGCAAGCCAGAAGGGAGTGGCAGGACATATTTAAAGTGATGAAAAGGAAAAACCTACAAACAAGATTACTCTACCCAGCAAGGACCTCATTCAGATTCAACAGAGAAATTAAAACCATTACAGACAAGGAAAAATTAAGAGAATTCAATACAACCAAACCAGCTTTACAGCAAATGCTAAAGAAACTTCTCTAGGCAGGAAACACAAGAGAAGGAAAAGACCTACAAAAACAAACCCAAAACTATGAGAAAATGGTAATAGGGACAGATATATCAATAATTACCTTAAACATAAATGGATAAAATACTCCAACCAAAAAATATAGACTGACTGAATGGATACCAAAACAAGACCTGTATATATGCTGTCTACAAGAGCACCACTTTAGACTTATGAATACATACAGACTGAAAGTGAGGGGATGGAAAAAGATATTCCATGCAAATGCAAATCAAAAGAAATCTGGAGTAGCAATTCTCATATCAGACAAAATAGAATTTAATATAAAGACTATTACAAGAGTCAAAGAAGAAAACTACATAATGATCAAGGGATCAATCCAAGAAGAAGATAAAACAATTGTAAATATTTATGCACCCAACATAGGAGCACCTCAATACATAAGGCAAATGCTAACAGCCATAAAAGGAGAAATCAACAGTAATGCAGTAATAGTAGGGGAATTTAACACCCCACGTTCACCAATGGACAGATCATCCAAAATGAAAATAAATAAGGAAACACAAGCTTTAAATGACATATTAGAAATGATGGACTTAATTGATATTTATAGGACATTCCATCCAAAAACAACAGAATACACTTTCTTCTCAAGTGCTCATGGAACATTCTCCAGGGTACATAATAGCTTGGGTCAAAAATCAAGCCTTTGTAAATTTTGGAAAATTGAAATTCTATGAAGTATCTTTTCTAACCACAATGCTATGAGGCTACATATCAGTTACAGGAAAAAAATATGTAAAAAATACAAACACATGGAGGCTAAACAATACACTTATAACCAAGAGATCACTGAAGAAATCAAAGAGGGAATCAAAAAATACCTAGAGACAAATGACAATGAAAACATGACAACCCAAAACCTATGGGTTGCAACAAAAGCAATTGTAAGAGGGAAGTTGATAGCAATACAATCCTACCTCAAGAAACAAGAAACATCTCAAATAAAGGACATAACCTTACACCTAAAACAATTAGAGAAAGAACAACAACAACAAAAAAAAAAAAAACCCAAAGTATGCAGAAGGAAAGAAATCATAAAAGTCATATCAGAGATAAATGAAAAAGAAATGAAGGAAACAATATCACAGATCAATTAAACTAAAAGCTGGTTCTTTGAGAAGATCAACAAAGTTGATAGACCATTAGCCAGACTCATCAAGAAAAAAAGAGAGAAGACTCATATCAACAGAATTAGAAATGAAAAAGGAGAAGTAACCACCAACACTGCAGAAATACAAAGGATTATGAGAGATTACTACAAGCAGCTCTATGCCAATAAAGCAGATAACCTGGAAGTGCTTAGAAAAGCACAACCTTCTGAGTCTGAACCAGGAAGAAATAGAAAATATAAACAGACCAATCACAAGCACTGACATTGAGACTGTGATTAAAAATCTTACAACAAACAAAAGACCAGGACCAGGTGGTTTCACAGGCGATTTCTATCAAACATTTAGAGAAGAGCTAACACCTATCCTTTTCAAACATTTCCAAAATATAGCAGAAAGAAAAACACTCCCAAACTCATTCTACGAAGCCACCATCACCCTGATACCAAAACCAGACAAAGATGTCACAGAGAAAGAAAACTACAGGCCAGTATCACTGATGAACATAGATGCAAAAATCCTCAACAAAATACTAGCAAACAGAATCCAACAGCACATTAAAAGGATCATACACCATGATCAAGTGGGGTTTATCCCAGGAATGCAAGGATTCTTCAATATACAGAAATCAAACAATGTAATAAACCATATTAACAAATTGAAGGAGAAAAACTCTGTGATCATCTGAATAGATGCAGAAAAAGCTTTCAATAATATTCAACACACTAAATGGTGTTGAGCACTCAACATAATAAAGGCCACATATGACAAACCCCCAGCCAACATTGTTTTCAATGGTGTAAAACAGGAACCATTTCCAAGACAAGGTTATCCACTCTCAACACTACTATTCAACATAGTTTTGGAACTTTTAGCCACAGCAATCAGAAAGAAAAACAAATAAAAGGAATCCAAATCAGAAAAGAATAAAGCTGTCACTGTGATATTATACCTAGAGAATCCTAAAGATGCTACCATAAAACTAATAAAGCTAATAAATAAATTTGGTAAAGTAGCGGGATACAAAGTTAATGCACAGAAATCTCTTGGATTCCTATACACTAGTGATGAAAAATCGGAAAGACAAATTAAGGAAACACTACCATTTACTATTGCAAAAAAAAAGTGTAAAATACATAGGAACAAACCTACCTAAGGAGACAAAAGACCTATATGCAGAAAACTATAAGACACTGATGAAAATATTAAAGATGATGCAAACAAATGGAGAGATATACCATGTTCTTGGATTGGAATAATCAACATTGTGAAAAGGACTATACTACCCAAAGCAATCTACAGACTTAATGCAATCCCTATCAAACTACCAATGGCATTTTTCACAGAACTAGAACAAAAAATTTCACAATTTGTGTGGAAACACAAAACACCCAAATAACCAAAGCACTCTTGAGAAAGAAAAACGGATCTGGAGGAATCAGGCTCCCAGACTTCAGACTATACTACAAAGCTACAGTAATCAAGACAGTATGGTACTGGCACAAAAACAGAAATATAGATCTGTGCAACAGAATGGAAAGCCCAGGGATAAATCCACACACATATGGTCACCTTATCTTTGATCAAGGAGGCCAGAAGATACAATGGAGAAAAGACAGCCTCTTCAATAAATGGTGCTGGGAAAACTGGACAGCTACATGTGAAAGAATGAAGTTAGAACACTCCCTAACCCTATACACAAAAATAAAATGGATTAAAGACCTAAATGTAAGGCCAGACACTATAAAACTCTTAGAGGAAAACATAGGCAGAACACTCTATGACATAAATCACAGCAAGATCTTTTTTGACCCACCTACTAGAGAAATGGAAAAAAAATGGGACCTAATGAAACTTAAAATCTTTTGCACAGCAAAGGAAACCATAAACAAGACAAAAAGATAGCCCTTAGAATGGGAGAAAATATTTGCAAATGAAGCAACTGACAAAGGATTAATCTCCAAAATTTACAAGCAGCTCATGCAGCTCAATATCAAAAAAACAAACAACAGGGCTTCCCTGGTGGCGCAGTGGTTGAGAGTCCGCCTGCCGATGCAGGGGTCGCGGGTTCGTGCCCCGGTCCGGGAAGATCCCACATGCCGCGGAGCGGCTGGGCCTGTGAGCCATGGCCGCTAGGCCTGCGCGTCCGGAGCCTGTGCTCCACAACGGGAGAGGTCGCGGCAGTGAGAGGCCCGCGTACCGCAAAAACAAACAAACAAACAAACAAACAACACAATCCAAAAATGGGCAGAAGACCTAAATAGACATTTCTCCAAAGATACACAGATTGTCAGCAAGCACATGAAAGGATGCTCAGCACCCTAAATCATTAGAGAAATGCAAATCAAAGCTACATTTAGGTATCCCCTCACACCAGTCAGAATGGCCATCATCAAAAAATCTACAAACAATAAGTGCTGGAGAGGTTGTGGAGAAAAGGGTACCCTCGTGCATTGTTGGTAGGAATGTAAATGTAAATTGATACAGCCACTATGGAGAACGATATGGAGTTTCCTTAAAAATCTAAAATAGACCTTCCATTTGTACCAGCAATCCCACTACTGGGCTTATACCCTGAGAAAACCATCATTCAATCATTCAGGAACAGTCATGTATCACAATGTTCATTGCAGCTATTTACAATAGCCAGGACGTGGAAGCAACCTAAGTGTCCATCGACAGATGAATGGATAAAGAAGATGTGGTTCATATATACAATGGAATATTACTCAGCCATAAAATGAAATGAATTTGAGTTATTTGTAATGAGGTGGATGAACCTAGAGTCTGTCATAAAGAGCGAAGTAAGTCAGAAAGAGAAAAACAAATACTGTGTGCTAACACATATATATGGAATTTTTAAAATTGTTTTAATGAACCTAGTGGCAGGACAGGAGTAAAGATGCAGACCTAGAGAATTGGGTTGAGGACACGGGGAGGAGGAAGGGTAAGCAGGATCGAAGTGCAAGAGTGACAAGGACATATATACACTACCAAATGTAAAATAGCTAACTAGTGGGAAGCAGCCACATAGCACAGGGAGATCAGCTCGGTGCTTTGTGACCACCTAGAGGGGTGGGATAGGGAGGGTGGGGGAGAGATGCAAGAGAGAGGAGATATGGGGATATATGTATATGTATGGCTTATTCACTTTGTTATAAAGGAGAAACTAGCACACTATTGCAAAACAATTATACTTAATAAAGATGTTTAAAAAAAAAGTAGGTTGGCATTAGCAAGGATAGCATAATGGATTGAACACAATTTTACTTTCTCTCCTTTGTGTCCACACTAAATGATAGCAATGGTGTTAAGAGCATAAATCCATAAGTTCATCCATATTGCAGAGAGAATAGGAATCAATTATTTTTGCAAAGTGGAAAAACAAAAGGATGTTTCAACTTACTGAATGGAGTAGAAAAAGCCAAAAGGTAAGTCCCAGCATGAGAAACAGGAATAGGCCAAAAACAGAAACCTGAATTTTGCAACGTAGCCTCAGGAAAATACCATGCCTTTTGAACGTAGAAATGCCGACTGGAAATAAATACAAACAAATTGAATGAAAGAAGCATTTCAGTGATACTCTTCTTCTAATGTTCAGCAAGAAAACAGCTCTGGTGAAGACCAAATTTAATCTCTGGAGAGACTTACCAAAGGGAGTCTGGGCTCTGGAATATTAGAAACTACTGAGGGCTTTGGTATTATACTTTATAGGGACGGAGGGATCCCTGGTCCTCTCCACTTGCTTGTATAATGGGATATCTAAAAATCATAGAAGGATTTTTAATTAATATAGTACTGTAACTGATAATAAAGATTAGTATTATTATAACATTTATGAATTATACAAAAAAACAATATTTAACCCCACAAATCCAGGAAGAAACTAGGGTATCTCCATGGGAAAATAAACAAACAAACAAAAAACAGGCATGCTAAGAATTGAGAACTTTGGTGATCTTTTTTTTCCAAAGCTCAGTTCTTGAAACCCTTCTCATTCTTGTGTATTATGATAAATAGTGACTTTCCTATTATTTAAAAATGTAAATTTTCATGTAACTGATGGCCTTCTTACTAAAGATTCAAAAGCACATAAAACCTTTTTTTTTAAGATTTACCATTTTAACCATGTTTAATGTATAATTCAGTGATGTTAAGAATATTCATATTGCTGTGCAACCATCCATCTCCTGAACTTTTTCTTCTTCCCAAACTGAAACTCTGTAATCTTTAAAGAAAAAAATCTCCCCACTGTCCTCTCTTTCCAGTCTCAGGCAACCACCATCCTATTTTGTCTCTACAAATTTGACTACTTTAGGTACTTCATATAAGTAGAATCATGCAATATTTGTCATTTTGCCAATTTCTTCAAATTTCATATATGGTGTAGCATGTGTCAGAATTTCCTTTCTTTTTAAGGCTGATTAATATTCATATATATATACACACACATACACCACATATTGTTTATTCATTCAACCACTGATGGTCACTTGGTTTATTCTACCTTTTGTCTTTTGTGAATAATAATGCTGTTATGGACATGGTTGTATGGATATCAGTTAAACTTCCTGCATTCAATTCTATTGGTTCTGTTCCCAGAACTGGAATTCCTAGATCGTATGGTAATTCTATGGTTATATTTTTTGAGGAAATGCTGTACTATTTGCTACAGTGGCTAAACTATTTTACATTCCTGCCAACAATGCAGGAAGATTCCAATTTCCCCACATTCTCACCAAAACTTGTTGATTTCAATTTTTTTAATACTCATTCTAAAAGCAGTATTTTATTGTGGTTTTAATTTGCATGTCCCTAAATTTAATGATTTTGATCATCTTTTCAGTTGCTTATTGGCCATTTGTATATCTTCTTTGGGAAATATTTATTCAAGTCCTTTGTCCAGTTTTAAATCAGATGATTTTGTTGTTGATCAACTGTGGGAGTCCTTTATACATTCTAAGTATTAATATTTTATCAGATAAATGATTTGTAAATATTTTCTATCATTCCGTGGGCTGACTTTTTAACTTGATAGTATACTTTGATGCATACATTTTTAATTTTGATGAAGTCAGTTTATCTATTTTTATTGTCAACTGTGCTTTTGTTGTCATTTTCAATAAATCATTGCAGAATCCAAATTCATAAGCATTTCCCCTATGTTTTCTTCTATGTGTTTTATAATTTTAACTCTTACATTTAGGCTTCTGATTCATTTGAGTTAATTTTTGTATGTAGTGTAAGGTAAGGATCCAAGTTTATTATTTTTCATGTGATTATCCAATTTTACCAACACCAATTGTTGTAAACACTGTCCTATCCCCATTAAATGGTCTTGGCACCAGTGAAAACCATTTGACCGTATGTTCAGTGGTTTATTTCTGGGCTCTCTACTGAATTCCATTGGTCTACATGTCTATTTTTATGCCAGTACCATGCTGCTTTGATTATTATTTCTTTCTAACAAATTTTGATATCAGGAAGTGTGAGACCTCCAATTTTGTTCTTTTTCAATACTATTTTTGTTATTTGGGGTCTATTGAGATTCCATATAAATTTATGATACATTTTCCTATTTCTGCAAAAAATGTCATTGGAATATTGATGGGAATGTATTGAATCTATCAACCACTTTGAGTAGTATGGATAGCTAACCAATATAAAATCTTCTAATCTGTGAGCACTAGGTGTCTTTCCATTAGTGTGTATCTTCTTTAATTTCTTTCAGCAACATTTTGTAGTTTTCAGTGTACAAATCTTTTGCCTCCTTGGTTAGGTTATTCCTAAATATTTTATTATTTTTAATGCTATTGTAAACAAAATTATTTCCTTAATTTTATTTTCAGATTTTATGGTGCTAGTGTATAGAAATAGAACTAATTTTGTGTGCTGATTTTGTATCCCACAACACTGCAGAATTCATTTATGTGTTCTAACATTTTTTGTGTGTAATTTTTAGGAGATATATATATATATATATATATATATATATATATATATATATATATATATACATAAAACCATCTACAGAGCTGATTTTACTTCTCCACTTCCTATTTGGATGTCCTTTATTTGCTTTTCTTGCTTAATTGTTCTTGTACAACTATATTAAATAGAAGTGGTAAAATCAGGCTTCCTTACTTTATTCATGATCTTAGAGGAAAAACTTCCAGTCTTTTACCATTAAGTATGAAGTTCCTTGTGTATTTTTCATTTATGGCGTTTATTATGTTGATGTAGTTTCCTTCAACTACTAGTTTGTTGAGTGTTTTTATAATGAAAGGATGTTGAATTGTGTCGATTTTTTTTCCTGCATCAGTCAAAATGATTTTCTTTCACTTCATTCTATTAATGTGGTATATTGCTTTAATTGATTTTTGTATGTTAAGCCATCCCTGCATTCCAGGAATAAATCCCACTTTCTAATGGTGTATAACCCTTTTAATGCACTGTTGAATTCATTTGCTAATGTTCTGTTGATGGTTTTTGCAACAACAGTATTCACAAATAAATTAGTCTGTAGTTTTATCTTCCCCTGGTGTCTTTGTCTGGCTTTGGTGTCAGGGTAATGTTGCCTTCATAGAATGAGTTAGGAAGTGTTCCTTCCTCTTTAATTTTTGAAGAATTTTGAAAAGATTAGTGTTATATCTAAAATATTTGGTAGAATTTAGCAGAGAAGCCATTTGGAGTGGGATTTTCTTTGAGAGGATTTTTGATTGCTGATTCAATCTCTTATTAGTTTTCTGTTCAAATTTTCTATTTCTTCATGATTCAGTCAGAGTTGGTTGTGTTTCTAGGAACTTATTCATTTCATCTATATTATCCAATTTGTAATTCATAGTACTCTCTAATAACCCTCTTTATTTATGTAAAATTAGAGGCTTCTATGGTATATAAAATTTAAGAAGATCAAACTGGAATCTTTTCACTTGTCTTCCAAACTAATTTCTTTCTCTGTCTTTCATGGCCCAATAGTGTTGCAAAAATAGCTCCAAGAATCTAATGAAGCACTACAACTTTAGATTCTCTAACAAACAATTTTCCAAAGATCTCAGAATCGGTTGAGGAGATATCAAGCCCACTAATTTTATATTTCAATTATAACAAATAGGAGTCTATGACTTGTGAACTTATGCCCTCACTAAAATATTTACATTCCTGTATACCTTTATTAGCCACTAAAAGTCATAAGGAATTCTGTCTGGGCAAGGGAGGAATAGCTCCTCTTCAGGAAAAGTTCTGGTGTTCCACTTAGCCCTTTTCATTATGTGACTAAATTACTAAATCCTGCTTGTGGCCTTCTCTTCTGTTTACTTATTCTATTTTGTTTTAGTTTTACTAAACTAAATGAACATGTAAAAAAAATATTCATTCACTTAGCAAATATGTATTTAATGACCATTCTGTGTTAGGAACTGTTCTGGGTGCTGGTGATGTAACTTGAATGTCACAGATAATGACTTACCTTTGGGGAACCTTATAAGTAAATACATGCATACCTACATACATAAATACACACATACATAAATAAATATATATTCAGTGGTTAGTATGAGTTCTATGAAGAAAAAGAAAAAAGAGGTGGATTTTGAGGAATAAATGAATGTTAATTAATAAGAAATATATACCCACCCTGGGAAAATGTATTACTTAGCTATTGCTATAGCTCAACCCATCTCAAAATATAGGACCTTAAAACAACAATCATTTATTTGACTCAAAATATTGTGGTTTGGCAATTTGAGAAAAGCTTGCCTGAGTGTTTTTCTGATCTCAGTCTCACTGATGTGTCTGTAATCAACTGCTAAGTTGACTGTTTTGGGATATTGTCAGTTGGGATGGCTTTTCTTTGCTCCTTGTGGTTTCTTACATCCAGCAGAGAAGTCTGGACTTGTCTACATGGAAGAACACTTTCAAGACAGAGCCAAACTGCTCAAGGCTTTTTAAATCTTAAGGTGGGAACAGACATATATGTCACTTTTTCTGTATTTTATTAGTCAAAGCAAGTCATAGCGCCAGCTATCTTAAACTTGCTGCAAAGACACATTGCAGAGCAGCAAGGTTAAAAAAAGAGACTAATTGATGCCATTTTAAAAGAACATTGGAGCAGAGAATTGAATAAAGTGAAGGGTAAAACATGCAAATATCATTGGGAAGAGGTGTTTTTCTAATAGAGGAAGCAAGTGCTACAAAGTTCTCAGGGCATAAGAAAACTTGGTATGTTCTAGAAATAGGGGGAAAAAAGGGCCAATGTTGTTGGAGCTAGAATATGAGGGAAATCGTTGCAGGAAATAATATCAAAAAAGTAGCCATGGATCCACATAGGTAGGACCATTTAGGCCATGTTAAATCATTTGGAATTTAAAGAAAACTAAATACTCCTGAGGTCCTATTGGTTTCAGAGTAGCTGATACTTTTATTAATGTATTCTATTTAGCCTATGCTTTAACCTTGTGTTAAATATGAGCTATAGTAATAATCCATAAAAGGCTCACTTAGAATTAGACACCTTAAATACCATAACTATACTTTAGCTGGAAATATAAAATTGTGTCTTAAGGTTAACTTCCAGTCACATTATTTACTTATATAAAAAACACTTTTGTAATATAGGTTTCTAAATTTATAACCATTAGAAATCTAAAAGGGTAATTGAATAGGTTGTAGTTTTAGGTTTCAGCTATTTAAAAAGCCACGAAAAATCTGTAGAGAGTATGAACCAGACATGATGAAGGTGAACTATGTAGTTCCTCCACAGTACTGATGAATGTTCCAGTGACGCTATCTTCCTCTATTTTAATAAGGTTTCTCATGCTACTGTTTCCTTGAGCTACCTGTGAACTGCAGGTAGCTTCTGTCTTAGAGGCACCAATCATAGTCTCACATACTGTCAATATTTTCTTTTGGCCGTGCCATGCGGCTTGTGGGATCTTAGTTCCCCAACCAGGGATTGAACCCAGGTCCTCGGCAGTGAAAGCGAGGAGTCCTATCCACTGGACAGCCGGGAATTCCATTGTCAATGTATTTTAAACACAAAAATTATGTGTAGATAGAGGGTCATTATGGTGCTAAGCAGAGTGGCATCACAGAAAAGAAATTCAGATCTTGTGAGACAACCTAAGACTTAGTCCCAAGATATTGTACTACACTGCTGCCTTAAATTCACTCCACACGTAAATTCACAAGGTCAGGTTAAGCCACAGTAGTCACAGCCTCTTCTCTTTCATGCTTTTATCACTTTCTCTACATTTCTGCAGAGATTGTTGGCTGCTTTATATGCCCCACTGATGTAGTCTTTAATGTGATAAAATTTCACATTTTTCATTTTTATATATAGGAAATAATAAAGCTATTTAGCAATTCCTATCTAAGAAAAGCTAGTTTAATGCCTACTTCGTTTATCTAATGGCAAGCACTTTGAAAAAGACACAGTTTCAGTATACTGTAATATGTAAACTAGATTTTTTTGTGTGTGTGGTACGCGGGCATCTCACTGTTGTGGCCTCTCCCGTTGCGGAGCACAGGCTCCGGACGCGCAGGCTCAGTGGCCATGGCTCACGGGCCTAGCCACTCCGTGGCATGTAGGATCTTCCCGGATCGGGTCACAAACCCGTGTCCCCTGCATAGGCAGGCGGACTCTCAACCACTGCGCCACCAGGGAAGCCCTGTAAACCAGAATTGAAGGAAATTGTTGTAATGAGGCATTCAAGGCATATCCTTCAATCCTGATAGCTATCATTGTGATTACTATATAGTTGAGGATACTTTTACTAATATGCTCATGAAATAAATGAAGACCACCACTGAAGACAAACAGAGTTTATTCAGAGCTTTCTATAGCAAGCTTAAATCTGACAGAGACTCAAAGGCAGGCAGGGCAGTGGGAATGCTACATACACTACCAAACGTAAAATAGATAGCTAGTGGGAAGCAGCCGCATGGCATGGGGAAATCAGCTCCGTGCTTTGTGACCACCTAGAGGGATGGGATAGGGAGGGATGGAGGGAGGGAGACGAGATGGGGAAGGGATATGGGAAGATATGTGTGTGTGTGACTGATTCACTTTGTTATGAAGCAGCAACTAGCACACCATTGTAAAGCAATTATACTCCAATAAAGATGTAAAAAAAAAAAATGGAAGGTTTCAGGTATGCTGTAACTGGACGTCATTGTCATAAGGAGGCTTGAGGTTAGCTAACTAACAGCAGGGCACATTATATGATTGGTTTGAGAAAAAAATAGATACATTGGTAGCCATGATCAACTCCTGGACGTCCTCAGTCAATTGATGCAGACATTGTGGATTGGCTTTGTGGGCTTCTTATGTGGGTTAGAGTTCCATTGCCATATGCAGTCTGGTCACTGCCTATTTTGTGTATTAATTCTCTCAGTTCTGTAGTATATTATTTCAAACGGGTTACAATTGAACTAAAGTAGTGAACTATAATTGGTCATTTTATAGTTATATGTTTTAAATGCAATTATTTGGTTTTAAATAAAAATTACATTATAAGATTAATTGCATTAAAATTTTTATTTGTATGAAAGTTTACTGTCTTAATATATATTTCTAAATATTGCCATTAACTGGTTACTATACAGTCAAAATAATTGGGAAAGGTGATATCAGTAAGATGACAAAATAAAAAGCCCAAGACTCTCTTTCAACGCATTTTCTCAGACTTCCAACTTAAAAAACAACAAAAACTACCACATGAGATGAATAAGACTGGTTAGATAGTTTTTCAGATCTTTTTGGAGCTGAACTATGACATGAGTCTTATAGACTGAAATAGAGATAGTTGAAATTAATGTACAAAACCAATTTTTTAAACTTTTTTGGCTGTTAAATTCTGTGAAGTTTCAGTTATCTAAAATAAACTTACACAGATATGAAATGTAATGTTTCAAATTGCAAGATATGTAATGTAACACTTGTAAAATACTCTTGTCTAATTTTAGCTGCTAGTATTTTGATTTATACACTACTGATGTAGATTAATAATGTAAGTTCAGACAAGTATTAATGGGAAAATGATGGATGTAATACTTTTGCAAGAATTGCAAGAAAGCATTAACTGTATACCTTATTAACTATGAAGTGAATAACTGAAAAAAAGTTTATAGAAATATTTTTTCAGTTCAGTTCCACTGAACACATTGACTGCATCAAGGGCTTTTTGAGGAAGAAATTAAATCTTTGATTTGGAGCTGGTTGAAAACCATGAATTATAGATCTTTACTGTTGGACTAATTTAGTAGTTAAAACCTTGGGCTGTAGAGATAGAAAATGGTTAATTTCATTACTTCAATATACTACACACTGGGTATGTTGTGTTGGACACTTCTTCAGGTCTCAGTTTCTTCATGTATAAAATATGAAGAGAAGCAATCTCAATTAGTTGCCATACGGGTACAATTATGATATAAGGATTAGAACCATCATTATTATCAATTCTTTTTACTGTACTTCCCAAACTTATTTGAAAATCAAAGTATAGTTTTCTTAAGGTCATTAATTGTATCTGAGGAAATTAGAGGTTTAGAACAAAAGCTGTTTGTTAATTATTGTAATTGTTATTTATATGTGCATCAGCCAGTGTATAGCCTGGAATTATATAACATAAATATATTATCTTTAAGTATAGCCTTTCAAAGACTGACTGTGGATTTAGCAATTTAGAGTTTGTATAATGTTGCAGTTACCAGAGTGAATAAGATTAGAGTCATGATCTAGATCCCAACAGATTCACTTTAACTTTCACCTTATAAAATTGAATTCATTGCTTTCCAGACTCACTTAATATACTCTTCCTGATGTCCATCCCTTTCTTTAACAAACATCCATCACTATAAAATATTTTTAGCCATGCAGCAATGTGGGACTAGTTTCAACTATGTGTGATGGATTTGGGTCTTAAATAATTTGTTTCTAGTCTGGTTCCAAAGTTCACAATTCAGATGGGAATAACTTTGATCATTGCATTAGTTTTTATTGCTGTGTAACAAATTATCACAAACTCAGTAGCTTAAAAGAACATCTACTTATTGTCCCAAAATACTTGTGTGTCAGGAGTCTAGACATTTGTATTAATTTGATTCTGTGCTCAAGAGCTAATCAGGTGTTGAAATCAAGGTGTTGGTTGAGCTTCCTTCTTTATGGAGCTTGAAGTCTTTTTTAGGGCTAACGTGGATTTTGATAGAAGTCAGTCTTAGTGCTTTTAGCTCTCAGGCCCCTGTTCTGTTTCTAGCTGTAGTCCAAGGTCCTAGAGGCCACCTTAAGCTCCTTGCCACGTGGTCCCCTCTATCTTCTTAACTAACAGTGGAATTGAATTTCCCTTACACTCTAGACCTCTTCCATTTTTGGGTCCTTACATGATTAATTCAGGCCCTCCCAGAAAATTCCCATTTTATTAACTCAAAATCAACTGATTTGGTACCTTGATTACATCAGCAAAATCCTTTCATTTTTGTTATATAACGTAACCTAATCACAGTTGTGAAATCTGTCATATGCACAGACTAGGATACATTCAGGAGGAGGGATTTATACAATGCATGTGTACCGTAGGGCAGGAATTTTGGGGTCCATCTTAGAATTCTGCATACCATAGTCTGATAGTAGATAATGAAATTGATACATTCTGGAAAAAGGTAAAAATATTTTAGAATATTCCAGTGTATATAAAGGTAATGACTGCTGATCACATAAGTGAATGTTTGTTAACACAGATGCAAGCCAATAGTAATATTTTTATTGTTATGAAAAATATGATAATGGTGTTTTTCTAATACTGTTAATTAGATGGCATTGGTTTATCACAACTTTATGACAGATTTCATGTAAATGGGTGTAATAATCAGAAAAAGATTACAAACAATTATAATTACAAAGTCAATTTTGAAGACTCTCTTCCCCTATGAAATGAAATAAACTAAATTTCTACTTTGATTTGTCAAATTCCAATAATTAGGAAATTACTATACAGTCTTAGGACAAGTAAATAATAAAACCTATTCCAAGAAATTTCTGAGGAGACCAGAAATTATGTTAGTATATAATCTGACATTTACATATCAAATAAAGTATATTTGACATTTCATCAAATGCTTTTTCCAAGCAAGACTTTCATATTCTTTGCATTTTAATTTTATGAAATATATATGTTAACAATAACCAATAATTCCTAAATAAAATGTCCCAAAACTATTCATATTTACACAGAAATGAATGGATTTTTGATATGATTAAAAATAATTGAAGGAGATACTATGAATGTAGGAGTTCTGAGAATCTGGAATCACATCAGGTAGGTTTCTGATTGTACCTGCTTTCCATTCAGAACAATTTCTCTTCATGTATTACCTCTGCCCATCACCACCAGTGTCACCGTATATTATTGTGCTACTACTCATATGTATTTTCCTACTTCTCTGCTTCCTTTCCATACGTCCCAGGCCAATCATAGTCTGCCATTCTGTTTCTTAACTGCTCTCAAGCAATACTGGTCTGAGACTGTCAGTTCTCAAAAATTCTACTCCCCACTTTGCATATATTACCTCTTCAAAGTTTCTTATGTCACTGCTTACTCTTGTCACTTCTTTTTAGGTCATACATGAGGAATAAATTTAGCCATATGAGAGAAAGGTTTCCAGAAATTGGAAATACAGATTTATTGAATACAGTATTTGCTTGTCACTCACATTACTTTTCATTGATTTTGTTGTTCTCTACTCATCATCATAAGACAATTTTATGGGGAGATTTCCATGCTATACATTTATGTTTATGTTTAGAGATTAGTTTAGGGATGTATCACTTATCAATATCAGAGTGTACTACATAATATATTCTCAAAACATTTCCATGATTATGTAAGTTTAAATGAAAAACAATGTGAATAATAGATGCATCAGAAGTACCTTTTCTGCATTCTCAAGTTTGTTTTACTTTCAGTAGATTTATGAAATATTTCTCAGTTTATATAATATTTTGCCTTATTTTATACTACATTCTTGAAGAGTTCCTCCCTTTGCTTTTTTCCTTTTAATATCACCTACTCCTTTCTTTTTTATATGATAGTCTTCCCTGCCCTCCTTAATAATATCATTATAGCACATGAAGTTAACTTTAGTAAAATAAAACGTCAAGGCACTAAATATTTGTCACCATTATGTTGATGTGCAGAACAGGACCAATTCACATGCTCTATCAAGTCACATCTCCAGAACCTTCTATAAATATATCTGCCTTTTCCATCGCTATTGAGTCCTCCCCTAATCCAAGCAAATATCTGTCTGTTTACAATTGCAATCAGCTTCCACCTGATCTCCCAGATCTTTCTGTTTTTATCTCTACCCATTCTGCTAAAGCTTTCTTTAAAAATAAAATATATTTTGTTCCTTCTTATCTTAAAACTTTTCAATACCTTACCATTTTCCTTACAATGATATCTACACTGTGCACAAGGCTTATTTTGTTCCCAAGTAATCTATCATTGTTTCTCTCTAAAGTCTCTTTCCATTTCATTCAGTGAGGTACAGGGACACTGGCCTTCTTCTGTTTCTCAAATCTGCCAAGTTGCTCAATCTTTCTTAAAGTTTGAGTCCATCATAACTCTTCTCCCTAAAATATCTTCACATTTCTGATTCTTTTTCTTCCTTTAAAAAAACTAAAAACACAACTTTTTTACAGACGACTTCTCCATTAACTTATATTCCATATTATTCTCTAAACTGTAGTGTCTGTCTTATTTTACATCCTAACATTTCACTATAATTACTTATTTGTAGTTTGTTTGCTTATGTTCCAATGTTCTCACTTCACTGTAAGCACTGTATGCATGGGCAAGTACCATGTCTGTTTGCTCACTATACCTTCAGCAAAATATTTGGGACATATTTGAAAGTTGTCAAATATTTTTTGAATGAATGTATGAATAAAGCTTTGCTGGTTGCTACCACTGTACTGAAGTATTTTTTAATTGTAATATTTCTAAGTGTTCTTTTCCAAAATAAGATAATATATCTTAAAACCTAAGCACTGACCTCCCACCTAACATCCCATGTTTATGATGTAACTGTCTTCAAGGAGAGGTACCTGTGAGAAGCTAACTTTGTTCCTAAGGACACAAGTTAGAGCAGGGCTACTGGGACGGCTGAGTTCAAATCAGCATTTGACACTGGTGCTATGTGTATACACGTCTTCTTTATCCATTCATCTGTGGATGGACACTTAGGTGGCTTCCATACCTTGGCAATTGTAAATAATGCTGCTCTGAACATTGGGGTACATGTATCTTTTTAAATTAGTATTTTTGTTTCTTTTGGATATATACCCAGGAGTGGAATTGTTGGGTCATATGGTAGATCTATTTTTAGTTTTCTGAGACCGCCATACTGTTTTCCACACTGGCTGCACCAATTTACCTTCCCACTAACAGTGTAGGAGGTTTTTCTCCACATCCTCACCAACATTTTTTATTTGTGTTCTTTTTGATGATAGCCATTCTTACAGGTTTGAGGTGATATTGTGGTTTTGATTAAAAAGAATGAAATCTTGCATTTGTAGCAACATGGATGGACTTGGAGGGCATTATGCTAAATGAAATAAGTCAGACAGAGAAAGACAGATACTGTATATCACCTATATATGGAATATAAAAAAATACAACATACTAGTGAATAAAACAAAAAGAAGCGGACTCACAGATATAAAGAACAAACTAGTGGTTACCAGTGGGGAGAGGGAAGGGGGGAGGGTCAATATAGGGCTGGAGGGAAAAAGGATTATTATGAGATTATATGAAATCATGTGTGTGAAACTTTTGAAAATTATAAAGCAAAATTATAAAACTATAGAATTGAAAGAATATTTCATTCAATGAAAAAAGGGATAAAAAAAGAAAGAAAACATCTGTCAAACTTAAAAAAGCTGTTGCTCTAGACAGTTGCAAATTCAAGCAATAATTTGAGAACTAATTTCATTCTTTGTTTTTACTGAGTCAGTAAATAATTGAAAAATAAAAAAAGAGTCCAAAAGCAGGCATATACTTGTCAAAAATAGGTCATTACAACATACCTGTAGTCAAACACATCCTTCATGACTGGGAATATCTAGACTATAAGTTTCTGTCCTAGTATAAGAGGTGGGAATTTAAGAGGATAAGTAAGTAATTCTTGTTTACCACCTTTTCTGCCTCACCACTACCTCCAGCAAATACCTTTGTGTTTATGTATTTTATGTTCCTACCCCTGCCCCGCACTGTCCCCAGAAGCTGGTATTTAAACCACTTGATTTCACTGGACCGAGTAGGTGGGAGAGACTTGCAATACCACAGTTGACTGAGAATTTTTTCTGCAGTGATAGTGACTGAAGTGTGGCAACATCAGCTCTGAATTTATTGTATTTTTTAACCTCAAGTTGCAGAGGGTTGAGTCGCTGCAAACTGCAAATTGTGAAAGCTATGTGATGTAGCAAAAAATAAATTATGCACTTTAACATTTTGATGACCTGGAAATTTCACATACTAATCATATAAAATGTCTTTTGGTTGTATTTAAATCATTTTAATCAGCAACAAATCATATTTTGAATGTAATGCTTCTTAATTAAGATTATAGACTTTCAGATAGTAATAGGCGTAATCAGTGAGTAAATTAACAAAAATAATTTATAACCTTCTAGGTTTCCTTCATATATAGAATATTATTTTACTCTATGGTTAGATGAAACTCTGCATTGTTATTGTTATGATAACAATAGAGATGATTATCAGATTGTTTAAGTGAAAGAACATTATTCACAATATTTAAAGCATTTGAGGTAAATATTTTTAAGGATGTGAAAGTGCATTATAGATAAAGGGCATTTCATCCACTCTACTATATTTAGAGGTGCCAGTTGATCACAATAAATAGCTCTCGTCTTTTTAAAAATTTTGTAGCAATTTTTTTGTGATTACCAAATAGAAAATGCCTTCTACTCCCATAGAAACATTTTTTGAATAAATTTATTATTTTGTTATTCACCTTTTACAATTATGGTAGTAAACATTGAATTATAAATTATAACAATTATGTCATTTACATTTTTCACCTTCAAGGTATTTCTGGTTTGTTGTCAGTACTCTATCATTTAGCTTTGTATGAGACATTATTGTAAGAAAGCCTTGATAATATAAATTAAATAAAGCACTTGATAAAATTATTTTAGCAAATATTTATTGCTTATATACAAAAAACTTAGTATTCATTATGTGTATAGACATCACACCAGGCTCTTTGTGTATTACAAATATGATTTTAACATAAATTATCTCTGCTAGAACCCTACACTTAGATGAGGGCAACAACTTTTCTATGTGGTGGAATTTAATGCCATACTCAATAACTCATAAATATGAAACATTGAGTATGAATTTTAAATAAATACTCCTAGATTAGAGTGCCTTATTGTGGGTTTTGCTCAAAGCCCAACTCAAGGCAAAGACTTCTCTGTGAGTAATGTATTTGGGAATGTGATACCAGAAAGCAAGAGAGAGATGTCGGAGTGAAACAGGGAAGGAGGAAGAGCCCTACAAAGATTCTCCCCTACAAACCACAGGATTCTCAAATCCATGAGATGGTCACCTAATGAGATAATACCACATCTACAGGGCAATTTGCACTAATTATTAGTACATTTTAAAAGTGTTTCTTTAGAGCAATGGCAAAATACTTTTCAGCATAAGAAACAACAACAAAAAATAAACTCTCACAAAGTCATATCCATTAATGTGGAGATTTAAAAGTAAATCTAAATATAGATGCAGACATGAATGTGAAATCCATATGTGCAAGTATTATAGATGGAAAAATATAGTTCTTAGTTCATTGATAATTAATTCAAAAACATTTATTGAACATCCACTATGTATTTAAACAATCTCAGAATTCTAAAAAGCTGGTTAATTTGCCCCTTATTTAGTACATATATTGATATTTAAAATTACATATTCATTGGAATATTTTTTTATTTGTACTCTATCAGTAATTATTAAAGTAGTAGAGTCAGGATTGTGCCTTTTACATTTAAAAAATTCTTGAATTTAACCTTGCAATTGACAGATCTCTCTGGGCCACATCTGGAAATATCAATTTTCTTTTTTCAAGCATTTATCTTTTCAGTGATAACTCTTATGCTGTGATTCATTCCTGACAAGCAGAGCTCTTGGGTGAAACATGTTTGTTTTGCATGTCACCCTGATAATATCTCACAGAGGAAGGTTTGACAGGTTATGTACAGTGTTCTTGGTGATTTATTTTGAATTATTTCATGTGTATTTTACATTATAACAATCCCTATTTTAAAAAGAGAACTTCCTTAAAGATATGATTATCTTTTTAACACTAAAGGTTGAATGCTACATATATTTAAGTTTTGTATGACTTTATAGTGCCACATGAGTTCAAGGTGTTTGATTAAAAGAATGAATTATAACTTGCCCAGTTTCACAATTCATGAAAAAGCTCACTGTCTATATGTTGTTTACATCAATATAAATATAGAACCTGTGTATTTAAAAGAATGATATATTCAGGGAAAAATTCTCCTAGTTATTTCAAATAAAGAAAATATTTAATTTTAAATTTTCAAAAGTATTTCCTACATACTTAATTAGCAATAAATTTTTTTCATAGTTTCATAAGTTTTATGATTTCAGTATTTGGGAGTTTATTTTCAGTATAGTAGATAATAAGAACCACTTGTTATCACTTTCCATGTGCAGTGTAGATGCTTTACAACTTATGAAATGTGTGACTTTTTGAAAAGTACTCAAACTCTATATATCTGTCTCTTTTCTTATATCATGTGACAATAATTGTTTTATGTCAAAATTATAAGAAATAATATATATAATTTATCAGACTACCCTCTAAGAATTTCTCAGTAAAGGAATACTACTATGTTTGTATGTTGGAGGTCGCACTTTGGCTCATACTTTACTTCCATTATCACTACTACTTAAAACTCAGATGCTTTTACTTTAGACTCTCAAAAAAGCCAATAATTTTTCACTTTCTGATTTTTACTCCACTTTTACTTTCTTTTAAAATTACAACCTCCCCTAAAAAAACAATCTCTCATTTTAAATGTCTTTTAATGATAAAACACCATGTCATATTAAATCAGTGTTACTAAACTCAGGTTAAGCATTTTGCATTGTCGTTGTCAACTTGGTGAAAAGATTTTTGGCTTATATGTCTCTTTCGGAATTAATGCTGAAAACCCTCTGGACTCACAATTTCAGCTATATTTTTTACTTTGTGCCTAAGTTCTGGACATTTCTGATTCTTGTTTGAATGGAATATATCCCTTGCCTCTTACCTGTAATCATGTCAAATAATCAATTGGTGTTCCTGAATCATTATGATATCCTTTACAATTTGCATCCCTTGATCTTCGATCTTTTGTAAACAATCACCTTACTTCGTGGAATTTTGGAATAATATATTTCTTATCTCAGGTTACTCAATAACAAATATATTTTAAAATAGAAATAAGAATGAAGGGAATAATGTATATGTATTAAAAGAATGAATTATATATATATATATATATATATATATAGGCTAGGAAGAGGGAAATGATAAAGGAGAAAGAGGTGACGAAAAAGAGAGATATCATAGCTAGCTAATCACCAAATGTTATAAAAATTAGCAACAAATTTGATCACTTGGAACATACTATAGAATGTTAGATTACGACCTTAAATTTATAAAAACTCTTTGAATTATAGCTAAACTACAAAAAAATGAGTTAAAAATAAAATGTATGCCTATTACATTTAGAATGGATAAACAACAAGGTCCTACTGTATAGCACAAGGAACTATATTCAATATCCTGTGATAAGCCAGAATGGAAAAGAATATAAAAAAAGAATGTATATATATTTTTAGAACTGAATCACTTTGCTGTACAGCAGAGATTGACACAACATCATAAATCAACTATACTTCAATAAAAAAATAAAATAAGGTGTTTGCTTCTGAGAAAACACAGTATTACTTCCAAAATAAATAGAGTTATCTTAAGGCTCTATGCTTAATGTAATAAATTTTTCATGATATTGACAGCATGGAAACTTATAGTGTAATTATTTGTGTAAATTTCAAGTTGAAAAGATCATTTTTCAACTAAGCTGGGCACCTAACAAATTGCCTTATACAGTTCCTTGAGGAAGCTCAGAATGGTAGGACATGCCTAGGTAGGAGTAGCCAAGTTGCAATGCTACTTGATTACTCCAAGTGCAAGTCTCTTTATTTAACATTTACAGTTTCTGCCAGGAAATGAAGTAATCTTCATTTTTATTACTGTACTTAAACATAGACTTTTCGCTAATAAAACCTTACAGATGCTTAAAAGGACACTCTGTGGCCCAGTGTCACTACCATAATTTTCTATAAGTCTTCCTGAAATTCTTTTCAACACTTCGCTAAAGAAAAGCAGGTTTCCCCCTCTAATGTTTCCAGTATTTGATACTGAAGAGTATTAAATTTCCTCTGTTGGAACATTTTTTGTATGTTCAAACTTTTAATTATGTATTGTGGGACTACATTTTAAAATAGTGTTTACTGGAATAAAAAATGCACTCCTTCACTCTTAAACTCCTTAAACTTGAAAGTACTCTTAAATTACTGAAGGTGACTGATCCATAAATACATGAAACAGTAATAATAATTATAATAAATTATTATTCTATAAATTATTATTACTACCAGTCATGGTAGTATTTGAAGAAAGTATTATGGGGGACGACTGGTGCAGGCTGGACCGTGCAGTCAGGGGACCTAGGGACTCACGGCTGTGAGAGTTGAAATCCTTGCTGAGGTGACCTTCAAGATGGTATAGGAGTAAGACGTGGAGATCACCTTCCTCCAACAAATACATCAAAAATACATCTACATGTGGAACAACTCCTAGAGAACACCCACTGAACGCTGGCAGAAGACCTCAGACTACCCAAAAGGCGAGAAACTCCCCACGTACCTGGGTAGGGCAAAAGAAAAAAGAAAAAGCAGAGACAAAAGAATAGGGCCTAGACCTGCACCTCTGGGAGGGAGCTGTGAGGGAGGAAAAGTTTCTACACACTAGGAAGGCCCTTCGCGGGCGGAGACTGCGGGTGGCGGAGGGGGGAAACTTAGGAGCCACAGAGGAGAGCGCAGCAACGGGTGCAGAGGCAAAGCGGAGAGATTCCTGCACAGAGGATCAGTGCCGACCAGCACACACCAGCAGGAGAGGCTTGTCTGGTCACCCGCTGGGGCAGACTGGGGCTGGGAGCTGAGGCTCAGGCTTCGGAGGTCGGATCCCAGGGAGAAGACTGGGGTTGGTTGTGTGAAGACAACCTGAGGGGGCTAGTGTGCCACAGCTAGCCGGGAGTGTATCCAGGAAAAAGTCTGGACCTGCCGAAGAGGCAAGAGACAATTGTTTCGGGTTACATGAGGAGATTCCTTCCCTGTCTGCCCACAGAAGGCAGAACACGGCCTAAGAGATGGGCATGAAATGCTAACGCTACTACTGCAGCCACCAAGAATCCCTTGTGCCAGCGCAGCTCATTATCCACACACACACACACACACACCCAGGAGCCTGTGCAGCCTGCCACTGCCAGGGTCCCGTGATCCAGGGACAACTTCCCTGGGAGAACACATGGCATGCCTCAGGCTGCTGCAATGTCATGGCAGCCTCTGCCACTGCAGGCTTTTGCAGCATTCCAATTATAACTCTTGTACACCTCCATTCCCCCGGCCTGAGTGAGCCAGCACGACTTAATCAGCTGCTGCTTTAACCCCCTCCTGTCTGGGCAGGAAACAGATGCCTGAGGGCTACCTATGTGCAGAGGTGGGGCCAAATCCAAAGCTGAACCCCAGGAGCTGTGGGAACAAAGAAGAGAAGGGGAAATTTCTTGGTGCAGCCTCAGGAGCAGCGGATTAAATCCCCACAGTCAACTTGATGTACCCTGCATCTGTGGAATACCTGAATAGACAATGAATCATCACAAAATGGAGGTGATGGACTTTGGGAGCAACTGTAGACTTGGGGTTTCCTGTCTGCAACTGATTTGTTTCTGATACTTATGTTTATCTTAGTTTAGTTTCTGGCACTTCTTATCATTGGTGGATTTGTTTACTGGTTTGGTTGCTCTCTTCTTTATTTTATTATTATATTTTTTTTGTTAATAGTATATTATTTTTATTTATTATTTTTATTTATTTTTTCTTTCATTTTTTTCTCTCTTCTGTGCAGTGTGGCTGACAGGGTCTTGGTGCTCTGGCCTGGTGTCAGGCCTGAGCTTCTGAGGTGGGAGAGCTGAGTTCAGAACACTGGACTACCAGAGTCCTCCCAGCTGAACATAATGTCAATTGGCAAGAGCTGTCCCAGAGATCTCCATCTCAATGCTAAGACCCAGCTCCACCCAACAGTCAGCAAGCTCCAGTGCTTGATGCCCCATGACAAAAAACTAGCAAAACAGGAACACAACCCCACCATTAACAGAGAGGCTGCCTAAAATCATACTAAGTTCACAACACCCCAGAACACACCACCAGATATGGCTCTGCCCACCAAAAAGGCAAGATCCAACCCCACCCACCAGAACACAGTCACCAGTCCTCTCCACCAGGAAGCCTACACAAGCCACTGAACAAACCTCACTCACTGGGGGCAGACACAAAAACAATGGGAACTGCCAACCTGCAGCCTGTGAAAATAAGACCCCAAACACAGTAAGTTAAGCAAAATGAGAAGACAGGGAAACACACAGCTGATGAAGGATCAAGGTAAAAACCCACCAGACCAAATAAATGAAGAGGAAATAAGCAGTCTATCTGAATATGAATTCAGAATAATGAGAGTAAAAATGATCCAAAATCTTGGAAACAGAATGGAGAAAACACAAGAAACGTTTAACAAGGACCTAGAAGAACTAAATAGCAAACAAACAATGATGAAAAACACAATAAATGAAATCAAAATTTCTCTAGAAGGAATCAACAGCAGAATAACTGAGGCAGAAGAACGAATAAATGACCTGGAAGATAAAATAGTGGAAATAAATACCACAGAGCAGAATAAACAAGAATGAAAAGAATTAAGGATAGTCTCAGAGACCTCTGGGACAACACTAAACACACCAACATTCAAATTATAGGGGTCCCAGAAGAGGAAGAGAAAACAAAAGAGACTGAGAAAATATTTGAAGAGATTATATAGTTGAAAACATCCCTAATATGGGAAAGGAAATAGTCAAGTCCAGGAAGCACAGAGAGTCCCATACACGATAAATCCAAGGAGAAACACACCAAGACACATATTAATCAAACTTTCAAAAATTAAATACAAAGAAAAAATATTAAAAGCAGCAAGGTAAAAACAACATATAACATATAAGGGAATCCCCATAAGGTTAACCGCTGATCCTTTAGCAGAAACTCTGCAAGCCAGAAGGGAGAGGCAGAACATATTTAAAGTGATGAAAGTGAAAAATCTACAACCAAGATTAATCTACCTAGCAAGGATCTCATTCAAGTTTGACAGAGGGATTAAAACTTTTACAAACAAGAAAAATTAAGAAACTTCAGCACCACCGAACCAGCTTTACAACAAATGCTAAAGGAACTTCTCTAGAGGGGAAACACAAGAGAAGGAAAAGACCTACAAAAACAAACCCAAAACTATTAAGAAAATGGTAATAAGAACAGACATATTGTTAACTACCTTAAATGTAAATGGATTAAATGCTCCAACCAAAAGACATAGACTGGCTGAATGGATACAAAAACAACACCTGTATAAATGCTGTCTGCAAAAGACCCACTTCAGGCCTAGGAACACATACTGAAAGTGAAGGGACAGAAAATGATATTCCATGCAAATGGTAATCAAAAGAAATCTGGATTACCAATTCTCATATCAGACAAAATAGACTTTAAACTAAAGACTATTACAAGAGTCAAGGAAGGACACTACATAATGATCAAGGGATCAATCCAAGAAGCAGATAAAACAATTGTAAATATTTATGCACCTGACATAGGAGCACCTCAATACATAAGGTAAGTGCTGATAGCCATAAAAGGGGATATTGACAGTAACACAATAATAGTAGGGGACTTTAACTCCCCACTTTCACCAATGGCCAGGTCATCCAAAATGAAAATAAATAAGGAAACACGAACTTTAAATGATGCATTAAAAAAGATGCACTTAATTGATATTTATAGGACATTCCATTGAAAAACAACACAATACACTTTCTTCTCAAGTGCTCATGGAACATTCTCCAGGATAGATCATATCTTGGGTCACAAATCAAGCCTTGGTAAATTTAAGAAAATTGAAATTGTATCAAGTATCTTTTCCAACCACATGCTATGAGAATAGATATCAGTTACAGGAAAAGTATGTAAAAAATACAAACACATGGAGGCTAAACAGTACACTACTAAGTAACCAAGAGATCACTGAAGAAATCAAAGTGGAAATCAGAAAATACCTAGAAACAAATGACAGTGAAAACATGACCACCCAAAACCTATGGGATCCAGCAAAAGCAGTTCTAAGAGGGGAGTTTATAGCAATACAATCCTACCTCAAGAAACAAGAAACATCTCAAATAAAGAACCTAACTTTACACCTAAAGCAATTAGAGAAAGAAGAACAAAAAAACCCCAAAGTTAGCAGAAGGAAAGAAACGATAAAGATCAGATCAGAAATAAATGAAAAAGAAACGAAGGAAACAATAGCAAAGATCAATAAAACTAAAACCTGGTTCTTTGAGAAGAGAATCAAAATTGATAAACCATTATCCAGACTCATCAATAAAAAAAGGGAGAAGACTCAAATCAATAGAATTAGAACTGAAAAAGGAGAAGTAACCACCGACACTGCAGAAATACAAAGGATCATGAGAGATTACTACAAGCAACTCTATGCCAATAAAATGGACAACCTGGAAGAAATGGACAAATCCTTAGGCTAGCACAACCTTCCAATACTGAACCAGGAAGAAATACAAAATATGAACAGACCAATCAGAAGCACTGAAATTGAAACTGTGATAAAAATCTTCCAACAAACAAAAGCCCAGGGCCAGATGGCTTCACAGGCACATTCTATCAAACATTTAGTGAGGAGCTAACACCTAAGCTTCTCAAACTCTTCCAAAATATAGCAGAGGGAGGAACGCTCCCAAACTCATTCTACAAGGCAACCATCATCCTGATACCAAAACCAGACAAAGATGTCACAAAGAAAGAAAACTACAGGCCAATATCACTGATGAACATAGATTCAAAAATCCTCAACATAATACTATCAAATAGAATCCAACAGCACATTAAAAGGATCATACACCATGAGCAAGTGGGGTTTATCCCAGGAATGAAATGATTCTTTAATATATGCATATCAATCAATGTGATACATCATATTAACATATTGAAGGTAAAAACCATATGACAATCTCAATAGATGCAGAAAAAGCTTTCGGCAAAATTCAACACCCATTTAGGGTAAAACTTTCTGGAAACTAGGCATAGAGGTAACCTACCTCATCATAATAAAGGCCATATATGACAAACCAACAGCCAACATCATTCTCAACGGTGAAAAACTGAAACCATTTCCCCTAAGATCAGGAACAAGACAAGGTTACCCACTGTCACCACTGTCATTCAACATAGTTTTGGAAGTTTTAGCCATGGCGATCAGAGAAGAAAAAGAAATAGAAGAAATCCAAAGCAGAAAAGAGGAAGTAAAACTGTCACTGTTTGCAGATAACATGAAATGATACATAGAGAATCCTAAGGATGCTACCAGAAAACTACTAGAACTAATCAATGAATCTGGTAAAGTTGCAGGGTACAAAATTAATGCACAGAAATCTCTTGCATTCCTATACACTAATGACAAAAAATCGTAAAGAGAAATTAAGGAAACTCTGCCATTTACCATTGCAACAAAAAGAATAAAATACCTACTAATAAACCTACCTAAGGAGACAAAATACCTGTATGCAGAAAATTATAAGACACTGATGAAAGAAATTATAGATGATACAAACAGATGGAGAGATATATCATGTTCTGGGATTGGAAGAATGAACATTGTGGAAATGACTATATACTACTCAATGCAATCTACAGATTCAGTGGAATCCCTATCAAACTACCAGTTGCATTGTTCACAGAGCTAGAACAAAAAATTTCACAATTTGTATGGAAACACAAAAAAAAGACCCCTAATAGCCAAAGCAATCTTGAGAAAGAAAAACGGAGCTGGAGGAATCAGGCTCCCTGACTTCAGACTATACTACAAAGCTAAAATAATGAATCTGTAGATTGTTTTAGGTAGTATAGTCATTTTCACAACGTTGATTCTTCCAATCCAAAAACATGGTATGTCTCTCCATCACTTTGTATCATCTTTAATTTCATTCATCAGTGTCTTATGGTTTTTCTTCATATAGGTGTTTTGTCTCCTTAGTTAGGTTTATGCCTAGGTATTTTATTCTTTTTGTTGCAATGGTAATTGGGAGTGTTTCCTTAATTTCTCTTTTAGATTTTTCATCATTAGTGTATAGGAATGCAAAAGATTTCTGTGCATTAATTTTGTATCCTGCTACTTTACCAAATTCATTGATTAGCTTTATTAGTTTTCTGGTAGCATCTTTAGGATTCTCTGTGTATAGTATCATGCCATCTGCAAACAGTGACAGCTTTACTTCTTCTTTTCCAATTTGTATTCCTTTTATTTCTTTTTCTTCTCTGATTGCCATGGCTAGGACTTCCAAAACTAAGTTGAATATTAGTGGTGAGTGTGCACAACCTTGTCTTGTTCCTGATCTTAGAGGAAATGGTTTCAGTCAAGTCTTTTAATTATCCTGTTACATATCATCCAAACAGCGTTTCCATAATTATTATTTCAAAAATGCAGTCAAGATATTACATGCCCTGTGGTATAAAATAAATATAAATTACAAAACAAACATAAAGTGAAATTCAGCTGACTTTAAAGTACTTGCACTATTCATTATCATGTTTACCCTTCCAACAAAAGTTTAAATTCATGAGACTTTCCTAACAATTTGTGATGGGAAATACTTGTTTCTGGTTTAGAACAAAATATGCTACTCAGATATCTAGATTATATTTTATTGTTATTTCTGAATGTACATTTTTGCTGATTTTATGAATACTTTTGAATTGTACAGTTTTCCTGATTTTCATGTCACATATTGTACTCACTAAGATTATTACCTTCTGTGTTAATAAATTCATTTTCCTTCTTCAGTTAGATCTCATCTGAGTGAATTGTGTTTCCAGTATTCTGTCAGTGAGTCTACTATTTTAAATTAGAAAAGCAACCCATTTGGTCTGTATTATAAAGAGAATCGATTTAGTTTAGTGAGGGCTTAATTTAATTGAAAACTACACTGCTGGAATATTTTATAGATTTTGTGTATTAAAGGTTTGATTTGTGCTTCTGACATCAAAAGAAATTTTCCTCAACAACATCTTGCTAAGCTGAGTTTAATATGTTTGTCACACACACACACACACAAATGTAAAGTGGTGAAGTGAGTTTTTGTATTTGAAGTGAACAGCTGCAAATAAATAACAACCAAAGAAAGATGGAAAATATAAAAGATTTGCAACTCCATAATTTGGACTAGAAAGTAAATCCTACATGCTTATTACTACTTAAATATCATGTTGTCTTCCTTCAAATATTTCATTTGTCTCAAAAAGAAAAAAAGGAAACAAAGTCTTTCAGTGAGTGTCATGAAATGCAACTTTAAAAAAATGTATCAAGAAAAAAATGAAGTGCTTAGAATGTCAATTTTTTAATAAAGTCACTTCCACATGAAGATGGAAAGTTATATGGAGAGTTAAGATATTGGGAAAGCCACTTTCTCATTTATAATTTCTGTGGTAGGCAGCTTCTGAAATGGCTCCCAATGGTCCCCACCCCCTGATATTTGTATCCTTGTGCAATGCTCTCCATTTGAATACAAGCAGGGACTAGAGACTTGCTTCTAATAAATATAAAATGGGAAAAGTTATGTTACTAGATGTTACTTCCAATATTAAGTTGCAAAAGATTGTGATTTCCATCTTGCTCTCTCTTACTTATCTTCTTATTTGCTCAGTCTCATGAAGCTAGTGGCCCTGTTGTGAGTCTCCTAAGATGCCCACATAGCAAGGAGCAAAGCGAGATTTCTGTCCAATAATATGCAAAGAACTGAATCCTCTAATAGCCACATGAGTGAGCTTGGAAGAGCTCTTTTCCAAGTAGAGTCTTGAGACAACTGCTGGTCACCTGGCATCTGGAAGGCAGCCTTGTAAGTGACCAGAATCAGAAGGCCCAGCTTAACAGCACCTAGCTTCCTGACCCACAGAAACTGAGATAATAAATATTGTTCCTGCTAGCCACAAAGTTTGGGTATAATTTGTTATACAGCAATTGATGATTAACACAACATTATATGCATTGTTCTGAATTCCTGTAATGACAGATTCAACAGTTAAGAGTTCCCAACAGCTACACATATAATGAAACTAACTTAGGCAAAGAGATATACTTAGTTGCTTATAACCTGTAATTTATAGGGAGTGAAGAAAGAAAGGAATCAAGAAAAATGTGAAGTAGATATACATTTCCTACCAAATTAGTAGAATAAGAAATTTTCAATTATTTCTAACTGTTCATCAGAATTATATGTGTACTATACTGATATTTATAAGGAAATCAATGAAAGATAAAGAATAATATATATTGTGGGGCAATTTGTCATTCTAGATTGATTGCCTTAATGTCACCATTATCACCTAGTTCTAATCACTAGTCTGCTAGCTGGGGCTTTATGCCATGAGTCTCTGTGTCACTGATGAAGATGCTGGATAAAATGGTCTTTAAGATATTAAACAAGTATAAAATTCTATGATTATGAATTGTGAGGTAGAAATTATCATTGGAGATACACAGCAATTATAGATTAGGGCAAAATTAAAACAAAACACATCAAAATGAAAAAAAATTGGACGTTCAGAGACACCTTAAGCAGCCCCTTTTTATATAAAATATTTTGTAATTTAAAATCAGATTAATAAAATAATACTATTTTGACTGATTACACTCTTCCAAGCTCTGCTAATTTATATATGTACTTTGTTATTCACAGTTATAAATTAAAAATTATATTAAGTGTCAAGCTTTTGAGCACACATTTACAAAAGAATGGAGATAAGGTTTGAATGTCCATTCCCAAAAGATTACCATCATAATCACAATGGTATTGAATATGTATATATAATGTTAAAATTTTTATTTTGGTTTAATTTATTTAAAAAATTAGTTTTGTTTGGTAATGACGTATTTTTTTAAAAGCTTAAGTAATTATACTAAAATTAGTTAGGAACAACCAGAAATATCTTCACCAAATAAAGCCTAAATAAAATAGTTTAATAATTACAAAAAATAGAAGTTAGTGTCTACACAAAAATTAACACACAGATTTGATAAAGATATACAGATAACTTGTGAGGCAGTTGCCAGAATATTTACGTATTTCTTACTAATAGGTAAAAGTAAAATTGGATCAGCTCTGTAATAGTGGGAATAATTACTGCTATTTCTCTCTAGTAATAGTGAAGCATCATTGCCTTTCCTCTAAATGTAAAAATTCAATTAAGGTTGTGTTTAATTTAAATATAGAAGTGTTTTTTTTAATTAATTTATTATTTTTAATTTTTGTCTGCCTTGGGTCTTTGTTGCTGCACACAGGCTTTTCTCTAGTTGTGGCAAGTTGGGGCTACTCTTCATTGTGGTGTGCAGGCTTCTCATTACGGTGGCTTCTCTTGTTGCGGAGCATGGGCTCTAGGTGCGTGGGCTTCAGTAGTTGTGGCACTCAGGCTCAGTAGTTGTGGCTCATGGGCTTTAGAGTGCAGGCTCAGTAGTTGTGGCACATGGGCTTAGTTGCTCCGCGGCACATGGGATCTTCCCCGAGCAGGGCTCAAACCCGTGTCTCCTGCATTGGCAGACAGATTCTTAACCACTGCATCACCAGGGAAGCCTGGAAGTTTTTTTAAAACCTAATAAATCCAATTTACTTTAGAGAGCAATTTATGTGCTGGGTAATAAGCATGACCCTGGCCCCTCAGGTGAAGCAAAAAGATAAAGATGGCTGTATTTAATTTTTTAAGAGATGTGACATATAACATAATAACTGACCTTAAATATAAAACCTCTGTGATTATATAAATCACAGAGCTTCTAAGATATGAAATAAAACCTCTGGGTAACGAATATTCTGAGGGTTATATGCTGAAGTGGAAAAAACAAAGCTTACAGGCAATGAGATTAAGCAAAGGGCATATAGTGTACATCCTAATGTTTATTTCAAGAGGCAGTATGATGTAACAGAACTCCCTCTCTTTCAATGAACTAAGGGGACTTTTACTTACTATTTTACCACTTCCAAGTATTATTTCATAAATGGAAGTACGTTTTCAAAGTATAATTACATCATACAGACATGTTTGAAAACCAAGAAAAACTCAAGTACCTAAAGTCATATATTCAATCACACTCTTTCAAGAAGCAATAAAATAGATACTACATAAATGCTTTTTGTGTGTTTTACACTGTACCATTTACTACCAATTAAAATGACTTCCAATATCTCACTTAAGGGTAAATGGGGTAAATGGGGAGCATGTGTGTAGTTAACTGAACCAGCACAAAAATCAATTGGCCTAATTAGTTATCATCATTTTTATCTGATTTTTTTGATAGAAGGATGGAGAGACATTTGTAGCATAAACTGTGGACCCAGAGGTCGTTTCACTGAATTAAAAAGCAAAGACAATACTGAGAGAGGTCATACATTTGAAGAAATTAAGCATAAAATTATAATTATATAAAAACTAGAGCATCTACTATCTTTGAAATATTAAAATATATAATTAAATCATTGGGGTTCTTGGTGGTGACATTCTCTTACTGCTGACATTTTTCATAATTAACTAAATATATACAAGGAAGTAAACAAATAGGTCAAAGTTTCCTAAAGATCAATATTTCAATTTTTTCTATTCTTTCATTTTCATGTTCTATTCTTTCATTTTTAATTTTCAATATTATTTGCTTAAAGTTTTTAATTAAACATATTTCCTCAGATCTTTTAAGATATCAAATGCATATTTCCAAGAATTTTAGACTGCCTTTATTATAATTTTTCCATGATTCACTGTTACTCTGTCCAATAATTCAATGATAAATCTTGCCACTTTCATTATTAATGAATGTGTCTACCTATGTTATCAAATATTAAATTATTTATTTAAGATTATGCCTTAATAGCTCTAAATTGAGCCAGCTATTCTATTAGATTGCTAAATTAAGACAGGCAAGGAATATAACTTAGGAACTACAGTGGCTTTATATTTAGACTGACATTCTCTTTCATTCTTGATATAAACTGAATTTAATACTTCAAATATTCTCCTTTCTAAATAGCAGACAATTTGATAATACTTTGTACTTTTAATACATACTCAGTATCACTGAAGATCTTCTTTATCTGGTATATTACCCCTTTTTTTTAGAAACAGGCATTATTTGCAAATCCATATCTTTAGACATTTTGCAATGCAGTGCAAAAAAATTTTTTTAATTGAGGACAAAATTTATTTCTGAAAAATATGACCTGTAGGCTTTAATTTATCAGTTTACATTTAAGGATTAATCAGTTTTTATGATTACATATTTTACCAATTATTATCAGTGAAAATTTGACTGAACTTGGGAACCTGAAACTATAATCACTATGCAGGTGTTAAGTTTCATGATGCCATTTGTGGTCTGTGATTAATTTGGTTAATTTATTTATTCTTTAACTCATTTCATTTTTCAAGGGCATAGAGATACTCAGTGACCTACATAAATATTTTGTACTACTCAAAAATTATAACTACTGTTCACATGTATATCTTCAAACATTATATACCCACTATTGAACTTATCTTCCGTAATAGTTAAAACCCTATTTCTAGTTAAAGATCTTTGAATTAACCCTTTCCCTTGAGTTAAAAAAGTAAAGATTTATGAGTGGCTAATAATTCTAATTTTGTTGAAAATAATAGCTTTATTAATTTATTGGTGACAGGTGCTATTTCAAAGAAAATGTTAATATTTATATTTCTTCACGAAAGAAAATTCTTTGGTCTGTTTAATGTGCAATATTTGAACCTTCCTATACTTATTGAGATTAATTATTTACAATTTTACTAAGTAGCTATTTTTTTTAAATTGCCAAATAGGACTAAGTGAGGACTGAAAACAATTTTTTTTCATATTGTATAAACAAATTTTGAGGGAATGTGGACCCCAATAGTTTTATATATTCTTTATAATATCAGTTTTAACTAGTTCAGCTATTTTTTTTAATGACCAGCAATCTGCCTGTTGGTGGTTTTACACTTGAATAGGTACCTTGCCATCATTGTGTTGGTATTTGTATGCTTTTACAGTCGTCAGTTTTCACCTAGCAAGTTTATCTGTCTTTTATTAAAAATGAGAACTTGTGAATGCAAATGTCTCTAATATATATGCAATTCTTTAAAAAAAATGAAGACAGTTTAAACTGTGGAACAGAATAGAAGACTGAGAAAAATGTCTTCTAAAGAAATGAAAATGTGGTGGCTTTTTGAGGAAAATATTTAAAGACTAATATGTAGTCCTGCTAGTAAATAATTTGAACATCAGAATCTGTCTGAAAATGCATTTTCCTTGTATTAGGCAGAAATTTAAGACAACCTTTGTTCAATTCTATACCCACTAAAATTCCAATGGAATTTTTAACAGAAATAGAAAAAAAAATCCTAAAATTCATATGTAATCACAAAGGACCCTGAATAGCCAAAACAATCTTGAAAAAAAGAACAAAGCTGGAAGCCTCACACTTCCTGATTTAAAAACATATTATAAAGCTACAGTAATCAAAACAGTATGATAGGGCTTCCCTGGTTGCGCAGTGGTTGGGAGTCCGCCTGCCGATGCAGGGGACACAGGTTCGTGCCCCGGTCCGGAAAGATCCCACATGCCGCAGAGGGGCTGGGCCCGTGAGCCATGGCTGCTGGGCCTGTGTGTCCGGAGCCTGTGCTCCACAGTGGGAGAGGCCACAACACTGAGAGCCCCGCGTACTGAAAAAAAAATAAAAATAAAAAAAAACAGTATGATAATGGCATAAAGGCAGAAATATAGTCACTGCAATAGAATAGAGAGCCCAGAAATAAACTTATGTATATATGATCACATGACCTTTGACAAGAGTATCAAGGCTACATATAGGGGAAAGACTAGCCTGTTCAACAAATGGTGCTAGGAAAAGTGGATTTCCACATGCAAAAGAATGAACTTAGATCTTTATTTTATACCATATACGAAAATCAACTCAAAATGAATTAAAGACCTAAATATAAGATCTGAAAATATATAACCCTTAGGAGAAAGCATAGGAGAAAAGCTTCATAACATTGGTCTTTTCAATGATTTCTTGGATGTGACACCTAAGGCACAGATAGAAAGAGCAAAACAGACAAGTGGGACTACATCAAACCAAAAAGTTTCTGCATAACAAAAGAAACACCAGGATGAAAAGGTAACCTATGGAATGGGAGAAAATCAAACTATATATCTGATAAGGGTTTAACCTCCAAAATATATAAGGAACTTCTTTAACTCTATAGCAACAAAGCAAATAATTTGATTTAAAAAGTGCCAAATAATTTGGATAGACATTATTCCAAAGAAAACATACATATGGCCAACAAGTACATGAAAAGATGCTCAGCATCACTAATCAACAGGGAAATGCAAATCAAAACCACAATGAGACATCACCTCACACCTCTTAAGATAGCTACTTTATCAAAAACAAAAGATAAATGTTCGCAAGGATTTGAAGAATTGGAATCCTTGTATGCTGTTGGTGGGAATGTAAAATAGTGCATCCACTAGGGAAAACACATGGAGTTTCCTCAAAAAATTAAAAGTGAAACTACCATATAACCCAACAATCTCACATCTGTGTATATTCCAATACATTTGAAATTAAGATATCAAAGAATTATCTGCATCCCCATGTTCATTGCAGCATTATTCACAATAGCCAAGGTATGGGTACAACCTAGATATCCATCTGTTGATGAATGGATTAAGAAAATGTGGTAAATACATACAATGGAATATTATTCAACTTTAAAAAAAAAGGAAATCTTGCAATATGCAACAGCATGGATGAACTTGTAGGACTTTATGCTAAGTGAAATAAACCAGTCACAGAAGGGCAAATCCGCATGAATCCACTTAGGGGGTATCTAGAATAGTCAAATTCATAGAAGCAGAGAGTAGAATGTTGGCTACCTGGGAAATGGGAAGCTGTTGTTCAAGGATATGTTTTCAGTTATGCAAGATGAATATGTTCTAGAGATCTGCTGTGAAACATTGTACCTATAGTTAACAATACTGTATTGTGCACTTGAAAATTTGTTAAGACAATAAATCTCATGTTTAGCATACTTACCACAATTTAATAAAATGACCTTTGTAATCTTTGCCTCTGGTGTGACTCCTGTTATTATTTTATATGAAATGGCAAAAAGGGGATTTTGCAGATGTAGTTAAGGTTACTAATTTGTTGATCTTTAGGAAGATACATTGACTGAATGGGCTTAATCTAATCTCATGCTTACAAAGCAGAGAGTTTTCTCAGCTGGTGGCAGAAGAGGAAGTCAGATTTGAAGCATGGAAAGATTCAGTCCACCATTACTGGCTGGAAGATGAAGGTGGCCATGTGACCAGGAATGCAGTTGGCCTATAAAATCTGAGAATGATCTCTAGCTGACAACCAGAAAGGAAACCGGTACCTCAGTCCTACATCCAAAAAGACCTCAATTCTTCTGACAGCCTGAATGAGCTTGGAAGTAGATGCCTTCAGATAGGAGTCCAATCAATAAACCCCTTGTTTAGTCTTTGTAAGACCCTTAGCTGAGAACGCAGCTGAATCTGACTAGTCTCATCTACAGACTTTTCAAAAACTATTATAGGCAGATCTATAAGCTTTGCTGGCTACATGCTTACTTTATTATTGTACTAGAGAGATTGAAAGGAAAAAAATAACACATAGTTCTTGAACCTAGACTGAACTAGCAGGGAAATTATAATAACACAGTATATCTAAGATATTCTCTCCTCATCCTACAAATTACCTTTCTCAACACTTGCATGCATGCACACAAAACACTCCAGTTTCCAGCAAAGGCTGCAAGATTGATTATCGTAAAAACTTGCCTTGATTATATCATTATTCTGTGCATTTGATTATGTCATTAACTTTGGCAGTTACTTTCTGTTTTCTGCAAAATGAAGGTTTATTCTTTGGTTTGATAATCAGTCATTATATATATATATATATATATATATATATCAGACTATCAAGCAAGTTGTTCTTTTTTCTTTGCCTGCCAATAATCTAGAAAATGGATGTTATTTCTGTTCTATTAGGTCTATTGTTTCTTTGTCCACCATACACACTAAGGTAATATGCCTCTTGTCACAGAAATAATTTATTGTGTATTATTTCTTCATTCAAAATATATTAGTAAATTAAACCTTTTATACTAAGATGGAAATAACCAAGAAAAAGTAGATAGGATAAAGGAAGAAAAAGAACATATGAACACTTACACTGAACAAGGAGTTTGTGACGTTTCATTTGTTTTTCATAGCATGACCATTCAGTTCCTCATTTATTCCACAAATGTTGATTGACCACTTTCTATATTCTAGGAAGACACTTGGCCAGGCACATCCCTGAGTTTAAGTATAAGACATTTCCTATTTACATTGTTATACTGGAACATGTTCAAAAAGTGATTTCTTATTATTACTGACATTAAATATGTTAAACACCTCACCTGTGTGGCCAAAACTTTTGCCCACGTTTATAACCTTTCCAACTTTAAAGACTGTTTATTTTAATTGCATGTTAAAGAAACAAAAAACGCAAGAAGATTTTTTTTGTCTCACATACTTGAATAATCAGGCAAGGATAAATTTGGATGCTAAAATGAGGTTGTCTGTTTTCTGCTTCTCCTTTTCTCTAGCTCTGCACTCCATTTCCCTTGACCTCTGCCCCTTTTTCATGCAGAGGTCTGGGTTTAAACAAATTTAGATGCAAATATTAAAGTTAAGATGCCAAAATACGGCCAAACCAGATGGCAAATTAATCTATCCAGGACTATATCTCTCTCCAGAAATCCCAGCAGTCCTTTCTTTCTCAACATCAAAAATCATAGTGGGAGTCTAATTGACATACTTGTGTTAATTTTTCCCTCTGTGAACAAATCACTTTGTCCACAGGACTAGGACATCTGACTAGATCTAGCTCACTTGTTCTTTCTTGTCTCAGGTGAAGTCAGTACACTAACTCTCACCAAGAAAGAGGTTTTATTGCTAGAAAAGAGAAAAATGGAAAACATATATGGTTACAAATCTGCTACTTTCCACTAGAACTTACTATCATCCAATATACTGTATCTACTTTGGTTTGATGGTATTGGGGTTTGCAAATTTTTATACATGCTATTTTATTCACATATCAAACCTTTCCCTTTTATATTAGAGTATGCTATTATCTAGAATGCCCTATATTTTCTTCATTTTTCCAAAACCTACCCACCTATGAAAGTATAGTTCAAGTTATATACCCTACATGAAAATTTTTCTACTCTTTCTAGGTTAAAATGATCTCTAGTTCCCTTAGTAGTACTGAATGTCTTTAATTATTCTAATATATTACTTTTCTGTATTACATTGGCTTAATGCCTTAATGCCAATAAAACCTTAAACAACAATGTTGCATCTTGTGCAATGTCCATATTGCAAATTTGCATATGATGAAAATATTGGTTTTCTTATAATTCTCAAAAAACATTTCAGTTACAAATGGCTCTTTAAATGGAATCATACATATGTATAGATATATGCAGATACATGTGAAGCTATGTCTTGCCCTAAGACAGAGCATTAAGTATGACTACTCAAAGACCCTCAGGTTATTTACTTTTAATTATACAGAATAAAATTAACTTATTCTGCCATAGCACTTACAGCTGCTTGTGTCTGTCTATCTCATGAAAACACACATCTCAGGGCATCTTCTAATAGATTATTGTTTTGTTTATCATAGTGGAATTTAAACTTTATGTAAAATAAATTTAGTAAATTTGTTGATTTAGAGCACAAATGTCCAGGGAATACCAAGTATGAGTTAGATGACAAGGGTTAATTAGGTGAGTTAAAAATATATTTAACAAACTTTCTCTCCTTCTTCAAAAGTTAGGCCTGGAAGATGGCGGAAGAGTAAGACGCGGAGATCACCTTCCTCCCCACAGATACACCAGAAATACAGCTACACGTGCAACAACTCCTACAGAACAACTACTGAATGCTGGCAGAAGACCCCAGACCTCCCAAAAGGCAAGAAACTCCCCACATACCTGGGTAGGGCAAAGCAGAGAGATTCCCGCAGAGAGGAGCGGTGCCGAGCGGCACTCACCAGCCCGAGAGGCTTGTCTGCTCCCCCGCCAGGGCGGGCGGCGCTGGAGCTGAGGCTCGGGCTTCGGTCAGAGCGCAGGGAGAGGACTGGGACTGGCGGCGAGAACTCAGCCTGAAGGGGGCTAATGTGCCACAGCTAGCCGGGAGGGAGTCCGGGAAAACTCTGGAGCTGCCGAAGAGGCAGGAGACTTTTTCTTCCCTCTTGGTTTCCTGGTGCGCGAGGAGAGGGGATTAAGAGCGCCGCGTAAAGGAGCTCCGGAGACGGGCGCGAGTCGCGGCTGAAAGCGCGGAGCCCAGAGACGGGCGTGGGACGCTGGGGCTGCTGCTGCCGCCGCCAAGAAGCCTGTGTGCGAGCGCAGGACACTGTCCACGCCGCCCTTCCGGGAGCCTGTGCAGCCTGCCACTGCCGGGGTCCCGGGATCCAGGGGCGGCTTCCCTGGGAGAACGAACGGCGCGCCCCGGGCTGGTGCAACATCACGCCGACCTCTGCCGCTGCAGGCACGCCCCGCACTCCGTGCCCCTCCCTCCCGCCGGGCCTGAGTGAGCCAGAGCCCCCGAAGAGGCTGCTCCTTTAACCCTGTCCTGTCTGAGCGAAGAACAGACGCCCTCCGGCGACCTACACGCAGAGGCGGGGCCAAATCCAAAGCTGAGACCCAGGAGCTGTGAGAACAAAGAAGAGAAAGGGAAACCTCTCCCAGCAGCCTCAGAAGCAGCGGATTAAAGCTCCACAATCAACTTCATGTACCCTGCATCTGTGGAATACATGAATAGACAACAAATCATCCCAAATTGAGGAGCCAGGAGTCAGTGCTGTGCCTCTGAGGTGGGAGAGCGAACTTCAGGACACTGGTCCACAAGAGACCTCCCAGCTCCACATAATATCAAACGGCGAAAATCTTCCAGAGATCTCCATCTCAACACCAGCACCCAGCTTCACTCAACGACCAGCAAGCTACAGTGCTGGACACCCTATGCCAAACAACTAGCAAGACAGGAACACAACACCACCCATTAGCAGAGAGGCTGCCTCAAATCATAAAAAGTCCGCAAACACCCCAAAACACACCACCAGACGTGGACCTGCCCACCAGAAAGACAAGATCCAGCCTCATCCACCAGAACACAGGCAGTAGTCCCCTTCACCAAGAAGCCTACACAACCCACTAAACCAACCTTAGCCACTGGGGACAGACACCAAAAACAACGGGAACTACGAACCTGCAGCCTGCAAAAAGGAGACCCCAAACACAGTAACATAAGCAAAATGAGAAGACAGAAAAACACACAGCAGGAGAAGGAGCAAGATAAAAACCCACCAGACCTAACAAATGAAGAGGTAATAGGCAGTCTATCTGAAAAAGAATTCAGAATAATGATGGTAAAGATGATCCAAAATCTTGGAAATAGAATAGACAAAATGCAAGAAACAGTTAACAAGGACCTAGAAGAACTAAAGACGAATCAAGCATCGATTAAAAACACAATAAATGAAATAAAAAATACTCTAGATGGGATCAATAGCAGAATAACTGAGGCAGAAGAACGGATAAGTGAGGTGGAAGATAAAATAGTGGAAATAACTGCTGCACAGCAAAATAAAGAAAAAAGAATGAAAAGAACAGAGGACAGTCTCAGAGACCTCTGGGACAACATTAAACGCACCAACATTCGAATTATAGGGGTTCCAGAAGAAGAAGAGAAAAAGAAAGGGACTGAGAAAATATTTGAAGAGATTATAGTTGAAAACTTCCCTAATATTGGAAAGGAAATAGTTAATCAAGTCCAGGAGGCACAGAGAGTCCCATACAGAATAAATCCAAGGAGAAATACACCAAGACACATATTAATCAAACTGTCAAAAATTAAACACAAAGAAATCATATTAAAAGCAGCAAGGCAAAAACAACAAATAACACACAAGGGAATCCCCATCAGGATAACAGCTGATCTCTCAGCAGAAACTCTACAAGCCAGAAAGGAGTGGCAGGACATACTTAAAGTGATGAAGGAGAAAAACCTGCAACCAAGATTACTCTACCCAGCAAGGATCTCATTCAGATTTGATGGAGAAATTAAAACCTTTACAGACAAACAAAAGCTGAGAGAGTTCAGCACCACCAAACCAGCTTTACAACAAATGCTAAAGGAACTTCTCTAGGCAAGAAACACAACAGAAGGAAAAGAACTACAATAACGAACCCAAAACAATTAAGAAAATGGGAATAGGAACATACATATCAATAATTACCTTAAATGTAAATGGACTAAATGCTCCCACCAAAAGACACAGACTGGCTGAATGGATACAAAAACAAGACCCATATATATGCTGTCTACAAGAGACCCACTTCAGACCTAGAGATACATACAGACTGAAAGTAAGGGGATGGAAAAAGGTATTCCATGCAAATGGAAACCAAAAGAAAGCTGGAGTAGCAATTCTCATATCAGACAAAATAGACTTTAAAATAAAGACTACTAGAAGAGACAAAGAAGGACACTACATAATGATCAAGGGATCAATCCAAGAAGAAGATATAACAATTGTAAATATTTATGCACCAAACATAGGAGCACCTCAATACATAAGGGAAATATTAACAGCCATAAAAGGAGAAATCGACAGTAACACAATCATAGTAGGGGACTTTAACACCCCACTTTCACCAATGGACAGGTCATCCAAAATGAAAATAAATAAGGAAACACAAGCTTTAAATGATACATTAAACAAGATGGACTTAATTGATATTTATAGGACATTCCATCCAAAAACAACAGAATACACATTTTTCTCAAGTGCTCATGGAACATTCTCCAGGATAGATCATATCTTGGGTCACAAATCAAGCCTTGGTAAATTTAAGAAAATTGAAATTGTATCAAGTATCTTTTCCGACCACAATGCTATGAGACTAGATATCAATTACAGGAAAAAAGCTGTAAAACATACAAACACATGGAGGCTAAACAATACACTACTTAATAACGAAGTGATCACTGAAGAAATCAAAGAGGAAATTAAAAAATACCTAGAAACAAATGACAATGGAGACACGACGACCCAAAACCTATGGGATGCAGCAAAAGCAGTTCTAAGAGGGAAGTTTATGGCAATACAATCCCACCTTAAGAAACAGGAAATATCTCGAATAAACAACCTAACCTTGCACCTAAAGCAATTAGAGAAAGAAGAACAAAAACATCCCAAAGTTAGCAGAAGGAAAGAAATCATAAAAATCAGATCAGAAATAAATGAAAAAGAAATGAAGGAAACGATAGCAAACATCAATAAAACTAAAAGCTGGTTCTTTGAGAAGATAAACAAAATTGATAAACCATTAGCCAGACTCATCAAGAAAAAAAGGGAGAAGACTCAAATCAATAGAATTAGAAATGAAAAAGGAGAAGTAACAACTGACACTGCAGAAATACAAAAGATCATGAGAGATTACTATAAGCAACTCTATGCCAATAAAATGGACAACCTGGAAGAAATGGACAAATTCTTAGAAATGCACAACCTGCCAAGACTGACTCAGGAAGAAATAGAAAATATGAATAGACCAATCACAAGCACTGAAATTGAAACTGTGATTAAAAATCTTCCAACAAACAAAAGCCCAGGACCAGATGGCTTCACAGGCGAATTCTATCAAGCATTTAGAGAAGAGCTAACACCTATCCTTCTCAAACTCTTCCAAAATATAGCAGAGGGAGGAACACTCCCAAACTCATTCTACGAGGCCACCATCACCTTGATACCAAAACCAGACAAGGATGTCACAAAGAAAGAAAACTACAGGCCAATATCACTGATGAACATAGATGCAAAAATCCTCAACAAACTACTAGCAAACAGAATCCAACAGCACATTAAGAGGATCATACACCATGATCAAGTGGGGTTTATTCCAGGAATGCAAGGATTCTTCAATATACGCAAATCAATCAATGTGATACACCATATTAACAAGTTGAAGGAGAAAAACCATATGATCATCTCAATAGATGCAGAGAAAGCTTTCGACAAAATTCAACACCCATTTATGATAAAAACCCTGCAGAAAGTAGGCATAGAGGGAACTTTCCTCAACATAATAAAGGCCATATATGACAAACCCACAGCCAGCATCGTCCTCAATGGTGAAAAACTGAAACCATTTCCACTAAGATCAGGAACAAGACAAGGTTGCCCACTCTCACCACTCTTATTCAACATAGTTTTGGAAGTTTTAGCCACAGCAATCAGAGAAGAAAAGGAAATAAAAGGAATCCAAATGGGAAAAGAAGAAGTAAAGCTGTCACTGTTTGCAGATGACATGATACTATACATAGAGAATCCTAAAGACGCTACCAGAAAACTACTAGAGCTAATCAATGAATTTGGTAAAGTTGCAGGATACAAAATTAATGCACAGAAATCTCTGGCATTCCTATATACTAATGATGAAAAATCTGAAAGTGAAATCAAGGAAACACTCCCATTTACCATTGCAACAAAAAGAATAAAATATCTAGGAATAAACCTACCTAAGGAGACAAAAGACCTGTATGCAGAAAATTATAAGACACTGATGAAAGAAATTAAAGATGATACAAATAGATGGAGAGATGTACCATGTTCTTGGATTGGAAGAATCAACATTGTGAAAATGACTCTACTACCCAAAGCAATCTACAGATTCAATGCAATACCTATCAAACTACCAATGGCATTTTTCACAGAACTAGAACAAAAAATTTCACAATTTGTATGGAAACACAAAAGACCCCGAATAGCCAAAGCAATCTTGAGAACGAAAAATGGAGCTGGAGGAATCAGGCTCCCTGACTTCAGACTATACTACAAAGCTACAGTAATCAAGACAGTATGGTACTGGCACAAAAACAGAAAGATAGATCAATGGAACAGGATAGAAAGCCCAGAGATAAACCCACGGACATATGGTCACCTTATCTTTGATAAAGGAGGCAGGAATGTACAGTGGAGAAAGGACAGTCTCTTCAATAAGTGGTGCTGGGAAAACTGGACAGGGACATGTAAAAGTATGAGATTAGATCACTCCCTAACACCATACACAAAAATTAGCTCAAAATGGATTCAAGACCTAAATGTAAGGCCAGACACTATCAAACTCCTAGAGGAAAACATAGGCAGAACACTCTATGACATAAATCACAGCAAGATCCTTTTTGACCCATCTCCTAGAGAAATGGAAATAAAGACAAAAATAAACACATGGGACCTAATGAAACTTCAAAGCTTTTGCACAGCAAAGGAAACCATAAACAAGACGAAAAGACAACCCTCAGAATGGGAGAAAATATTTGCAAATGAAGCAACTGACAAAGGATTAATCTCCAAAATTTATAAGCAGCTCATGCAGCTCAATAGCAAAAAAACAAACAACCCAATCCAAAAATGGGCAGAAGACCTAAATAGACATTTCTCCACAGAAGATATACAGACAGCCAACAAACACATGAAAGGATGCTCAACATCTTTACTCATTAGAGAAATGCAAATCAAAACTACAATGAGATATCATCTCACACCAGTCAGAATGGCCATCATCAAAAAATCTAGAAACAATAAATGCTGGAGAGGGTGTGGAAAAAAGGGAACACTCTTGCACTGCTGGTGGGAATGTGAATTGGTACAGCCACTATGGAGAACAGTATGGAGGTTCCTTAAAAAACTACAAATAGAACTACCATATGACCCAGCAATCCCACTACTGGGCATATACCCTGAGAAAACCATAATTCAAAAAGAGACATGTACCAAAATGTTCATAGCAGCCCTATTTACAATAGCCCGGAGATGGAAACAACCTAAGTGTCCATCATCGGATGAATGGATAAAGAAGATGTGGCACATATATACAATGGAATATTACTCAGCCATAAAAAGAAATGAAATTGAGCTATTTGTAATGAGGTGGATGGACCTAGAGTCTGTCATACAGAGTGAAGTAAGTCAGAAAGAGAAAGACAAATACTGTATGCTGACACGTATATATGGAATTTAAGAAAAAAATGTCATCAAGAACATAGGGGTAAGACAGGAATAAAGACACAGACCTACTAGAGCATGGACTTGAGGATATGGGGAGGGGGAAGGGTAAGCTGTGACAAAGTGAAAGAGCGGCATGGACATATATACACTACCAAATGTAAGGTAGAGAGCTAGTGGGAAGCAGCCGCATAGCACAGGGAGATCAGCTCGGTTCTTTGTGACCGCCTGGAGGGGTGGGATAGGGAGGGTGGGAGGGAGACGCAAAAGGGAGGGGATATGGGAACATATGTATATGTATAACTGATTAAATTTGTAAAATAAAAAAAAATAAATAAATAAATAAAAAAAAAAAAAAAAAAAAAAAAGTTAGGCCTGCCTTAAAAATAAAGATCCTTTATCCATGGATCAAGTATTTTAATCATACTGATTTCTATAAAGAAACAAAATCATTTTCAATACTGTCTAAAAACCTTGGTATATAGAATTGCCTATATTTGTTAGGTACGGTATAGAAGACGTTTGCCAACCCATATCCCTAGTTCATAGCCAAAGTTTCCTGATAGATCATGAATGATGAGACGTATGGGAGATGCCACTATCATGTTTTCTGATATTTGGACCTTATTTTATTAGATGGCAGGATATGCTGGTTATTCAGTTAGTTTCTATTTAGTGCAATGTGATTAGAAATGATAAGAGAGAACCAAATCTTCTCCTTTCAAGTAAAAACTATATACATTTTCTATAGAAATATTAGCTACTTAGTAAATAGAAACAAAGCTAAGCTTAAAATGCATTAACTGAGCAAACATAAATGCATAAAGGCGTAAATAAAAATATAAAAGAGTAGGTTATAAGTTGCTCTATATCCGTCAGAGAATACTAAAGTGGTGATATTTCATGTGTCTAGAACATATCTTTATTTAAGAAAATTCCTCTGAAAGAGACTGGATTTTATGCAGAATTTGTAAATAAAAATCTTAGTTTGCTTATCAAGCTATTTGTCTCCCTGAGTTCTTCAGATTCTTTTTTTTTCCAATAAAAATATCCAACTTAACTTTTAGATCAAAAGGAAAAAAGAAAACTGATTACACGTTAGAATGTTTTGTTATAATTTTAATAACTATATAAGAAAAAAATACTATATTACCTAACAAATTAGGATCAAAATGCTTAAAGATTTTCTAACTTGATAAATATCTGTTTATATACATAAATATTTGCACATGTATAATTCCTTTGGAGATTTTCTCTAATATAAAATTTTAAACATTTAAAATTGTATAATTTAAACACATCTGTATCCCTTTTCATCCTTATGCAAATATATAGAAACTAGTGTTTCAAAATATGTTTTTTCACATTTTTTGCTATTTAAAAGAAAGTACTTTTTCTTAATCTAATTTTAATAAAAATTTAATATCAACCACATAATCCTTTACAATTTCCTTTTGAAATGTCTCTAGAAAAAATTTGTTGTTTCATTACCATATATTATGTTTTTTATACTATAAGAAACTGCCAACTCTTCTCATGCATTCTTGTATGTTTTATTTTCTACGATCTATGAAAGGCTTATATTTTCATATTTGTATTTACTCAAATATTGCAAAGTATTTCCAATTAGTGCCACATATCTTAAATATTACAGTGAAATGTCTTTTGTTTGCTGTGTTTAAGAGCGGCATACTATGGACTTATTTACAGTCTCAGAAAAGTTTCAGGGAAGGACTAGATATCAAATAGGTAGGACATATTTGGTTAGGTTTTACTTTTCCTTAAATATACGTACGTATTTTGTCCCTATAGCCAAAATTGAACGATCTTTCCACTTAGCCTTTAGTGCACTTTGTTTCCCATTGGGCATAGCAAAATTTTTAGCTTAAGTACTATACTCTAAAATGTATTTTTCTTAAGTACACATAATAATATATTTCCAAAGCTTTTCTCTGTATTACATTCATCTGTAAAGCTGACTAAATAGTTGCACTGTGAATTTGACTACTTGGCCAATGAAGCAGAGCCTAATCTTTGGCATTCAAAGATAATTCTCTGTCCTGGCACAAAGTAGCTCTATTATATAAAGGTACTTTCTATTTTCCATAAAGCTAGATGCTCAAAATAGGAAAAATCATTTGTAGTTTGAATACAAATATATGTATAATTAGTAAAATAATTTTGTATATATCATCATTCTGTATTACAATGGTTAGAAGTAGGCATCTGTTTTATTGATTTAAAAGGGACTTTTAAAAATCTATTTTCGTGTGTAAAATACCTGTACTATATTGACTGACACAACGAAAATGTCTAAAAATTAGGCAAACTCACCTATGTATATCTAGATACATATTTATCTATATACAAATGGTATTTTAGGGCTTCCCTGGTGGCACAGTGGTTGAGCGTCCGCCTGCCGATGCAGGGGACACGGGTTCGTGCCCGGTCCAGGAAGATCCCACATGCCGCGTAGTGGCTAGGTCCGTGAGCCATGGCCGCTGAGCCTGCGCGTCTGGAGCCTGTGCTCCGCAACGGGAGAGGCCACAGCAGTGAGAGGCCCGCATACCGAAAAAAAAAAAAAAAAAAAAAAGGGATTTTAAAAATTTACTAGGCATAGCTTAGAAATCTATTTAAGAAATAGAAGCAAAGTGTCAGTGCCTTTCTCATCTCTTAGCCATTTCCATAAATATATAATACTGTAATTAAATTTAGTTATTTTAAGTGACTTGGATACCACAAAGAATTGGATTGTTAAATCAGGCTCCCATGAATCAGAGACATTACCCAACATCAAGCTTTACTAATAATTTATGTATACGAGAGATCAAGCTGCACAGGTAAACCAGGGAGTGTGGGACTGCCTTGGTTCATCTTCCAGGTCCTTTCTTTGCTGACCATCTTTGGCCCAGGTTAATAGTTGAGGTTTCTACATAAGGCATGCACACCCAAGTGGAGCAATTTTGTTCATAAGACATTTCCATTTTACACTCAGATTGTTGTGTAGCTTACATGACGTTTTCCAGGGAAAAATGCAGGTAAATCCAAAGATTCTAGGTTTGTTTTCTTTAAGTAAGCCTAGCCAACCAGATGTATTCTACTAAAAGCTTTCCAAAGATAAGTCCTCCATTGCTGCCAAGACCAGTATATTTGTCTTTTATATATATATATATATATATATATATATATATATATATATATATATATGTGTGTATATATATATATATATATATTTGTTTGTTTTGTTTTGCAGTACACGGGCCTCTCACTGTTGTGGCCTCTCCCGTTGCGGAGCACAGGCTCCGGACACGCAGGCTCAGCGGCCATGGCTCACGGGCCCAGCCGCTCCGCGGCATGTGGGATCTTCCCGGACCGGTGCACGAACCCGCGTCCCCTGCATCGGCAGGCGGACTCCCAACCACTGCGCCACCAGGGAAGCCCCCTGTTTTTAATACTCTTAATAGGATATGAGTCTTATAACCTGCCTTGTTTGCTTCTTTGCAGTGCCTTTCCCTCTATAATAGGATTACAAGTTTCATAGTCCAGTTGCTTAACCTTTTCCTTCCCGGTATTATATGAGGATTTTAAACTTTCCCTTTCACTCTTAGCAAACTACAAGGATGGCACTTAATGGCCAAGAACTGGCTTTATTCACTGTGTCACTGATTTATTTGTTGTTGTATATTTTTCAGTCAACATTTATGGATAGTTTGCTGTTTAATATAATTATTTATCATGATTGTCTTGAGCCCAATACAGATATTTTTTGCCCCTAAAGCAATTATGACTAGTTTATCAACCTCAATTAAGAGGAAATAAGTTTATATTTTAAATATGAATGATGTAGTTAAAAAGTTATAAAACATTCTGTAATAGGTGCTGATTATTTTTAAGGTTCCACTTCTATGGTACATTGATGAGAGGAAGCTACATGGAACGGGATTAATATCAAAATGGAAAATAAAATAGAACCTTCAGCTGTTTAGCTATTATTGGTAATTTATTTGGTCAGGTTCAAACTCATTAGTAAAAGCAGTATTTTATATGGTTGCAATGAGAATATTGATAATACCTCGCCTATCCCCAAGATATTATGTCATATACTCTTCATAAATGATATCTGGCATGATACTGGACTGATTAACTTTTTCTTGAGATAATGCTGCATTCTAAAGACTCCCAAAATATCCGTAGCTAGAAAACAAGCATTTATTTCATACTTAGAGGTAGGCATGTTGGTTCAGATTTAGCCCATCTCATCTGGGGTCAGCTGGATACATCTGGGCTGGGCTGGGCTCCAGACTTTGAATTGAGTCCAAGTCACCTCCATGTTATCTTCATTGTGGGACCGTGGCTGAAAGTGGAATCCAGGCTGAAATTGCCACATTAACCTGGGGGCTACTTTTTCATGGCAGTAGCAGAAGCTCCAAAAGGACTAAGTGAAACCGGCCATGTCTCTTACAGCTTTATTTCACAACCTGACCCACTTCTACTTCTGTCTTCTTTCCATCTGCCAAAGTAAGTCTCATGTTTAGTCAATGAGGTATGTGAAAGAATAATGAACTCACAAGGAAGCCGTGATTGAATCGGATAGAACAGGAATAATTTGGGGCAAATAATATAGTCTATCACACACAACAGTGGATAGCCTTCTTTCTCCCCGAAGTTTCAATACCAAATAAAATGCAAGTTCATCAGTGAAGAGGCTTTAGCCTAATAGTATATTTCAAACTTTTACAAGTTTTATTTCACCAGTGAGGAGATAAAGTATTTGTTTATTCTTAAAAATGCTATTCAATTAGTTCTTGGTGAAGGAGTCAACATTTAAAATATCTCTAGAGTAATAGAATGCTAATAGAAATAGAAACCAGCCATGCACTGAGGTCATGTTTGTGACCTACTGTGCCGTAGATATAAGAGAGGTAATTGCTCTTGTTTTAAATTGGGAAACCTGAAGATGATTTTCTTTAGAGAATGTTATTTGAGGACTGCTTAGTTTTCTATTGCTAACAAATTACCATAAACTTAGTGGCTTCAAACAACATCTTTTATTAACTCACAATTTTTGTAGATGAGAAGTACAGGCAGGGTCAACTGGGTCTCTGCTTAGGTTCTCATAGGGCCAAAGTCAAGATGTTAAGCCAAGATGCTAAGTTCTTACCTGGAGGCTCGGGGGAAGAATTTTATTCCAGACTTATTCATGTTGTTGGCTGAATTCAGTTTCTTGTCATTGTAGGACTGAAGTCCCTGTTCCCTTTCGGGCTGTCAGCCAGGAACTGCTTTCAGTTTCTAGATGTCACCTGCATTCTTTTTCATATACTCCCTCCATTTTCAAACCAGCAATGGCCTGGTCAATCTTTCATGTGCTTTGAATCCATCTGACCTCATCTGTCCATAGTGAGAAAACTCTCTTCTTTTAACGGGCTATGTGATTAGATTAGACACCATCTGAATAATTTCTCTTTTTTTATGGTCAATTCCTCTGTAATCTTACCTACATCTGCGACATCTCTTTTTCCATGTAATATAACATAATCATGGGATTAACACCTAGAGGTAAAGGTCATGGGAGATATCTTAAAATTCTGCTTAACACAGGAAAATCCTTTTTCAGACACATTTAATATTCAAATTCATTTACTAGCAGAATTACAAATTAGGCTTTTAAATATTTTTCCTCGTAAAACTATCAGATTTCCATTTCTCTAGGGATTTTCTCCAGTTTGCTGTTCAATGACACCAGTTAAGTTTTCTTCATTATTATTAAGAATTGCATATATATTAAAGAGATTGTCATTCATTACTCTTTCATCTCTTTGAAAAGACATAGCCTGACGTGGTAGATGAAAACTGACATCTTTAAAGGCACAAAAGTATTAAACATTTTTTCCACAAAGTTGTAGACACTCAAAGTACTATCAACAGGCATATCTTGTCACTCCTCAAAAATAAGAGCTGAACTAGTTAAAATTAATGCTGTAAAGAATACCTAATATAATAGAATCCCTATAGAAGTGTTGAATATATCCAGAGCCCTATTTAGATAATTAATTAATCTGTGTGCATTGCACAAATTATAAAGCTTAGCAGAAGAATCCAATCCAGGGGATGTCCCATACAGACTTACCCACAAAAAAGTAATTTAATAATAATGCCCAGGCCTTTAAAATAGGATACTCAAAATGCTCCAATTAAAGAGTATATTGTTTTACAGATGTTGCTCTGTCTAGAGCAAGATCCTACCGCAAAGGTTAATATCAAGAACACAATGATGATAAATTCTTCAAAAAATACCAATCCCAAATCAATTAATTTGTGAGACATTGTATTAAAGTCTCTATTCTCTCTTTTTTGAAGCATGAATGAAATAACTGAAGATCCAAGGCAGCTTAAGGAGTACTCAATTTTCCCATGAAGATTTAGTCTTTTGTTTAGAAAGTATGAAGAAAAATAGCACTTACTGTGATCTGAAGAACTTCTAAAATAATCACTAATATGGCTGTTGTAAATATAAGTAGCTAAGTTGGCCATCTGTACAATATATGGAGGCCACCTACATGCCATGTCATGTGGCTGCCTCAATGTTTAAGCCAGTGATGAGATGGTGAATCCCTCTTGGTCTTCAAATCTCACTGCCCAGCTCCTATTGATATCAGTCTAGCTTGCTGCAACCATTCTTTAAGACATACATGGATACTCTGAGTTGGAATAAATATCAGGTCTTCTGTAGTCAAAGAGCCATAGGCTCTCCCATCCTCGTACTGGTCATCCAATGCCAAGTGCCGATGTTGAGACTACAGCCAGCCATATGTACCACCTCCTCCCCAAGTGAATGCTAAAATGGTACCTCATCAGTATGGTCTTGGGCTACAGTTGCCACCAGGACCCAGGTACCACCACTGAGGAGGCTCTGGGCACAGCTGACCATTACACTTTATTTAAAGAGCTGTAAAATTTAGTATGCAAGTAGATTTTGACACAGACAAATTTGTCAGATCAGCATCTACACGAGTCTGATACATAGCTTCATTTATGCTTCATTCTTGCTAAATATTGATTTCCTGTATTGATTTTAAGTCATAATTTTACTCAAGGTAACTACGTCAAAACTTTGACCTACTCACCTTACATTCTTCTTTACACAAACGAGCAACTCCTCTTCCCATCCACCTTTTGTCTGTCAGGGATTTTGCTTCCTCCTGAACAGATAAAATATAGATGCCATGAGGCTGAAAAAACAAAAAACAAAAAAAAATTCAGTAGTATAACCTTCCTTCCTTCAATAATTACTCTGCTGTTTCCTTGCCTATGTTCAGTTTTCCAGTCTATCCAATGGAGGCTATCCAAACCATGATTTATAATCATCACTTGATCAGCTTTTTTCACGCACTGCATTTAGGCATCCATTTTTACCATGCCACTGAATGACTCATAAATGTGACCCCCATAAACCCACTGATTGCTTAATCAAATGGTCACATGTTAATTCTTGTTTAATCTCTCTGAAGCATTCTATATCACTGGCATGTCTTTTATATTGTGGTTCTCTCTCTTCTTTCTTTTTATTTATGATGTCAAGGTTTTCACTCCAGTTTTTCTGAACATTGTTTCTCAAGTGTCTTCATTCAATCTCCTTTCTTTGACTGTCCTCTCATTATTGGCTCTTCCCAGAGTCCCATTACCAAACTGTACCTCCTCAACTTCTCTATGAACACACTACACATCCACTCCTAATTGCCTGATTTCATGTATTGCATGTATTCTTATAATTGTCAAATCTAAAATTTATTTCAAACCACTTCTGTCAGTTCCAGACATACATTTCTCTGTCAGCCATACATTTATTGGCCCCACCACAAGATTCTTCAGATATTCACATTCAACATGATCCAAAACAAAGGAACAAGAATAAACATACATTTCAACACTCAGATCTTTCTCTTCCAGGGAGGAGAAAATCAAAGAAATTAAGTTAGATCCTTAAAAGTGAATACCTAAAGAAATTAAATTTAAAAGTATTTCAACATTGAATAATTTGAGGAAAAATATTACACTTGCATTTCTTTCAACATAGATTTAATCACTGATAATGAGGATGAATGCCACTCAGAAAATCCACAAACAGTGCTGTCATGGAAAGGAATAAAATATAGGAACATTCTTATATTAACAAGACATCATCAATCATTACTCTGTCCCACTGAATTTTGATTCATTTGCTTCCAAGAGGAAACATTATAGTACAATAATATTGTTTGAGAACATTCATTGTAAGAAAAACTAAATTTTAAAATAATCTTGTCTCATAAATACTTAGAAAAATGAAAAGTTTTTTAAAAGAAAAAAGAAGGCTTTAATGAGGTTAGATTGATTTGAAAGAGTAGAAAATTTAGAGGTGCTACAACCAGGAAATGTGTTGAAGTATGAAAACAAGAAAACAATACCTAAATTATTAGTGGCATTTAAACTTTGCTCTCTCAGAGTCAGAATATAATGGCTTCAGTCAGACCTTATTAAATGTGTAGGGATAGTTCATATTTATGGAGAAAAGCTTTATTTCATTATTTTAATATTTTACAATGTAATTCTTTATAAAGCTTTAGTAAAATACAGCACAAAAGGCACATGAACATTTAGTTTAGCTTTTTCTCTAGAAGCAGTGGAACAAAATAAGGTTTCAGTGAGAAAGAGAAAGACATGATAAGTAAATAAATGGAAAACAGACATTGTTCCTCTCTTCCTTGTAGTATGAAATCAGGACCAGATGAAGGGGAAGAAAAGGTGATTGTGGCTATGATCAGTGAAATGATGTAGTGTTTTTAATGTACTAGATAACCATGTGCATCATCCGTCTATCACTTATAGCAGTGACTCTCAAAGGAAAAGAGAAACGAAATAAGCATTCAAAGACAAAGTGGAAATCATTCCTAGTTAGTCAAATGGCCCATTGCAGAATGTATCTTAAGTGGTAAGACTACCTGTATTTATAAAATTATAATGCAACAATTATGCTTGACAAACGAATGTATCTTTCAATCAAATGAATCCAATACTCCACCTTTGAGGATTTTCTGTCAGGAATGTAAATGGAGATTTTACCTATGGATAAATAAGTGAATAAATTACCTTTGTTGAGTTTCTCTTTTTATAAATTATGAAAGAAGGATACTGAGAATAAAGAATCTGTCTACAGAGTGTAATAGAATTTAGGGGGAAAATAACTGTTTCTTCCTGCTGAGTAAACTTTAAATGGCCAGTCTGCTCAGATAAAAGAGCAGTACATATTTTGGCAATTGTCTAAGAAACCACAAAAATTATACAGAAATCTCAGCATTTTAGATCTTGAAGGGGACTTAAAACTTTAGTCTGAATAATTTATTTCAGGAATTAAGAAACAAAAGACCTAAAGGGTCAATTACAATCTGAAATACCCTAGAAATATTTTAAGATAGCATGCATTTTTGGATATGGCAACTCGTGCTATATTCTATATTTCTAGAGATTTTCAGTTTTCCTTTGATATAAATTCAATAATTTCTATTTTGCACAGGAGTGAAAAACTTGAAAGTATGATTGCTTATAATGCCATGGAAATGTCTAATTGCTATTTTTTTTTTTTTTTTTTTTTTTTTTTTTTGGTACGCGGGCCTCTCACTGTTGTGGCCTCTCCCGTTGCGGAGCACAGGCTCCGGACGCGCAGGCTCAGTGGCCATGGCTCATGGGCCCAGCCGCTCCGTGGCATGTGGGATCTTCCCGGACCGGGGCACGAACCTGTGTCCCCTGCGTCGGCAGGTAGACTCTCAACCGCTGCGCCACCAGGGAAGCCCTAATTGCTATTTTTTAATGCAAATTAATTTTCTCATATGCTCAATTTAAGTATCATCCAATTTTCCTCTCTGTGTCCTTTTGCTTAAGGAATAATTACATTGCTGACATTTTTACTTAAAACAGTGCTATCTATTTTAAAAAGCATCAAGCCTGCCATTGATTTTTAGATCCTGAATAAAATTTTGGTTGATGAATCAGGATATGTGTCTTAATACTGTATGAAGCCTATATGTATTAGTATACCATTTGAATTGAATATTATTCAGATAAAAATTCATTTATTAAAAGTCAATAGCATCATTAAAAATTAGGATCCTAATAAAATCAAACAGATTATATATATATATATATATATATATATATATATATAGTCCATTTTAATGAGGCTACATATCACCTAATTTAATTTATAGTTGGATATTAAAGATTTAACATTTTAGCAATCTTTAGAGCTCTGAAAAATAATCTGTGATTTAGTATATATTTATTAGATATATTTCCCAATTCTGGAGAATGTTTCAAACTCTTAATGAAGTGAAGCTGTGAGGCATTTATCCAATACATTGAGATTTTAGTAATGTTATAAAGGATGCTTCTTTTTTTAAAAATAATTTTTTAACTGAAGTATAGTTGATTTGCAATGTTGTGTTAGTTTCTGGTAAACAGCAAAGTGATTCAGTTATCCATATATATCTTTTTAAGATTCTTTCCCCTTATAGGTTATTACAAAATATTCAGTATAGTTCCTTGTGCTATACAGTAGGTCTTTGTTGATTATCTATTTTATGTATAGTAGTATGTTTATGTTGATCCCAAACTCCTAATTTATCCTCCACTTACCCTTTGGTAACCATAAGTTTGTTTTCTATGTCTGTGGGTCTATTTCTGTTTTATATATAAGTTCATTTGTATATTTTTTGTTGTTATTTTTAGATTCCACATGTAAGCGATATCGTGTGATATCTGTCTTTCTTTGTCTGGCTTACTTCATTTAGTATGATAATCTCTAGGTCCATCCATGTTGCTGTAAATGGCATTATTTCATTCCTTTTTTATGGCTGAGTAATATTCCATTGTATAAATGTACCATGTCTTCTTTATCATTCATCTGTTGATGAACATTAGGTTGCTTCCATGTCTTGACTGTTGTAAACAGTGCTGCAGTGAACATTGGGGTGCATGTATCTTTTCAAATTACAGTTTTCTCCAGATATATGCCCAGGAGTAGGATTGTAGAATCATGTGGTAACTCTAGTTTTAGTTTGTTAAGGAACTGTCACACTGTTCTCCATAGTGGCTGTATCAATTTACATTCCCCCCAACTGTATAGGAAGGTTCCTTTTTCTCCACACCCTCTCAGAATTTATTTGTAGACTTTTGATGATGGCCATTCTGACCAGTGTGAAGTAATACCTCATTGTAGTTTTGACTTGCATTTCTCTAATAATTAGTGATGTTGAGCATCTTTTCATGTGCCTTTTGGCCATCTGTATGTCTTCTTTAGATAAATGTTTATTTAGATCTTCTGCCCATTTTTTTGATTGGGTTTTGAATGGACCTATGAATTCTGAAAGATAGTAATTTCAGTGGACAAAGGAATCTCAGTAATCTGTAAATGAGAACAAAGCAGAGATCTAGTCAAGTATGTAGCAAAAGAATCTTACCTAAATATTCCCCAAAGGCTCTGAGACCTAGATGAAAGTGGCTCTTAATCTAATGCAGATGGATCTATATTACAAAGTAAGGGAGCGACTGAGATCAATCCTTGGCAGTTCTGTATAACTTGACTTTGGTTTCAAGGATCATTCTACTCTTAATATCTTACAATGTGGACAAATGAAGTCGATATGCACATCTTAAGTGAATGGCATGAAGCGGAAGATACAGTTCTTATATTTACTGTATAGTAAAAAGGGGCTTTAAAACCAAAGATACCCATACAATATAATTTCTATGGCTACATGCTTACTGCTTATATCCCTCCTAGTCTATTCTTCATTCTGTAATCTTCACATTCTGAAGTTAAATAGGCTTAAAGATTCATTCATATATATATATATATATATATATATATATATATATATATATATATATATGACTCATATATCACTGGCATTTAATGTTTAGTTTATCTAGTGTAGTACATAATCAGACATACAATTTCTCAGAACTTAGACTCCATTCTCAAATTCAGATCTTGAATAAATTTATCACATTTATGACACTCATGACTTCATTCCACCAGTGTTTACTTAACCCAACAATACAACACAGACTTAACTTTCCTCCCATAATTTCCTTTGATTTAAATTCCCTCCACTGTGAAGGAATTTGGTGTATTCCATACGTGGCCAGGGGCTAATTGTGATTTTTCCCACTATGCAAGACTATGGGTGGTAATATATGTTTCCAAAGGCTGCATTTTCTTCTCTAATTTGAGCTTCTTTCAGCTAATTCTCATGCTGAAATTCTCATCTTGCAGCTCTAGGCATTAAGCAGTGGGTGGAATTTAATGATGAAAGCAGCTGATTTTATTAATGCAAATACAGCAGCTGCATCAAATTCCTATTTAGAAGATGTGATAGTTGGGAAGGGAGATGGTCAGAGCCTTTCTTATTGCCTCATGACTACTTTTCATATTGAGAGAACACAAAAAACATTCTGCTCAATTAGGGAATATTTAGAAGTCACAATGATGAGGTGAAACAAGAAACTAAATGGTGAGGAATAAAGGTTGAATATACCAGCCATAAATCAACATTTGGGCAAAAACTGCATTTGTCAATTATTGGCCTTACTAAGGAATAACATTCCTTGGCAATTAATAAAATATCTGGAATTAAAATGAAATAAAACTCTTTGATATCCATACAGTCTAGCTAAGGAAATAATTCATTTCTAATTTTTAAATTAATTTAAATATTTTCTGAAGCATTTTAACAATAAAAGTATTTTCATTTTAGCCATTATTATCTCACTTTGTAGGTTTAAATTTGAATGATTCACTCCATGTAGAGTGCATTTTGAATCTGAATCATGAGGTATATAAATACAGATTTGTGTGCATATGGAAAATGTTCTCTGTATTATATTGAACATTTTTCTTGGGCATAAAAAATGTGAGACCAGAAAAATTAATTTAATTTTTCTCTACTTATATAAGTATACAAAAATATTCAATCACTAAACACTAAAGCTCAAGGAATTTAAATAAAGAATACTGTAATATTTTTGTGTTTTATTTGTATTTAATAACTATATTGAACTTCCAAATACTGTTAGTGTAAATGTAAATTGGTAAATTCTTTCTCTCAAAACATAGCAAAATGAGTCAAACACAAAATCAGGCAATATAAACTTTCATTTGCTCCAGACACACACTCTAGTAATAATTTGACAAATGTCAAAGGAAAATGGTACAAGAAAGTTTATTGTAGCTTTCCTTATATTTGGAAGTATGCAGTAGAGAATAGACAGATAAAAAGGATAATTTCAGGTAGGGTTGAGTATTGTAAAGGAAGTAAAATATAAAATAGTTTTATAGTTGAGCATGATGGGAAGAGGCTAATTTAAGTAAGGTGCTTGGGGAAGGCTTCTCTGTGGAAGTGACATTTGATTTGATACTTAAATGATAAGGAGTAGTTTACCAATGCAATAGCTGTAGACAGAGTGTGAGCAAGTGATAAAGAACTGAGATGAAAATAAGCTTGGCATTTTCAAAGATAAAAGAAATGATCAATGTGTGCTAGGCAAGTACAAAAATGGGAAGAAATTGGGCGGGGGATCATAATCTTGGGTGATAGATGCCATGATAGGAAAGCCTGAAAATGGGAATCTATTGTTCATAGATATGTAGTTCCTGTTGGAACTTCTGGAATTAAAAAGCCAGAATAGCATTCTGGAATCAGGTAATATAATGTTTTAAGCCATAGGAAGGTTTATAGATTTATTTAAATGTGCACAGAAGCCACTAGAAAGGTTGGACAAGCACCAAACCGTTATATTTTAAAGAACCATATGCCTTCTTCTGTTGGGAGAATGTACTCTGATGTGGGGACAAGTTAAGGTCTGAAGCAGTGAGATCCATTAGAAGCTGATATAGTAATATAACTTCTATTATTATATTTATGACCTTCAGTATACATTTAATTCATTTATTCATATTCATATTGTATTCTGAAGATCATAACAACTGTAACCGTTCCACTGCAACAACTAGCAAAGCTAATTCCATTGCAAAAATTATAATTTTAAAGACACTAAAGATCAGTGGAAGCAACAGTGAATCCAATTGGAATTCCAGAGATGGGGGACTCTCCTTACGTGTTAGCTGAGTATCCCATCATTGGCTATATTCTCTTGATGACATTTGCCGATTATAAGCTGGGACCAAGGAGGGGCTTGGCTCTGGGTCAGACTTAGCCCATCCTGAGGAACTCCACTGGAAGTAAGAAAAGCTGTTAAGTCTTCTGGAACTTTACAGAGTTGATACAGGAAACAGACAATGTGAGAATACCCCAATAGAGCCAGTTTTCTCCAATGGACAAATTCTGAATCTCAATCTGCTAGCAGGTGGCTTGTTTACTACTAAACTGAGTAATATCTCCTGTGATTGAGTTATACTTAGGACAAATCTACTAAAGAAGTGGAACCTGTCTCAAAACAGTTATTTTTTTCCTCAACATATCTGCAAGATTTAAAAACAGAAGGAAGCAAACATCTGGAGAGCTAAACTTAAAATTTCTGCAGGTCAGAATCTCCCAGGTTTTCAGGGCTGAGGAAAAAGAGATCTGACAGGCTCCCAGTCCAAAGATTAAAATGTCCCAGTAACATGCCCCCAAAACAGACAGACCAGAGGTAGATTGAATCTTATGTAGACTGGAGCCCAGAGACGACCCAATTCAGTCCCTAATTCGAGATCAGCTCTTTACCCTATCTTCCTAGAGAAGAAAGGAAAATGCTCTTTGGCAGAAAGAAAGCTGCTGAAGGCTCCGTGGTTCTTTAAAAAATAACCAGACAGGCAATAAGTAAGTAAAAGGTGATACAAATGATAACTATGTAATGAGAGGAGTATGTTAATTAGCTTTATTGTGGTAATTATTTCACAAAGTATACATATACCAAAACATCACATTGTACACTGTAAATATATGCACTCTTATTTGTCAATTTTACATCAGTAAACCTGAGAAAAAAATTTTAAAGAAATAAAAATGCATTCAGTTGTGTTAAAAGCTAAAGAGAGAGATCACTCAGATGAGAAGTATATTGGTTCCGAAAAGGTATCAACCCTAGGAATTGGATCAATCTGCTAACCAACTTGGATCAAAACAATACAGTCAGTTTTTGACTCATGCAAAGCCCTTTCTGCAAGATCACATAATTCTCCAGGACACCTATCCTGCATGCAGTGACTCGGTGAACCTGGTGACCTTAATACTGTGGCTCTGTATTCTCAACACAATGCCTCCCCCTTGAGGAAACAGACCAGAGTATCATGGAAGTGTCCCCAATGCCTCAGCTCCAGGACATCACACATCATGCATATTGGCCAGACCAGTCATACACAGACTTTCACATAGGACCAGGAGAAAAAGGAGATCTGGATATTGGTAAGAAGTGGATATTGGTCTTCCTCAGAGACAGAGAAGGAAAACTTTGATGTATCAATTATTGAGATGTAATGATAGGAAAAACATCTTCTCTACAGTTATTCAAATAACTAATGGATGGAGTCCTGGGAAAAATCATGAATTTATTTTTTCAATATTTAGTTGTTACATTCCAAATTCTTCTATTTTTACTATGAGCCTATATAGCTCATACTGTAAGGCATATAGTAAATATAAAATACTAATTAAAAAGGAGGAATTTAAGCACATGTTTTATCACAGGGAATATGTGAGGAAATACTGGGTCAGAATGAGGCAGGCAGTTTACAGACATAGATTATAATGTTCCTTGCAATTTCTAAGGGTTCAGTTTTAAGGCACCATACCTCTAAACTCTTGAGGCCTTAACATTTATGCTTTCACCTTAGATATGCAAACGTAAAATTATCTTACACTTTTCAGATCCAGTCACATACATGATAGAAAACAAAAATAATCACTTTTTAGAAAACGGGTAAAAATGAAAAATAAGTGTACCAGTTTGCATTCCTAACAGCAGTGTACAAGGATTCCCCTTTCTCCACACCCTGGTCAACATTTGTTATGTCTTGTCTTTTTGATAACACTCATCCTAACAGATGTGTGATATCTTGTTGTGGTTTTGATTTGCATTTCCATCTTGATCCAGGAGCCCTGTTGATTCATATTTGTATCCCCAGATACATTTATCCATCTATGCTGGAGAACTGCATGAGGATCTTTAATTGGCTTCCCCAAATTAACATGTGTAAAAGACAACTAATATTCTTTTCTCCTCACTCCAGCTCATTCCAGGAAACAGATTCTGGCTTCATATTTTTATTTTAATTTAACCAACAGTACAAATATTCAAAAGTTCTCAAATCCACCTTACTTGTCCCTATGTATTTATTATGGACCACTTATGAATCATCAGTTCTTTTATCTTCCAGATTGATGACTTTTTTTGCCTACTTCTCTCCATCTCTGTGGCCAACAGCCTACTTCAAGTTTTCATCTTGTTTTAAGTAGATTTCTATAATAGCTACCAAACTTATTTTCTTGTCTTCATTCTTAAACTCATTTGATTCATCATTTAAAGGAGTCAACATTCTTATTCTTAAAATGCAAATCAGCTTATTCATTCTAGTGTTTTAAAACTTTCACTAGGGGTTCTATTGCAAATGGAATAAAACCACAATTGTTACTTGGGTTAGAAAAGTCTTCATGATCTCTCTCCTTGCTCTGCAACACTGGTCTCTCTAGTGGGATATAAACATCAAAAGGGAACAAAGATAATCCATCAAGGGCTGGAAGAAAAAGATTAAACTTCCATATTTTTTCTAGAATTGAGAAATATATTAAACAGTATCACATATTTAATGTACAAGTCCTGTTGTCTCCTTTACTTGGTCTATATGTCAGACAAGTTCTCAGGAGAAAGAATAAGGGTTTCAAATGCACAGAAATTAACAATTATTCCCACATTTATTCTTTTCTTTTAGAGTGTTCTGGTATTTTGTAATTTATCTGTGCCTGATTTACAAATTATGCCATTTAACTAAACCTACTTTTATAGTGTACAAAACTCACTTAAAAGTTTCCTGTCAACCCCCTCCCTCACATTCAAGGAATTACCATTAATGTCATTATACTTGAAAAATAATGTAGCATTCATATTTCCCCTGCTCTGATGTAAGATATAAGTTTTATTATGAAATGCAATGGAAATTGAATCAGGTAGAAGAAAAGTTAGGCAAATAAAATACTTTAAATGCCATTTAAACTTTTTATTAATTTAAATATATTAACCTGCATATTTACCCTAAATGTGTGATGCCTACAGATATTAACAAATGACAGTGTGCACAAAGAAGCAACATAGATTTCTAATCTGTTCAACCATTTTCCAAATGAGATTCAGTATGTTTTTTTTGTTGTTTGTTTGTTTTTTGTGGTATGCGAGCCTCTCACTGTTGTGGCCCCTCCCATTGCGGAGCACAGGGTCCAGACGCACAGGCTCAGCGGCCACGGCTCACGGGCCCAGCTGCTCCACGGCCATGTGGGATCTTCCCGGACCGGGGTACGAACCCATGTCCCCTGCATTGGCAGGCGGACTCTCAACCACTGAGCCACCAGGGAAGCCCAGGTTCAGCATGTTTTAAACCCATATTTTAGAACATAAAAATGCAACATTCTCTGATTTATTTGTGAGAGTTACTGAATGTCTAAAGAGAAGATAAAAGAATAGAGCTGTTCTTTTAAAAAGGCAAGTTTGGAGGGTGGAATTGAAAATATGTACCCATGATTTTAAACCTAGCTGAGAATACTGCTCTTCAGTCTGATATTATTACAATAATGTTTTCAGTGAGAGAGAAAAAAAAAACAGTGTTGTTATTTCACTGATAAATTCAAAAATGTTTTTCTTCACCTTAATCTCATTGTTGTGCATTTTATGTCTGGTGTATTTTGATAACATATACTATTAGTGCTTGTATTTAGACAACGACTTAGTGTAAGTAAGTAAATGTTTATGTACTATAAATGAATATTCAATACTTTTAAAAGATGATGTGTGCATTCAGAAAAGTGTGAAGACCACTACTCAATCCATGTTTTTTCTCCTCTCCTTGTTGTTTGTATTTTAACACAGTCCTCTGTTATTTGAACCTATTCCTTGCTACTTCAGACCCTTTTCTCACACTGTTCTTCTTTATGGAAGCCTAATTTTAATGTTCCATTGAGAACATTAGCCAGAAAGACAGTATATCTGAATGTTTGTTAAAACAAGACCCCTAGTATCTAGCACACTGCTTAGCACATATTGACAGTAGCTAGAATTTTCCTGAATGAATGAAGTTTTGTTTAAAGTTGTATTTTCCTGGTTTTGTGTATGAAGACAAAAGAATAGGGGTACTCTAAAAGATTGAAGCACATGAATTTTCCAGTTAATTCATTAACAGAGACATTTAATATTTCTATAGTGCTTTTCATACATTAGCTAATTAATATTCAAGAAGTCTTAAGGGTACTTTTGGGAAGTGCCATTTAAAGAAAACAGAAAAAGAGATGTTAACAATTTGGCAAGGTTTCAAGAATTGGTCCATAACAGAGCTCTTTCTAAAGAACTTAGACTTGAAGTTTCTTATTCCTGTGACTGGAACTAAAAGTTAAATTATTCAATTCCATGAAGAAGGAAGAAACTGACTCATAAAAGTATAGAGCTTCAAGGATCTTTATAGGGCATCTAACAAATCACCCTTTTTCTAAAACACAACTGAAATCAAATGTCCTCATCTCTGGAACTAAATTTGAATATGTCCTTGAAGAACAATGCCAGGAGTTTTCATATGAACTCTAAAATAGAACTGAACTTGTATTTCAGATAACTATTTTTCCAGAGAATAGTTTTCAATAATTTTCTAGGTAAATAATCCATTATAATGCAATAATCCATTATCTATACTTAAATACAATGGTCATTTTTCTATTTCTATTAAGATTGCTCTTATCATAATTCTAGGTTAAGAAAGTCTCAAGACTACTAGTTCCATTTAGTTAATAGTATCAGCATAATCTAGTTCATCTGACTCAACCAATTCTTACCTGGTTTTATATTTCCTAATTTCTATGAGAATGAAAAAGTGTGAGCATTCCTTACAGAGGAAACCTATTGGGTAATAATCCTATAACAGAAGAAATTAAAATTCCTTTGGGAAATGTGATAAAAGTGTTTGCTATTATAAGGAGCTTTGCTCTTTACTGGATTATAGGGAGCAAAAGGTAGAGAAACATAGAATCGTGTGGCAGGGGTGGACAAGAATTAGATCACTTGAAATTGGAGACTGTGTTAAAGTTATTTATCCTAAAAAATGGGAAACCATTTTGTGCTTTTAAAAATATGCACTCTTGGGGGCTTCCCTGGTGGCGCAGTGGTTGAGAGTCCGCCTGCCGATGCAGGAGACATGGGTTCGTGCCCCGGTCCGGGAAGATCCCGCATGCCGTGGAGTGCCTGGGCCTGTGAGCCATGGCCACTGGGACTGCGCGTCCAGAGCCTGTGCTCCACAATGGGAGAGGCCACAGCAGTGAGAGACCCGCGTACCTCGAGGGGGAAAAAAAAACGTACCCTTGATGAAACATAGATAATACACTAGGAGAAGCTAACAGTAATTGAGAGGAAATCAACTAGGAATCTGGTGTGTAATTTAAATAATGAGATGGTGATACTTGGAATGGTAGTAATAAATACTGAGAAAAATGAATGTCCTGAAGGATATATAAGATGTAATATTGACAGGACATGATGAGAGATAAACTTGGGTGTTGAAGTTGGAGATGTATCAAAAATGAATATCAAGTTCTGATTTATGCAACAGGATGATCGTTGGTGGATTTCCATAGAATATTTCTCAATTTTCCATAGACTTGATTCCCACAACCTCGATAGCATCAATACATTATTAATGATAATAATAATAAGAGGTGCCTACTTATATATTATAATGGGAATATAATCAAGAATAGTTTGGGTAAATAATTGTTTTATTTTATGATAAGCATAATGTGGTATTAAAAAATAAATGAATATATATGTTAAAGCTTGCAATAGATATACAGCTGCTTTAACACTAACAATGAGGTTTTGAAGCTCAAATATACCCCTAAAATATAAATAATTACTATTAATAATGATGGAATGTTATATTTACAGGAAGAGATTGTTATAGATTGAATGTGTCTCCCCAAAATTCATATCTTGAAACCTAATTTGAAATAGGATGTTATATGGAAGTGGGGACTTTGTCAGGTGATTAGGTCATAAGGTTGGAGCCCTGATGATTAGGATTAATGCCCTTCAGAAGGAGGCCCCAGAGCATTCCCTCATCCCTTCTTCCATGTGAGGACACAGCAAAACGTTGCAATCTATGAACCAGGAACCAGGCCCTCACCATACACCAAATCTGCAAGGGCCTGGATCTTGGATTTTCCAGCTTCCAGAACTGTGAGAAATAAAGTTCTTTGTTTATAAACCACCTAGTCTGTGGTATTCTGTTTTAGCAGTACAAATGGGCTAAGAGATAAAAAGAGGCATGTAATCCAGAGTCATCACGTCCTTTTCAACAAAATTAATAATCTAATAATTACTACTCACAAAGATAAGAAGTATTTTCAGACTCTAAAGCAGAAAAGAAAGTGCTAAGTCTTTATCACCTCACTTAGTAATACTCTCAAATTATACTAGAACATCCTTAAAATTAAGGAGGCCTATAGAAACTCCAGATTCAGGAATAATAAGTGCTCTGAGACATAAGGAAAATTCTCCATTTCCAGACAAAAACAAACAAATAATCAAGTAAAGACATAGAGATGGTTTTCCATCACAAGGACAAATTATAACCATGCTTTAAATCATCCTTGAGATGTTAGTTAACTGATCCTTTATTCATCTGCATTGCTTGTATTCTTCATGCACACCAGTATTTTGACATCCCCAACTAAACAACACATCCAGATTTGATCACATTTGAATACTAAAAAAAAAAAAAAAGATTACTATATTCTCCCAAATTCAACCAAAATATCCATCACTGAAATTAACCCACTTTGCTATTGACTAGTCTTGACTATTCTAATATCTAGATAATAAATTATTAAGTTTAAGTAGCTGTTTGTAATAAATTCACACTTCGATTTTCCCCTTATGGGCGAGATTGACAATATGACAATATATAGTCAATATCAAACTTTATTTCTCAAGAAATGTTAGAGAAATACGGAACAACAGTTGGATCTAAATCTTTCTAATGCACGACTTGTTCTAAATAAAAACAGACTTATAAATAAAAACAGGGGCACTGTCTCTTAAAAAATAGTTTTCAGTAACAGTTTTAAAAAATTAGTACAATTGGAATATTCCAGCAATGTTTGTTTTTATTAGCCAAGATGTCTGCCTCCCCTGTTTTACATTTTATTTTTGTTCTTCAACTTAATTAACATTTTGTATAATTATGCAATTTCAAACAGTCCTCTTAGCTAATATAGCATATGATCACACAGATATGACCAAAGGCTTTATATCTTTCAGAACCATACTTACGGAGCTAGTAAAAAAAATAATATTCTCATTTTTGATAAAGAAGAAAATATAATTATACTGAGGCATATTCTCCAAAGGGTAGTATTACAAACTGGTTATAAACCTATGGAGGACTCCTAGAGGCTGAATTAAATTACATAAAATAGGAAATGCAAAAAAAAAGAAAACATTCTTCTGGGTAATGGCACAGGAAAAAAAAAATAAGTTGAGGGCTCTGATGTTTTGCGCTCTGGTATGGAATCTCCAGGCTCCCCTTTCCTTTGGTATAGTGACCAGTGATGTCTGGAATTGTGGCTGTTCTGTTAGCCTGATTCCCTCAGTGACTATCAAGAGTTGAAGTGTCAGTCTTCCCTGGTGGCGCAGTGGTTGAGAGTTCGCCTGCCGATGCAGGGGACACGGGTTCGTGCCCCGGTCTGGGAAGATCCCACATGCCGTGGAGCGTCTGGGCCCCTGAGCCATGGCCGCTAAGCCTGCGTGTCCGGAGCCTGTGCTCCGCAACAGGAGAGGCCACGACAGTGAGATACCCGTGTACCGCAAAAAAAAAAAAAAAAAAAAAAAAAATAGAGTTGGAGTGTCACAAAAAATGTAGAATACCCAGTGAAATTTTATTTTCAGATTAAAATAATAACAAAATTAGTATAAGTATATCCCAAATATTACATGGGACATACTTATGTTAAAAAGGTATATTGTTTTTCTGATATTTAAATTTAACTGAATGACTTTTATTTTTATCTGCTATATCTCTGGCCATTGTATCAAGCCTCCCTGACACACATAACAATACATGTAACAAGCAAAAAATAAATTACTTATTTAAATAAAATATTATTACAGTAAAGCCTGGCTAATTTAGATTGCTACATCTACCTAAGTCAAACATCAGTTTGTGCCAGAAAAGAAGTAATTGTACTCAAACAGATTATAGAGTGTTTAGGAATATAAATTATAGATTTTAGATATACACACTATAGGATATTTAAATTTATATCTTGACTCTTCCCCTAAATTACAATGTCCAATATGCTTCACATTTAGTTAACAGAATCATCCTAATTTCTGTCTATGTTACATTCAATTGCTCCAACAGAATAATTGACAAGCATTATTATTTATTTTAAATTTTTTACTGTATGCAAATTTCAGTTTATCATATGTTATGCAGCACTGAAATTTATATTTCTAGCATTGACTATGCATTGGCAAACATGTTTTTAAATTAATATTATCTAAGTCACCAACAAATGGCTGTCTAGTACAGAACTCAGTGCACTGTAGCCAACTTTGAAGAAAACCCACCAAATGACAATATTGAAAAGCAGTGCTGGAGATATCTACATGATTATTTTGAAAGCCTACAAGGAGACAGATGTTGAATGCACAGAATCACTTTTGCATCTTACTGAATCTTACTGTGTCTCGATATTCACATTTTCTATATAACCACAGGCAATCAGTCCTTAAAAAGGAAAAAGAAGAATGAAGAAGTAGTTTAAGAGAACACTTTTGTATACTCTGCATGCTTTTGCTGTCTGTTTTCACATGAGGGTAATAAGTATGCATCTTTGAAATTGTAACGAGGCAAGATATTTAAAACTAGTTCATTTTAAGCTCAGAAAAAATCCATTTGAAAAAGAGGCAAATACAGTTTTTCAGTTAGCGTACACATAGGCTCTTGCATCGGCTTTGAAATATATCTCGTAGTAACTGGGACTTGCACTGACTGATAAAATAGAAATCTTACCTCTAACTTGAAAAAAATACTTACTACTACACAGGTTTTCAACATTGCTTTAAAAAACTTGTAATAGTTGATCAAAGAGGGGAAAAAAAGGAAGGTAGTTGAAAAGTAGGATATAAAGAAAACTATATATTATAAAGTCTTCAAAAATAGCTATGTTGCCAGTATAAAATTCTATTTTTTTCTTTACAAGATATGGACTAAAAGTTTATGATAGGATATTTGCAAGCTTTCATCATGTTGCTCAGAAAGCAAGGAGGATTTAAAATGAAATCAGCAATATTTCAACTCTGTTTCTTTTTTTGAAAATTTAACTTTGTAACTTTTTTAATTTAAAATGTTTTAAACTTTAATCACTTGTTCAGCAAAAATGTCATACTACACTAGGCACAGTTCTAAGTGTGGGTTTTGAAACAGCTAAATTACAGAAATGAAACACTTTATGTAGTTTTCATTCTAGTGGAGGAACATAGAAAATAAACAAAGTACAGATCTTTGTCAACTTATGATGGGGTTACATCCCAATAACCCCAACTTATTTACAATAAGTTGAAAATATTGTAAGTCAAAAAGACATTTAATACACCTAACATACAGAGCATCATAGCTTAGCCTAGCCTATCTTAAATGTGCTCAGAACACTTACATTAGTCTACAGTTGGGCAGAATCATGTAAGACAAAGCCTACTTTATAATAGTGTTGAATATTTCATTTATTTTATTTAATATTCTACTGAAAGTGAAACACAGAATGGTTGTTGGGTGTAGAAGTTTCCTTTACCCAAGACACATGTAGAAAATTATTTCAGATTCTTGTAGGAAGACTAGAGAAACATTTTGTGTATTTACCTTGAAAAGCCCATCCTTGTGATAGGCTGTTGGCCTATGAATAGACCCATGTCTGAGAGTTATTGACAAGTTAGGGGCATATTTCATAGTAGAGCAAGTAAGCATCTAGTCAACATTCATGCTATTTTTAACCATTAAATCTGGTATAACCATAACAGTAAAAAACAGGGAATGATCCTGGAATGTTCAGAGGAATGGTCCAACAAGGCTATTTGACCACTCATTCCTGTTATTGAATACTATACAGGAGAAATTCAGTCTTTAATAACCTAATTATGGGAGTGGTACCCCTTCATCTCTGCTGTTATATTTTGAATAGAAGCCAACCATTAAGCTCAGCCCACATTCAAGGGAAAGAAATTACAAAAGGCATGAATGCTAGAAAGCAGCGATCAATGGGGACATCTTTGGGTTTTTTTTTTGAAGATGTTGGGGGTAGGAGTTTATTAATTTATTAATTTATTTATTTATTTTTGCTGTGTTGGGTCTCCATTTCTGTGCGAGGGCTTTCTCTAGTTGTGGCAAACCGGGGCCACTCTTCATCGCAGTGCGCGGGCCTCTCACTATTGCGGCCTCTCTTGTTGCGGAGCACAGGCTCCAGATGTGCAGGCTCAGTACTTGTGTCTCACGGGCCTAGTTGCTCCACGGCATATGGGATCCTCCCAGCCCAGGGCTTGAACCCGTGTCCCCTGCATTAGCAGGCCGATTCTCAACCACTGCGCCACCAGGGAAGCCCCAATGGGGCATCTTATATGTTTACTTAGCATACATTTTTGAGAGGGAATTATAGGTGCAAGATTAGTGTCATTTAAAGTTATATGTATGGGAAGGTATATTTGTTTGTTTAATTTAGGACTAATCGTATTAAAAGAGATTATACATGACTATTTACATGACTTAAGAAACAGTTGTATTTTTCAAAAATTTTTATTGGAGTATAGTTGATTTACAATGTTGTATTAGTTTCAGGTGTACAGCAAAGTGAATCAGTTACACATATACATATATCCACTCTTTTAATGACCCCTATAGGCATTACAGAGTATTGAGTAGAGTTTTCTGTGCTATACAGTAGGTCCTTATTAGTTATCTATTTTATGTATACTCGTGTGTATATGTCAATCCCAATCTCCCAATTTATCCCTCCCCCCTTCCCCCCCCCGGTAACCATAAGTTTGTTTTCTACATCTGTAACTCTATGTCTGTTTTGTAGATTAGTTCATTTGTACCTTTTTTTATATTCCACATATAAGTGATATCATATGATGTAATTGTATTTTTAAAAGAGGTGAAGAATTTAAAATTTGGAAAGGGATGGCTCACTGATTTTCTGTGTCACCTTTAGGTTAAAAATATCTATTCTCCCTATTCTTCATGTCTTTAAACTATTCATATCAATGGGGATCAACCTACTAATGAAAATTAAAATAAGTTGTCAGTAAAGTTAAGGTTTAGATTGTACCTAATATTATTTTGATGAGAGCTGAGGAATACCTGCTTTGCTAATCAACACTTCTCACAGTAGGTGCATGATAAATAAATAAATAAATATGGATTCCAAGAATCCTATTATATTAATTAAGTCCATGTTAAGTGACCTTCAATGCAGACCCCTGATAAAGTTGATTTAGGGAGAGGGAAGGCAGAGGTCAATAAGGAAAGAGACAAAGTGAAAATACGAGAGAGGAGTCAAAAGAATAATGAGGTAATTTCGCAGCATTTTACTTTTTTACCAATATTTTTTTGATAATAATAACATGGATAGAAATTTTTCATATAAAAGATAAAATGAAAGATATCTTTGGGGAAACATTAGTAGTTTGAAGCAAAATTATTAGTGAAAATGAGAATATCAGACTGACAAAAGAAAAGCCTCAGGAACTATTCATATAGACTTGGATAATTATTTTGATTCCTTTAAAGAAATTTTGCAGAACACTGTCTAAAAGACATTAAATTAAGCAGGAAAAGACATTCATCATTCAGAACAAATGGAACAGGAATTGGAAACATATTATATTCTCTCCTTTATTGAGAGTAAAAATACATCTTGGCAATGAATATTTCAGTTGAAATATAAAACTTTTTAGAACTTCCATTTGAATAGAAAATGAAGCTAAATAACCAATTCAGCTGGAGTAAAAGTATCAATAACCTTATTTGTTTCCTTTGACAAGAGAATCATAAAGAAAAATTATTCAAACTCAGGAATGGACACAAAGATGTTATAGAAATGTCTTGTTTGGCTTACTTTTCTGTGATCAATAATTTTGAAATATTAGGTAATTACAATAAGGAGCTTTCAAAAGCCAATCAAATGTTAGATTGCATCATTTTTTAGATTGCTAAATAAGAGATTAAGAGGAATTAATTTATTTATGATTGTCTGCCTTTTCTCTGCACTGTCAATAGCCTAAATCCTAGGCAAACCTGAAAAGCATTTGAGGCTGCCTTCTGGAATACTTCTAAAAGCAGAGGTGGTAAGGAACTGCATAATTAAGGAAAGAGAAGAGCTTTGTTTTATACTGGAACATCTGTAATGCGATTAAGGCAAAACCGAAAGATGAAATTGTAGCAGGGAGGGAAGCCAAGATTATAAATCTGAAAATACAAGATTGTGGAATGGGTAATGATTTAGCAATATAATCTATGAGAGAGTAAGTTTCCAGAAGAGTTACAATTTTGAGTGAAGAGCAAGGTTACAAAAAGAAGCAATAGGACGGCTGAGCAAGATAAATCTCGAATATTACTTTTGCAGTCATAAATATCGTTTAACAGAGAACTATCTGTAAGGTCATAGCACGTTCATTGTGGGGGAATTTTGACACATACTATTAGAATTTGCTGGAAAAAGATATAGAAGTTTTGGTCTTCCCTGGTGGCGCAGTGGTTGAGAGTCTGCCTGACGATTCAGGGGACACGGGTTCGTGTCCCAGTCCGGGAAGATCCCACATGCCGCGGGGCAGCTGGGCCCATGAGCCATGGCCACTGAGCCTGCGCGTCCGGAGCCTGTGCTCCACAGTGGGAGAGGCCACAACAGTGAGATGCCCGCGTACCACAAAAAAAAAAAAAAAAAAGATAGAAGTTTTGACAATGAAGTCAACAAATTGCTCACATGTATATGTTTGTGTTTGTGTGTGTGCAAAACCCTGTTCTCTAAAATTAGATAATTCCCATATTGTCAAGCATACATTTAAAAAAAGTATAAAAACTCACTGTATACCAGAGCAATAAACAGAGTTTCCAAATACCAATAAATTGATACAATACATTATCACACCTTTTACCACAAAGCAATAAAATGATAACTTAGAATGCAATTGTAAATCAAAGTCTTCCCTTTGGTTGGAAATTAAAATTGAAAAAAAACCCCACTTTTCTAAAATATTCATGAATCAAAGAAAAAATATTTATTGCATGAAATACTTACAATTGAAAATCCAAAAATAAAACATATCAATGCTTATAGGCGAAGCAGTTGTCGTACCATGAGGAGCAATTCTAATTTTAAATGCATATATTAAAAATGAGGATATTTGACAATTAATATGCAAATTTAGAAAAGAAATGACAAGGAAAAGACAGTGAAGCTGGAAGAAGACATAATACAAATAAGAGTAGAAATTAGTGAAAAAGGAAGTAGCAAATTAAATTCTTCAATGAAATGATGACCTATGTATAAACACAAATAAAGTAGAAAACAAAATGGTCGATTTTTCAACAGTGTCCTACGTGATAGTAAAATGTTGTAGTGACAGCAAATGTCTAGGAAGGAACCCTGTGGGCAAATTTGTAAAATCATTTGCTGTTGTTGCAAGTACAATGCCCCACCCTTCATCAGTCACAATTATGAGAGCAGGGATGTTTGTTTCCTCATAATTCTATATTCAAAACCAAACACAGTTCCTGGCATATAGTAAGATCTTGATATAACTGCCTGCTGAATTAGTAAGTTATGTAGGAGTTCAGTAGAAAATTTAAGAAAAGAGAACTAGGATACCATTAGTAGCTCTATTAAAATTTGCTTTCCACAGAAAGGATAAATACTCCTTTTATTTCATCTTCAAGGAAAATAAGGTTATGTTTTTTAATTTTGACACAAGGCCAAATTTTTGTAGGTGTCTTGGCCTCAATTGTAACAATGTTTACAATAAGGAAGGATGTATAACATTATATCATTACATTATATATTGCATATCTAATTCATAATTATAAGTAAAAATATGTTTATTTGAATAGATTAACAATTTGCAATTGATGTAATTTCACACTGTATCTTTGCAGTTTTGTTATTTTTCCCGTTTTTGTACCATGCTTCTTGTATATCTGCCCGCTTAAGCTCATATGTGTATTACCTAGTTTCAACAAAAATCAAGGAATGTACTGAGCTAGCTTTAAAGAATATCTAGTGCAAAGCCATGTATATATTAACATTAACTAAAAAAAAAATTAAGTGATGAGGATAAAGGTGATATAATGTAATTATATCTGAACCTACAACGGTGTAATTAAAAATAAATACTAATGAAACTCCCACACACCACAAAAAAAGTCCATAGATCATGAACTGACACTAAATTTTCAGGTAATTGTTCTAGTGTAAACTGAACCATCATTAAGGCTAAATTTACACAAAAGCAATTATGAAATGTATGAAATAGTGTGATCAAGCTGCAGGGCTAAATACATAGACCGCCTTGCCCTGACAAGCCCACCAGTTGTCAAATAGGTTCACTAACTCAAGCATAGATTGATATAAGTGGTTAATTTTATTAATTACATGCTGTTTATAAGATGTTCCTGGTCTATTTTACTTTTCTCTTATAACTCAGAGATCTTTTTTTTTTTCATCCACTAAGTAATGTGTTAGATTTTTTGGCAAGTTTCTCTGCAAAGTGCCATGATATATATATAAACAAATTCATGTTGAAATCCTAATGCCAATGTGATAGTAATAGGAGAGGGGGCCTTTGGGAGGTGCTTAGGTCGTGAGGGTGGAGCCCTCATGAATGAGATCGATGCACTTATAAAAGAGACCTCACAGGCTCCCTAGCCCCCTTCCGCCATGTGAAGATACAACTGAGAAGTCTGAGATCTGGAAGAGGTCCCTCAACTGACCATGGTGACACCCTGATCTTGGACTTCCAACTTCCATCACTGTGAGAAATAACTATCTGTTGTTTTATAAGACTTTCAGTCTGTGGTAATTTGTTATAGCATTCTGAATGAACTAAGACACAATTTAAGTAAATGTTTGTCTTATTTTCAATGTTTTCATTTCCAGACTTATCTTAGAGGATTGGCACATCATTTTTCTGTAAATGATGATCTTTAAATTTAATAATAAGTAAATTGAAGAACTAAGGGGAGGGGAAATTTGATAAACATTAGTGAAAGTTAGTAAAGTGAAAAATAAAATATTTGATCATAAAATATAATGTCCAGTTTATTTAAAAAGAAAGGAGCAGTAATACCCCCCCACACACACACTTTCACTTTTAGTATACAGAAATTTCCAAAGTTTTCATTTGTCTCCAAAACTTTTCTTCCTACAGTACAGACTACTGTTAAAAATGTAAGCTGATGACTACATGTAGAAATAAATTTCTAGTCATATCAAGTAGTTATTAATTTTGGTCAACCAAATTCTGTATAACTTTGGGATGGATATACATGCTGAGAGATAAACAAATAAACTGTAACAAACCCTCAAGAAGAGAACTACAGCTTACATCATGGAAAAAATGCACAAATGACTTCACATATTTAAAATTAACATTGCCAGTAATAAAACTGAAACATTTATGGTCATTGCTACAATAGAAGGATAATTTAATTATTAAATTTACAGGATGGTGAAACCTCATTCTCATACATTAACTATGTATGTGACAGTCTCTTTCTAATGGAAGGACAGACTATTTATTGAAATAATTTATCTTTTTGTCTTTTGAAAAGGAAAAATAAAACTTAAAGTTGTTTATCTTACAATCGAAAGATTTATAAATAGAAATTATAAAACATTTTCCCTGAATTTAATTTAAAATATGTGTTTAGATATTCCAGCTACATTAATCTTGACAAAATAAAGTTCTTGCTAAACTAATTTTATGAAATTTATATTAGAAAAAAAGAGTGTAGGGCTTAGCCTCATAGGTCAATAGAATATGTATGGAAATGATAGTGTGTGATTTCCTTGAAAGGAATCCTGTGTTTCTGCTTGCCTGCTCTTGTTCTACTGCTCTCATGATAAGAAAGACATGCATTGTATAACCTGCTAGATCAAGGTGCGTGACAGACACATGGAGCTAACCCAGAGCCAACCCACAGCTTACTGTAATCAGGTCCATCTCTGCTCAGTCTAGAGCAGCCACATTCAGCTGACCTGAGAAAAATTACTGAATTAAATATTTTTTTTTCTTTTTAACCACTGACACTTAGGATATTTTCTTACATAGCATCATTGTTTCAGTAGGTAACTGATACACATGGATGGAAAGGAAATTTTGACAGTGGTGACTTCTTTTCTGCATTTTTTTATGTTGTACCTCATTTTTAATTAAGGAAATCACTGTTAAATTAAATTGTTTATTGAATGTATAGAAACTAGATGTAAATTAAGGTCTTAAGACAAAAAATGACTAAAACTCCCGCCCTAAAGTTATCTAATAATGGTTATTAAAAGTTGTATATACAAAAAAAGATGTATGTGAATTTAGAGTATGCCACACAGACAGACAAATGTAGAGAAAGTCAGTGGAGAGTTTATACTCTCTTCTAAATCTTGTTTAATGCTAAATGTTTATACTCCTTAGATTTAATCCCTCCTTCCTTAAAAAAATAACATTGATATCTATATCTTCTCCTTATCTCACCAAAAGGATTTCCTCCAGGGATGCCATTGATATTGAGAGTGATAATTTGATTTCTTTAATCTATCATCTAACCATCTCCTTTCGACAGGATGGCACAAACTGCACCATTTTCTTATGCTCCAATATTATGCTATTATTCTTGTACAATTCTTTTTTAATTTCGAAGTTTTTGGAGCTTTTACTTCTAAACCTTAACAACTTTATGTTCTTAATAAATTCTGGATAGTCTAACCCTTATGCCGTCATTTTACTTGGAACTTGACATTTAGCTTGTTTCAAAAGTGAACCTGTGTGCTTTGGAGGGTGTGATTGGATTGGACTGCTAAGTCTAGGTTAACTTGCTTCTACATGTTATTTCTTCACTTATCAGAGTCACAGTCTCCTTTGTCTTCTGTTTTTTCTTCAAGTCAACATTATGATTCTTTTTTTTTAAATTAGTTTCTGTTTTATAACAAAGTGAATCAGTCATACATATACATCTGTTCCCACATCCCTTCCTTCTTGCGTCTCCCTCCCTCCCACCCTCCCTATCCCACCCCTCCAGGCGGTCACAAAGCACCGAGCTGATCTCCCTGTGTTGTGTGGCTGCTTCCCACTATCTATTTACCTTACATTTGGTAGTGTATATATGTCCATGCCGCTCTTTCGCTTTGTCACAGCTTACCCTTCCCCCTCCCCATATCCTCAAGTCCATTATCAGTAGGTCTGTGTCTTTATTCCTGTTTTACCCCTAGGTTCTTCATGACATTTTTTTTCCCTTAAACTCCACATATATGTGTTAGCATACGGTATTTGTCTTTCTCTTTCTGAGTTACTTCACTCTGTATGACAGACTCTAGGTCTATCCACCTCATTACAAATAGCTCAGTTTCGTTTCTTTTTATGGCTGAGTAATATTCCATTGTATATATGTGCCACAACCTAATCCAAAATGGACAGAAGACTTAAATAGGCATTTCTCCAAAGAAGATATACAGACTGCCAACAAACACATGAAAGAATGGTCAACATCATTAATCATTAGAAAAATGCAAATCAAAACTACAATGAGATATCATCTCACACCAGTCAGAATGGCCATCATCAAGAAATCTAGAAACAATAAATGCTGGAGAGGGTGTGGAGAAAATGGAACACTCTTGCACTGCTGGTGGGAATGTGAATTGGTACAGCCACTATGGAGAACAGTATGGAGGTTCCTTAAAAAACTACAAATAGAACTACCATATGACCCAGCAATCCCACTACTAGGCATATACCCTGAGAAAACCATAATTCGAAAAGAGACATGTACCAAAATGTTCATTGCAGCTTTATTCACAATAGCCCGGAGCTGGAAACAACCTAAGTGTCCATCATCGGATGAATGGATAAAGAAGATGTGGAACGTTATGATTCTTTAAAAGAGGTATACAAAATCTTTTAAATTCCTCAAATATATTTGGCTCAAAGGATATAATTGCAAAGAACATATACTAATATTTTAAAAAGCACTTTTAAAATACCAAAGATATGAAATATTATGGACTTAGTTGGATATGGTGTAGTCAGTGGAAGTGTATGAGATTTTTATTCAAATCAGCCTGAAACTAAATTGCTGTCCTAGGCTTAATTATCTGTATGAGGCTGGGCAAGGTGTTAAACTTAAAGAGCTTCAGTATCCTTATCTATAAAATTGAGTTTTAAAAAGGCTGGGAATTTTATTGTTTCTACTTTCATGAATAATATTAAATGGCCTAGCATACAGTAAGTACTACTCATTTTTTAAGGTCTTCATGTCAGTAGGGGGAACTGAAAAAAATGGAGAAATAATTCAGGACATGTAATTTTACGGTTACAAGACACAGAGATAATCTGCTCCAACCCTCACATTTTATAGATGCTAAACTGAGGTCAAGAGAGATTTAGTGTTTTGCCCGAAATGTCTCAGGAAGAGAGCAGGAGGAAGAAGATAACTTGTTCATAATTATGTAATAAATCTAAAAGCTGAGATAGGACTTTTAAATTTTTGCTTTTCTCTTGGAGAGGGAGGCCCATCTATGTTAGCAAAGCTGTGTTTGTATATCATTTAAATATTATCTCCAAAGAATTTAAATATGTTTTAGCCAATTATTACATTATTCAGTATTCCTAAAACATCCATGTTTGTTATATCTCCCCATTGAAATCTTCTTTAAAAGTCTGCTATGCCAAGTGACTGTAATGCAAAAGAAAAAATAGTGCAAAATAAGTTCATTTCTTGAAAATATCTTGTTTCAGCTTTAGTTTTTGAGACTCACCTCTCTTTTTTTGGTCCAGTTAGCTTACCTAGATCACTAGAACGGTCAAATGAAACTTTTAAAATATGCACTACCTTTTTATTCACCTCCTCTAGAAAATAAGACTGTAGATCAGATCTTGATTTTGAAAAAAAAAATCATAATGGGATTGAATTATTCATATTTTCAGCCTTTAAATTCTAATACTTCAGGCAATGAATTTAGTTAAAGTAGAAACTCCTTAAGCTAAATAAAAATTTAACTTCACTAAGCACACACATTTTAATCCTTCTTCCATCATGGACTCTGGGAGGAGTTAGTGTTCTTTCTCACATGTGGATTTATATTTTCCTTGGTCCTGAATTTCCTAGTCTTAGCTGAAACCATAGAGATAACTGCTCATGTCACATTTTCTCCCTAGACACAATCCAGGATTCCTAAAAATCTCATAAGTTATCTTGTTTTTGAAAGATTTACAGCAAGATTTTCTAACCAGATATGTTGGATAAGTTAGCTTCAGATTTGTATCTGAAATGAACTCCGTTTCCATTTAAGGTTTATCATGGGCGATAACATCGAAAAGTAGCAGACATAGCTTACTTTCACTGGCATGAAAGAGCTTTGGCAGGCTGCCTAAAGAGAAAATACCTGCAATTCAGAGAATTATGATGACGTTTTCTAAAGCTTCCATACCTTTTCAAAGTTCCCACTGAATCAGGGCCATTTAGCTCTGCTCTCTACTTTAAATTGACTTTAACCTTCCCATATGAACCTTGATACAAAAAGGAAACCCATGGTAACAAGGAGTTTTAATTATTTCTCTCAGGTTTTGGGTGGGGATGTTGTTCTGCTAGATAATAATTTTTAAGTGAATGAGTAGTTCTGGAAGGCAAGAATTTTTCCAATTACTGCTTTCTGTTGCCTTCTCAATTGGCTAGCACCCATATTTATTTGTTGGATTTCTCAAAAATCACTGTTCTTCTGCTTTTTGTGTTTGAAGAATACAGCAGCCATTTGTACTCAAATACACATTTTTTATCCTATTATCTTTAGTTTTCTTTGGAATTAGCATTTGCAATTGAATAACAATTTCACAAATGATCATTTGCTTGTTTTCCTCTCTGCTACCACAGTGCCTTTTCACTCTTCTCTTTTTACTAGATGATGGAATTGCAAAGACCAAGCAAGTCTGCAAAATAATTCTTTGAGGTGGAGTCTTCAGGTACAGGAAATAAGAAAATAAAGACTATCGTGTAGATCTATTCCTGCTTCTGTGAATTACTGGAATTTTGTGAACCAGCTCTTTTCTCCTAGTGCGTTCCACACGTACACACACACTGTGGAGTTAGGCTGCCTTGATCTCTACAGACTGGGCAAGTTACTTCACCTCTGCATGCCTCAGTTTCCTCCTGTGTAAAGTCAGAGAAATGATAGTTCTTATTTGATAAAGTTTTAGAGGATGGCTTAGTACAGGATGTGATACACACAAAATAAAACACTGATTAGGTGTAGACTGTTTGCTATTATTGCATGTTACCTAAAAGTGCAAGTTAGTATAAATTAAAATGGCCCAAATTGTTAGAGATACAGCATTGGACAAAGGAAAAAAGAGTGAAATATAGCTTTTGACTTCTTTAGTTTTCTAACTTGAATTTGGCTTGAGCAACCTGGAATTTGTGATATCACAAATCGTCACTAACTAACCCCATCCTTCCTAGGGGGTCCTGAAGTTAGACTCTGGAAGACAGAGGAGTAGCCAGAATAAATGAGCTGTATTCATAAGTGTAAATCATGGGGAAGAAAAGAAAATATAATGTAAAAATGTCAGGCTAGATGCACGAAAGGGAAGAGTATTAGTAGGTATGCAAAACCAGAAGGAAAAAGAAGGAGAGAGAACTCTCTCTGAGGAGCAAATCAGACCTGGTTTTAGTGAAAACAAGTAGGTTGTGAGCTCTCTCAAAATAAGCATTTCTACAGTGTTTTGTTTTCCTATCCCCACATAGCATAAGTTACATTTTAAAATAAATTTTGACTGAATAAATTAATTTATCAGGTGATGTGAATTGTTTGGTTTACATGAGGTCAAATGCCAGTGCTTGTCAATTGGAAGAAAACCTAGTGATGAGTTTTTTTGTTACTATTTTATCTATTTCCTCCCAGGAAATTCTAAAAGTATTTATTTAGTCAGATGGCAAAAAGAGGATCTTCAAGTCTTTTTCTTTGGTTCTTTTGACATACTATTAACACTACTCATATTTAAAATACATAATTTGTAAATGTTGCCATATGAAACCACTACAATTCCAGATTGTGAACATAGCCATCAATCGCATGTTTTCTCATGCCCCTTGCCTTTTCTCTCCCCTGTTCTTAGCCCCCGTCACCTTCCATCCTCAAGCAACTACTAATCTGTTTCTACAGGATAGAATAAATTGAATTATCTAGAAGTTATTTCATTGCAATCATGCAGTGTACACTCTTTTATCTGACTTTTTTTTACTTTACATGATTATTTTTAGATTCTTCCACATCCATGCATAAATCAGTAGGTTACTTTTAATTATTATTGAGTAGTATTATATTGTACCAATAAATCAACATTTGTTTATCCATTCACTTGATTATGTATATTTGGGTTATTTATGTTTTAGGCCATTAGAAATAAGACTGCTGTGAACATGTACATTTGTGTACAAGTCTTATATGGAAATATGCTTTCATTTCTCTTGGATAAATAACTACTAGTGGAATGCCACAACCATGTAGTATGTGTATATTTTATATTTGACTTTTTAAAGGGATTATCAATTTTTTTTCCAAAGTGGATATATCATTTTATTTGTTCACCAGTAGTTTCTGCACAATCTCTACATCACTTGGTAGGGTCAGATCCTTTAAGTTTAACCAATTGAATGGGTGTCTAATGTTATCTCATTGTTGTTTTGATCTGCATTTCCCTAAAGACTAATGATACTTAGCATTTTTGTCATGTATCTACTTGCAGTCCATATTTTGTCTTTGGTAAAGATTATGTTAAAATATTTTGTCCATTTTTTTTAATTGGATGGGTTTCATTGAACTTCCTAGATCTATTGGTTTATAGTTTTTATCAAACTGGAAAATCATCAACCATCATTTCATCATGTATTATTTCTACCCTCTCTCCTTCAGTGACTCTAACTACATGCATATTTGGCACCTTTAAATTTTCACACAAGCTTATTGGTAATTTTCATTAAGATTTTATATATATATATATATATATATATATATATATATATATATATTTTTTTTTTTTTATTTTGAATTGTGTTTACTGTTGTGAATTCAGGTTCATTAATCTTTATCTTTTTCAGTGTAGAGTATGCCATTATACCCATCTAGTGAATGCTTCAGCTTAGACATTGTAGTTTTTAGTCTCCATAAATTCCACTTTAGCTTTCTTTTCTTTTCCTTTTTTTACATTGTTCATGTCTCTTCTAAACTTTTGAACATATGAAATACATTTATAGTAACTATTTTGTTGACCTGTGTCTACTAATTTTAACCTCTTTGTCAGTTCTCAGCTGGATCAAATTGTTTAATTTTCCTCCTTATTACCAGTTGTGTTTTTATGCTTCTTTTGTGAATTTTGCCTTTTGGTTGCCAGATATTTTTATATATATTCCTACTTGATCTTTGGCTACAGTTCCTTTTTTTTTTTTTTTTTGTAGACAGTTTGGTCCATTTAGGTGTTGCTTTTAAAATTTGTAAGGCAGGACCAAAGTAGTGTTTAGTCTAAGACTATTTTTTTTTCCACTAGTAAGACAAGATGTTGCTCACTATTATATCCAAAACCCCATAAATTGTGAGGTTTTCCACTCAAGATGTTGGGAACAGGGCTGTTCCCAGTGCTTGTGTAAGCATCAGGTAAGTTTCCTCTAGTCCCTTCCAATAGTTATTTTCTAAGCCTCAGGTAGTTTCTTCACATATTCACTGATTAGTAAGTAGTCTGTTGAACTCTTGAGGAGCAACCTCTGCATAGCTCTAGAGAACTCTTATTCTGTCCTCTGACCTCTAGTTCCCTTGTTCTTCTCAAAACGTGATCTCCGTCTTCTTAACTCACAGAATCTACAGGGTTCCACCTGCATTCACCCTTCTCATGTCATAGCCTGGAAACGGTCAAGATTGTAATCTGAAATAGTTGACCTATTTTTTCTCTAGCTCTCAAATATCACTGATACCTGGTGTTTTGAAGACAAGTGTTTTATATATTGTGTCTTTGTTGTTGTTGCTATTTCAGACAAGTGGGTAGACAAAAGTTTCCTCTTTACTTGGTCCTCAAGTATAAAGACCACCTTGCATAATAATTACCTATAGTTTGTATAATATGTGACATAAGACATGTATTACACACTCTGAAAGTGACTTTCCTTCCCTTTTTCTGGAAGGTAAGAATATGCTAAATATCTCCAAAGTGTAGCATATGAACAGGAAAGTAAAGGCCTGAGAACCAAATCTTTTTAAAAACACTGAGAAAAATGTAAAAAGGAAGAGAAACTAGTGGAAAGTAAGGGAGGATTTTGTTAAATAAGGGACAATATAGTGATTAGAGTGTCATTAAATAGCTAGAAGAAGCTTTTTAAAATCTGATCAAAATACAAAATGCTGTAGTTTAAGTAGGATGAGTACTGAGGATAAGTCATTTGCAGTAGAACCTGCAAAATAGTAAAAAGTCTTTTTTCATCAGATTGTAGGTTTAGAACTTATATTTCAGAGTCTAAGAGCTGGAAAGGGTAAAAAGACATAGTGAGGGCTTCCCTGGTGGTGCAGTTGTTGAGAGTCAGCCTGCCAATTCAGGGGACACGGGTTCGTGCCCCAGTCCGGGAGAATCCCACATGCTGTGGAGCGGCTGGGCCCGTGAGCCATGGCCGCTGAGCCTGCGCGTCCGGAGCCTGTGCTCCTCAACGGGAGAGGCCACAGCAATGAGAGACCCATGTACCACACACACACACAAAAAAAGACATAATGAAGTTGGTGACTACTGCTAGTTACAAAGCATTTCAGTAACATGAAGGCAGAAAATAGAATGGCTTCTAGCAGTAACAAGAAGATCATGTAAAGATTTAAAATATGATAGTACAGAACTGTGTCTTTTGCTCAAAAGAGGAAAATACTATAGAATTATTATCATAGATGATTTAATGACAAAATAAAAGTAAGAGTGATGTTGCTAATTTTTTACTTTTTCTACCATATAAAATCTCATGGAGTTCTTAGAGTGTCTGGATTCCCTGACATGGCATTTGGAGGTAATGAAGTTGTCCCTAAAGAGCAGAAAATACTGCAGCTTCTAGGCTGTCTTGTCATACTTCCATAGATTTGGCCTGTAACTATACAATGAGCCCAGATGGATTGAGAAAAAAGTAAGCAAGATCTGCATGGTGTCAGCTTCCTATAACTGAAAGAGGCAGATAGAGGTGACAGCTCTGTCATGGAGAAGCAGATTCTATACTGCATCTAAGCAGCTTTATAGCCTGCAGCTGTACCCTAAGGAGGATGAGGTGGAAAGCTCCCTGGCTCACTGGAACCAGGGAGATTAATGAGAAACGCTGCTTTCTGTCACAAGTTGGAGAAGTGAAAGGGGAATAGCCCTGTCACAGTTCTTCACAAGACTGCCTATCTGTCATATCCCTGGGAGGATTACAGGGTGTTACACAAACACTCAGGTCAGACTGCATATAGTCTTCTCTGCTCGGTCTATGTGGATACAGGCATTGTAGCCGTGGGGCCAAGGTGGAGCTGTTTTCCTACGGTGGTTTGCTCAGTTACAGAATAGGTGGATGGTATATCAAATTGAGATGAAAAATGTAGGAATAGAAAATGCTACAGACTGAATGTTTGTGTCCCAAATTCATATGTTAAATCCTGCTCCCCAGTGACATGGTATTTGAAGGTAGGTCCCTTGGGAGGTGATAGCTTATAAGGGGGGAGCCCTTATGAATGGGATCAGTGCCCTAATAAAAGAGACCCTAGGGAGTTCCCTCGCTTCTTCCACCATGTGAGGATACAACCAAAAGACAGCTGTCTATGAACCAGGAAGCAATTCCTCACCAGACACCAAATCTGCAGTTGCCTTGATCTTAGGCTACCAATCTCTAGAACTGTGAGAAATAAATATCTGTTGTTTATAAGCCACTCCAGTCTGTGGTATTTCATTACAGCAGCCCAAACACACTGAGACAGAGAAAACCCCAAACCTACATTTCCTGAAGAAAAAAACCCAAAAAACAGAAATGAATGAATAAAATGCTACCATACTACTGCTGGAAAAAGAAAACTGTCCTCAATTCCTCTAAAATCAGCAGAACTAGGGAGAAAGTTACTTGAGAATGGGAAAATGGGAAGTTGGCAGATTCCATGCCTGGCACTTTTTATTAAAATGGAATGGTATAGGACTTCCCTGGTGGCACAGTGGTTAGGAATCTGCCTGCCAATGCAGGGGACACGGGTTCGAGCCCTGGTCTGGGAACATCCCTCATGTCATGCAGCAACTAAGCCCGTGAGCCACAACTACTGAGCCTGTGTGCCACAACTACTGAAGCCTGTACACCTAGAACCCGTGCTCCACAATAAGAGAAGCCACCGCAATGAGAAGCCCACGCACTGCAACTAGAGAAAGCCCACGTGCAGCAATGAAGACCTAACACAGCCAAAAATAAATAAATAAATAAACTTATTTTAAAAAAAATATAATGGTATATCATGTATTCTTTAACACAGACTGCCTAACAATGGTCATTAAAACGTTAAATGATAATAAATATCTTTGCTCTTTACATGAAAGTTAGGGGAATCCAGATATTCCAAATCTATTGAAATATGAATAGTCATAGCTACCACTGACTCTTACTCAACCACTGAACAAGAAGGAAGCACGCTGGCATTGCTATCTCCAATTCTGAATACATTTAATCATTAAGATATAGCAAAGTTCATTTGAAATGTACAACTCCTGATTTAATAAATGCTATAAATATCCAGAAGTGGAAGAAATTTAAAGGTTATCTAGATCAACATGCTCATTATACAGAAGAGGAAACTGAAGTTTTTTAAAGATGCAATACTTTTAATAAATGCAGTGCTACCAATAGATAGAAAGATAGGTATAGATAGAGATAACGCATTCCCATTAGCAATTTAAAAAAAAATTCCACAAAACTGGTGAACGTTTATGCATGGAGATGAAAGCTTCCGAACAAATATCAAGAAGAAAAAAAAATGCATTAAAAGTTTTTATATGCGTTGCCATATTTCCAGAACTCATAAAGACTAGTACTGCCATCTTGTGTCTTTATGGCTATTTATCAAAAATAAATTTTTAACAAAAATAAATTATTTCTGTTTTTATTATCAACATGATGATACAGTCAAAGATACATCATATAGTATATGTTGCTGTGCATTTTTGATACTACTTTTAATCATTTAATTTGAAATAAAAACATATATCACCTTAAAACTAGATTATTGGTATTTGTTCGGAAGCTTTCATCTCCATGCATAAACGTTCACCAGTTTTGTGGATTTTTTTTTAATTGCTAATGGGAATGCGTTATCTCTATCTATACCTATCTTTCTATCTATTGGCAGTACTGCATTTATTAAAAGTGTTTCATCTTTAAGGTAAATTATTATTAGACCAAATAAAATATAAATATATTTCCTGTAGGTGCTTTTTTATATCACAGAAGTCAAGTGACTTTTTTTTATATATGGGAAATTACATAATAATGATAGGCAAAGGCAGAAACATATACCTATCCTGTATATTAATATATACTCTATGTATTAACATAGAATTCTATAAGCATATTCATTTTAATAGCATAATAACTTGGGGCTTTTGAAATGTGGGATATACATTGATCAAAAGTTAAAGTAATTCTTTAACAAAATTTTGCTCAAGAAAAATACTTTTACTGTAGTAAAGCTAGGGGAAAATTTTAAATTTTGTAATCACAGAAGATAGACACTTACCACAATTAGAGTATTTATCTATTCTTTGTCATGAACTATCTTGTTGTTAAAACCTGATATAATTTGTCAAAATATATTATTTTCAGATCAAAGTCATTTCTAAAGGAAATAAAAGCAAAAATGAATTTTTCATTAATGCATTTATATCCATTAAATTAAATAAATATATATTATAGTGGAGATACTTATATTTATTAGTTTTAAAAAATGTGTCACAGTCCTTGGAGTAGCAAATGTTGAAGTAGTAAATATAATTACTGCTCTGAATATCATGGACTTAACACTCTAAAAAGCAGGTGAATATTCGAGGTCAAATAATTAGCAATTAGAAAAGTAAAGATCTCAGCCAAAGTGTTCTGACACCAAGTTCATCTGTCTTTCAACATCACAGCTGTCTCCCCCAAAGCTATCTATAATCTATTCCTTACTAAGATATACAACTTACAAAATCAATGATGTATGTGCATGTTTTACAAAGGAAAGCATCCTTCTCTTAATGCATTCTCAGCGAAATAAGTAGATTGAAGTATTGGACAATGCAGCCTATGTACTTTTATAAAATACTTTGTACTGTGCCATATTTTAATCAATTTATTTCTCACTTCAAGTTCTTATTTGTTCTGAGCATACAGAATGATTTTATTAAAGCATTTGGAGCTAGGGTAGTAATTGACTGCTGCTGTCTGTGAACTACAAAATCAAAAAGAAAAATATTAGATAAAAGAGATGACACTTTCCAACATTTTCAATTCTTTACAAATTACATAATAAGTGAGTGAGTTGCTGGTTATGCACATCTATTCAAAAAAGTTTCTAAGGCACAAAATAAGAGTAAATAATAACTATGACTTCAGTTTTACAAATAGCTCCTGCATGCATTATTCCAAATGTTCCTCAAAACAACCTAATGAGGCAAGTGTTTCATTGAAATTTTATTGATGAAACTGGGCTTCAGAGAGGTTAAATTACTTCCATAAACTCACACAGCTGGTTAAGTGATAGAATCAAACACAAACTTTTAGATTCTAAATTTGCTCCACTTTCCCCATTCTATTATGTTACTAGTTTTTCCCTAGACACCTGTAAAAGTAATTTGCTTGTCATTTTAGATGTTTTCATACCATTGCCCAAAATGAAGACTTGCCTCATCCCTCAATAGGTATATTACTAGATTTTGGTGAATTTTGGACAAATTTATCTGTAGCTTGGACAAATAATCTGTAGAATGTGAAGGAAACCTTTGAGATTGGCATCTGTCTAGTGTTGATAATTTCTTGTGCAATCTTCAAATAACATTTTTGTGTGGTGTGTGTGTCTATTTTGCTATTTTTTTAACTTTTATTATGGAAAAATCAAAACATATACAAATTAAGTTAAACCAACATTATAGTGAACCTTCATATATCCATCACCCAGCTTCAGCAGTTATGATTATTCTGCCATTTTGCATCATTTATACTTTAACCCACCCTTCTTCTTCTCACTGGAGGGAAATTATGAGGACAACAGTGAAGTGATGATGATGACCACCTATGCAATTTTTCCAGTATACATTTTTATTTAGGTATAATTTGCACTTATTAAAATTTAATTATTCTGTAGTATATATGTTTATGAATTTTGACAAAGGCCTACACTCATGTAACCATCACCACCGTGCCCAAATAATCTTCAAGTCAGGATAATAAAATGATGAAAAATAAGGGTATTAATAATATTTCAATGACCTAATGTAAAAAATATGTCTGGAAAATCTAAATCCATATGGTATCAAAATGAAATATTTTAATTTTTTTAATAATTTGTTCCCTGAGCAAACTGGTTAATTCCCTGAAAAAATAGAAGTTTATCTAGCCATGCAGAGGAAAAGCTGAAATCTCTCCTTATGAAGAACAAGAACCATGGTAAGGGCAGATCACAGGAATGCAGGACTTGGCATACATAGCAGGTTGAAAAGTCTCAATCCTCATGCTCCATAATTACATTTCATTAGATTCTCTATATGGGCCTGTTTTTCTCTGATCCACACTTCAAGAAGAAAACTTTTATTTTTTCTTTTAAGTATCAATTTGATAGTCAATGGAAGCTTATTTTCTTAACTCTGGTTTTCAACCCATAATTATTGACCATCCTACCTACGAACCCATTGATCAGTCTTCCAATATTAGCTAATTCCCTGAGCAGGAGGCCATTTGAAGGGATGGTAAATCCAGCCAAGCCTGTCAGTTTCTGTTTTTTTGCTTACCAAACAAATGAAAAATAAAAAGTAATGTTAATCGGGCTAGGCAAAAAGGAAATTTCTTTCCATGTACATTGAACTTTTCACTGGGTAGGCTGGCATGAGTCATGGCTGGCTTCAGGACTCAATTTTGTTGTTATGAGTTAGTTTCTATCCATCTCTCAGCATTGCTTTTCACTATGATAGTTTTATTAGCAGATAAAAATACAGCAGACTCAACTTCAGCCCTTGCAACTTTTATGTGTAGTTTATTAGGGAAAACAATAAGTCTCTTACAAAGAGTTCTCATCAAGAATCTTATTGAATCATTTTGCTTTGATTGGTTTCTGTAAAGATACATGAAGCAATCACTGTAGTCAAGGGAATAACATAAACTGTTTTTCGTAGATCTGAATTTGTAAGATGGATCCCCACCAAAAATTCATCGGCCAAATATGGAGAAAGAGAGATCTCCAAATTCCTACTCAGTGGAAGTAGAACTAAGGGGTCAACATATTGAGTGCACAAAAAATAATAACTGCAACTTACACTGGAAAATTGGATTCTATCAGAAGATAACTGGCATAGCTAGTTAGTAACATAAAATATTATAAATAAATATTTTTGTTACCACTCTGAAATAAGAGCATTCCAACATTGAATTCCTTTTGACAAGAACAGCATTATTCAACTCATATTGAAAATTGAATTTGGTGTTTATGATGTTACTATATGATAGAACTCTTAGTACTTTGCAGAAAATTACCAAAATATTTTAAAATGGGCTCTTAGTGTCATATTTGATATTGGCCTAGTAATCATTTAACTTATTTTTTTTAATTTTATGAAAAGTAAGTTAAAATATAAGTGCCTGAAATCCTAAAAACATTGATATTAGTTTTATTTTTTTTAAATCAACTTGAAACTCCTTGATTACTTATTCCAGTTATGCTAAAGACACAAGTTTATGCAATGAAAATCAGAGACACATCTTCTGAGGGTACACATTATAGGTGCATATATGCACAGGTGTAACACATGATTGAATTATGTGTCTCTAATGAGAGAACACATGTTAATCATATATGGAACATATAATATATTGATGTATTGTGTTACATGAGCTCAAAGAGAGCCAGCTCAGAGATTTTGCTGAGTTCACAGTACAAGAAAGCAAACTACCAGAAGGGAAAGGCTTGCACAGAGAGGAACAGTCCTTAGATCTGCAGAGACTTCCCTTGAGTCTTTGTGTGCATGGAAGGAACTATATGAAGGACCACAGAGAAGCAGATACAAAAATTACTGGAGATGACACACACCTGGCAAGTCTTCCTAACACAAGGTAGCCAGTGGAGAACTCAGAAAGGTATTGCCTCCGGACTTCCCTGGTGGTCCAGTGGTTGAGAATCTGCCTTCCAGTTCAGGGGACGTGGGTTCAATCCCTGGTCAGAGAACTGAGATCTCACATGCTGTGGGACAACTAAGCCCACACGCCACAACTACTGAGCCTGCACGTTCTGAAGCCCGCACACCACAAGGAAAGATCCTGCATGCTGCAATGAAGATCTGCTTGCTGCAACTAAGACCCGAGGCAGCCAAATAAATAAATAAATATTTTTAAAAAGAAAGTTATTGCCTCAATAATGGGGCTAAATTAGCCTTAAATTCAAGGCTATCATAATGCTACCTAATAAAACCTCAAAAGTAAATCTCAGATTGATTGAGCTGTTTCCAAGAAGCATAACTGGGTCCCAGAAAAAAACAAAAAACAAAATATTTAAATGTACACAGAAGAGTCCAACATCCAATTAAAAATATCACCCAGTACACAAAGAAAATTATTATTCATACTGAGATGAACAATTCAATAGAAACAAAGAAATGACAGAGATAACATAATTAGTAGCAAAAGGGTGTTATTTTATATAAACCCCCATGTGTTCTTTCTTTGATTATGGTTAGGAATTAAAAATGAGTGATAATTCCCAAGTTTTAATATCTCTTTAAGTTTACAGTGACTTTGCATATTCCTCAAACGGAAGCAGTTTTTCAGAGAACATTTCTGATTTTTCTTTCCTCCCATATTCCTTCACTTAGACCTCTCCGCCAGAGAAAAATTTTTGTGTCAGGAGATTTGACAGAAGGGCTCAGATGGCATAGTTGTTGTCTTCTGGCTGGTCTTCCTCTCCTATCAGCATGATCAACTCATCCATGTGTGTGTGTGTGTGTGTGTGTGTGTGTGTGTGTGTGTATGTGTGTGAGAGAGAGAGAGAGGAAGGGAGAGAGAGAGGGGGCTTTTCTTGTGAGGCCTTAACATTCTCCTCAGCTTGACTAAACTTTAGACAGGCTTCTTCCTGACTTAAAGCCTCCACCTCCCTTTCCTTAGAGCAGTTACTTTAGAAAACTTAGAGCTGTACATTCTTTCTCTGCCCCTTGGAGATGCAAATCTTCTATAACCCAGGACTGTCTTTCTCAATGACCTGGGAGCCATCCCTTTGACATGTCACCATCAAGAAACATAAGGCCCCTCTTTCCTACTCCCTGTGGCAGGATAGGAGCCTAACTTAGATACAGGACAATTAGTGAGCATAGATGATCCAAACATGTTGGCCAGCCTACCCCATGAAGTCCTCAGTACTTCTCCACTAACTTATCCCAGGTTTAAAGTCCCCTGTGCTCTGCTTCAATGGAGTTGCGTTCAATCTCTCTGCCTTAACACGTGCTCACTGCAGTACTTATTTTACAGGGTACAGACCAGTAGTTTTGAATGGATCAGTTAAATTTAAGGTGGAGAATTGGAAGTTAAAATGTGCTTCTGAACAAAATTTCCTATCTGAATCCTAAGCAGGTTTTTTAATCGGTATGGAAAACATAGAGGAAAGTGATATTAAGTGAGAGGTAGAAAACCCAACACTGATTATGAGGAAATTTTCACAGCTAGGACATTTCTGGATCTCTTTCTCTTTCTCTCTTTCTCTCAAACACACACACACACACACACACACACACTGAAAAAGCTTAGAGCACTCATTCTATTTTTGAACTATCAAATGAGTGAAGGAGAAACTGAATTCTCTGCCTATACACAGAATCCACACATTATTATAGGTTTGAAATTTTAATGAATGGTGCAGACCTCTATTTAAAGCAGAAATTGTGCAGCACATGCAGGTGAAGTCATTGCCCCAAGGGAAGCTAATTAGCAAAAGAATAGAGAATATAATTCAAATTTCTCAACGTTTCACTACCCTAAACTGCATCTCTATTAATTTCTCCCTGACTGCACTAGAAGGCATGTTTTAAATCAGGATTTTATATAGAAAGGTAAAAATAATTTTCATGTTTATCAGATAATCCCAATAGTTATTGGCAATTAAAATGAACTGGGTGCATTAACACATCTTAACCCATGTCTCTTATGCAATATCAGGGACTCCACTGTGCTCAGTTTCCTCTAACGTTTCATCGATCACGACCTGGTGCTCTCTCGTACATGTGCTTGAGCGGAAATGCATAAGCCAAGCGTCAGTGTTAAAATAACAAGAATGATACAATTATCAGCATGCAATCCAGTTACTTTTGAATTGGATGCCTTATGCTATTATCGGCTTCATTTCTCCTGAAACAAAAAAGATTGAGGGTCTTCCTGTTTACAAATTGCCTCAGTTATGGATGGTATACATTGCTGTGTTGTCAAAATGGAGGGGAGTGAATTTTCTTATGGTCTTTTTGAAAAGCCAGGAAACGACTCTCTTCAGATTTTCTTTAGTCTCATATTAATCCCATTTCATTGAGATTCAGAACCTCATGGAACAAACACTAGATTATTATGTATATAATTAATGTACCTGCATTCACGCCCTTGATTATTCATCAAATCGTATAATTATTCTTTAGCATTTTATATTTCTCAGCAAATAACTTGTCAATATAAGTATACCTTGATCATGTACTGATAGATTTACCAAGATCACCAGATAAATATTGCTGTGTAAATCATTTCAAAAACAATACAGCAAACCTCAGGCCCCCAGACAGCAATTCACAGGGTGACTAGAAATGCTTTCTGTCACAATTCTCATTAGACTTTCTCCAGTTTTGGCTAACAGCGATTCCCAGCCTAAGCTTACTGTCTGCAGTGATGCACCCTGATGAGTGAGAGCTCTTCTCAGCATGGATCTTATTAGCATTTTTCTGTGCTTGGCAATAAGCAACTCAATACTCCCTATATCGTCACCCCTTCATTGCCCCCAGAAGACGGCTCTGATTTCTTTAAAGAAGGAAGCCTTCTCCACTTGCTGTACAAAACATTTTTTTTTAAGTTTGCCCTACTGGAGACAGGTGAAAGACTGACTTTCAGTAGCTGCACAGGAGACTACTTCCAAGGGTTCTTTGCATTAATATGTAAAGCAATAATCAGTAAGTAGTACCTTTTGACAAACAACAGGTGGCTTTTCATTCTAAAAGAGGCAGTATCTTGTTGTGAATCAAAGGTACCCCATGGTTCTGCCATCACTTCTCTGTACCTCCTACCAGCTCAGGGTATATAGATATCTTCACAGACCAGAGCTGCGTTACTCTCTCCAGAGCTGAATTCCATGCTTAAATTGAACTTCAGTGATCTGGCAAGTCACTTCACCAGTGGACGATTTCCTTGTACTCTCAAATCACAGGGGGCTTTTGAACCAAAAAGACAGGCTTCATAATCAGAGAAAAGAAACTATAATAGGGCATTCCCTGTAAGAATTCTCAACGCTGGGATAAGCACACACAATGCAGATTTTCTTTTGCTTTTACCCCATACTTACTACCCAGGTCCATGTGCTCTGGATTGAAATACCTTTTATTGAAATACCTCTTATATGAACATGTAATTCAGTTATGAAACAATTTCTAACCATTGATAGTGTACAGTGTTTCTTATTTTACTCTATCTAGTTGAGGACACAAGCAAGATTAGAAATACTGAGATCAAATTTTGGCCCTAAAAGAATGAGAAATTAATTTTCCAAAGAATAAAATACAGATACTTTTATTTTGTCTGCAATGCTAAGCATCATAGTAACATATGTAAAGCAGATTAAGATGAGTTAGATGTGTATTAACGCAATATGAAACCAATCCAGAGGTACCGTAGACAATGAGACCCTCACTCTACCTATCATGCTTAGTCCCGTTTATAACATAGACATTGGAATAAATGTGTGAATGTTATCCCTTTCTTCCACATAACAAGAAAATTACTGAGAGGTGTCTACTGTATTTATTATTATTATTACTTTTTGCGGTATGCGGGCCTCTCACTGTTGCGGCCTCTCCTGTTGTGGAGCACAGGCTCTGGACGCGCAAGCTCAGAGGCCATGGCTCACGGGCCCAGCCGCTCCGTGGCATGTGGGATCTTCCCAGACCGGGGCACGAACCCATGTCCCCTGCATCGGCAGGCAGACTCTCAACCACTGCGCCACCAGGGAAGCCCTGTCTACTGTATTTTAGTAAGTATTTTCAACCTTGGGATTTTCAAATACTTGTAACCTGTATGATATATATTGGGTTAGACTTCTAAATTGTTTTCTTTTTGGTGTCCAAACACATTTAAGTGAAAAATATTGTCCTTATCTCTAATTCTATTTAGTTATCAGTCATCATATTTTGTATGCATTTAAATGATTCATTTAAAAATTCTCTTATATTCCCAGAATTTAGTGATATTCAGAAATGTTGAGCGACCCAACGTGCTAGATTAACTAGAGAGTGGAAATTAGAGTTTATTTAGAGAATTGGAACACAAGTAACACTCTAAGTAAATATGTTTTGGACTAATTGAATTGAGAGTATTTGATCAATTAATCAATGAGTATTCAAGGTACTTTACTAGAGACTGGGGAATGCATTACCAACAAGGAAAGTCAGGAACAGAATTATCTGCATACAATGACTTAGAGAAAAGAGAGAAGAGCTAAGAGTAAGAAACCATTGAAATACGAAATGTAGAAGAAAATAATTTCTAACAACTGTGACATAAACCAGAAATGAGATGCAATTATTAACTTAATTACAAGACTGTGAACCTCATCAGCTTGGGGTGTAAGGCACAAGAATATGTTAGAACTTCTTAATCACTTTCTCTTTATCTTTTGGCAACCTTTACAAAAGCAGTCATCCAAGAAATAAACGCCAAATCTAAGATCATGAAAGACACTCTGGTTACACTGAAATTTTTCAATGCAAACTTGATATCTAATCTACAAAAGTATAAGAATTTACAGCAGGAACTATTTTTGTTTTTATTTTGTTTCTAGTCTAACCTGGAGTTTAGACTTTATACTTCCCCAAATGGAGAAACCAATGTTCTAGGGGTTTAAATTATTGTTTAAAGTTATTCAAGTAAGAATGCAGGAGAGTGATTCATACTAAGTTAAAAGTGCTTTGCAATATACTGGAGTTGTGTTTAAAATATCAGTTTAATAACGGTTATTGTTTATTGAGTCTATAATGTGTAGTAAGAAGTTTTTTTGTTTCATTCTGTCATTGCAGTAGCCTTTCTCTTGTAGTTTTTATCCCCATCTCATAGGTGAAGAAACTAAGCCAAATGAAGGTTAAAAAGTCTGTACATTTTACAGAGCCAAACTAGATAGTCAGATCAGTCAGGATCAAAATAAAACACACCCATGGACTAGTGTACCATGTCTTTCCGGGGATAGAAAGAATTTTCCATATTTATGGCTTCTCTCTGAACCCTGAACCATAGATTCTAACAGCCTACGAAAATGCCCTGCTAGGGCTTCCCTGGCGGCACAGTGGTTGAGAGTCTGCCTGCCGATGCAGGGGACACAGGTTCTGCCCTGGTCCGGGAAGGTCCTATATGCCACAGAGCGGCTGGGCTCGTGAGCCATGGCCACTGAGCCTGCGCGTCTGGAGCCTGTGCTCCGCAACGGGAGAGGCCGCAACAGTGAGAGGCCCGCATACAGGAAAAAAAAAAAAAAAAAAAAAAAGCCCTGCTAGAACAGTATTATTGATAATTAATGTTTTCTAGTGAGCACTAAAACCTTTCTGTATTTAAGTGAGTTACTCAAATAAGGGGAGAGTGGAGCTGTGCACCCTGATAAAATAAAAAGAACAACACCATAAAATGAGCAAATCAGATCATAGTATAGCATGAATTAAAGCTATCTATCTGTCTGTCATCTACCTGTCTATCGTCTATCTGTCTTCTGTCATCTATCATCCTTATGTGTTAAACACTGAACAGCAGGAAATAATGGATACAGATGCATAGTGCTTCTCCAATTTATTAGTGATACTTTTAATATAAACTCTGTTGCAAACATGTCATACTTGAAAAAAATGTATAAGGATTCTGGAAGAACACACATTATAATTAAATAGAGATATTTCCAAGGTCACTTGTAATGTATGTAATGTAGTTACAGATAAAGAGCCAGCAAAATGACAAAAATTAGTAGTTAACACCACATGCAATGATCTCAGCTGGCAACTACTATAACTGTGTCTAAAGTTACTACTTAAGCTCCTGTGGCTATTTATGCAGATAATTCACTTGGATAAATTATCCACTTACTTTAATATAATTACAAATTTGTTGTTAATCTAAATATTCCACAGCCAAGAAAAAATCTTAACCTTCCTTTATGCAGGAAAACATCCAGTTCTACTAACAACTATGCTTTAACGCTAATGAAGAGTGTTGTCTAAGTGTTGTCTAAGCTGGTTTTACCCTCAGCAGGAGTAAAAGAGATAAGTGAGATGAGAACTTAGCACAAAGATCCCTGCCATGTTCCTAAAGTACCAGCAGACTAACAATTATAATTTAATGTATTTATGCAAAAAGGCCTATAATTGAAATCATTTACATGCTTGGACATTATTTATATTTTTATACTATTGTAGTAATTGTTCTGATCTGATAATCCCTATTGAGTGTTTTGAAATTTTTAGAAGCTTAATTTTTTAACGTTAATGCATTCTTCCTAGAGCTTAACCCCTATTTAATATCAAGACTCAGATATGATTTTTCTCTTCCAGATTTACACAAGTTTTTTGAGAAAAACATATTTATTATTTCTTAATCAAAAAGAAAGATAACATATTGTATCTGTTTATTTTTGTGATGAACAGGGTATTGGAACTCCTCTAAAGCACAGATTCGTTTGATTCACACCTTTCTAAATGAGTAGCTATAGATCGTTTTATTTTCTGACAAGCAACAGATGCAAGACTGCAGTTCGAAATAAGATAACATGAAATTGGACTGTTTTCTTTTGAACTATTTTCTAACTCCGAATTACTCTATTATGTTCTGTTAGAAACCTTGTTTTGCCACACAGACTAGAATGCCTTTTACCTTTCTTTTTTATTTTAGACAAATTTTGGAGGCCTAGGTTTCTTTAAGAGCCTATCAAAGAAATTAAATCGTCTTGGCAGCTAACATGCTTGGACTACTGTCTCTATATCCTCTCTTTATAGCTCAAAATACTTTTGACATGGATTTCTAGCATCCACTTAAAAGACACACAGCAAGACTCATGAGTTGAAGTGTTATTCAGGGTCTTGCTGAAGACTATAGCCCAGGAGACAGACACTCAACCCTGAGGAACTGCTCTGAGGAGGTAGGGGAGAAGTCAGTTTATATATGAGTTTTGGCTAGAGGATTCATGCAGTCAGGCATACATCTTGGTAAAAGATTACTGCTAATTGCAAAGAACAGCTTACATTAATGATTTTAGTGTTTTTCTATTGTATGGGAAGATGCAAGAATCTGAGTCATTGAATTTCTGTCTGAGGTATGTGGCATCTAACTAAGGACCTGCTAGTCCAAAGCACAGAGTGCCTCATCCTGAGTTTCATGATGAATTCCTCCCAGGGTGCACTGTTGGTGGTCAACTGCAGTGAGTTACCTTTGTAGACCTGGATGGTGGGCAGCACTCTTTTTCTTGGGGATCCTAATTTTTCTGTATCCACACTAGCTGCCAGGTGTGAACAGATATGCAAAAAAAAGGAAACACCATTACTTGAATATGTTGATAGAGGGAGGCTTGCTCCTGAACGTATGGTAGATACAACAGTATACGGAGCCACATTCTGGCAGTCTGTGCATTGCAGAAAATAAATAAACTTTCTGAACAAGTAAAATAATTATTCAAGAAATGGAGTGAAGTTAGGAGCCTCAGAAGCCATGCCCACAGAACAGTGATCTAATGCAAAGCTGCTTTATAATAACTAAATTTGGTCTACAATTTAGAGTTCTTAAAACAAAACTAAACAAAATCTATCAGCTTTATTTATTCTGTCCCTTTTTACTTTACAACAGGGTAGTTTCAATCTCCAGAAGGCTTCTGTAATCTCTTTTAAAGCAGCTATTACTTCCATATTCCCAAATGCAAATACGCTTCAAGATCTGTATTAGGTAGAGGGGAAAAATGATATTCTGAAGTTATTTTATCCAGTGCACAGGGAATGCAGCAATTTGCATAGGAGAATCTGTGTATGTGTATGTGCTTTTAAAGAGAAAGCAAGTGCCTTCTCTCAAGTCGCAAAAGATGTTATTAATAAACATTGGTTGAACTTACATATATTTGAATCTCTTGCCTCTTGACTGCTCCTTTCAGCCAGACTGCCTGCTCTTGACATGTGATTGGTGAAGAGTAGTCAACCATGTCTAAGCCAAAGGGAAAAGATTTATAACTACTTAATAGAATCCTATCATAAAAAAATAACTCTGTAGAGGAATAAAGTGAAAAAGTGCACTGGAGCATTTCACATCTATGCTAACTCTGAGCAAAACAAAGCAAAACAAAACTAAACTTTTTAAAAAAGGTTTAAGCACACAAACACAGAGCACTTTTTGCTTCTGTTCATATAGAGGATACCTCTGTAAGTAGAAGTACATAAAATACAGTTGTCATATGGGTCATCTTTAAATAACTATGATTTCTAAAAATATTAGAAAGGCTGTCTTACATTGCTAAATGACGGTGTAGGCTAATTCATAAATTTTCTGCATGTAATCAGGAGATATCTTTTAATTGTCCAGGGCTCTAGGTACATATATGTATGAAAAAAATCATCTGAGGTGTAATTAGATGTAAAATTGAAAACCAGTATAATATTTATACCTTCATTGCTTCTATGATCACTTTAGGGCAATTAAAACTAATTAAAAACACGGGGAGGCTGCCAGTGCACATCTGGTTTGACAGTGAGAGCCATGGATATGTTTATACCTCTACAACTATTAAAGTTCAAACTAGAACAAAGACCTTTGTCCAAAGCCATTGTTAAAAGAAAAAATTGATATACTCTTCATTTGATGTTTGCCAAGTAGCACAGCCATGCCCTACATAAATATTCTTATAATTAGGTGAAGCCAAAGAAGTTCCCACAAAACCCAAGAGCTTAGACATTATTTAGCTCAGCAATTTACTATATTATTCATTATTTTCATGTTTAAGAAGTTTTTTTTTAGGACTAAAGCCCAGATTATTCAAATTTCACCAGCTTTCTCATAAATGTCCTATATCTGGTGCAGCATTCAATCCAAACACCACATCACATTTAGTCGTATTGTCCCCTTAGCATGCTTTAATCTGTGATGGTTTTTCAATCTCTCTTTATTTTTCATGATCTTGAGATGTTTGAGACATACTTCATTAGGTATTTTGTAGTATGTCCCTCAAATGAGATACATCTGATGATTTTCTTATAGTTAGAGTCTAGTATTTCAGATTCTAGAACACCACACTTTCTTTTCTTACTATCCCACTTTGTTTCTCAGTCACATTTACTACTTTTTTGTCTTCTCCCCTACCTTTAAGTTTGAGTGAGTGACAAAAAGAAAAAAAAAAAAAAAAAAAGAGGGAGAGTTAATGATGTGAGGTGATAGAGGTGATGGATGTGTTATCTTGATCTTGGTAATCAGTTCACAATGTATATGTAATCAAATTATCATGTCATGGACTTTAGATATAAACAACTGAATGTACAATTATTTTTGTCAATTATTCCTCAATAAATTTGTAAAAAAAAAATTGAGTGACTCAAGGCCCAGTCTTAGATCCATCATCTTTTTCACCTATTTCTTTTCCTTTGGGGTTTTATCAAGTTCTATGGCTTTAAATAACATCTGTATAAGTTGAATATTTGATTTAAGAAAAATGGTATGTGCTTCAACATTCCATTAAACCACCATAACTATCCTGAATGTTGGTTTGATTTCAGAGGATGTGATTCTAAAATGCTGGCCATACATGGCCTGGAAGCTTCTCTGAAACAATATTTTCATTTTTATGAAATGGATTCAGGTATTTTGGAAAAGGAAGCCATCATTTGTTAAACAACTATTGGCTGTCAAAAACTGTGCTAGGAATATTTATTTTCCAGCACCTCAATGTTTTAGTAATCTGATGGCTGACCCAGGATGGATTGACATTATTGGATCTGCCTAGAACAGTATAATTTTGAAATGATGGCCTTCAGCCTAGTATTTGCCTAGATGAAGCAGACCACAGGGCCTGTCAATAGATATCCAGTCATTTCCTGCTGGAAGATGAAGTATGTTCCACAGTTATTAGAAAAGCATTATTCTTAAATCTAGGACATGAGGTCTACCTATTGGGGCAATTGGCATGCTCTATCCATCAAATGACAAAATATTCAGACCTAAATGATGTTCATAGTTGACACAAATGTAAATAAATGCATCTGTATGTACACATACTATTTCAATATGTATACACTATTTAAAAAAACATTCTGAAAATCACTTTTGTCCATTCAATCAACAACTTATTGAATGATAAAAAAGGACCAACATTACAGATCTTTTCAGACACAGTTCACTGAGAACAATGTCTGAATAATCAAACAAAGAGCTACAGATCAAAACACTTTTCTATATGAAGCATAAATTTTTTTCCACAGAACTCATTCAGTCAAAAGTCAGTATTGACATGGAAATATTTCATTCAAGTTATAGTTGCCAGATAAATACAGGACGCTCAGTTAAATTTGAATTCTAGGTAAACAATGTATATTATTTTAGCAATGTAATATTTGGAACATACTTATGTTAAATAAATTATTCATTGTTTTACTAAAATCTAATTTAACTGGGAGAACTATATTTTTATTTGTTACATCTGGCAACTGTAATTACAAAAAATACTAACCCATCTCTGAAATATTTATTTATTTATTCATGCAATACTTATTTATTGAGCACGTAGTATATGGCAGTAATACTAATGTACATTCAATTTTCAATGAATAAGAGTTGATTCAATTCTTCAAAAAGCTTTCCATGTTATAGAACAGAAAAACAAATAAATGCGTGCCTCCAATCAGCATGATAAGTATTATATTAAGTATTCACTGGGTATCAGGGCAATTGGATATGGAGCTACCTCAGCCTTTGCAGGGGGGTTTAGAAGATATCAGATATGGGTCAACATTTAAGTTAATTCCTTACTAGGTTAACCTGGTAAGAAAGCCATAGATAAAAGTAAGATACAATAGAGTTTAGGGAAAGATCTTCAATTTGATAACTGAACATTGTATTTCCAAGTTATGGAATTTTAAAAATTGTTCAAAAGTAATGAATTCAAGTTCTAGGTTTCTAGAACTTGAATTTTGTAATAGTCAAGGTCAAGGCAGAGATAAAAATAAAAGTAGTGTTTTGAATAGAACAAATTTAAAAGAAAATGTTCTTAATTCAGTTTCATCCATGTTGTCATAAATGACAGGATTTCAAACCTGTAGGACATTATGCTACGTGAAATAAGCCAGAAAGACAAAGTAAAGACAAATAACTCAGAAAGACAAAGTATGATCTCACTTATATTTGGAATTTAAAATAGTCCTAACCCTAACTCTAACCCCCATCTTTGCAGTCTTCCTCTAGTGCTCCTTCTTGGCAAAAACTAGAGGAAGACTATCAGCAAAGTAGAAAAGTGGATCATAGAGTCCAGCTTCAGCACCAGAAACATTGTAGAGAATGACTGCTCAAAGTTGAAAGACAACTAGACGATTGGCACATCTTATAAGTCACTATATGAACATAATGCTGTAGACACTGTATTTCATCTTTTTGTGTGTGTGTAATTTTTCTTTTTCTCATTAAGCTTTTCCATTAAATGATGGGAAAAAGTAACTTCTTTATGTCAATTGCTTTTTATCATTGACAATCATACAACATTTTTCTTGATACTTACAGTTTTTCACATGCTCTTTTTCTCTTTGACTGACATTATTACCCTGCAGAATTCTCCCTTTTGCATGTCAATTTTTAATCCCTTGTTTTTATCAGTCTCTTCTGTAAGGGAAAATCAATGAAACCATGTTTCACCAGTAATCTGGTTACTAATTCTTTTGTTATTCACCTGAGACTTTCACATTAGAGAGTTTTTTTCCTTCTCTGCTGCAAATTAGTAAATTGAATGTAAGACAAAGCCATGTTTCATTCCTAAAAATGAAGTAAGATGAGAAAATTCTTGATATTTTACATATTGATAAGTTAAGGCAGGAAAGAATTTGAATCCCTCCAATTTTCTACAGCAATAAACTATTTGCTACTATTATTAGCAAAGAATGTGACCACAGATCTATGCCCCCTCTCCACTTTTTGATCTCCACATTTTGTCCCAATATTGGGACAACTTCAGGTATAAGTGGCAGTGGCAAATATTCAAAGGTCTTTCATAAGATAGCTATGATCTATAATCAAAGATACACATCTCATATTTAGTGTAAAAGTATTTTTAATCTCACATTGCATTTTGTGCCACAAATGGAAATTATTATTTTCCCACATGTTATTACAAAAGTAACCAAAAACTATATATGGTGACACATATTAAAATAGTGTATATTTAACTAAAGGCATATGAAAATTATAATTCATAAACATAATTAACTTAATCTGACACTCATCATAATAAGCCAAATAAAACACTCTTATAATGATAGTGAAAATGAAGTGCAGAAATTAAATCTAAATTATAGTTAAGGGAAAAAAACAGGTAGAGATTTTGTATCCTCTGAGTTAATACTGATAATGTTATAACTAGCATTATTTTGAAGAAACTGAAAGTGAACTCTGCACTCATAAGATTTTAAAATAATGTTCATATTTTTTTATTGGAGTATATTTGATTTACAATGTTGTGTTAATTTCAGTTGTACAGCAAAATGAATCAGTTATACATATACATATATCCACTCTTTTTTTGGATTCTTTTTCAAAATGATGTTCATACTGTAGTTTTCTCGGGTATAATCAGAATCAATAAAGCAAAGCATGTTGTACAGTATCTGTCCAATTAATAGATCTTTGGTGGTTAAATAGTCTGTACTACTTGTTGCAAAGATGGAAAATTTAAAAATGCAGTGATTATTTTCTTCTACATAGTATGACATAATATTTGGTAATTTCTTTGTCCTAATTGATGAATTGTTTTGCATTATATACTATATGTTGAATGTGGCTATAAAATGAAATTTCCATTCCTATTAAAAGACATTTGTGATCTCCAGCGTAAAAGGCAATAAAATATGGGAGGAAAAGCTTCCATTCCCTAACTCATCAGTATAATTAACAACATGTTTGGAATGCCTCTATCAAGTGGACAGGGATGAATATATCTTATTGGTCTTGAGGTAGAGTTACCTAAGATGAGCGATCACAATTGCCACTAGTCACTATCCTCATTCAATGTCCATTAGAAAGTCAAATTAGTTACATCACAAGTTTCCAGTATTTCCTGAAAACAGTATTTCTCTGATTCTTGAGTGGAGTAAATGTCCTAGGAATTTAAAAGGATGCAGAAAAGTCTGAGTGAATAAATGTAAAAACATTTAGATTCTGTATAAATTTAACACAACTATTTAGTTTGATAGAAGGGAAAATATGTGGCTAATAAAATTGTCAGAATGGTTTTTATGTTCTTTATGGCTTAGACCATAAAGGAAAAAGCATTAAGGTTTCTTTTGTATCTTATCTTAAAACAAAGTCATAATTTATACAAAACATTTATAGTAGTTAAGTATGTCTTCTATTTAGGAATATAGTCTCTCACTCTAACACAGCCACAGTATTAAGCCAAGGAAATATATTCAGTTACCCAAACCTTTTGGATGGTTTCTTAAAATTGCTGATTATATTAAAATTTGTTCTATTAAGAATTGTGAGGTTTTTTTTAATGTTTACAAACATCTCTCTAGACATCAGTTCATTTAATACTATTTTATAAAACCCTAAACAAGACACTATTAGAGATGAAATCTTTCAAATAATAATCATACAAAAAATGTATTCCATATACACTGTTATTGCTCTCTTCTGGATATTGAACAATCACTATCACACTGTGAAATAAATGGGCTCCTGCCTCCTCCTGCGCCTGTTTTCAGTGATTTTATTTAGTCAAGTAATCATATGAAATCCAACATGATTTTCTGTGTGGGAGATAGAAAAGCAGAGCAAGAAAATGAGGTATGGTGAAGCAGAAAAGAATAAGAAGGAAGAAACACAAGGAAAGCATGAAGTCATTTAGTGAGAAAGGAGTATGTCTAATCCAAAAGACATTTATGAAATAAACAGAGACATCCCAACTTCTCAGTGTGAAAGGTTATTATCGGTATTGATTTTAGTTTACAAGTTCCCAAGTTCTTTCTCTTTCGCATCTAAGAAGGTAACATAAAATCCATAAATAATAGGCGTCCAGAGAGTCAGTTTCACTAGATGGATCCAGAGAACTGCAGCACATTAATCTTGTGACTGTGCCTTGGACCACTCAGAGGTATAAATTTAGAATGGCCTCTTGAGGATCTTAAGAAATCAAGCTCATGTTTCTGCCCTTATAGCTCCCCAGAGAAATATTTAGTGATGGTAATGTAAACCCAGAATGCCTGTATACACAATCACACATATGTATGCTAAAGCAGGCACACACAGATATATACATAAGTAGACACATTAATGTTATGAAATTCTCGGCAGATTAAATATTCACAAAATTAATAGTAACAATTTAGCCACTACCACTGTCTTTGGTTTGAGCCATTATATTCTGCTGCCTTTTTCATTGTCAGTATGTCTCTTGTGACATCTGCTGCTACTAATACTGCTCTTCGAGGCATGACCAACAGTGGGGACGACTCTGATATATCACACACAGTATAGAGACACAGATAACCAAAGGAAAGCATGTGTTTCATAGCATAAGTCCTTTCAGATTCAATGGCAAAAAGCAAAAGATTTTTTCCAACTCTTTGCAACAGCACAAATCAACAACCTTCAAGTATTCCCTTAGCTTATAATAATAAAATAAAATAAACAAAAAGATGAAGAGAAGGAGCAGGGAGTGTAAAGGCAACTGTTTTCTGATAATAAAATAAGGGGGGACCAAAATCAGAAGGCCTGGCACCCAATCACTGAACCAGATGCAATTGTATTAGTCAGCCCAGGCCACCCTAATAGAATACCACAGACTGGGGGGCTTAAACAACAGAAATTTATTTTCTCACAGTTCTGGAGAGTGGAAGTCCAACTTCAAGGTGCCAAAAGGGCTGGTTTCTGGCCAGACCACCTTTTCATGGCCTTCCCCCTGTGCACATGCGTCTGGGGTCTCTATAAGGACACCAGTCCTGTTGGATTAAGGTTCCACTCTACGACCTCATTTAACCTTAAATACCTCCTTATCAGCCCTATCTCCAAATACAGTCACATTATGGTTTAGAGTTTCAACATATGAATTGGGGGGGGGTACACAATTCAGTCCATAACAACCATCACGGAACTTAAATAAGTACATTAGTTTTCACATGGGAGTGCCCGGTTTGAGTCATGGCTCTGCACTTACTGTTGCTATTGACCTTGGATGATATATTTCACTCTTCATTATTCAGTTTCTCATCAGTAAAATTGGGATTAGAGAAGTAATTCCTTCATATGATGTTTGTGAAAGTTTAATAAGACAGTTCATGTAAAGTGCATAGTGCAGAGCTGGGTACATAAAAAAATAATCTATAAATGGTACTTGTAAATATTATTTTATCTAGATGAAGTATACAAAGGGAGCAAGTTCTGATGAGACTTTTTAATTGTGCAGTTAGTTCTTTCCTTAGTCACTTGGACAAAACACTTTGTTTTTGCACCATTGTTTTCTTACCATTAAGATGATGAAAATAGCTGTTCTTCCTATATCATAATTATGGTATTAAAACAATGAGATCATGCCTATGTAGCTTTCTGAGCTTCACAGACATGAGTCCTATTGAAAATATGGATTCTAACTGTTAATAAACAGCAGCATATATATTAGCTTAAAAGTCATTTCTTTACAATTAAAAATTTACAACTCATCTGAATGTGTAGTAGCTGCATAATTATGGCTTCTGGACCATTTTTATATTGTGCATGCTTTTTTATGTTTTGTTTGATGTTTTTGTTGAGTTGTATTTCATTTTGATTTAACATGAAAGCATTCACAAAAGGATAGAAAAAGGAAGAAACATTCTGAATGACATTTATCTAAGCTCTTTCCTATTTGGCTAGGCTGCTGCTTGGAACCATGGAACAATGATTTCTGTGTTGGACAGAAGAACCTGAAGGGACGTCCTTGTCATTTTCCTGTTCTCCCTCTGTTTGTAAGTGAATGAAAAATGTAGAAGGAATTTAGGGAAAAGACAGTAATCATCAGCCACTTGTTATTTATACATACACCTATATTCCAAATGAATTTTTCAGTCATTCTATTTATCAAATTAACAGTGCATAATATAACGTATTTTTGAAAAAGAATGAAAAAGAACATATAAGTGTACTAAACTGAAAGAAAGTAGATTGATGCAAAATATAAAAATATCAACTCAGGTGCATTAATTAGCCATTTTTTAAAAGAGCTATAAATTCAAATACATAGCTATAAGCCCAAAAATTACTCTTCTGCTAAAAGCATCATGGAAACATCACATTTTATTTTATTTTGACTTTTTAAAATAGGTTATATATGAAGTGTTAGACTAAACTATTTTTAGTTTTATAATCACAAAAGGTTGGAACATCAAACTTTAGCCACCCTTTTATGCTTGGCTTGTTCAAAAATTACATAACATCTTAATTAAAGCATTTTCTATTTTTCTCTATGGATTGTGTGGAAACATTAAAAATTTTATCTCAAGAGCAGTAGTAATTAAGAGAAATGGATCAAAAACAAAAATATATAGAAGCTGTACTTTAAAAAATAGTTATAAATTTACTTTTAAGGATTTCAGAACTTGTAACAGACTTTACATTATTCAGATGATAGAGTTAATGATTTGTAGGTGAAAAATAAAAGAACACATTAATCGTTATTTCTATTGAATAATATGTATTTTCACTAAGCAAACGCAGGGTAATTCTAGTTAGTTAAAATACACATGTTAGTTATTACAGATACTTGGAGATATTTCATTTATATGAATTCTTCTCCAGTCTGTACTTCACTTTCATTTAACCAAAACTAATAATAGCAGAAATACCTATGTGAGATGCTCCACACCTTTCATTTCATTGGCTAAAGAAAGATATTGAAAAGACCTGTGAAGTGTGCATGTGTGTGTGGTTATAATTGCTTGCCTTTCTCAGATCCTGATGCATTATTATAATTGCAGATTTATTTCTACTATTATCTGATATCAGAAAGCTATCAGAAAACTGATATCTAGCCCTCCAGCCAGATACCAGAAACCTGATATTTGGTTTTCCAGAATACTTTTCAGCAGAAACATCAAATTATGTGTCTTTCCCTTGATGACATGATTTTCTTTTTTATTATTATCTATAAAGACAATTTTTGCAAGCAAAGGAGACTTTAAGATTTCTTTTTCTTATGAAAAATTGTATTTTAATTTATTACACAATTCAGAAAATCAGTTATTTAATTCTATTTTAAATATATCAAATTGTATTCACCTTTAGAGGTTTTGGAGTAAAGCTTCATCCATTTGCTGACTTAATATCTTCAGAAATTCTAAGCTGCATTATAACCTACTGTGTTTTATTTCTCTTTTAAGTAATGAAGTCTTATGATTAAATATGGTGACCTTTATATTCTCAAAAATGTTATAATGGTCTGAACAAGTTTAGGAAGAGCTTAATTTAATATCTTAGGTTTTAATCAATTATTTAATTGTACCTACAAATTGGAATTACACAGTTGATACTTGGATGGGCACAATTCTCTTAAACACTACAAGAGTATAAAATATCAAACATGCACAGTTTCTTAACTCACAAATATAAGTGAAATGACTGCTCTTTATTTTCTTAATGTTTTACAAACTTAATTCTAAATCTTTCCAATTTTAAAAGAGTCTTACTCATTCAAGGAAGGCAGTTCCTATCCAACTTAACAGGATATTACAAGCAGAGAATTTGGCCAGGTCTGAGACCAGAGCAGCAGACTCCCAGAGCGTTTTTCATATTATTAGTTTATTATACTGAGACCTTTTTGAATAGGCTTAAGACCTTGAAAGAGACTTGTTCCTAAGGCTTGAACTACCTAAATCTTTTTCTTCTAAGTAAAATTTGAAACTTTGAGGTTGAACACACAATTGTATGTTTTATCTTCTTGGCTTCTAAAGCATATAAAGATTTTTTTTTCCAACTTAGAAAACCTAACATTTGTTCAAACTCATGGATATATAAACTTCGATGGATATTTAAAACAATATCCAAATGAATTTGAGATATAGTACCTGCCATGGCCATGTCTTGATTGCCTTCACGTCCGACATCTCCAAGTCTGACCATAGCTTTCTACTCCATTGTATGCTTTCAGCTTAGGCTTTCTATTGTTCTGTTCTTCCAAACCTTGTGACACATGTTGCTTGAGCACAACAAGGTTGGCGAGATCCCTCACAAGACGAACTAGTTGTTTCCAGACTCCTTTTAAAAAACTGGATCCTGTTTCTTGTCAGCCTTGGCTTTGGTAGTGTTCTTCATCCAAACTGGCTGTACCGCTGAGAGCCAGAATTCTGTAATCTGCTGACTTGCAGTGTGCCCAAAGCCTAATGAGCATGGTAGCATAAGACCATTCTCCCAATAGACACTCTAGATATAAGCATTTGAATAAATTAAGTCAAAAGGCAACCCCTCCCTTGTAGATTATAATTTGTAATGAAGGGTTAATCCTATGATCAGAGGACTCCTCTTAGACCTGAATGCACTCAGTTGTAGCTTCTTCCTTTTAGTCATTGATTATGACTGAAGTACTAGCAAACTTAGGAGCTAACTAACCCATCTAAGAAAAGACATATTTGGGACATTTGAATACTATTTCAACTCAAAAATACTATGTTTTGTTATATTTGTTATTGGTAACATTTCTTAAGTATCTGTCTACATCTTAAACCTAGAACTCAGAACAAAATGCAGAATTGATGATTTACAGCTTCAGCTTTAAATACCATTGGGTTTTCTTCTATTTTCCTTCTTGAACACTTTCTATGAAGCAAGTGCCTTGTTGTTGCATTTTAAATATGCCTTGTGGAAAAACATCACAATAGCAATATTTAAAAATAGGCAGAGTCTCTAATGTCTTCATAGAAAAAATAATTGATTAAACTTATATGAAAGGTAACAGGAAGATGTTGTTTTCACATTGTTCTAAAGAATCCTGCCTGGAAAACATTCAGACCAATATGGAGGTGACACAAAAGTAAGTTACAACTCAAGGAAAGTCTAGGGCACAGTAACAACTACACCAGCAGAAATAGAGGTGACCCTTTTAAGGCTGAAGAAAGAACAGTTAAGGTTCACGGGATCATTATAGGAAGGGAAAAAAAGGAGTAATTGCTTTGTTTTCAATATCTGAGTTAGGACTTCCTGACAAAAATGAAGCTAAAATTTGTTTGAATGAACATATATGATTTGAGCAACATGAAGGATGTAAGGAGAGGAGGTAATAAGAATCTTTGAAAAATCCTGCTTTGCTGGTCAAGACTACATTGCCATCTGCAGTGTGAGCATCCTTCCTTCATCAGGGAAAACAATGGGCTTAATGATTGTCCCTTAAGTAGCGTGATACATCAATAGCTAGACCATTCTTAAGAAACTATTTAAGTATGTTACATCAGTGAGAAGCAATAAAATCATGTGAAGTTTTTTTTTACTTTTTACATCTTATTCCATACCATAAGAAATGTCACATGCTTTCTACTTGTAAAGTTTTTTTTTTAATTTTTTTTTGAAGATGTTGGGAGTACGAGTTTAGTTATTAATTTATTTAATTTTGCTGTGTTGGGTCTTCGTTTCTGTGCGAGGGCTTTCTCCAGTTGTGGCAAGCGGGGGCCACTCTTCATTGTGGTGCACGGGCCTCTGACTATCGCAGCCTCTCTTGTTGCAGAGCACAGGCTCCAGACGCGCAAGCTCAGTAGTTGTGGCTCACGGGCCTAGTTGCTCCACGGCATGTGGGATCTTCCCAGACCAGGGCTCAAACCTGTGTCCCCTGCATTAGCAGGCAGATTCTCAACCACTGTGCCACCAGGGAAGCCCTAAAGGTTTTGATTAGAGAAATAAAAGATACTGATTGTCAGTGCTCCAGAAAAGAAAATAAAGTTGTTGGATAAAACCCTCAATGTCAATCATCTAAGGTGTGGAGTATTTGCAAGTCAATTTGCAAGTATTCATTCTTTAATAAAACCTTAAAGCATCCTTAGAACGTGGGCTGAGTACCCAAGCAGTGCAAGTATATGAAGAAAAAATATCTTTTTATAGTTGATTCCCCTTCTGTTCGTATAATCTGAGATGGGAGGCCTGGAAACCTTGCCCACCACTCACATGGTTAGTAAATCAGAAGCAATAGGCCACCTGAGATTTACCTGTGAGCATTTCTCAATGGAAATCAGGCTTAATTTGTTTTGCCTCAACTGCTTTAGCTTTCTGAATGAGAATGTTTAGTAATACCAGCAACTAAGTACAAATCTTGAGGGAATTACTTCTGAGTTGAAGCATGTTACTTTCACTTTTTCATGATAATTCCTTTAAATTCACAAACTGGATACTCATTCTTCATTCTTTTTTTTTTTTTTTTCCGGTACACGTGCCTCTCACTGTTGTGGCCTCTCCCGTTGCAGAACACAGGCTCCGGACGCACAGGCTCAGGGGCCATGGCTCATGGGCCCAGCCACTCTGCAGCATGTGGGGTCTTCCCGGACCGGGGCACGAACCCGTGTCCCCTGCATCGGCTGTCGTACTCTCAACCACTGCGCCACCAGGAAGGCTCTCATTCTTCATTCTTAATCACCCAAACTAGAACGTTCACAGACTTACAACATTTAGAAATCTCCACTCTATGTGACACATGAAAACTGATTAGACTCTACAAATATTCCCATATAGAATTGGAGTAGAGGTTGGAAAGTATAATCTTTATTACTTTCAAAGACTTATATTTAATTTAGTCAATTCATGCTAGTCAATTTACTCAATTAACATTAATTAACAATTTATAGATTTCTTTGGCAGGTTTCAATTTCTTATTTATTGAAAAGCACTGCTACTTAACTCCCGAATGAAGTTAATATATTTACATATCCAGGGAAAATATAATACTGGAAAAAGTGACTGCTTTCATTTTTTTCAGGAACTGTGTCCCATCTTTGGAAACATTTTAATAAATGAAACTATAGAATAAAAAAGAAACTAGGGGGGATTCCTTGGTGGCGCAGTGGTTGAGAGTCCACCTGCCAATGCAGGGGATACGGGTTCGTGCCCCGGTCCGGGAAGATCCCATATGCTGTGGAGCGGCTGGGCCCGTGAGCCATGGCTGTTGAGCCTGCGCGTCCGGAGCCTGTGCTCTGCAATGGGAGAGGCCACAACAGTGAGAGGCCTGTGTAACACAAAAAAAAAGAAAAGAAAAAAGAAAAGAAACTTGATTTTCAAAATGAATTTATCATAATTAAATTGTTTCCATTTTTTAAAAAAATAAGAGAATATGGGCTGGGTGCTATTTTAGATTATTTTAACCATGATGAGGGAGAAGATCCAGTACACCAACAACAGAGGCCAGTCAAATGGTTTTTACTAACTTTTAATGTTTTCACATTTTTCCTTGAATAGACTGCAGTTATACTGTAGAGAATTAATTATGATGTTTAACTCACAGTGTACTGTCATTATCAGTCCAAATATAGCCCTCTTTTACTTATGTATTGGTCAGCATACTTATTTTTAGTTCTGTAATGACCTACACATGAACTCACTACCCAACAAAAAAACAAGAACACTGACAATAACTTGACTGGGACAGAAGTTCGGGCTTTGCCAAGATATTCAATTATAACTTAACTAATGTGCAGCAGTGCAGTTCCAGGTTTATTTTTGTTAGTACAGAAACATTAAAAGCAAGCAAGAATAATTTTAGATGGAGAGAGAGCTCTTATAGTTAATTTTCAGGCATTCTAAACATTCCTGGTATGTTGTAATAGATAATCTACATTCTGTGTAGGAACACAAATGTTTCTGAGGAATGTTGCTTAAGAAAAATGGACTCTGGTCACAGCCTTCGACTTCCATCTGCTTCATAGAATAACAACAATAAAAAAGGAAAACAGTTACTTGAGGAGTGTTCAGTGGTTTTCAAGATCGTAGGAGGAATGTGACAAGAGTTCTTGAAAATTTTCCCTTTTCAGGGAGCAGGTTGAGGCAATATTCCTTTCTTTATCTTCTCTGCAAAATGTTTTCTTATAATTTGAATAATTACCATCACGCTGCCAGCAAATGATATATACATATATATAATATACATAAACATGTGTAAGTATATTTATTAATATTTTTCCCAAAGTTAGGTAACATTTGCTTGACCCCTGCCATAGACCCTATTTTTTTTAGTAATTCTGCTTTTACATTATAATGAGAATTCCTTATTGTTGCCAGATCTTTCTATCAGAGTCCTTGAAAATAATGAGATTTTTGTTCCAGCTTCTGGCACTAGCCTTAAGGAAAAAAAATGAAAGTTTAATTTAAATTATAAGAATAATACAAAAAATATAAAAAGTTTAGAGAAGCTGTAAAAAGAAAAAAAAATCACTCAATACAGCAGCTGGAGTGATGCTGTTAAAACGTCAGTCATATCATCTCTCTCATCTTCTCGAGTCCTTCAGTATTTTCTCATTTCTCAGGCAGTAAACTCTCAGTTCTAACAATGGCTTAAAAGAGTATCTCTTACCTCCTCTAGACTTCACCAGGTGGGATCTCACTGCAGAGCCTCTATACTTGCTATTCTATCTCCAGGCACATTAGCATCTCAGAACTTCTGTAAGCGTGGCTCACTTTGCCTGATAGATTCTGCTTCCCGATAGCTAGTTGCATTGCTCACTCTGTCACCTTCTTTACCAATGTGCCAAATGTCACCTTCTCGAGAAGGTCACAGTCATGCCCTATTTAAAATTTCAATCCTACCTCTACTCCCCACAAATGCAGTTTCACTGGCTATTGTCTTTGTTTACTCTTAATTTTCTTTGAAAATATGTATCCCCTTTTAACTCAAAACATAATTTACTTAGTTGTTTTGTTTGTGATCTGTCTTCACAAAGTGTGAGTGTGAGAAGTCAGGATTTGATGCATCCCCAGTGTGTAGAAGAGTCCTACCCCACAGTTTCTACCCAATACACATGCAGCAAACACTGTTTTCATTTTATTTTTTTGACATTATCTTCTGGAGCTTTCTCCCCATTTGCATTGTTATTTCCTGTCTTTCAGTAAGTTCTGTGTTACCCAGCTCTCTGTAAGTTATCCCAGCCTTCCTCTCTGTACCAGACAGGAGCAGAAGTCAGATTTGACAAGGTTTCCATAGCCTTCAGCCATTCAGTAGGAGGCATTTTGAAATGTCTGAGGGTCTTTGTGCCTGAGGGCTCATTGTCTGACACACTGTTCACAGCATTTGGCAGCCTTAGGAGGCAATAATTCCATAACTGACTCCATTCTTACTCTCCACTCCCTGTAAGCTAAGTAGGGAGGTCTTTCTGCCTGTCTAAGTCTTGGTCCTTGGCATCTAAGATGCACAAGCTTCCTCTCTTCCTGATTTTCTGGCCTATAAGAAACCTGGCCAGGGTCTCATTGCTTGGTTGGACCACACACTCCATGCAAAGTATCTTTTAGGGCTTTCCTTGATGAGTGAGAGCTCGTAAACAAATAGGTCTGGTTCCTGCTTAGCTACACATCTGAAATTCTTCACACCTTTTACTTCTTCAGTCCTAAAGATCCACCTCCTTCAACTTACATTTTTCTCTAAGATTAGTGCTTTGAGCATTGTGGAATATGTGATGTTGTTAACGTGATAAAAATATGAAAGGAAAAGAAAAATGTGTGATTTTGATAGAATTTAATTTTGCATCTATTACAAGCCCTGCTAGAAATCTTTGGCTGTGATTTGGAAAGATAGGACTGTCTGGGACTCAGGGCTGTGATAGAGATTGTGGATGTCTTCCAAAAGCCAGAGGACAGAGGTAGCATCAAAGGGACAGCAGTGTTTTCTCCAGAGGTAAGCACACAACGGCCAAAAGGAGGATTATCACCGCTGTGCTAATCTACTTTCTCCTTTCTTCTCTCTTGTATCTCCTGGAATTGTGCTACTGCAGAGCTGTGCTGACATTGCATCTAATGAGTGCGAAGAGAAATCACCCTTGATCCTGTCTTGGAATGATGAAGACAGTTTTGTGATAAGGCCCTAGACTAGCCTAGTCTGTTAGAAAATAGACGGTACATTCCCTCTTTGACAAAAAAGTTTGCAGTCGTTTAGGGTAAATTCTCCCTCTGTAGCCAGTAAATTTGCCCATAAAAATCAGAAGGAATCGAAAATTTCCCACATCATGCATAAGAGTTACCTTTACCTTTTTAGTCTTTCCTTAAAGATTACACAGATTAGATATATAAAACATTCTAATTATTTGCTCCAACTCTTGAGGTAGATTCATAGAATGAAGTCAGATAAATAAATAATAAATTCAAAAGTTGTCTTAAATTGATTCTTGCTTCAAAATGTGGAAGAGTCACATGGGCATATAATGTTAAATGGACCAAACTGCTCAATGATCCTTTCAGCACAGGCTTGTGTAATTCAGATTTGATCCTATAGCTCTTCGTGGTTTATGGTGTACAGATTCTTAATCTCTTCATTACTTCATCAGCATTCACGATAATGAGGTTTTGACATATCTAAAAGGAAGTAAATCTAATGAAGAAATCATATACACAAGTCAAATTACATTTAAGATATTTTCCTACTTCTCACTAGAATTAAAGATATAATTTAATATGGATTTTTGATTAAAAGCAAATTATTCACATCTGTTCTAAAAATGGAAAAAAGACATTTTAACTAAAAAGTATAAGTCATTGAGGTATCTGCTGAGGAAGACATGTTTAATATAGTTTGATATTTTTTTCATGGGTAGGTCCTGATATGTGTCCACTAAAAGAGTAACTGGAATAAAAATGAGTACAGTTTTAGAATAATATCCTCATAGGAATCATCTTATGTTGCAAGATATTCCAAAGGTCAGGTAGGTGAACCTTAAGATGATGTCATCTTGTCTAGGCAGGTATGGAAATTTCCCAGAATGAACCCATCCAAGGTCCAAAGAACAATAAGTTGAGAAACTTGAGAAGGTGATATGGTCAAATGGGAGGAGATTTTCAGCTAGATTTTTGGGAATGAGGTTCTTCGTGAGAGACAGATTCTCAGGTGAACTTTATTATTTCTGCCTTTCACTGTTCACATCTTTATGTCATCACCCCCCACCTTGAATGTGGCAGACCCATGACTTGCTTCAATCCAATAGAAGATCATGGCAAACATAACAAGATATATGTGGGCACACATACATGATTATATTGTATAACACTATAACACCCATATTGGGAAGAAACTTTTTCTCCTTTAGTGACCTAGAGAAGCAACCTGCAATGTTTTTTTTTTTTTTGCGGTATGCGGGCCTCTCACTGTTGTGGCCTCCCCCGTTGCGGAGCACAGGCTCCGGACGCGCAGGCCCAGCGGCCATGGCTCACGGGCCCAGCCGCTCCGCGGCATATGGGATCCTCCCAGACCGGGGCACGAACCCGTATCCCCTGCATCGGCAGGCGGACTCTCAACCACTGCGCCACCAGGGAGGCCCGACTTGCAATGTTTTGTGCTGCCATGTTGGAAAGCCAAGGAGCCGAGGGTGACCTCTGGCTAAAAACCAGCAAGAAAATGAGAACCTCTGTCCAGTAGCCTGCAATTTTGCCAACAACCACAGGAGTTTAGAAGTAGATTTCTCCTCAGTCAGACCTCACATGAGACTGAAACTTTGGCCAACACCTTGATAGCATGTTCAAGTTCCTGAAGCAGAGGATTCTGTTAACCCAAGCCCAAACTCTGGACCTGCAGAGAGTATGAGATAATAAATGGGTATTATTTTAAGCTTCTAAATTTGTGGCAAAATGACTACATAGCATTACATAGCAAATGCAATCATTTTCCAGTCTATACTTCATAAGAAGTTCCTTGTCACCAAAGAAAGGCAAGGCACTCAAGCTTGGCAATGATGTTGGAGGAGACAGATGTAGACTCATCAGAATGGTTTAGGGCCACACAGAGATATCCATCTCTGGACCCTCAGGAATGACAATAATCAATTTGTACAAAGGTAATACTGCTAAAATTTCCAGATGAACCAATGAAAATATAAGTTAGCAAGTTTAATGGGGTGATATCTTGGAGGAAATAATCATTTTTCCTCATTGCTTCAACTTGATAGTACATCAAGCATGGTGAAGATACATAGGAAGCATCCTTGTTCCCTGTAGAGACTATATGAATGCAACATTTTTGCAAGATGCTAAGATATTTTAGGAACATAAAGGGCATTATTCCTGAAACCAAGAGGCCACCTTGGTTTTGGAAGACACCATCCTGAAATACAGCTAGTCATGTGACCAAGAATATGGTCCAAAAGTATGGTTAATGTCAGATTACTAGATTGAAGGCAAGAGTGAGGTATGACAATTTTAATGGTGAAAATTCTCATTTGGAAGTTAATAGAATATACAATATAATAAAGCCATGAATATATAAGAAAATTGAACATTAATTCATCATGTATTTATCCATGATAAAAATATTAAGTTTTGCCATACTTTATCAGTTCCATTTAAAAAATTTAAAGAAATTATGATATCTGCAAATTATTTTCTAGCTTGTAGAATCAATTGTAAGTACGCTTTCTCAGATACATGCTATTATATATATTTTTTTAGTTAGGTTAAGAATTAAGTAAGCAATTGTATGCAAATAAGAATTATCCATGTTGTCTTTTAACTTACTAAGTTTTTTATGAATTCAGCCCAATTTTTGTGGAAATATTATGTTTGTAATGTGCAGTACATCATATTCTTCTTGTCACTTTATTTTCACTTTCTCCTTTATTGAGAATACCTACCAGATAACGGATTGATATACACATTATCATCAGTGTCATTTTATAACTCTCAGCAAATAGGCATTAAAGAGTTTTTCTCTACAGTGGCAGATGGCACCTAATTAGATAGTTGTATATTATTATATGAGAAGTACATTGTGATGGACGCTACAAAGAAAGAGAAGGTGACCAATAGTTTTGTTGAGAAGACAAGAAAATTGAAGATTGAATTTTAAAAATCAAAAGTTGTATATCACTGCATTATTGATCAAACCATACTTTTCAAAATATCATTCAACACAATTGGTCAAACTACACCTCAGGGAAGAAGAAAGTCCTGCAGATATCGCAGATGACAGCCCTATGCACAAATTCCTAATCAAACCATCACCATCTGCATAACTTGTGATCAAATCTGCTTTGGCATTTGGCTTGATATGTCCTCAAGGATATGAGTCCTAATTTACAGAAACCTTAAATTGAGAAGAATAATGGATCTGAAGATGAAAAAGAATGGCATGACCCACAGAGAACAAAGTCAAGAGCTACTTTTATTATTATTATAAACTCTTTTTCCCCGTCTCTCAAGAATTTACTGACTTTACACAGGGCAGGGATAATGTTCTACATTCTGACCCCTCTGCATTAACTAGTCTCCTAATAATTGATAAATGTTAATTAACTGACTCGCTTGCTAAATACTGACTGGAAAACACAAGGAGAAACCTTGAGAGCAGGAAATCATTTATTTCTGGGGTATCCACAGGGTACTCCCTTGTTCCTTTCCTAAACCTTTCCAGAACTCATCTACTCTATGTATTAAAGAGTTGGTTATGTTTCTTTTGTTTCCTTTTCTCTTCTCTTCTCCTTTCTTTCTTTTTAAATTCTTGTACCTGAGGGACTTCCCTGGTGGTGCAGTGGTTAAGAATCCGCCTGCCAATGCAGGTGACATGGGTTTGAGCCCTGGTCCCAGAAGATCCCACATGCCACGGAGCAACTAAGCCCGTGCGCCACAACTACTGAGCCTGTGTTCTAGAGCCCACGAGCCACAACTACTGAGCCCACGTGTCACAGTTACTGAAGCCTGTGTGCCTAGAACCCATGCTCCACAACAAGAAAAGCCACCGCAATGAGAAGCCCGTGCTCCACAACAAAGAGTAGCCCACTCTCGCCACAACTAGAGAAAGCCTGCACACAGCAGTGAAAACCCAATGCAGCCATAAATAAATAAATAAACAAATAAATACATAAATAAATTATTGTACCTGAATTGATGAACTAGGCTGAAATGTATACATGTGAGTAGTGAAATGGATCTTCAGAAATCTGTAATACTGCAGCTCATTTTGAGATGAACAGAGCCAGAAATTCAGATAGTCTTAAACCTTATGTTATTCAATGCTTTTAAATATATAACAGAACTAACTTAAATGTGCCTCATAGGAACCAAAATCAGGAGTACATGGGAATTTAGGCAGAAACTGGGACCAAGCACTGTAAAGTCCTTCGCCTTTGTCCCTATTTGTATCTATCCTTATTCATTTTCCCTTTTAGAAATTTGTTTCTCTAGACCACATGTCAAAATATGCCTGTCTGTATAGTTACTGAGCTTATATATTATAATTCCAGCCTTTTGAACTGGCTTATTGGTCCTAATTGCAAATTCAGGGAGATATAAGATGATGAACAAACTCGGAAAGGTGTCCATTGCTCATCTAATTAGAAATGGCCAAGAGGATGAACCATGGTGGACTATAATGGCTCAGAGCAAATTTCCAGAAAAACTATAGTGCAATCTTAGAATGAATCTTAGAATGGGATCTTCTGTGAATCCAGAAATATCATTTTAGTATCAAGATTTTAAAACTTTGAGCACTTTTATCACTGTATCCTTTGCCTTGAACTTAGTGATGTGAACGTATCTCTTAGAAAGGAATCTGATCTTTGGCCTCTTCATTTCCACATTCATAAATAAGACAGGTGAGGCGTAATTGCCAATGCAAGTTTTATCCAGGCTGAAATTACTGGAGAAAATTAGCAGTGAAATCCCTTGCCTCCATTATCTTTCCATTTCATACAACTCTACATTTTTAAAAAGGAATTCATATGCTGCTTAGGGAAGCGCCGGAGACAGGCGCGAGCCGCGGATAAGGCGTGGACCTCGGAGACGGGCGTGGGCCGCCGCCGCCGCCCGCCGCCGCCGCGGCCCGCCGCCGCCCACCGCCCGACGCCGCCCGCCGCCGCGGCGGCCCGCCCGCCGCCGCCCGCCGCGGCCCGCCGCCGCCGCCGCCGCCGCCGCCGCCGCGGCCCGCCGCCGCCGCCGCCGCCGCCGCCGCGGCCCGCCGCCGCCGCCGCCGCCGCCGCCGCGGCCCGCCTGCCGCCGCCCGCCGCCGCCGCCGCCGAGGCCCGCTGCCGCCGCCGCCCCCGCGGCCCGCCACCGCCGCTGCCTGCCGCCGCCCGCCGCCGCCGCAGCCGCGGGGCCTGTGTGCGAGCGCGGGTCACTGTCCGCCCCGCCTTCCGGGGGACCTGTGCACCCCGCCACTGCCGGGGTCCCGAGACCCGTGGACGGCTTTCCCGGGAAAGCGCACGGAGCGCCACGGGCTGCTGCAACGTCACGCTGGCCTCTGCCGCCGCAGGCCCGCCCCACACTGCGCGCCCCTCCCTCCCCTCTGCATGAGTGAGCCAGAGCCCCCGAATCAGCGGCTCCTTTAAACCCGTCCTGTCTGAGCGAAGAACGGACGCCCTCCGGCGACCTACGCACAGAGGCGGGGCCAGGTCCAAGGCTGATACCCGGGAGCTGTGAGAGCAGAGTCAGGGAAATCTCTCTGTGCAGCCTCGGAGGCAGCGGATTAAAGCTCCACGGTCCATTTGATGTGCCCTGCGTCTGTGGAGTGCATGAATGGACAGCGAATCATCCCAAATTGAGGAAGTGGACTTTGAGGACAAGATTTAAGACTTTCCCCCCTTTTCCTCTTTTTACAACGAATTATTCCAAAGTAAGGAGGTGGACTTAGAGAGCAAGATTTCAGACTTCTTGCCCTTTTCCTCTTTTTACAACGAATTATCCCAAATTGAGGAGGTGGGCTTGGAGAGCAAGATTTTTGATTTTTCCCCCTGCTCTCTTTTTGTGAATGTGTATGTGTAATCTTCTGTGTAAGATTCTCTCTGTATAGCTTTGCTTCCACCATATGTCCCAGGGTTCTATCGGTCCGTTTTTTTTTTTTTTTTTTTCTTTCAATAATTACTTTCTAATTTTAATAACGCTACTATATTTCATACTTTACTCTATTTTACTTTACCTGCTCTTTCTTTTGTTCCTACCTTCCCTTCCTCCCTCCCTCCCTCCGCTCTTCCTTTCCTTCTTTCTTTTTCTTTCCTCCCTCCCTCCCACCCTTCTTCTTTCCACTTTCTTTTTCTTTCCTTCCTCCCTCCCTCCCTCCTGTCTTTCTTTCTTTCTTTCCTTCCTCCCTCCCTCCTCCCTTCTTCCATTCACTCTTCCTTTTGCTTTCATTGCCCCCTCCCTCCCTCCTTTCTTTCCTTCTTTCTTTCCATCCTTCCTCACTCCCTCCCTCCTTTCTTTCTTTCTTCCTTCCTTCCTTCCTTTCTTCCCTTCTTCCTTTCTTTCCCTCTCTCTTTCTTTCTTCTACTAATTCTTTCTTTCTGCTTTTTCTCCCTGTTATTCTGAGCTGGGTGGATGAAAGGCTCTTGGTGCTGCAGCCAGGAGCCAGTGCTGTGCCTCTGAAGTGGGAGAGCCAACTTCAGGACACGGGTCCACAAGAGACCTCCCAGCTCCACATAATATCAAGCAGCGAAAATCTCCCAGAGATCTCCATCCCAACACCAGCACCCAGCTTCAGTCAACGACCAGCAAGCTACAGTGCTGGTCACCCTATGCCAAGCAACTAGCAAGGCAGGAACACAACCCCACCCATTAGCAGAGAAGCTACCTAAAAACATAATAAGGCCATAGGCACCCCAAAACACACCACCAGACGTGGACCTGTCCACCAGAAAGACAAGATCGAGCCTCAACCACCAGAACACAGGCATTACTCCCCCCCACCAGGAAGCCTATACAACCTACTGAAACAACCTTAGCCACTGGGGTCAGACACGAAAAACAACGGGAACTACGAATCTGCAGCCTGCAAAAAGGAGACCCCAAACACAGTAACATAAACAAAATGAGAAGACAGAAAAACACACAGCAGGTGAAGGAGCAAGATAAAAACCTACCAGACCTAACAAATGAAGAGGTAATAGGCAGTCTACCTGAAAAAGAATTCAGAATAATGATGGTAAAGATGATCCAAAATCTTGGAAATAGAATAGACAAAATGCAAGAAACAGTTAACAAGGACCTAGAAGAACTAAAGATGAATCAGGCATCGATTAAAAACACAATACATGAAATAAAAAATACTCTAGATGGGATCAATAGCAGAATAACTGAGGCAGAAGAACGGATAAGTGAGGTGGAAGATAAAATAGTGGAAATAACTGATGCAGAGCAAAATAAAGAAAAAAGAATGAAAAGAACAGAGGACAGTCTCAGAGACCTCTGGGACAACATTAAACGCACCAACATTCGAATTATAGGGGTTCCAGAAGAAGAAGAGAAAAAGAAAGGGACTGAGAAAATATTTGAAGAGATTATAGTTGAAAACTTCCCCAATATGGGAAAGGAAATAGTTAATCAAGTCCAGGAGGCACAGAGAGTCCCATACAGAATAAATCCAAGGAGAAATACACCAAGACACATATTAATCAAACTGTCAAAAATTAAACACAAAGAAATCATATTAAAAGCAGCAAGGGAAAAACAACAAATAACACACAAGGGAATCCCCATCAGGTTAACAGCTGATCTCTCAGCAGAAACTCTACAAGCCAGAAGGGAGTGGCAGGACATAATTAAAGTGATGAAGGAGAGAAACCTGCAGCCAAGATTACTCTACCCAGCAAGGATCTCATTCAGATTTGATGGAGAAATTAAAACCTTTACAGACAAGCAAAAGCTGAGAGAGTTCAGCACCACCAAACCAGCTTTACAACAAATGCTAAAGGAACTTCTCTAGGCAAGAAACACAACAGAAGGAATATACCTACAATAACGAACCCAAAGCAATTAAGGAAATGGGAATAGGAACATACATATCAATAATTACCTTAAATGTAAATGGACTAAATGCTCCCACCAAAAGACACAGAGTGGCTGAATGGATACAAAAACAAGACCCATATATATGCTGTCTACAAGAGACCCACTTCAGACCTAGAGACACATACAGATTGAAAGTAAGGGGATGGAAAAAGATATTCCATGCAAATGGAAATCAAAAGAAAGCTGGAGTAGCAATTCTTATATCAGACAAAATAGACTTTAAAATAAAGACTATTAGAAGAGACAAAGAAGGACACTACATAATGATCAAGGGATCGATCCAAGAAGAAGATATAACAATTGTAAATATTTATGCACCCAACATAGGAGCACCTCAATACATAAGGCAAATACTAACAGCCATAAAAGGGGAAATCGACAGTAACACAATCATAGTAGGGGACTTTAACACCCCACTTTCACCAATGGACAGATCGTCCAAAATGAAAATAAATAAGGAAACACAAGCTTTAAATGATACATTAAACAAGATGGACTTAGTTGATATTTATAGGACATTTCATCCAAAAACAACAGAATACACATTTTTCTCAAGTGCTCATGGAACATTCTCCAGGATAGATCATATCTTGGGTCACAAATCAAGCCTTGGTAAATTTAAGAAAATTGAAATTGTATCAAGTATCTTTTCCGACCACAATGCTATGAGACTAGACATCAATTACAGGAAAAGATCTGTAAAAAATACAAACACATGGAGGCTAAACAATACACTACTCAATAACGAAGTGATCACTGAAGAAATCAGAGAGGAAATTAAAAAATACCTAGAAACAAATGACAATGGAGACACGACAACCCAAAACCTATGGGATGCAGCAAAAGCAGTTCTAAGGGGGAAGTTTATAGCAATACAATCCCACCTTAAGAAACAGGAAACATTTCGAGTAAACAACCTGACCCTGCACCTAAAGCAATTAGAGAAAGAAGAACATAAAACCCCCAAAGCTAGCAGAAGGAAAGAAATCATAAAGATCAGATCAGAAATAAATGAAAAAGAAATGAAGGAAACGATAGCAAAGATCAACCAAACTAAAAGCTGGTTCTTTGAGAAGATAAACAAAATTGACAAACCATTAGCCAGACTCATCAAGAAAAGAAGGGAGAAGACTCAAATCAATAGAATTAGAAATGAAAAAGGAGAAGTAACAACTGACACTGCAGAAATACAAAAGATCATGAGAGATTACTACAAGCAACTCTATGCCAATAAAATGGACAACCTGGAAGAAATGGACAAATTCTTAGAAATGCACAACCTGCCAAGACTGACTCAGGAAGAAATAGAAAATATGAATAGACCAATCACAAGCACTGAAATTGAAACTGTGATTAAAAATCTTCCATCAAACAAAAGCCCAGGACCAGATGGCTTCACAGGCGAATTCTATCAAACATTTAGAGAAGAGCTAACACCCATCCTTCTCAAACTCTTCCAAACAATTTCAGAGGAAGGAACACTCCCAAACTCATTCTACGAGGCCACCATCACCTTGATACCAAAACCAGGCAAGGATGTCACAAAGAAAGAAAACTACAGGCCAATATCACTGATGAACATAGATGCAAAAATCCTCAACAAAATACTAGCAAACAGAATCCAACAGCACATTAAAAGGATCATACACCATGATCAAGTGGGGTTTATTCCAGGAATGCAAGGATTCTTCAATATACGCAAATCAATCAATGTGATACACCATATTAACAAGTTGAAGGAGAAAAACCATATGATCATCTCAATAGATGCAGAGAAAGCTTTCGACAAAATTCAACACCCATTTATGATAAAAACCCTGCAGAAAGTAGGCATAGAGGGAACTTTCCTCAACATAATAAAGGCCATATATGACAAACCCACAGCCAACATTGTCCTCAATGGTGAAAAACTGAAACCATTTCCACTAAGATCAGGAACAAGACAAGGTTGCCCACTCTCACCACTCTTATTCAACCTAGTTTTGGAAGTTTTAGCCACAGCAATCAGAGAAGAAAAGGAAATAAAAGGAATCCAAATCGGAAAAGAAGAAGTAAAGCTGTCATTGTTTGCAGATGACATGATACTATACATAGAGAATCCTAAAGATGCTACCGAAAAACTACTAGAGCTAATCAATGAATTTGGTAAAGTAGCAGGTTACAAAATTAATGTACAGAAATCTCTGGCATTCCTGTACACTAATGATGAAAAATCTGAAAATGAAATCAAGAAAACACTCCCATTTACCATCGCAACAAAAAGAATAAAATATCTAGGAATAAACCTACCTAAGGAGACAAAAGACCTGTATGCAGAAAATTATAAGACACTGATGAAAGAAATTAAAGATGATACAAACAGATGGAGAGATATACCATGCTCCTGGATTGGAAGAATCAATATTGTGAAAATGACTCTACTACCCAAAGCAATCTACAGATTCAATGCAATCCCTATCAAACTACCACTGGCATTTTTCACAGAACTAGAACAAAAAATTTCAAAATTTGTTTGGAAAAACAAAAGACCCCGAATAGCCAAAGCAATCTTGAGAACGAAAAAAGGAGCTGGAGGAATCAGGCTCCCTGACTTCAGACTATACTACAAAGCTACAGTAATTAAGACAGTGTGGTACTGGCATAAAAACAGAAAGATAGATCAGTGGATCAGGATAGAAAGCCCAGAGATAAACCCACGCACATATGGCCAACTTATCTTTGATAAAGGAGGCAGGACTGTACAGTGGAGAAAGGACAGCCTCTTCAATAAGTGGTGCTGGGAAAACTGGACAGGGACATGTAAAAGTATGAGATTAGATCATTCCCTAACACCATACACAAAAATAAGCTCAAAATGGATTAAAGACTTAAATGTAAGGCCAGAAACTATCAAACTCTTAGAGGAAAACATAGGTAGAACACTCTATGACATAAATCACAGCAAGATCCTTTTGGACCCACCTCCTAGAGAAATGGAAATAAAAACAAAGATAAACACATGGGACCTAATGAAACTTCAAAGCTTTTGCACAGCAAAGGAAACCATAAACAAGACCAAAAGACAACCCTCAGAATGGGAGAAAATATTTGCAAATGAAGCAACTGACAAAGGATTAATCTCCAAAATTTATAAACAGCTCATGCAGCTCAATAACAAAAAAACAAACAACCCAATCCAAAAATGGGCAGAAGACTTAAATAGGCATTTCTCCAAAGAAGATATACAGACTGCCAACAAACACATGAAAGAATGCTCAACATCATTAATCATTAGAGAAATGCAAATCAAAACTACAATGAGATATCATCTCACACCAGTCAGAATGGCCATCATCAAGAAATCTAGAAACAATAAATGCTGGAGAGGGTGTGGAGAAAAGGGAACACTCTTGCACTGCTGGTGGGAATGTGAATTGGTACAGCCACTATGGAGAACAGTATGGAGGTTCCTTAAAAAACTAAAAATAGAACTACCATATGATCCAGCAATCCCACTACTAGGCATATACCCAGAGAAAACCATAATTCAAAAAGAGACATGTACCAAAATGTTCATTGCAGCTCTATTCACAATAGCCCGGAGCTGGAAACAACCTAAGTGTCCATCATCGGATGAATGGATAAAGAAGATGTGGCACATATATACAATGGAATATTACTCAGCCATAAAAAGAAACGAAACTGAGCTTTTTGTAATGAGGTGGATAGACCTAGAGTCTGTCATACAGAGTGAAGTAAGTCAGAAAGAGAAAGACAAATACCGTATGCTAACACATATATATGGAATATAAGAAAAAAAATGTCATGAAGAACCTAGGGGTAAAACGGGAATAAAGACACAGACCTACTTGAGAATGGACTTGAGGTTATGGGGAGGGGGAAGGGTAAGCTGTGACAAAGCGAAAGAGAGGCATGGACATATATACACTACCAAACGTAGGCTAGAAAGATAGTGGGAAGCAGCCGCAGAGCACAGGGAGATCAGCTCGGTGCTTTGTGACTGCCTGGAGGGGAGGGATAGGGAGGGTGGGAGGGAGGGAGATGCATGAGGGAGGGGATGTGGGAACAGATGTATATGTATGACTGATTCACTTTGTTATAAAGCAGAAACTAATAAAAAAAAAAAAAAAAGGAATTCATAAAGAGAGATTTACATAAAAATAACATAAATGTTATGTATAGCTGATTCACTTTGTTATACAGCAGAAACTAACACAACATTGTAAAGCATTTATACTCCAATAAAGATGTTAAAAAAATAACATAAATGAAATGGACAATGTAGAGGAAGGGTCATGTAATTTTCTAGGTCTGTTGTTTGATTACCTTTAGACATGACTTTTTTTTTTTTTGGTCAATTTAAAGAAAGTTGGTAGATGTTTAAACCAATTTTCATTTTGTTTTCAAAGCTAAATTACTTTTTAAGCTTTTATAACATGAAATATTTTTTCAATTAATAAAACCTAGTTAAATCCTAGTTACTTTACTATATTTTATTATCATATATGGTCTTGAAGTATTTTATCTATTTAAATAATGGCATGCTACAACACATCACATCCCAACTTTGCATTCAGTGATGACACATCGGTAGTTCAAAAGTGGTCCTAGTGGGGGATATTCACACCACAGAAATTGGCAAATATTATATACCATCAGTGCTTTTTGTTGTTGTTCAGAGAGGTGATTGTTAAACATTTACCAACTTTCTATTACTCTCTAGAAATATGAATTATGTATTTGGGGGCTTCACACTGCAGTTCTCTAGAGATAGAGGGATAAACTGAAAATCCTAATGAGCATGCTTGAGGAAAGACATTTGCTGGGGAAAATGACCTGTTTTGCTTGGTTTCTTTTGCTTGCCAACAGTGGTCCTGTTGGGTTGCTGAGTACCCAGTGCAACATATCAGGAAATGGGGGACAGTTGCTTGAACCAGGTTAATTTTGTAAACTATGTATGAAGATGATTGTCAAATAGTAAATGAAAAGTTGAGGCAGGAGATACAGAAAGAGGAGCCATAAAGGGAGACAAAAATGATTATAAATATTTTATTTTTAGAAGATAAATGTGCTAGGTAAGGTGTAAATTATCACCCTCTCCCCAACCTCATTGCTATCTACATTATCCAAAAGGCTTTTGGGCTTGGATTTTATGTTTTGTTCTGAGGAGTTTGGGACTCATCCAAAGACACTGAGAAATAGACACAAGCAAGATAATCTAGTCATATTCACCTTAAATCTATTAGGTTGTCACAAGTTATCTTAATACATCAATTCTTTAACCCATTTCTTTATTATTAAACAATAAAATGAAACTTTAATAAAAGTATCAACAGATACCTTAGAGAATAATTCTGTTTACATTATTGTTTCAAAACCTTCCTGTTCAACTTTTAATATCATGATAATGTAAAAAATGGGATAAGATTTAAAAGCTATTATTCATCAATACCAAAATATATAAATAAAATGAAAACATATTTTTTAAATGACTCATTTTCCTGAGATGATTAAGGGCACAAATATATGCTGAAATTATCTAAAAGTATCTTGTATAATAGCATAAAGCAATGAAGTTAAACATTAATTCATTATATACTAGAAATAATTACTCTATTTTATTGTTTGGCAATTGATATGTTTTACCTGTTGGTACAATTAATGTAGAATATAGGCTGTATCAAATATAAGAGCCACACTGAAAAAAAAATCTGCTTCTTCAATTCCCTTATATTCTGATTTTGTCCTAGCTGAATAATTCACTGAATGTGTTTAACTTTGAGCCAAAGCGTTTTCAAATACTCTGAAAAGAAAATGGACTCATTTCCATTTTAAATGTCACTGAAATGAAAATACTGAAGTCTTGGATAAGTGATTTCTTTTCATAAGGTTAAAAATCTACCAAGAATATTAGCAGTTTCCTCAAAAATGCCTTTTAAGTGCTATTGCTGCCAAGAAACAATACAAGGAAGTGAAGCTGGTATTGTCTGAAAATCACAGTGCCCAGACATTGAATTGCTATGATCTTATTGCAGCTGGGCTGTCATTGCCAATGTTTATTTTAACCAATTTTATAAAATGATTTTTATTGCTACCACTTGGTAATATGCTTACCAACTCCATTACTGTCCTGTAAACTGATAATCTAGTGGGTGAGACATACTATAAACAGATCATTGCTGCACAATGTGTTAAGAGCTATGACAGAAGTGTCAGTAAGGCATTTTACAGCACAATGAGGAAGGATGCTACCTCCCAGAAACCAAGGGAAGGTTTCAGAAAAAGGCAGTCATTGGGGTATATGTTTAAAGATAAGGAGGACTTTAAGCCAAGAAGAACTCTCCAAAGAGGCAGTGCAAGGAGGGGTGGGATGAATTGGGAGATAGGGATTGACATATATACACTACTATGTATAAAATAGATAACTAATAAGAACCTACTATATAGCACAGGGAACTTTACTCAGTGATCTATGGTGATCTAAATGGGAAGGAAATCTAAAAAAGAGGGGATATATGTATACGTATAGCTGATTCACTTTGCTGTACAGCAGAAACTAACACAACATTGTAAAGCAACTATACTCCAATAAAAATTAATTTAAAAAAAAAAGAGTTCAGGGCAATGGCAGAAATGTTCTAACAACCTTAATGATTAATGGGATGATGTTCAGTATAACTAAAAATCAGAAAAATTACATTAAAGGAAAAATTAGCCATTTATAGCCATAGGATCTTTGTTTTAAAAGAGCCAGTATTCACAATAGGTGGGGTAGCTCATAATTGCTAGGGAAACTACAAACTAAATTGGAGTCTTTAAGAAAAAGGTCACAGGTATATTTATTTTGAAATAATTATCCAGGAAATTCTAATGCTTGTAACACAAAATATTATTAGGTCAAAGTATTATTTTCTAACACAACAGTATAAATTTTTATTGTAAAATTTCATGTTGTAACTTCACTTTCACTGTGTGCCAAGTCTTATTTCATTATGGCTATGAATGTATAATATCAACTTGATATTTACACACAAACTACAATGGTTCCCAGAAGTCTCTGTTGGAACAGGGAATTCTCTAAATGCTATATTTCTGAGGCTCTGATTTTTTTTCAGCTTTGTTGAGGTATAGTTGACAAACAAAATTATAAAATATTTAAAGTGCACAACATGGTGATTTGATATATGTAAATATTGTGAAAGGATTGCTTCCTTCAAGTTTATTAGCATATCAATCACCTCACATCCTCACACATTTACCTTTTTTTTTTTTTTTTTGGTAAGAACATTTACTTTCTAGTTTCTTAACAAATTTCAATTATACAGTATAGTGTTATCATCTATAGTCACTAAGTTATGCATTAGCTCCTCAGACCTTATTTATCTCTCTTTTTTTTTTTTTTTTTTTGGTACGCGGGCCTCTCACTGTTGTGGCCTCTCCCATTGTGGAGTGCAGGTTCCGGATGCACAGGCTCAGCGGCCATGGCTCACGGGACTAGCAGCTCCATGGTATGTGGGATCTTCCTGGACCGGGCACGAACCCGTGTCCCCTGCATTGGCAGGCGGACTCTCAACCACTGCACCACCAGGGAAGCCCTTATCTTTTAACTAAAGGTATGCTGTTAACAACCTCTCCCTCTTTCTCACATCCCCTCACCCCTGGCAACCACCATTCTACTCTATGTTTTTATGAGACTGGTTTGTTTAGATTCCACACAAGTGAAATCATATAGTATTTGTCTTTCTCTGTCTGGCTTATTTCACTTAGTATAATATCCTCCAGGTATATCAGTGTTGTCACATATGACAGGATTTCTTTCTTTCACTGCCAGAAACTGAAAAATCAATCTTTGTCAAGAGTTTAAACAACTAATTTCAATGTAATCAACTAAACTTACCAAGTTAATAAATGTAAGTTCTCTTAAACATAGTAATATGGTAGTTTTACAGGCTGTCATGTCTTTCTACTAAAAGCCACAAATCTGAAAACAATTACTCAATTTAATTTCAAATGCAATTTTAACAAATCTTACATTTTGATAAATATTATAAACACTTTAAAAAATGTTCACAGACAATTTCTAAATTCACACAGATATGTGAGTACATGGGTATGATTTATAACTTATGTCTATATTTAACTTAAAAGTTTCCTAGTTTAGTAGATCAATACAAAGGGAATATTGTTATTTTATCAAGGTGTTAGATTATCATCCAAAGCACATAGAATTGAAGTATCAACTCTGTCAAGAACTTCTTCTTCTTCTTTTTTTTTTTTTTTTTTTTTTGCGGTATGCGGGCCTCTCACTGTTGTGGCCTCTCCCGTTGCGGAGCACAGGCTCAGGACCTGCAGGCTCAGCGGCCATGGCTCACGGGCCGAGCGGCTCCGTGGCATGTGGGATCTTCCCGGACCGGGGCATGAACCCGTGTCCCCTGCATCGGCAGATGGACTCTCAACCACTGTGCCACCTGGGAAGCCCTGTCAAAAACTCTTATGAGCCAGAGTCCAGATCCAAATGCAGCCATGAAGTAATTGCAGGCAATGTGTGTTGTGGTGTGGTGTGTGTGTGTGTGTGTGTGTTTGTGTCTTTATGTGACAATTTTTAGAAATTGCACTTTATAGACATTCTCCCTCCATCCTTAGGACTTATGACCACAAGACATTTTTGTTGATCTCACTGCCTTCCATCCTTTATTGCTCCTCTCTTCCACCCCTTAAGAAGTATCTGGACAGCCGATCATGTGGATAACTTTCTGCTTTTTATCACAATATTTTCTGAAATTATATCAGGCTTTCACAGTTTGCTACCCATGGGCACTATTCTTCACAGTGGTTAGTGCCTGGTTATCAGCATCAGCAGAAATCCCCACCTCAAAAAATATCTATCTGGAAATTGCACAGAGTATGACTAAACAAAAACCTTCTATGCACTGCCAGAAACAAAATTGAAAGAATTAAGAAATTCTTACCAAAAAGTAAAATGATTAAAAATATGAAGCCTATTGCTAATGAACAATATGAATAATAATGAGCGTTATTTTGTGTGTGTGATCACATAGGCATAATTTCAGTTTTGTAAAAAGAAATATATATTCCAGCATATTAATTTTGGGACTGTAATGTTGAAAAAATGCAGATCAAGCAAGTAGTAATAAATCTGAAATTTGTAGGTGCTATTAAAATATATTATCCTAAGGGACCACCCTGGCAGTCCAGCTGTTAAGGCTCTGTGCTTCCACTGCAGGGCGCATGGGTTCGAGCCCTGATTGGGGAACTATGATCCCACATGCCACTCACTGTGGCAGCAAAAAATATATATATATATATATATATATATATATATATATATATATATATATATATAATCCATATATATATATATATATATATATAATCCTAAACTAATAGAGTAAAGAATTTTAAAATTTAATATTGAAAAAGTTTTGTCAAATAAAGTCAACAAAAACAAAACACAAAGTATGTACTCTCCTAAATATCAGCATGTTTTCCATTTATTAGTTACAGGAGAGCTTATTAATCAAATATTTTGATGAAAAAAATTAAAATAACCCATGGAAATAAGCTTCAGAGTCAACCTGAGACAGAATTTTCTGATCTTATGGATGGCTAAAGAAAAATTAAATAGATATTTCTTAGTTTTGTGATTTCTTTAGCTCCATAAGAATTATGCTCTAAGATCTATGTATCATGTACAATCTCAATTGTAACCTTCTTTCCCTATAGGGAATCTCTCAACATAAGAATATTCAAGTCAAATGTTTGTAGAATTGCTGTTTTCTTCCAAAGACTTATTCTTGGGGGACAAAAAGAAGGGTGGAAAAGCAAACATCAAGTACAGTTACTAGAGGGCTGGTGAGTGTTTTCAAACATTAGAGTAAGTGGAAACACATTAAATAAAAATGTAACATAGGGGCTTCCCTGGTGGCGCAGTGGTTGAGAGTCCACCTGCTGATGCAGGGGACATGGGTTCATGCCCCAGTTCGGGAGGATCCCACATGCCACGGAGCAGCTGGGCCCGTGAGCCATGGCCGCTGAGCCTGCGCATCCGGAGCCTGTGCTCTGCAACGGGTGAGGCCACAACAGTGAGAGGCCCACATACAGCAAAAAAAAAAAAAAAAAAAAAGTAACATAATTTTACTATATATATTTTAAATATAATTTCTATTGAGTCCAACACTATAAAGTCTGCAAAATAAAAGGTAGTGATAATTAATTGGCATGTATTTCTTTGGGTGGCTCTGATAGACCATAAGTGCTTTTTGTTTGTAAAAAAAAGTAACTTTTGTTTGCAGTGGCACATACATATACAACTTGAATTCTTTTAGACTAGCTATATGCATGCTATTTGGTAGGTTTTCTATTTTTTTAAAAATTGTGATTATCTGGAAAGTCCCATTCTCTAGCTAACTCAGTAAATAACCACCTTATTTTCCTCCCATTCACACTGAGCTATCTCAATATTTAAACTCAAAAAACACTGTTGGTCCATAGTACAAATAGATTCTAGTTACAGATTTAAAACTCATTTTCTGTGAACTCATAGAAGCCAATTAAGTTTCATATTCGTTAGGTATATTTATTTTTATATACAAAATCTTGGGAAATAAAATATATATTATCTTTATTTCAGAACGTTGATAACTGACTCGTGTAAATAAATCAAATGTAACAGAATGACAATGACAGGAAATATCATTCAGGGTATATATTTGCTGTTGTTATCTGTATTTACCATTAAAAACCCTAAAGGAGTCTTGAATTTCTTCATATACCTAATGAAATGAAAGAGATTATAATCATGTTGTAGAATCATTCTAGTTCTTTTTTTTGTTAAATATAATTCTGGGAATCGAATTGTTCACTGAATATTTACTTAGTGCTTGCTAAATGCATGACATTGTGCTGGATTAAAGCCAAATAATGAACTGTTACATTCTCCACATTCATTATTATTAGCTTTGGTTTCCATTTAACTTATATGGAATTTCTTAATACATATTATAATCAATGAAGAGGGAAGTAAAACATTTTAAAGTGTCTAATGACTAGAGCATGTATGTGGACCTTGTGTAGGTTATGGCCTTCTGTGATGTTCAGTATCTTAATATTTACATAGGAATAATTTCTCAAATTTATTTGATATTCAAAAGAAATACTACAGATAAAAGTGATTATTTAATGTCAAATAAGACAGAAATGATGACTGATTCTGAATTCTGTGATATTGCAGTCTGCTGATTTCCCAAGATTCATATTCTGCTTTTTCATTGTAACAGAACTTGAAGTTTATTGTGAGAATGTGTCCAGACAAAAGGTTATGATTCTCTCCAACACCCATTCATGATAAAAATTCTCAGTAAACTAGGAATTAAAAAGGTACTTCATCATCTTGATAAAGAATATCTGTTACAAAACAAAACCTACTGCTAATATCACACTTAATAGTGAGAAAATAGAAGTTTGCTTAAAATCAAGAACAGATGTGCACTCTTACCACTGCTTTTCAGCTTCATACTGGAAGTCTTAACTAACGCAATAAGACAAGAAAAGAAAAAAAAATATTCAGAATGAGAAGTACAAAGTAAAACTCTTTATTTACATATGGTATCATCACCTATGTATAAAAATCTGAAAAATATAATCTCAAAGCCTCTTGGAACTAATAAGTGATTATAGCAGGACTGCAGGATACATAGTTAATATGCAAAAGTCAATCATGTTCCTATATACCAGCAATGAACAAGTGGCAGTTGGAATTAATACAGAATGTCATTTATGTTGACAACCCCCAAAATTGAAATGCCTAAGTGTAAATCTAAATAAATATGTACAAGATCTTTAAGAAGAGAACTACAAAACTCTTATGAATGAAATCAAAGACCTAAATAAATGGATAGTCCACATTCAATGATAGGAAGATTCAATATTTTCAAGATGTCAGTTCTTCTCAACTTGATCTATAGATTAGATGCAATCTCATCAAAACCCAGTAAATTATTTTGTGGATATTGAAAACTGATTTTAAAGTATATATGGAGAAGCAAAGGCACAGAATAGCTAACACAATATTGAAGGAACAAATCAAAGTTAAAGAACTGATACTACCCAACTTCAAGATTTAGTATAAAGCTACAGTAATCAAGACTGTGTTGTATTGATAAAAGAGTAGACAGATCAGTGGAACAGAGCAAAGAGCCCAGAAATAGACCCACATAAATATAATCAGCCAATCTCTGTCAAAGGAGCAAAGGCTACACAATAGAAAAAAGATAGTCTCTTCAACAAATAGTGCTGGAACAAGTAGACACCTAAATGCAAAAATTTAAATCACAACATAAATGTAAAACAAAATTATAAAACCCTTAGAAGATAACATAGGAGAAAATCTAGGTGAACTTAAGTATGGTGATGACTTTTTAAATACAAACCAAAGACACAATCTATGAAATAAATTATTGATAGGCTGCACTTCATTAAAATTCAAAACTTCTGCCCTGCAAAAGACAATGTCAAAAGAATGAAAAGACAAGTCATAGACTGGGAGAAAATATTTGCAAAAATTATGTGGTCAAAGACTCTTCCAAAAGAACAAAGAACTCTCAAAACACAACAATAATGAAGTGAGCAACTAGATTAAAAAATGGGCCAAAGACCTTAACAGACTCCTCACCGATGAAGATATATACATATAGCAAGTAAACATTTGAAAAGGTTTTCTACATCATATGTCATAAGGAAAATGAAAGTTAACACAACAGTGAGATACCATCACACACCTGTTATTTTAGCCAAATTCCAAAACACTGACAACACCAAATGCTGGTGAGCGTATAGAGTAACAAGAGCTCTCATTCATTGCTCAGGGAAAAGAAAAATGGTACACACTTTGGAGATAGTTTGGAAGTTTCTTACAAAACTAAAATTACTCTTACAATATGATCCAGCAGTCATGTGTGTTCCTTGGCATTTACCCAAAGTAGTTGAAAATGTGTGTCCACACAAAAACCTGCACACAGATGTTTATAGTATGAAGTTTATTCATAATTGCCAAAACTGTTAAGGAACCAAGATGTCCTTTAGTAGATGAATGGATAAATAAAAGGTGGTACATCCAGACAGTAGAATATTATTCAGGGCTAAAACAAAATGAGTTATCAAGCCATGAAAAGATATGGAAGAAACTTAAATGTATATTGCTAAGTGAAAGAAGCAAGCCAATGAGATAAAAACTTCCAGTTTGGAAAGGAAGAAATAGACCTATCTCTATTTGCAGATGTTCTATTTCCAGATGCTCTATTAGAATTAATAAACAAGTACACTAAAATTTCATAATTCATCACATACAATTCATTATTCATTTACAAAAATCATTGCATTTCTATACTCTAGCAAAACAAATGAAAAATGAAATTAACTAACAATTACATTCTCAATAGCATTAAGTCAATTAAATACCTAGGAATAAATTTAGCAAAAGAAGTGAAAAACTTATACTTTGAAAACTATAAAGCATTGTTGAAAGAAATTAAAGGTGACCTATTAAATGGAAAACCATTCTATGTTAACTGCTCAGAAGTCTTAATGCTATTAAGATGGCAATACTCTGGAATTTGATCTACAGTCAACATAATCTCTGTCAAAATCTCAGCTGACTTCATCACAGAAATTGACAAGCTGATCCCAATATTCATATGAAAATTCAAAGGACCCAGAATGGGTAAAACAACCTTGAAAAATAAGAACAAAGTTAAAGAACTCACACTTCCTAATTTCAAAATTTAGTACAATGATATATAAATAAGACAATGTGGTACCGGCAAAGGATAGACATATAGATCAATGAAATAGAATTGAGAATCCAGAAATAAACCCTCACTTTTACAATCAATTGATTTTCACCTGGTTGCTAAGACAATCCAATTCAATGCATGTATCAATAATTAAAGAAAGAACATGCTTCAAGTAATTACCATTCTTTTTCATTTTACATGAGAAGATACAGTCATGAAGCCACATTTACAAGTTTTGGGTTGCTATTTCTTCAAATATTTGTTCCTACCCCAATCACTGACTTCTCTCCTTCTGGTCTCCAATGACACATTTATGTTAGACCATTTGATAATGCCCTCATTTGTTCTTGAGGCTCTGAGTTTTTTTTTTTTTTTCTAATATCAATTTTTAAAATGTCTGTTGTCCATGTTAGATAATATCTATTATTCATCTATCTATTTTTAAATTATCCACTGCTTTTCATCTAAATTCTTCTTTCTTTGAGTCCATTCAGTATTTTTTAAAAAAAATCAGCTATTATACTTTTTTTTTCAGTTCAAAAAAATCCAAGTATATTTATCTTATGTGTGGTAATATAATAGCTGCTTTAAAGAATTTATCTGATCATTTCTACAGCTGAGACATCTTATGGTTGGCATATGTTGATTGCCATTTCATTGAGCTTTAATCAAAATTTTCTGTTTCTTTTTACCTCTAATGATTTTGGATTGAATTTTGAACATTTCGGGGTCCTTCAGTGTTAAAATACCTTGAAGAATGTTCTTTGCTTTGTTGTTGTTTTTTCTTTGCAAATCCAGTTATGTTTAGACTACAAGTTCTGTCTTACCTTCTGTGGGTGTTGGTTCCAAGCTCAGTTCAGTTTTTGGTGCCTTTGCTATGCTGCTTTGGATCATGTGCCTGTGTTATTCAGGGGCTAATCATGACTTTGGCCATTGTTTAATTTTTATTTAGTTCTCAGAGCCTTTGCTATCCTGCTTTAGGTCTGTCTCATGCATGTGCCAGTCAGGGATAAGTCTGAGACTTTGGTGTGGTTTCAAATACTAGTTTAATTCTCAAGGCCTTTGAAGTTCTGTTTTGGGGTCTGTCTGCTGCACTGCTCAGGAGTGAACTTGAGACTTGTGGGGACTTATAAACAGAATTAAGGAATCCACTTCTCCAGCTGATTCCTCTGTAGGATCCCTGCCTTTTACTTTCCAGCCAACAGTGTCTCCTTTTACTTATCCAGAAATATGGGATATATATATATTATCCAGAAATATAGGGTATATATTAGTGTTTTAGCCCTCTGTGCTGCTCCCCTGAACCAGTGTGACTGGATCCCACTCGTAGGGCATGGTTTTGAAACCTAAAATGGAAAAAATATATATCTGGAAATTTACTCCTTTCACAAGCTGCCTATTTTTTCTTAAACTTTTCAGGGGCCTCAGTTAGTTGCCAGAGTTTTAGTTTCAGTCTGCAGGAGAAATAGGCTAAAGTGCAGCAGGATTTTCCAGCTATAGCAGAACTGGGACCTGGTCACTTTTTTTAAACCCAAATTAGATTTCCATGTATACCACCAAAAGCTCTGTCCATTGAGAGAAATGTCCCTCACTGTTTTCTTTCATGACCACTCCTGAAAGGGGCCATAGAACAGCCTCCACTTATTTCCTTTTTTAATGTTTTTTTTTTTTTTTTTTTTTGCGGTACACGGGCCTCTTACTGTTGTGACCTCTCCCGTTGCGGAACACAGGCTCCAGACGCGCAGGCTCAGCGGCCATGGCTCACGGGATCATATGGGATCTTTCCAGACTGGGGCATGAACCCATGTCCCCTGCATCGGCAGGCGGACTCTCAACTACTGCGCCACCAGGGAAGCCCTAATGTAAATATTGAACTCACCCATTCTCATTAATGAACCAAGCCTGGGCTTTCTTTTCCTTCATCCATTGACCAAAATGGGCCGTCCCTGCTCTGATACTATATTATATTTTCCTCTCATTTTCTAGGGTGCATGTGTCTTACCAAAGTCAGCAAATCACTTGACACTTTTTGCTCATTTTGTCAAACTATATTCATAGGCCTGTTACATCAGTAAAATTTTTAACAGTCTGGACCATGTCTGAATATTCCCTCTGAAGTAAAGGACAAATTACATTTCACACCTTCCAACACCAGGAAGGATGTGGTAGGGAGAATAATGGGCCCCCAGAGATTTATGTGTCTTAATACCTGGCATTAGTGAATATGTCACTATATGTCCCAAAAAGGGTTTTGCAGGTGTCATTAAGGACCTGGAGATGGGGAGCTTATTTTGGATTATCCTAGCAGGTCCAATTTAATAACATGAGCACAAAGAACTTATCCCTGCTCTAGAGAGAGATGTAGTGAGGACGCAAAGTTGGAAGGATGCAACGTGGCTGGTTTTGAAGGTGGAACAAAGAGGCCAAGAGCCAGGGAATGTGAGAAGCCTCCAGAACCTGCAAAAGGCAGGGAAATGCATTCTTCCCTAATTCTTCAGAAAGTAATGCAGCTAGGCCCACACCTCAATATTATGTATGTAAGGCGTGAGTCTGACTATTGACCTACAGAACTATAAAGTAATAAATTTGTATTGTTTAATCTCTCTAAGTTTGTGCTAATTCATCACAGCAGCGATAGAAAACTAATACAAAGGAAGCACAAAGACTGGTAACTTCAGTTTTTGGAAGCCTCCTTCAGTCCAGCATCTTCAGACTTTAGCTTTATATGTGCTCTCTCAGCTCCTGCCAGTATATGTTTGCTAAGTTCTGCAGCTCCTTTGGTACATAGATACAGTCTTTCTTTTCCCTGTCCTTGAGCAGGTCCAGCCCTGGGTTATGCTGTGACTTAACTCTACTTCATGGCATAGAGCAAGAATCAGAAAACTTTTTTTCTATAAAGGGCTTGATAGCTAATATTTTAGGCTTTGTGAGACAAGAAGAAAATTCAAGAATTTTTTTCAGCTTTCTGTGTCCTGCAGTTGAAAGTGATTAGGAATAGTGATTCCCATCTTAGGGACTTTCCTCTTGAATCACTTCTAATACCAATTATTGCTGACAGGGTTTCTAAGAAGCAGATCTTACAAAAAGATTAGCATGCAAGAAGTTCATTAAAGAGTAATTTTGAGATCAGTGCCTGTGGGGAAAAGAAGAAAGCAGAATTGGGAGAGGGAGAAATAGGGGTCTGCTGTAGTCTTAACAAAGGCCTCAGGTGATCCTTCAGAAAGCTCAGAAACTGAGCCAGCTCTTCAGAGTTGCTCTGAGTTTGGGTGAAGATGCAGGCTGTCCCCATAAAGGGTATGACATTTGGCTCAGTGGTTCTCTTCAGACTTGGCAATTTCCAGATAATCCTGGAATTGAGGGTTCTTAGATAACAGAATCCTCTGCAGCTGGGGGAAAATGTATTTCAGTCTTAAAGGCTATTTGAGTGATACATTAGAGAATCCACTACAGTGAATATTGTAATTATTACTTATATAGAGAAAAAACTGCTTTGTGCCCTGGAATACACAATTCCCGAAAGGAACAGTATCATAATGAACCTCCTCATTAGGTAGACTCAGTTCAGGAACATCTGTCTATAACCAGAGGCTGTTTAGTCTAAAATTTAAAAGAAAATAGAAAATTAGAAACCTAAGTATAACTCTGTCAAATGAAATATCTGCTGAGTTCTTCCTTTGGAAGTTTATCTATTATTAAGTCTAAGGAAGAACACAGTTCCCTGTCTAAAATATGTATTCATCCATGTGGCTGAAGATAAATCACACTATGAAGCAACTGAATGCCAACGCCAAATACCATTATATTTTAGCCCCATAGGTATTTCATATTTTTAATACCAGGTGGATGTCAGTATCAACACCTGAAATAGGATGTGCTACAGGAAACCCAGCTAAGAGAAATACAGTTGTAAATCTGTGTCTATGCATATCCTCTTGGAGGTGTTTATAGTTTACAATATGTATCTGGATACAGAAGGAGTCTGTTTTACAGTAGATATCGGAGATTGATTTTTGATTATGTAACAGTTGATGTCATTGGAATGGGTGAGATTGGCCATGGAGTGTGTGCAGAGTATTAAAAAAGGAAAGAGATAGAGAAATAAATCATGGCAAAAACTAGAAAATATTAAGAAATAACCTCGAGCTATTCAGAGATCAAGGAAGAAAACAACAAATGTGTGTTTAGAGAAAGAAGAGAAAAAGCAAAAGTAATTTGATCAATTACATCAGGTGCATCTTATTTTTTTAATATATAAAAGTAGCTGCTAGTCGTTAAACTACTCCCTGATAATTCAATTATAAAGAATCACAAAGTTATAAAGAAAGCAGCTTTCAGGTCAAAATCTGGAACACAGGAAAACTTTTATTGTAAAAACATTTAGTTACAAGCAGGCATATGTAGTTTCTACATGATGTTTGGTAAGCTCATGAAAGTCCCATACCTTTGTCCTTTTAGGTGATCTAAATTTCCTTACAGCACAAAGACTCACTCAAGGCATCAAGACAATACTCTAGTGGTAGGATTCATGATTTAGAGTCTATATAATTTCACAAGAATCCTCTGAATAACTGGTTGGTCACTGACTGTGCAGGAATCATGTACAAGGCTCTTCTGCTGCATATACAAGCTACTAGATTTACTAAATATTTTTTCATGAAAAGGTGAAGAAACCATTTAGAGTATTTCTATCAATCAATGTATCTTGAATTCTGCCAATTTTCTACATTAAGAACACATTTCTGACATCCATTATGTGAATGATAAGCCCAAACATTCCCCTACAATATCTCATTTTTTTGAAATTCATAATGCTAATTACGAGATCTATTACATTCCCTGAAATTTAGAAGGCACATGTTTTTACCCTAGTCAGTGCCTGCAGAGTACTAGGCCTGGGATGTGGATTTCTGATTGGAGCAATCCATCACACAAAGGGTGTATCTTAAGCTAATTACATATTCCAAGGTAAAACATTTAAAGTAAATTATAAGCAAGTCTTCTTCAGTAAATATGTCAATATTATTTTTTTAAATTGTATTTTATGCTAAAATATTTTCAAAATCAACAAAATTAGTAATTAGTATTTAACAGGATACAATATTTGAACCATATTTTTCTCCCACTAGCTACTCCCAATGTATCTTTTGTGTTTGGTCAGTCCAAGCCAGGCTACAATTTCATATTGAACTTTGCATCTAGGTTTTCTGGCCTTTAATTTGTTGTTGTTGTTTTCGATCTTCAACATGCTCTTTCCTTGAGTTGCTTTGACTTACTGAAGAATATGATCCTACTTTTTGTAGAATTTTCTTCTTTCTAATTTGTGTGACTCTTCCTTAGGGTATTGGTTAGCTAATTTCTTAATCCCTGTAATTTCTCTAGCTGGAAAGTAAGTCTGCCATAGAGGAGATGTTTATATGACCAATCAGTTTCAGCTACAAGAACCAAATATCTCTGTGTTTGAGGGAGTGTGGTAGGTGGTAGAGTGAGGCAGTTGTTAGGTGCACCCATCCTGACTCAGCCACCTTCTAACTTGTGCCGTGAGAAAAGGAGCTATTCCACTAATTCTATAATATTTCCAAGTTCTTAGAAACCTAGGGTCTTACCTGCTCACCCGCTAACTCAAAAACTGACTGAAACACAGATGTGAATATGTTCTATTTACTCTCCTTGACAAGAGTTTGCTGGCTGCGATGGCACCTTGATCAAAAGCTCGTGACTGGGATGTATCTTGGGTTGCAGAGACTGCCTGACAGGTTGAAACAGATCGGGTTCAGGACATGCTACCCCAAATATGGCACTTCAAAATATTGAATTTTTAAGCTGAAGGAGTTTGAGAAAACCACAGAAGCAAGCAGGTCACTCTGACCTCTTCCACACCCCCCAACCTTTCTCCACTAAACACGTCATAAAATCTTCAAGTGAGAGATTCTCTCCCTGTACCCAGAGGAAGGGAGCATCCTTATCTCCAAAGACAAAGGGACACCAAGAAGAATACTAACAAACAGGACTTGCTAAGTTTTTCCCAGTTTGCTGTGCTTACCTCATACACCTTAACCTCTCATAATCTTCCACGACTGTCCACTCTTTAAACTTAGCATAAAAATACACACGCCTAACAGTTTCTTTGGGTCTTTATTTCCTTATGAAGACTATTATGTCACATAAAACTTATATTAAATAATTTGTATGTTTTTCTCCTGTTAATCTGTCAGTTTAATTTTTTGACCCAACCAGGGATAATAAACCCACAATATCTCTGAGGTGTGCCTGTATTACCTAACACTCATAAGCTTTTGCTATATATAACAAAAATAAGGTATCACCTCAGAGATATTGAAGATTTGGTTCCCGACAGGAGCAATAAAATGAGTCACACAAATGTTTTGGTTTCCCAGTGCTTATAAAAGTTATGTTTACCCTATAGTGTATTCTATTAAGTGTGTGATAATGTATCTAAAAAATTCCTTAATTTAAAAAATCTTCATTGCTTTAAAATGCTAACCACCATTTTTAGCCTAATCAGCCTTCATTGAGTCATAATTTTTTTGCTGGTGGAGGGTCTTGCCCTGATGTTGATGGCTGTTAACTCATCAGGGTGGTGATTCCTGAAGGTTGGGGTGGCTATGGTTATTTCTTAAAAATAAGACAACAGTGAAGTCTGCCACAGTAATTGGTGCTTCCTTTCATGAACGATTTATCTGTAGCATTCAATGCTAATTGATAGCCTTTTACCCACAGTAGAACTTCTTCCAAAGTTTTCCCAAACCTTGTCCCTGCTTTATCAACTAAGTGTAGTCTAAATTCTTTGTTCTCATTTCAACAATCTTCACATAATCTTCACCAGGAATAGTTTCCATCTTAAGAAACCAATGTCTTTGCTCATCCAGAAGAAGCAACTTCTCAACTGTTAAAATATTATCATGAGATTTTAGCAATTCAGTCACCTCTTCAAACTCCATTTCTAATTCTAGCTCTCTTGTTATTTCTAGTGTATCTGCTGTTACTGTCTCCACTGAAGTCTGGAACCCCTCAAAGTCATCCATGAGGGTTGGATCAACTTCTTCCAAACTCCTATTAATGTTGATATTTTGACCTCTTCCCATGAATCACAAGTGTTGTTAATGGTATCTAGAATGGTGAATCCTATCCAGAAGAGGTTTTAAATTAACTTCGCTCAGATCCATGGGAGGAATCACTATCTATGGAAGCTATAGCCTTATGAAATGTATTTTTTTAAATAAGAAGACTTGAAAGTCAAAATTACTCCTTGGCACATGAGCTGAAGAATGGATGATATGTTAACAGGCATGAAAACAACATTAATCTTGTTCATCTCCATCAGAGCTCTTGGGTGAACACGTGCATTGTCAATGTAGTAATACTTTATATATTTTTATTGAGGTATAGTTGACTTACAATATAATATTAGTTCCAAGTATACAGCATAGTGATTTGATATTTTTATAAATTGAGCAGTAATATTTTGAAATGAATCTTTTTTTCTGAATACTGAGTCTCAACAGTAGATAGATTTAGATTTATACTTATATTTATAACATATATTTGTAAATTTATATTTCTTTTAACATTTAAATATTTATAGGGTATAATATATTGGGTGTTTGCATTTGTGCCAACTAATTGTTATTAATCGTATGGTCTGAATATTATAATTTTGTAAAACTAGAGGCAAAAGAATTATTATATCTCTACTAACAAAAATATAGCTAACTACATTGACTTAATCATTACTTCAAATAGGTAAAATAGAACCATGACAACTGTTTAAATCAAAACAATCTTCCAGTCAAATATTTTCTGTACATTACTTGAATATAGTTTGAGAACTTAGCTTGAGTTAGGTATAGGAATAGGAGGAGAAAAGGAACAGAATTAGAGTCTGAGGAAATGTCCTTGCTTAGAAAGGATATATTCTAAAGTTACTTCAGGTTAAAATAGTGTGTTAAGTAATATGAATTTGAATTTCAAGTGACTTAGAGTAAATCTTCATCTTCACTACCACTGCAGTCTGGAATCATTGCAAAAATTGGAGTAACCCGAGTGAGAAAAGTGTATGGGCAAACTGATTACTTAGAATGCCTGTTATTCTGGAAGAGCAAACACCACTTAGCAAACTGTGTTTTTTATTTTTTTATAATAACCTTTTTCAACTCAATCAGGTCAATTCATTCAGTCCAGAGTATATATAAGCACAGCATGTTAATCCCCAGAAAAGGTAATCAGGTAAATACCAGGAACAGTTTATCCAGAATGGTCAAAAAACAGTTAGATGAAATCACCTGAAGGTTTTTACATTCTCGAGAGCTTTGGGACCACACACACATACAAACTCTTAGACACAAATGAGGTTTTCAAAACAACACTGAAGTTTGTTTACAAATCGCTAGTCATTTTTATGAATAAGTGTTTAAATGGCTCCTGAATGTGTACTGATGCAAAACGTTAGCTTTCAAGTTCAAAGTTAGGAAATATGTATGCTTAGAAACAGCCTATTACAACATGAGTACCTTTTTGGTAACAGTACTGTTGATTAATATGCTAACAAATATATTAAAATGTAGAATGGTCCAATAGTATCCTAGTTTTAATCAAGTATCAATTAGCCAGTCAAGAAGATTTTTTGAGAAAGATATATAAAATCCAAAACTACAACAAAAATTAGAAGTTGTGAGTGGAAACAAGAATTGAGAAAATTACAATATAATACACAATTTGTAGTGTGTAAAACTAAATTGTGTTGTAACAACAGAGATCTTACTATGGATGAAATTTTTTAAAATACTTTTTAAGATTATTCTTCAAAATTGCCTCAGTACCAAAAAGAGTGAATGACTACCCTAGCAAGTATCAAGGATTATGTGGAATCTAAAAAAATTATACAAATAACTTATTTACAAAACAGCAATAGACTCACAGTCTTCAAAATCAAATTTATGATTACCAGGGAGGAAGGGGAGGGGGATAAATTAGGAGTTTGGGATTAACATATACATACTACTATATGTAAAATAGATAATCAAGAGACCTACTGTATAACACAGGGAACTCTACTCAATATTCTGTATTAACCTATATGAGAAAAGAATCTGAAGAAGAATGGATATATGTATATGTATAAATGAATCACTTTGCTGTACACCTGAAACTAACAGAACATTGTAAAATGACTATGGTCTAATATAAAATAAAAATTAAATAAAAAAAATATGGTTGGCTAAAAGTATGAAATAAGCAATATCTTGTGCTCTAATCAAAAATGAAATGTATATATTCCATAAAATAACATATATATATATATATATATATATATATATATATATATATATATATATATATATATATATAGCATTTTCAACACACACATTTACATATATGTGTTCAGTATCTAACTAATGAAAGTTTCTGGAAGATTTTTCATGTTTTTCCTAAGTCTTAGCATCCACTTAAGAGCACCATGCACTTCTCATTCAACAACAACAAGGATACCTGCACTGGAGAAGAGAATGAGGAAAGAGAGAGAAGTACTTCAAAGAATGATGATGTTTCCAAAAATGTCTACGTGAAAATCCTGCTTAAAACTGCCTTTGAATTGTACTTTATATGAGAAGACTATAAACAGTATTCAAAAACACCAACTAAGTTTTACTTATGCTGTGTATCTAGGCCCAGGGAAAATTCTCCAAAATGAGTAATCTAAATTTCAGTATCCCATCCAGTTTAAGAAGATAAAATATTTTTAAATTCAATAAACATTTACCCACCCCAAAAATACTACCAAATATACAATAGAAAATATCCTAAGTACTAATATATATATATATATATATATATATATATATATATATATATATATATATATATATATATATATATATATATATTTACATATACTGTTCCATATATGCATCTCTGTAGCCCAAGTTAATTGTTTTATTCATTTTACACGTCGGGATAAAGTTTATTGGAAAGAATATGTAGAAAAGTGAGAGAAAAATCTAAACTAAAATTTTTCAGTTTCCAATGCCAATGTTTTTTGCCTAGATAACTATTCCTTCAAATCAACAACTTCATTCCTCTGTACCTTTTTTCTTCTTCATAGTCTTTGATAACATTTTTTTTTCTTTTTTTTTACGGACTCTCAACCACTGCACCACCAGGGAAGCCCCTCTGATAACATTTTTAAACCACTTCCAGTAGGGAAATAATCTACCCTACATTTTTGACAATGTTTATTATATGCATGTAACTTATAATTAGATTACTAATAATATAATACACAGTTTCGAAGAAAATGGAAGTTGACAAAGTGAGTTAAAATCCCAAAAGATCTATCCCTTTGTGTAATTTTATATACATATAATCTTTTGGGGCTGTAAAAATTAAGAAGTAGCTCTCATCTGTGTCTAACGAATGATACATTTAAGTGTGTATAAAGTATGGCATGTCATTAAAGATCCCTTCAATAATCACTTTTACAAGATGGTATTCCATGTGACTGTCGTCAATAATTGGCACCTTTGGTGGCACTGAAGATGGCAGACCTGTTTTAATATAAAGCTGTATTTGGACATTTGCCAAAGGGAGTAAAAGAAACAAAGCAGCTTGTAAACATGGTCATGGTAGTCATCCATATTTTCTATTTCAAGTCTTAAAATGCAATCTTTCCCATGTGGAACTGGGCAAAAGAGAAACTCACACAGATTTGCAGAATTTAAATTACTTAAACCCACAAATCTAATTCCCTATTCAATAATTTACTTGCATCTTAATTGCAATAGGGATATTTTCCCAAATAAGAATTACAAAATCATACACCATTAGAAATGTAAGTGCACATCAGGGTACCAAAAATTAACTTATAATTCAATATGTTAATAGTTTCAGTTTAATTTATTCTACTTTTCTACCTTAAGCTTTTATTTTTTTTTAATTATCTTCATGAAGACCATTGAGGATTTAGAGTTGCTCCTAAAAATATCCTTATGCAGTTTTTGAAATAAGGGTACATTTTTTCTTATAAGAGATCACCTTTTTCAGTGTCAGATCACATTGGGAGAAAAATAAAAGACATTTTCATTGTTATCCATTAAAATGCTGTAGTTGCAGAGAAGTAAGTAGCAACAGAGGAATGAAGTAGGAAGGCAACTAGCAATAAAACGCAGCAGGGAATTTTCCTTTATATGTTTAATAGTTTGTAATTTGCTAGCCTACAAAACTCTGCTCTGACTTATAATGGAAGCCATGGCTAAGTAAAGTTGGGAAAATATTAAATTCTTTCTCAGTTTTAATTAACCAATAATCTAAATTATTTGAATGTCGTTCTTGAATATTTTATCTAGCCCTACACTTCTTAGTAGTCAAAGCAAAACTCCTTACTAAATTTTCCTCTCCTTAAGAACTAAAGTTAATATTTAATAAGTAACAGTATTGCCAGGTAGCTCCAGAATGACACAAATGAAGCTTGCTCTTCATGATTTGAAAAGAGTTAAAACTGTTTTTTTCAGGAGGAGAATCAGAGAATGGATTAAAAATATTTAAATGGTTGTAGGAATGGTAGGCTTTCTATGTACTGAAATCAAAGTGATTGGTAGAACTTCTTCATACCCAAGAACTGGGGGTTGGATGTGACCTCAGAGCAACCAGCATCCTGAGGTCTTGAGCCAATGAGTAAACAAAGCTCAACTGAGTATCCTGAACAGTGGAGATTCAAACTCACTGAGTCATTTGTCAACATTTGTACCACAGAAGTAGCTCAAAGACAAAGGAATTTTTATATGAAAATAACTGGGTTTACATATTTTAAAAAATATATTAGTGTACTTTTATTTCTCATCCTTCTGTATATACTGATTCCTATTTTTCCTGAGACATCCATCTACTTCAGGAAAGATTACAATTGAGAGAACAAAAATGCAAAGCAAAAGAGTCAGAACAAGAAGATGATCTTGAATTTGAAGTGATATTAAGATAATTTTTTCTCAGGTTCTTTTATGCTCTCATTAACATATCAAGAACTAGACCTGGCATACTTCATAGCATTTTTACAATGGAGTTTAGAGTAAAGATAAAAGAAGATATGATAAAAGGGAATTTCCTTCTCTGCAGAAACAGGAAAGGTCCACCCACCCAGCAACCAGGGGAAAACAGAAAAGGAAATGATAGCTTGGATTAGTCAAAGACAAGGTCCTTAGCCGCCCTCTTCATCAGTGAATGATTCATGTTCTAAAGCCTGAAACTTGAAAAATGAGAAACTTGAAGGATAAGGAGCCTCCAAATATACGTGGAGATGATATAAGTACTTTATTTCTAAAGGTCTGCTGAAAATGATTTCAGTGCCTACTTAACTCAATTATTTCAAGGATAGTACCTACAATGTATGCCTTAGGACATTAGTGTTTAATCATATCTCATAACCTGGTTGAGAAAGGCTGAATCTAGAAGAACCTATTTGTTTTAAATGTCATCAAGTGCAACTTGGCAGGAAAGAGATAGGACAGGGTTAGCACAAGGAAGTGTGCAGAGGAAAAATCTAATTTCCTGTGTCCCATTTGTGGCAGACAAAACTCTGAGTTACCTCAGTTCAGGGAAGAGAAACTGAGGCACTGGGAGACTAACTGAACCAGGAGAGGCCCGTATAACATGTTGATTAATAAATACAGCTTTATATAAGAGAGAGGAAAAATAAAACCTTGGTTTTCAATTGGAATAAGTGAAGGTAGAGGACTTAGAATTGCTACAGTTCCTTAAGAATATAGTTTATATTACATGGGAAGATTATCATAGTTCTTTCTCAGATCTGTTTTAGACTGTTTTTAAATAGTTAAGATAATTTGATTGTTGTTCTGTGTTATTGGAATGAGGCATATGTTACAATTGATTCAGAATCAGTGGACTGTGTTTCTCCAATGACTTATTCTGAGGGAAATCCCACATAAAAATATATAAATAATTAATTATATATTTGAAATAAAAAAGGAAAAAAGAGAAAAATAATATGTTAGTAGATATTAGAAATGTTTAAAAAGCTTAATTTTGATGGATACATCTCTTACCATTTTTGATTATGATTATCTGAAAATACATTTTTTTTACTTCCTGATAAGATTATGAGTTGAGGACAGGTATATTATTCTGTTACTTCAACTGATCATAACTGAAATAACCATAGAATTATAAAAATAGAGGCAGGTATGCATTACCATTGTAAAATAGGAAGAAAGGATGTTTTCCACATGTGAAAAATTCTGGAAGACAGTGAAGGTCAACTTACAACTCCTGAGAAAATGACATAAAGTTATCAGAAATAAGTAAAACAGGGCTTCCTTGGTGGCGCAGTGGTTGAGAGTCTGCCTGCCGATGCAGCGGACACGGGTTTGTTGCCCAGTCTGGGAAGATCCCACATGCCATGGAGCGGCTGGGCCCGTGAACCATGGCCACTGAGCCTGTGCTCCGCAATGGGAGAGGTCGCAACAGTGAGAGGCCTGCTTACTGCAAATAAATAAATAAATAAATAAATAAATAAAATAAAATAAATAAGAAATAAGTAAAACAGATAACACTGGTAAAAGTCAATTAACACCTCCACTTTGTAAAGGTGAAACCTGGAGGAGATTGCAGTCCTGTTGCAATCCTGTTGCTTCTATTCCAGTTAGCCACAACCTTTGAGAGGACTTCTGCCAAGTGGCCCCAGGATAAAGTAGCTAAGGGAGTGGAGAGTCAGGCTTGAGGCAGGCTCTTTTGCTTGATTACAGAGGTTAAGAGCTCAGAAAATAGACTCAGTGATCTTTTTCTTAAGTCACAGGGAAAATATCTTTGCAAACATTTTTTTTTCTGCCCAGATGTTGCACTTTGTAAATGAGGAAGAAGAAACAGCCCTAGTTTTCAATGGAAGGGAAAGGAAGGGAAGGGAAAGGAAGGGAAAGGAAGGGAAAGGAAGGGAAAGGAAAGAAAGGGAAGGGAAGGACACTGTCTTGCCAAAATTAAAAGAACAAAAGAATAACACTGCACTCACGTCTTTTTTTTTAAACATCTTTACTGGAGTATAATTGCTTTACATTGTTGTGTTAGCTTCTGCTGTATAACAAAGTGAATCAGCTATGCATATACATATATCCCCATATCCTCTCCCTCTTGCTTCTCCCTCCTCCCTATCCCACCCCTCTAGGTGGTCACAAAGCACCAAGCTGATCTCCCTGTGCTATGCAGCTGCTTCCCACTAGCTATCTATTTTACATTTGGTAGTGTATATATTGTCAATGCTACTCTCTCACTTCATCCCAGCTTACCCATCCCCCTCCCCATGTCCTCAAGTTCATTTTCTACGTCTGTGTCTTTATTCCTGTCTTGCCCCCAGGTTTTTCATAACCTTTTTTTTAGGTTCCATATAGATGTGTCAGCATATGGTATTTGTTTTTCTCTTTCTGACTTACTTAATCTGTATGGCAGATTCTAGGTCCATCCACTTCACTACAAATAACTCAATTTCGTTTATTTTTATGGCTGGGTAATATTCCATTGTACATATGTGCCACATCTTCTTTATCCATTCATCTGTCGATAGACACTGTGCTTGCTTCCATGTCCTGGCTATTGTAAATAGTGCTGCAAGAAACATTGTGGAACATGTCTCTTTTTGAAACATTGTTTTCTCAGGGTATATGCCCCATAGTGGTATTGCTGGGTCATATGGTAGTTCTATTTTTAGTTTTTTTAAGATCCTTTACTCATTGGATTCTGCCATTTCCCCAGTTTCCATCAGCAGAATGTTAGACAACATTGCACAGGATAGCAGCCTAACCTGTGCTTGTCCTCCTGAATAACATCTAATATCTGCTTTATCATACACTCTTTACTCCCTTACCTTTGGAAAAGAAGTTCATCATAAGCTTGAATGTGACCAGTGAATAAATGACCAGAAGTTGTTTTAAACATCTGACTTCCTGTTTGACTAGAACTTTTCAAACTAAATCAAAGAAAGAAAGAAAGAAATTGGTCTTTCACTTAAAAAAAAATAGGTAAGCTATTTTCATTTTATGGGACTGTGGCAGAACTGCAGGATCTTTAGACATTTCAAGACCCCCAAGTATTAAACACCAGTAGAACCCACTCACCCCATGATGTTGATGACCAAATTTTCCATGGCCTAGAATGACTATCAGAATTGTTTATCTCTAAGACTATAGGTTAGTTGTCACTCCCTTTCAGAATCTGGTTTAATTTCCTTGGCTACTATCTGGAGGAATGTTTACATAGCAGAGACAGATAAGGTAGTTATTGGGGAGGACATGCCCTTCTACAAAATCAGCAGCCATAATTGGAACTTTAACTTCATTATTGACTTCATTGGATTGTATTAAAATATGTGTTTTTTCCTCAAATACAAATTTATATTTTCAAATTGAAAACTTAAAGGAATGCAATTGAAAATAAAATAATGTTAAAATAATAACAATAATAATATCATCTTACATTGTCCCCACTATCCCTCTTCTCCAAGACATATTGATCAGAGGTCTATATATTATTTTTTGTATTAGTTTTGTTTATATGACCCTTTGTTTATATGACCATGTTTTAAGATGAAATATTGATTCTAGAAACAACAGTCTTTTTAAATGTTCTTTCTTATTAGAACATGCTTTTCTCACATAGGCTGATTACTATTTTAGAGAGTTTTATATTCACCGCCTATTATATACTGAATTTTGAGTCCCCCCAAAATGTATATTTGTAACCCTAATCCCCAGTGTGATGGTATTAGAGATGGGACCCTTAAGATACATTTAGGTTTAGATGAGGTCATGAGAGTAGAGACTTCATGTTAGAATTAGTACCTTTTAAAGACGTAGAGATACTGGTGCCTCCTCTTTCTGCCATGTAAAGATATCACTAGAAAACAGCTTACAAGCCAGGAAGTGAGTCCTCGCTGAGAACCTAATCTGCCCACAAATTTATCTTGGGCTTCCAACCTCCAGAACTGTGAGAAACAAATTCCCATTGTTTAAGCCACTCAGTCTATGGTATTTTGTTATAGCAAAGCTAAGATACCACCATTTTGTCTGCTGTGTTATTGCTCCCATTATTTTCTTATTAGTTCTATTGTTAATTTGCTAAAGATTTAATTCCATTTTTGTTTGTATATAGAACTCATTTGTAGTAGAAAAACCTATAGAAAAGAGAAGGTGATACAGAATGTCCAGATAATTTTACACAGTGGCAACACTATAGGTCAGTTAAAGATTTAAGTGGGTATATCCACCAAAATAGGTATTAATTGTCTTTAAGACCAAACACTAGGTTTTATTTATACAAAATGAGAGAAATTGAGAGAATTTTTCAAAACAACACTGATTAGAATTGTCAGTTGGTACAAGGTAAGTTAGATGTTTGGAATCACTTAAATCAGTTAAAATAATACAAAAAATTGTAAAACATGAAAATTATTTCATTGTGTAATTTTCATTTTGATGATATTTGCTTTAAGCTGACTTGCCAAGTAGATAAAATAGATAAGTTGCTTCAGGTTGGAGGGTAAAACTTCGTGATTGTTGGGCCAAATTTTACAGATGCCTATTGTCCATACTGTTGGAGAAAGATTTGAACCTTCGTTCTTCTTTTCCTTTCTGTTTTCTACTTTTCACCTATTGCTTTGACTCTGTTAAACAGAGAAGACATTTTTTAAATGATAAAATTTAGAAGTCCACGACATTATTTGCTCTTAATAATTATATAATGTTTATGCAAAAATTTATATGCAGTTATAAAATATAAATATAACATTAAATATAAAATATATTTTATAAATATATTTATAAAATAATATAAAATATAAAAAACTCAACAGTTTTACTAAACTGTTTACTATTTACTAGTCAGAGGAAATAAATTATACCTTAAATGGGATAGTCTGTGGTATGAATATATCTGCTTCTTAAAAGTTTAATGTAGTTTTAAATGGTTTATATTCATAAGTTATTCAAGTCCATTTCTCTAGACAGTGCATTTAAACATGCTAAATTTACATGTCCGTTTCACCTTCAGTAGCTGTACTAATAGTCGTACCTCCCAAAAATATGATTTCATTTCACCAGATTTTCAGTATGGAGAGAGAGAGAATAGAGAAGAGATATTAAGTGGGAAGTGGTTCAGTTCTGAAATAAGAAAATAAATGTACTAGTCATGGGTATTGGGTCCCAAGCTGTACCTAATTTGCTTAAGGAGTAAACAACCAATGTGAAATGTTGTATAAAGTTCATACCCATTATTCATTTCTGGAGAAATATATTGTATTAACTTGCTAAAGATGCCATAACAAATACCACAGATGGGATGGGCTAAATAGCAGAAATTAATATTTTCACAATTCCGGAGACTAGAAGTCAAGAACAAGGTGTTGACAGGGTTGATTTCATTCTGAGGCCTCTCTCCTTGTCTTGTAGATAGCTGTCTTTTCCCTTTGTCTTCACATGGTCTTTCCTCTGTGTGTGTTTGTGTCCTCTCCAATTCTTATAAGGACATGAATCATATTGTATTAGGGCCCACTCCTATGATCTCACTTTACTTTAATCACCTCTTTAAAGGTCCTACCTCCAAATACAATCATATTTTGAGGCACCAAAGGTTCGGACTTCAATGTACAAATTTGCAGAGGTAACAACTCAATCAATGACATTGGTATTCTAGTGACAGTGGGCCAATACATTAAATAGCACTCATTATTGAATAGACACTGAAATCACTGCTACTTAGAATGGGTTTTATTTTCAGTGAGAGAGGATTTGAGAAGTTGTTTCAGTAGGGATTTAGCACAGGAAACTGAAATCATACTAAGATTTTAAGGGGCACATTAGGGGAATTCAGTGCTCAAACTGGAAGTGGGCATCAAAGTCAAGGTTATCAATGGAGGTTTCTAATGAAATATATTAGGTACACTCCACTAGAAAATTCTACATTCCCTACTCTCTTTGAGACAGGTTCTCTCTACTTTGGGCCTTCAATGTCACTGCTCTGAGACAGTATTCTTCAGTTCCTAGAATCCCTATTGTGGACAGTTTTTATATTTGATCTTTTTCTTGAAGGTCTTTCTAATTTTGAGAATGTTCTTCTAGGAAAGACTTGAGATGAGAATTAGTTTTATTTTTCTACCCAGAAAGTCCTGGTCCTTGAAGGGTGTTCATAAAATCCTTATGATACCTTCTGTGTAGCTGAAAGTTTCAATGAAGCACTGCCTTAAATCTTTCTAAGTTCTTAACAGAATGTCTTACAGTGATGTCCTTAGGATTTTTACACTAAGACCTTGAAGTGCCATAAAATTTATATTTGCCTTGAGGACCCCCTCTCCCTTTTTTCTTTGAATGTCTTTTTCTATGTAGAGAGAATAGAGAATAAGACTTTTAGTTTTGATCCCCCTAAGTCTTGAGTTGGAAATATTTCCTCCATATTTTTCTTGAAAAGTGGAGTTTCTTTTGTAGGTTATATTTATCTTCTTGTGTTTTATCCTAGGAAGCATGAAGAAACCAATTTTTACTTTCTATATTCTGCTTAGAAATATACCCATGCAAATCCATGACTTTGTTAGGTATGCTATTTTCTGTATTACCACAAGCAACCATTTTGCCAAACTTTTGGCCATAATGTAATGAAGGTTTCCTTTTCTCCAGCCTCCAGTAACATTTCTTTAGTGTCCTTCAAACTCTCATTGTTTTCTCAGGCTGTTTCCAAGCTTTTAGTACTAATTTCCTCAAGACCTTTATGCTGTGCCAGCTACACAGTCCCAAAGCCAATGCTACATGACAGGTTTTTGTTACGGTATCACACCAGTTCCAGCACTAAATTCTATTTTGGTTCATCTCTGCTCCATGATGCCTGTGGCCTTTGCCCAAATGCCTCTACAGGCTGGGGGCTGAGATAGTTGAACAGTACCCTGTACCTGTTTCTGCTCTCCATAAAGCATGGCTAGTTGCGCTTCCTCACAGTATGGCAAGGGAGTCAGCTTTCTACTATGACTTGTGCTTCAAAAGGAATGTAACAGAAACTTGCAGTCCTCTTAAAGGGTAGACTCAAAAGAGTTTGAAACCACTTTTGCCACATTGGTTGAAAAAGCCACAGATCATCCCAGATTCAAGTGGAAAAAATACAAGCTGTGTCATTTGGTATGATATTTGTCAAAGAATTTAATCTGCTATTTATGATGGCTCAGATGCATAGATGAGAAAGCTCTTGTTTCAATTATCACTTTTACCAATACCGCCACTTGACAGCCATCAACATGAAATATTAAGTCTGGCTACAGTGGAGAATGGGAATAATTAAGAAGTCTAAGAGAGCTCCTTAGTGTCCATCATAGGCAAGGGATTAAATGGCGTTTATTGGCATTTATGGGATACTTGGGAGAAGAAATTTTAATTTTACAGGTAAACTGAAACAACACACACACACAAAAAAGAACCCACCAGGTTTATGTGCACTCAATATATAATTGAGTATGTGTGACAAATCAGCTTCTCAGGAAAATAAGAGCAAATTACTTTCAGTCATCTCATTTATGAAATTTACTCTACATTTTCCAATATCATTCATTTGGCAAATATTCATCAGATGTCTACTCCCAGGAAGATACTTCTATTCCATGTGTTGGAAATACGTCACTAACCAAAAAAGAGCCAGTTCCTACCCTTGTGGATTCTGTTCTAAAAAGAGAAACAGATAATAAGCAAATGGTGAGAAATACCATAAAGAAAAATTAAACAGAGTACAGGGCAAAAAGAATGACATGAGGCAAGTGGGAGTTGAGACGTTATTTTAAATAGGTTGGAAGAAAAGCTGATTTTCTTCCTATTTAACATCACGTGAAGCAACCAATCAAGTCAACTTTTTTTTTATTATTATTTAAGAGTTATTTAAGAGTCCTGTAGACAGAGTTAAATCTAGAAACTTTGTCAGGAATTTGTTATTTTCTAATACTAGAAGGATACTCTAAACTGGAGAAAACTTTTAATTGAAAAAAAAGTTATATAAATCACATATAAAAGTTACTGTTCTTTTCCTCAGTAAAAAAGCAAAAACCTTATTTAGAAACAAAAACGTTATTACCTCTTCAACTCAAGCTTTAAGCCTAGATCTAGTTATATTTTTTCTCCCTATTTCACAGAAAATACAATCCTTTTAAATAATGATTATAGCTTATGTCATTATACTTCTCAGTTTCAAAATTTCAGTAAAATGCATTGTTTTACTCCCTGACTCCACAGTATGCTGATACAGATGACTTTCATTAAAGGCATAGAAAAAGAAAGCAGGACTGTACTTTCAGGAATGTGATAGAAAATTTATAAAATGAATTATATGTGAGGAAATATTGTCCCTGTATATATTTAGTGATGTATTAATAAAGTGTCAGTCTTTGTTCTTGAAAGAAGTATTTCAAAGAGAGTATAAGTGTTAAAAATGCAAAGAAAGAAAAGAATACATATGCAGTGACTCAGTTTTTAATTTCTTCATGTGTATGCACATATACACTTGTGTTAGAGAGTATAATATTTCAGGTATTTGAGGGAATTTGAAAAATAAAATACTATTTGTATTAGTTTTCCCTGCTGATGTAACAGATTACCACAAACTTAGTGACTTAAAGCAACCTAAATCAATTTTCTTTCAGTTTTGGAGGTCAGAAATCCAAAATCAGTCTCAGTGGGGTAAAATCAAGAGCTCAACTACTTTCCTTTTTGAGGCTCTAGGCGATAATCCCTTTCCAACCTTTTTCCAGCTTCTAGAGGCAGCTGACATTCCTTAGCTCATGGTCCCTTACAGCATTCGCATCACTCTGACCTCTGCTTTTGTCATCATATCTCCATCTCTAACTCTGATGCTCCTGCCTCTTTTTTATAGGGATCCTTATGATTACATTGATAGCCATATGATTACAAATAACCAGGCTAATCTCCCCATCTCAAGATCCTTAAAGTAATCACATCAGCAAAGTTCCTTTTGTTATGTAGGGTAACTTATTTACAGGTCCTGGGGATTCCAACATGGATATCTTTAAGAGGCCAGTGTTCAGGCTACCACGTAATACTATTAATGCAAATTCACATGTTTCCTTCCAAGTATTTCTGCTGGTTACTAGAAATATTAAAAGTATAACTACATGTTTAAATGTGGATATTTTGTGCAATTGTAGCTTATGTGTTTTGCAAATGGCTCTATAATACATGTAAATAAGAAATGGCATTACTTTTACCTAACTGTAAGAGAGCAGTAGGATTTTTCTATTACTGTTTAGAGTGGTTCAGAAAGGGAAAATAAGCCATTAGTTTTTTTCCCAAGACATTCACCACTGGCAGTATATTAAGACATCCTATGGGAAATGTTTACTTTTATATACAGTACTGACTCTCAAGTGACAATACTTTTGTTAGAATTCAAAATCGAATATAGTTCCCCAAATTTATTCCTTATTTGAAATAAGAAAAACATATTAGATTATTCTTCTCTTCCTACTAATGATAAATTAGTTATGAAAAATCACGTTTTCAAAAGGAACAAAATTTAATCAAAATAATTATGGCTCACTGGAATATAAATCATATTTAATTGTTCAGTTAAAAATATAACTGCTATATTTTATTTTGAAATCAAGGTAGACTAAAAGTTTCATTCATTTTATAACTTTCCATGAAAGACTTTGAAACATAAAAATGAAGGGAGAAACTAACAGTCTCTGCTGAAACTATAATTCCGGTCCTCTCAGTCCCACCTCAGGTACCATTATTTGTAAGGCTATATTTATGCAGATACTGTTTTAGTAAGTCCAGGCACTATGACAAAATACCATAGATTGGGTGGCTTCAACAACAAATATTTATTTCTCACATTTCTGGAGGCTGGGTAGTGTAAGATCAAGGTGCAATCAGATCTGGCATCTGTATGGTTTGCAGTCTGCTGTCTTCTTGATGCATCCTCACAGGGTGGAAAGTTGATAGAGTGATCGTCTCTCTTGTGTCTCTTCTTTTTTAAGTAAGATGCCTTTAATTAATTTTTTTTTCCTGGCCATGCCACATGGCATGCAGGACCTTAGTTCCCTGACCAGGGATCAAACCCATGTCCCCTGTATTGGAAGCACAGAGTCTTAACCGCTGGACTACCAGGGAATTCCCTTGTGTCTCTTCTTATACAGGCACTAATCCTATTCATAAGGGCTGCACCCCGCTGGCCTAATTACCTCCCAAAGCCCCATCTCCAAATCTCACTGGGGATTTAGACTTCATCATATGAATTTTAGGAGGTCACAAACGTTAAGTCCAGAGCAGATACTGTTTTCAACAACTTTACATCGACCTGGGAAGAGGAAAACAACCTGAAATCATAGAAAACTTTGTAATATTATTTGAATCACAGGTTAAGCTATATTATATTTATTTTTTGATAAGCCAAAAACAGTTGAATGTAGACAGCTTCCTAAAGTTCACCTGAATGCAATACGAGGAAAAAAAAGAGATGTGAGCAAAGCATCCCACATAAATTAGAATATAATTTCCCAGTTCCCTGCTGAACTCCTTCTCCTATTTTTCAAAAAATCTATTGCAAATCTTCCTGATAATATAAAGCCTAATAATGAAAGCAGTACAATATTTCCTAAAGAATCAAGGAATCATAAACACTGCTAGGGAAATTGATATTTTTTTTTATGAAAGAAAATCATATTGTATATTTCACAAGTTATATGTTACACAACATATTTTTCTTCCAAATGGATCAAAGGGCAAATGTAAAAAATTTTTGAATAAAACATAAAAATAGGAATTATTTCTCTATTTACAAAAAAAATGGAAAAACTTAGATTAAAAAATCTACATATGTAACTACATAAAAACATACATTAAAAATACCATAAGCAGTATTAAAAGAAAAATAGCATATAATGTGCTAAAACATGACCAACAAAAGTTAATAAAATTAATCCTTAAAATCTTATGAATATCAATAAGGAAATATTAATAATCATAAATAAATGAAGCATCTTATATCCAATGAGTAACAAGTTAGTATCTAAGTATGTTTTTTTTCAAGTTGGCAGAAGTCACTGATGGGTAACACACATTAAAATGCAAATAACTGACCATAAGAAAAGAATTCTTGGTAATAAATGAAATGCAAATTAAAACATGAATATATAAAGATTTTTTAAATCTTCAATAAATAACATTGTTTTATTTAACTTTCATAAAGTTTACATTGTAAGAAGAAGGTGAGAAGCAACTTTGCTCATAATAAAACTGTGATGTTCCTAATAGAATATCAACACTTTTTCTTACGGTATGTACTCAAGACCACACCACAGCTGCAAAATAGTAACCAATCCTTTCTCCACAGTTATTGCTGATTTCTTACTAAGGACATCTAAAGCCTTGCTTTAGTCTGCCCACCTCCTTAACAAAAATAACTAAGACAGTCAACTTGTGAGCTGTTCCCCCTTCTTGACAGCATCTAAAATAGCGCTTATGTCCTTGATTATTTACTAGAACCACTCAACTCATATGCAAACTCTACAAAACCCCTCTCTTTATTAATCTTTTTCAGAGATGCCACAGGGTTCCTCTGCAAGCTAAATGTATTTAATTTAGTTCAGCTGCAAGAGTGTTCCAATGGCTTTGCCTGGTGGGCTTCTGTATTAGGTGTTCTTTTTGTACCTTTATTTTCATGAGATGAATATTTACCACCTTTACATTATGTAAATATTCAGGAAGGGAAGGGAATGGGAAAAAACTTTAAGGATTTAAATCTAACTGTTTTTTTCTTGTAAAATTAAATAGTATATATCTGAGGTAATTAAGGCAAAAAAAATCATTGTTGAACATGCGAGACCTGGATGATGGAGCTAATAGAGTTTGTCACAGTGTTCTTTGTACTTTTCAATACTTTTGAATTAATCCTTAATATACTGATAATGGGCAATATGCTTTATTCCACTTTACCTGTAAACTTAAAAAACAGTTTATTTCGAGAAAGAAAGGAGGTGCCTATACCACAATAGCTATTTTTTAGTTGTCTGGTTATTATGAGGTGACCTGGGTCAAAATTTCACACCACAAGGGAAATTATAGCCAGTTGTTAACTGGCAGAACACTTTAGATCCTCACTCTTAAGAGTGAATTTGAGATCCACATAAACTTGCATAAATGGTAGAGCAAGGCAAAGCTGAGAACTGTATTAAAAGAATATAGAGACATCAATACAAAGACCATGCCTGGCACATAGCAAGCATGTAGGAAGTACTTCAGAGGAAGGCTTGAAGGAGTAGAAAAAGAGACATTATTAGAAAGGAGAGAGAGTGACTGATTAAGTGATGCATGCTGATAGAGCAGTATCATTTGGAGGTGTTGCTGAGAAAACAGCAAAGCAAGTCCATCCAAAGAGCACCAGTGGATTCAGTATACAGTGAAGAGACAGACAGAGTTTTTCTATGATAAATGAGGATCATTTTTCCATGATGGCTTATTTTGCAACTCTTATGATTGTTTACAGTTTTCATTATTTTCCTTGAGATTCCCCACCAAACCATCCCTCTTTAATTTTTGATATGAACTGCATCATTCTTATTTCTTTGTGCATTGCAAGAGCCTCAATACCCCAATGTGGTAAGATAAGCATGCCTGTAGCGTTGATATGAGTTTGAATTAGTACAATCTTTCTAAAAAGTTGATTAGCCAATTGTAAGTCCATTTCAAGATAATAGAAGAATACCAAATATGAGCCAAGAATTATGTGCAGGTATATGATATGAAGTAATATACATAATAATAAAACTTTGTGAATTACCTAAAAATTAGATTTAGGGCACTATTTACAAAACAGCAAAATGCAATATTATAAGTCATTATGTATGTCATATTCATCTATAATTATTTTAGATTGTTGAGAATAGAATAGCCATATTAAAGTGTTGGGATTATAGATTATATTATTTCTTCATGTGTTTTCTGTATTTTGTAATTATGCTATAGTGAATAACATTTTATTTATAGCATTATCAATGCATTTTTAAAAGTTATTTATTATTATGGGTTGAATTGTGCTCCCCCAAAATTCATATAGTGAAGCCCTAACCACCAGTTCCTTAGAATATAACTGTATTTGGAGATAAGGCCCTTAAAGAGATAGTTAAAATGAAGCATTAGGGTGGGCCCTAATCTGGTCTGACTGTTGTCCTAATAAGAAGAGAACATTAGGACATACAAAGAGAGACAGTAAGGATAAGTGTAAACAGAGTAAAGACCACATGAAGATGCAGAGTGAAGGTGGATGACTCAAGCCAATGAGAGAGGTCTCAGGAGAAACCAACCCTACTGCCATCTCCAGAGCTATGAGAAAATATATTTCTCTAGTTTAAGCCACCCACTCTGCGATAATTTGTTATGACAGCCTAACAAACTAATACACATATGAACCTTTATTAACACGAAAAACATTCATATATTAAAATATAGATCAAAATAAATATACACATATTTATTAAGCACACACAAAGATGTATAGTTAAAGAAATATAATACAGCCAACATAATGCAGCAGGAAACAAATGAAAATTTCTCTGAAAATTTTTCGGGTCACTGAAAGAAACTAGTAAATTAAGGTGCAGATATTTTGACTAATTTGTTAAGGAAAACCAAATTCATTTCCCACATGATACTTAAACCTTAGTTTTAAAGGTTTTTTTGGAATAAATTTATAGTAAATCTATTTTATTTACCTATCATCAGCATTTATGCTGCTTTTAGATTTTGAGCATGCTTTACTTTTCTTTTACCTTTGTCTTCATCACATAGATTTCAGATAATTCATTTTGAATATTAATGCTAAGTATTTGGTGGGGAAAAATCAGTTCTGTGAAGCACTAACTTATTTAATTTAAAAAATTTACTCAATATATGGTTGAATTATAACTTCCTGTAGGACAGTGCAAAAAATAATATCTTAGAAAAACTTAATTTAAATATTTATTATATATTTAATTATACAATCAAAATATAAATATAACTGAAATACAAGTTTCAAAAATAAAGATGAAAACAATTTTCTTCTTACTATCATCTTTGCTGCCAGTCCCCATACCTGCTCTACCTACCCTGTTGTTTGGGTATGAATCCATCATGTACATTTTCTAGACATCTGCTTACATAAATCATGTATATCCAGGAAGGCATCGTATTTTTTTTTTTTTTTTTGTCCAATCCCAATCCAGTCTCTGTTTTGGAAGACCCACTTTAAAGAAGATCCTGAAAACTTTATGACTATCTCAATCTTGACGTGCCCCTTCCAACACCATAGTAAGAATCTGTCATGGTACTTGGTCTCAGTTATTATAGTTAGCAATATACTTGACTTTAACAGGGTTTTTGTGTTTTTCAGGGAAGAGGTGTTCCTTTCAGGGCATCAACAGTCAACAATCTGTATGGCCAGTGATATGCAGTGAAAACCTCTTTGCCATCATGGCCTGAGATGTTCACCTCAGAAACACAGACTCCTCAGGTTTTTGAACCTACCACTCAGGGATTTCCCCAGTCACTGCAGGAAAGTATGTTGTTCTTTTTTTTAATGTTTTGTATTTTGTATACAATTTTTAAAGGTTACTTTCCATTTACAGTTATTCCAAAATATTGGTTATATTCCCCATATTGTATGATACATCCTTGAGCCTATCTTACACCCAGTAGTTTGCACTTCCCACTCCCCTACCCTGATATTGCCCCTCTGCACCCACTGATAACCACTAGTTTATTCTCTATATCTGTGAGTCTGCTTCCTTTTTGTTTTATTCACTACTTTATTGTATTTTTTAGATTCCACATATAAGTGATACCATACAGTATTTGTTTTTCTCTGTTTAACTTATTTCACTTAGCATAATGCCCTCCAAGTCCATTCATGTTGCTGCATATGGCAAAATTTCATTCTTTTTATGACTGAGTAGTATTCCACTGTGTGTTTGTGGGTATGTATGTGTGTGTATATATATATATATATATATATATATATATATATATATATATATATATATATATATATATATATATATATATATATATACCACATCTTCTTTATCCATTCATCTGTTGATGGACACAGGTTGCTTCCATATTTTGGCCATTGTAAATAATGTTGCTATGAACACTGGGGTGCATGTATCTTTTCAAATTATAGTTTTTGTTTTTTTTTCAAATACATACCCAGGAGTGGAAGTGCTGGGTCATATGGTAGTTCTATTTTTAATTTTGAGAATCCTCCCTACTGTTTTCCATAGTGGATGCACCAATTTATATTCAAGGGTGTATGTCTTGCATTGGCTCTTGTCTCTAATTTATTTTTGTCAACCTCCTCCAATGTGAAGTTCATTTGTACTTTTAGGAATAAAGAAAAAAATTTTTTAGAAATTCTTTGATTATCTAAACAACCTTGAAATTTTTAATTCTTGGTGGAAACCTGCTCATTACTCACAACCCTATATTTTGTTCTTGTCTGTCCTCACTATCTTTGTTGTGAATCTAAAGAACAAGTTCATAGGAAGAGGTTAAGTGGAGACCACAAGAAATTTATCTTCAACACAGTTTCAAGGGCCAATGTATCCAGTAAATCCCCTCATATCAGTATTACTGTAGCATTTTGCTTTGAATCCCATATCAAAACTTGTGAGAACATTCCTTAATCTTGTCTTATTTTGTTGCTGGGAGTCTGGTTCTAGGAGATATCTCCTCTGTACACTTTCTGTCTTCTGGGACTCAGAGCCTGTTGTGTTTGGAATTTAAGATAACAATCCTCTAGTTAGGGATCCCAAGACATGAGGTAATAAACAGAATATTAAGCCAACTATTGCCAAACTCTCAGAGGTATGATTCAGTATAAGTGTGCATTCCTTGTGGACTAGACTTGTGCTCATTACATATATTCACATTATAACCTACATTTGTGTGTACATTTTTCTATACATCATAATTCACAAGGGTAAATTAAGTTCTTAGTGACTACTTTGAGGAATTTCTGGTATAAACATTTTTTCCCCCATTTGAAGACATATTAGAACAAAAAGGGAATCAAACATCCAATCGTTCTTGTATTTGCCTTGGTATGAACAAAGCTTAAAAAATGCAGATTCCAAAATTGCTTTCTTATAAGATTGTCCAAAACAAAATTTTTAAAATGTGAAAAAGTTATAATCTTTATCTCATTATTCCTCTTCTCCCATCTAATGTTCCTTTATTTCCCTCTGCTCCTACTCATTTTTTTGTTGTTGTTGTGCAGTACGCAGGCCTCTCACTGTTGTGGCCTCTCTCACTGCTGTGGAGCACAGGCTCCGGATGCACAGACTCAGCAGTCATGGCTCGCAGGCTTAGCCACTCCACGGCATGTGGAATCGTCCCAGACCGGGGCACGAACCCATGTCCCCTGCATCAGCAGGCGGACTCCCAACCACTGCACCACCAGGGAAGCCCCCTTTTCGCCTACTCTTCATTTTGAGCTGCTTCCATTCCCTCCTGCGTGCCCAGGAGATCCCCAAATCTCAATTTTCTATTGAAGCAAAACCCCAGCAGAATAGGAAAAATCAGTCAGAAATTATAAGGTCTGGTCTCAACTAATAGCCTTTGTGAAAGACTTTCTAAAGCCTAAATAAGGCAGAAATTTAGACTAGTTCTAGAAATACAATCCTAGGTCTCCCAGTTCTACATTTATTAGTTTGTATATAGTGGGGTTGTCAGATGCAAATACTGAGATGAGAAAGACAAGAATAGGAAGAACTTGATCATATGTTAAGATACCTCACACTGCATTGTATAGAAAACCAGAAGATTTTAGGAAAGTTGTAGATGTTGGGTTGTTTTTTTTTTTTTTTTTTTGGAGGCTATCATCCCTGAAGTCTTTTCTGTGAAACTAGATTAGTTTATAATTCAGTTCTATATATCAGCGATCAGCAAACTTTTTCTGTAAAGATCCAGATAGTAAATAACTTAGGGTTTATTGGCCATCTGGTCTCTTTTGCAAATACTAAGCTCTGCCATTTTAGAGTGAAGGCAGACACAGGCAAAACAAACGAATGTGTATGGCAGAATTCCAATAAAAATCTGTTTACAAAAAATGTATTAAGTATAGTTGGAAGACCTCGGTTCCAAGCAAAGAAAGGATGTGCACATTGGAGACTTCAGGGATAGGCTAAGTAGACAGCATTCAGAAGTATGTTTTGAAGTAGATGTGATGCATTCTCCCCTCACTTTTTGTAAATGGTCTTTACATAAGATTTAATATGCAACAAACACTAGAATGGAAAACAACACCATTGCCAGATTTTCAACCCTTGGCTGAATGTTTTGAAGAAAGTTTAGAACAAAAGGAACATAAGACACAAAATAAATTGATGACCTTGTAGATAAAATAACTAGATGTTCCCAGTCTAGTCCTTGAACATCAGAGTAGGGAATCTCTTGGTAAAGACACTTGGAGATATTGCAAACTAAAGGGACATTGAAAAATCAGCTATCTTGCATTAGCCAAGACACTGAGGGAAAATGAGTATGAAAAATTAACATCCTCCAAGTGGAAAGAAAGTACCCAATTTCCCATTTTACCCTTAAATTCATAAGGGTAATTTTTTCCTAACTATAAAGGACTTGAAAATTTTGACTGATGCAGACACATTCAACATTAAACCTTCCCATTGTTACAACTTCTTCCCTGTAGTCAACAAATTAATCTGGTCATGAGAATCTCCACAACTGTCCAGAATTCCTTACCTCCTTGCTTATCATTCAGATCTTTACCCAAGGAACATTATTTTTCCTTTGTGACACACAAGGCCTAATTTAACAGGAAGGAATCTACTGTGCAAATGTGCAGAGAAAATTCCCATATTAAATCTCCACTGATGATCTCTTACCTAAAATCCCTGAGGAGTGCCTATTCAAAATGAGATCACAGACCATTGGGATATTGACTTACTGGTACTCTTGTTCCTACATCATGATGAAAACAAAGATTTCAAGGAGTTCCTGGGTTCTTGTTCACAGAATTTCTACTAATATTAGTAGGATTATTGGACCTACAACAGTAAAGATTCTGGTGCTTCCAAGTATGCACAATATCTTCTTAAACGACATAACCTAATAGATAAAAGATTCATCATACCTCAGGTTAGTTCTTGGTATATTATGATTATTCAGTCAAAAGCCCAATGAATGTGGATATAGATTTGTTCAGGACTTGAAGCCCATAAATAGAGTAGTCATTTTCTCTTTTCCTTTAGAAGCAAACCTAAATACTTCATTTTTTTCAGTGTTTCATGAGGCTACATACTTCATAGTGTATATATGCTGCCTTCATTAATGTCCCTTAAATAAGTTATTTGATAGTGATTTGGGTTTTTTTTTTTCCTGGAAAAAATCAACTGTATATACCTGGACAGTTAGGTCCCAGGGGTTTGCTGAGGCACCCTTCTGACTACAATCTCCATCAGACATTATGGACCAAGAGGATTTAATATAGGTCAGACATTTAGAGGATCAATCAAAAGGTTTTTTTGTTTATTTTTATTTTAAATTAGATATGTCATAAAAATGACTTTCTTTGAAAGTTAGAGAAAGAGATTGTTTTTTTAATTTGTTTGTCTTGTTTTGTTTTGTTTGTTTTCATCAATTCCTCCCAATTGAGGATGTAGACTAGTACATTCCTGGGCATCACATTTCTAGGGAATAATTTATATTATCTTAGAAAACCTGGCTCACAGGAAATTGGGTATCCACACAATATCAGAAAGGGATACAAGACTGAGATTTTCTCCCCACAGCATGAGAGGAAACACTACAAGAGAGCATGGGAGAAGTGTGGGGTTAGATTGCTGGATTCCAGCAAATGGTGTGTACATATGAATAAGCCAGCTTGTGGAAGATGGCCTGCAGTCTAGGGAACTGTTATGTCTGGGACACAGAAATCAGGTTCATTTTTAACTGCAGGGGTGAGGGAAAGTAGATTTTGATTTTCCCTGAGAAAATGGATGGTCCCTCCACCAATGGTTTAGACTTCAGAAAGAGGAAGGCAGCAGACTTTGGGTTGAGAGAGGAAGAGATTTTTTTCCTATCCCTGAAGATAAAAGGCAAGTGAGCTTGGACCATGTTACTCTATGGATATCAATAAGTCCTTCATAGTATGGAGTTCAGCAAGTGGCTCTAGTATCCATTATGGGCTGATAGCTCTAACAATAACTACTTATTCCCTTAAGATGACAATTTATCATTTATTCCTAATTTTTATTTGGCTGTTTGTTTGTTCATCTGTTTTTAAATTACAATCCAGCACTGGCTGAGTTTTTAGGAACTGAGCGATGAGAGAGATGGTTTATGACTAGTCTTAGAGAAAATCATCATGGAGGTAAATGGTAAAGACTTGAGAATTTAAAACATAGCAAGAACTGATCAGTAGAAGATGGGAATAGTCATAATATGGAGTACCCTGCTGCTTGGTTGATGTGAATCAATAAGGATAATATGTGAAATAGATAAGCATTATTTCTGAAGTCCAAGAAAACACCGGAGAAGGGTAATGGGAAAAGACTGGACTTCTCAAAGTGGATGGATGTTTGCCACACAGTTGTTCCTCATGTGTGCAAATTTTGAATATGTGACTTATTAGAAATGGAAGATATGTAAACTGGTAATTCAGAAATATTTGTGTGGCATCGTTGAGAATTAGCTTGATGACAAAAATCAAGAAACTGGTTCTCATTTGAACAGAACTTATTTCCCTTCTCTCCCATTAGTGTAGATTATAAGATGAATATTGAATGGCCCTGAATGGTATAATTATAGGTTTAATTTTGTAATTTTCAGGTAGTTTTGAATTGTATGAAATGTTTAGTAGCACACTGAATAATATACTCTGCATCCTCCTTTGGATATGTCAAATATATTTTACAAAGTTATTGTAGCATAATTACATATTTTATAATGTATTCCCACTCTGTTTATGCATGCAGTTTAAACTGGTCTACACATTGACACATTTACAATCTGAATATTTAAGCACAACTACACAAACATACAAAACACAATTCAAACAATGATTAGGATTTTATGGAAGAAAATTATTTAAACAGAAATTTACTCTGAGAGACCTTCAAGAAGGTGGAAGAGTAAGAAGTGTAGATCACCTTCCTCCCCACAGATACATCAGAAATACATCTACATGTGGAACAACTCCTGCAGAACACCTACTGAACGCTGGCAGAGGACCTCAGACCTCCCCAAAGGCAAGAAATCCGCACGTACCTGGGTAGGGTAAAAGAAAAAAACAGAGACAAAAGAATAGAGAGGGGACCTGCACAAGTGGGAGGGAGCTGTGAAGGAGGAAAGGTTTCCAAACACTAGAAGCCCCTTCGTGGGCAGAGACTGTGGGTACCGGAGGGGTGGGGGAGTTTTGGAGCCACAGAGGAGAGCAGAGCCACAATGGTGCAGAGGGCAAAGCGGAGAGATTCCCCAACAGAGGATTGGTGCCGACCAGCACTCACCAGCCCGAGAGGATTGTCTGCTCACCCGCCGGGGTGGGCGGGGCTGGGAGCTGAGGCTTGGGCTTCAGTCAGATCGCAGGGAGAGGACTGGGGTTGGCAGAGTGAACACAGCCTGAAGGGGCTAGTGCACCACAGATGGCCAGGAGGGAGTCCGGGAAAAGCTCTGGAGCTTCCAAAGAGGCAAGAGACCTTTGTTTCAGGGTGCACGAGGAGAGGGTATTCAGAGCGCCGCCTAAATGAGCTCCAGAGACGGGCACAAGCCACGGCTATCAGCAGGGACTCCAGAGATGAGCATGAGACGCTAAGGCTGCTGCAGCCGCCACCAAGAAGCCTGTGTGCAAGCACACGTCACTATCCACACCTCTCCTCCCGGGAGCCTGTGCAGCCCGCCACTGCCACTGTCCGGGGATCCAGGGACAACTTCCCCAGGAGAACGAACGGGAAGGGAAAAACAACAAATAACATACAAGGGAATTCTCATAAGGTTAACAGCTTATCTTTCAGCAGAAACTCTGCAAGCCAGAAGGGAGTGGCAGGACATATTTAAGGTGATGAAAGGGAAAAATCTACAAGCAAGATTGCTCTACCCAGCAAGGATCTCATTCACATTTGATGGAGAAATTAAAACCTTTACAGACAAGCAAAATCTAAGAGAATTCAGCACCACCAAACCAGCTTTACAACAAATGCTAAAGGAACTTCTCAAGGCAGGAAACACAAGAGGAGGAAAAGACTTACAATAACAAACCCAAAACACTTAAGAAAATGGTAATAGGAACATGCATATCAATAATTACCTTAAGTGTAAATGGATTAAATGCTCCAACCAAAAGACACAGACAGGCTGAATGGATACAAAAATAAGACCCATATATATGTTGTCTACAAGTGACCCACTACAGACCTAGGGACACATACAGACTGAAAGTGAGGGGATGGAAAAATACATTCCATGCAAATGGAAATCAAAAGAGCTGGAGTAGTAATACTCATATCAGATAAAATAAACTTTAAAATAAAGAATGTTACAAGAGACAAGGAAGGACACTACATAACGATAAAGGGATCGATCCAAGAAGAAGATATAACAATTGTAAATATTTATGCACCCAACATAGGAGCACCTCAATACATAAGGCAAATACTAACAGCCATAAAAGGGGAAATCTACAGTAACACAATCATAGTAGGAGACTTTAACACCCCACTTTCACCAATGGACAGATCATCCAAAATGAAAATAAATAAGGAAACACAAGCTTTAAATGATACATTAAACAAGATGGACTTAGTTGATATTTATAGGACATTCCATCCCCAAACAAGAGAATACACTTTCTTCTCACGTGCTCATGGAACATTCTCCAGGATAGATCATATCATGGGTCACAAATCAAGCCTTGGTAAATTTAAGAAAATTGAAATTGTATCAAGTATCTTTTCTGACCACCATGCTATGAGACTAGATATCAATTACAGGAAAAAATCTGTAAAAACTACAAACGCATGGAGGCTAAACAGTTACTGGTTATTAAGTAGTAACACTACTTAATAACCAAGAGATCACTGGTATCACAGAAATATAAATCAATGGAAGAGGTTAGGAAGCCCTGAGATAAACCAATGCAAATATGGTCACCTTATCTTTGATAAATGAAAAAGAATATACAATGGACAAAAGACAGCCTCTTCAATAAGTTGTGCTGAGAAAACTGGACAGCTACATGTAAAAGAATGAAATTGGAACACTTCCTAACACCATACACAAAAATAAACTCAACATTTATTCAAGACCTAAATGTAAGGCCAGACACGATAAAACTCTTAGCGGGAAACATAGGCAGAACACTCTATGACATAAATCACAGCAAGATCCTTTTTGACCCACCTCCTAGAGAAATGGAAATAAAAATAAACAAATGGGACCTAAAGTAACTTAAAAGCTTTTGCACAGCTAAGGAAACCATAAACAAGATCAAAAGACAACCCTCAGAATGGGAGAAAATATTTCCAAATGAAGCAACTGACAAAGGATTACTCTCCAAAATTTACAAGCAGCTCATGTAGCTCAATATCAACCAAACAAACAACCCAATCCAAAAATGGGCAGAAGTCCTAAATAGATATTTCTCCAAGGAAGATATACAGACTGCCAACAAACACATGAAATAATGCTCAACATCACTAATCATTAGAGGAATGCAAATCAAAACTACAGTGAGGTATCCCCTCACACCAGTCAGAATGGTCATCATCAAAAAATCTACAAACAATAAAGGCTGGAGAACGTGTGGATAAAAGGGAACCCTCTTGCACTGTTGACGAGAATGTAACTTGATACAGCCACTATGGAGAACAGTATGGAGGTTCCTTAAAAAACTAAAAATAGAACTACCATACGACCCAGCAATCCCACTATTGGGCATATACCCTGAGAAAACCATAATTCAAAAAGTGTCATGTGCCACAATGTTCATTGCAGCTCTATTTACAATAGCCAGGACATGGAAGCAACCTAGTGTCCACTGACAGATTAATGGATAAAGAACATGTGGCACATATATACAATAGAATTATTACTCATCCATAAAAAGAAATGAAATTGAGTTATTTGTAGTGAAGTGGATGGACCTAGAGTCTGTCATACAGAGTGAAGTAAGTCAGAAAGAGAAAAACAAATACCGTATGCTAACACATATATATGGAATCTAAAAAAAAAAAGAAAAGAAAAAATGGTTCTGAAGAACTTAGGGGCAGGACAGGAATAGAGACACAATTGTAGAGAATGGACTTGAGGACACAGGGAGAGGGAAGGGTAAGCTGGGATGAAGTGAGAGAGTGGCATGGACATATATATACTACCAAATGTAAAATAGATAGCTAGTGGGAAGCAGCCACATAGCAAAGGGAGATCAGCTCCGTGCTTTGTGACCACCTAGAGGGCTGGGATAGGGAGGGTAGAAGGGAGACGCAAGAGGGAGAAGATATGGGGATATATGTATATGTGTAGCTGATTCACTTTGTTGTAAAGCAGAAACTAACACACCATTTTAAAACAATTATACTCCAATAAAGATGTTAAGAAAAAAAAAAGAAATTTACTCTGAAATATTACCTGTGAACTTCTGTCATAATGAACAACAACAATGTTGTACATTTCTTACATATTAGAATTGGGTTGCAGTTTTCACTATAGTTCAGAAATTTCTGTTTGTATTAAGAATTTCTTTCTAATTATATTTTTGTATTTATATTTGTTAGGTGACTGATTTGGTCTATATTTCAGCATGTAATTTTTAGAATAAGTTTAGGTCTTCTGCATGGCAGTTAAATATTTTGACTGAGGAAAAGTCACCTGTCCTGTAATCAAAATGCTTTTAGTTATTTTTTCCCATTATATTTTGATCTTGCAAGTTCGATTTTACTTTTCTTTCAGAACTTTTGTTTTATTTGAATTAGTATACCATTTAAGGTCCTATACATTTATAACATGGAGTCATTCTATTTGTGGTTTTCTCTTACTCCTGGAATTTAATTCTATGGGGTTTAAACTAAAGCCTGGGATATGTAACAGAGTCCTTCCTCCTAGGTAGTGCCTGAAATGTAGTGTTTTTACTCCTAGGTTTTCAGTTGGCTAACATATGTTCTCAGTTTTAACTTTCTCAGCTCTTCCTTTTGAGTGATGACTTGAAGTTTAAAATGGTGCCTGTTATTGAACTCAACTCTTTGGAATATCCCTTCTCTTTGGAATCTTGGTCCTAAAATTATTTGATGCCTTGAAATTTCTCCAGTGCCTTCATTGGAGAACAAAAATATTTTGTTTTTAATGTTTTGACTGGCGTTTTTAATAGTTCTCAATGAAATGGTTAATCTGAAACAAACTGGTTGTCAGAGCTGCTTACAAAACATCTGCCAAATATTTGCAACTGTGATCTTCTCTTCTTTGAGTAATAACCTCTACTGGGGGCTGAGATGGACCTAATGATCTTCTCCAAACAAAGAGAATGCATCAAAAGAGATATGTTTTGTAACTTCTGAGATTAGTTTATAAAAGAGTGTGACTTCCATCATGCTCGTACTCTTTCTCTCTTGCTGACAGTCCCTCTTAGGTGCTCCATACTTGATCTTTCTGATGAAGCCAGTTGCCATGTTAGAAAGAGCCATGTGATTCTTACCAAGTCAAACTTGGGTCTGCTCCCCAGGCACACAGCAAAGCCAATCTATTGACACTGGGTTGTGGTGAAGGAAAGTACAACATTTATTGCAGGGTGCCAAGCAAGGAGAACATGCACCTTGTGCTCAAAAGACCCAAACTGTTCAATGGCTTTCAGGGAAGGGTTTTTAAAGGCAGTGTGAGGGAGAGGGTCATGTGGTACGTGATCAGCTTGTGCAAAATTCTCTGAATGGTTGATGGCAAGATGACATCATGATATTTCAGGAATTTCAATCATCAACTTTCTGACTCCAACCTGTCTGGGGTCTATGTGCTTGTGGTCAGCAGCCCCCATATGATGGGAGTCTGGTTTCTATAAAAACAACTTTAAAAACAACTTAGAAACGTACATCAGACATTCAGGTTGTCAGTTCTTCAGGGAGGATTAAAAGTCCTGTGACTCTGCTATATAGCTGATTTATTGTTTAAATTGTTACCAGTTCTCCTCTCTGACTACTCTGTCTCTGCATATTCTCAGTCCCCTGATCATTAACACATGAACCAGACTTTTTGAAACTCCAAGAAGTTTCAAGAGACTAAAGTTTTTCAGTAAACAAGAGGTGGGGAACCCAAAGAGGTCTGTTACTGAGAAAAACCTTTCTGAGGATTGCTCAGTTTCACAACAGGGAATTGAAGATGAACTAGTCAAGGAACTGAGGATCAGTGAGGAACTGAGGATCTTGGTCCAGCAGTCCACAAGGAATTGAATCTTTCCAAAACCATGTCAGTGAGCTTGGAAGTGGATCTATCCTCAGTCAAGGATTAAGATAACAACACTGGCCAGTACCTTGATTTCAACCTGTGAGAAACCCTGAAACTAAGGATTCAAATCATCCAAACCCAGTTTCTTGACACACAGAAACTGTGAGAACATACATATGTGACATTTTTAGGGTGTTAAATTGTGGAGTAATTTTTTATGCAGCAGTGGATAAGTAATATGCTGATAACCCAATTGTTGGAAGGAAAAAGAGAAATAAAATTTTCAATACCCTTCTTAATTGGTTCAGTCGTGTCCAATAGTTCCCTCTCCCCATGTGTAAGTGATTGTGCACTTGAGGATGTTTGCTTTTTCTTTAATTATTTAAACATTAACTGAGAATAATATTCTTCTTTCATGGTTTTTCCCCCTTAGAATTTTGTGGACATTGTTCTCTTGTCTTGGGACTTTGAAAGCTGATGAGAAGAAATCTGAGGCCATGCTTAGTTCTGCTTCTACCAATCATCAACCCACATAAAATCTTTTCTTTATCTACATTATTAAAAACTTCTTATTTATAAGAACTCTACAGGACAAGTTTTACTGTTGAAAGTTTGTCTATCTCTATCTATCTATCTATCTATCTATCTATCTATCTATCTATCTAACCCTCTATCTACAAATGTTGAATGTTAGTTTGAACTGCACCTACAGTTCTCTTGTCATTCCAGAAAATTTCCTATGTTAAACGTTAGGATACTTTTCTATTTGTTGAGTTCTTCCCACTTTTATTTATCCTTTGAATTTATTGATATTATTATAAGCATTTTGTTTACGTAAAGCTTCCAGCTCTTTCTCATTGATTTAATTTCCTATAATGGTAGTGTTTTGGTTCTCTATTTGTTTTCTAAAACCACCAATGTCTCTTTCATGTCAATCTGTTGTTTATTATCTAATCTTCAACTCTTATTGAATTGAACTTTTGTTTAATTTAAAATGTTTCCAGGTTTAAAGCTTTTGTAAAGAATGTTATTTTCTTCCTCTTTCTGCCTAGCCTGGATTATTTGCATTCTTTTTGTATGCCAGGCAATTTAAACATTTTGTATTTGTTATGTATTTTTAAAATCTTTATTAAGCATAACATCATCACATTTCACCAAATTGTCTATTATTATTGAATTAATTTTCCTTTACTTCCATTTCATCACAGTTAATGCAATTAGATTCTCTCAGCTACATTTTGTGGTTTCTATTCACTTTTATGTACCCTGAGAGTGATAAGCAACTCAACTAAATTTGTGTAAACAAATTTGTGTAAACAACTAAATTTCTTGTAATATTTTTTTTCTATCCTTCCTCTGCTGATTTGTTAAATTCCCTGCACAATGTATTTTTTTCTAGATAATAAAGGAAAATTTGTACTTACTTTTTCTGATTTTAGATTTTTCTCAATATGTATGAAGTCTTGGTGTTTTTGCTTTTTTCATAGAGAGTTCATGTGAAATATTCACTTACTCTGCCTCTCTTTTTCTGCAGATGCTTCTTCCACCAAATTATCAAGAGCAGAAAAAGACATAAGAAAATGTTTTCAGACTTTAGCTACAGATTTGAGGATAATAGTGAATACTTGAAATCTTTTAAAACTCAGCATTAGATCCCATTTTGATGTCATGTGTGTTTGCAGTCTTTTGTAATGACCATTCGGACTTATTCCTCTTTTATCCTCTTACCACAGCTTTTAATTTATACATATTAAACTTGTCAGGTTTCGGTTTGTCATTTTTTTCTTTTAATTTTGTTTAGTTTAATTCATTTAGCTTTTCCTGGTAAACCACATATCACTTTTGAGATTAAGAAAAGAGTAAAACTAAAAACACAACTAACCACAATATCTACAATAAGTACCAAATAGGGATAAACTGCCAAGTTTTAGTGAAAATGCATAAAAGGAAGAATTATTGTCCTCATCACTGAGTGTACTAATCTATCTTATGGTTATAATTTTCACAGAAAAACTAAAACTTAGTGCAGTATTTCTAAATTATTGAGCATTCCATATGATAGACTCTATATTTAAATGTCAATGCTAACACAAACAGATGGAGAGATATACCATGTTCTTGAATTGGAAGAATCAATATTGTGAAAATGACTGTACTACCCAAAGGAATGTCCAGATTCATTGCAATCCTTATCAAATTACCAGTGGCATTTTTTACAGAACTAGAACAAAAAAATCTTAAAATTTGTATGGAGACACAAAAAAACCCAAATAGCCAAAGCAGTCTTGAGGGAAAAAAATGGAGCTGGAGGAATCAGACACCCTGACTTCAGACTATACTACAAAGCTACAGTAATCAAGACAATATGGTACTGGCACAAAAACAGACATATAGATCAATGGAACAGGATAAAAAGCCCAGAGATAAATCCACAAAGCTATGGTCAACTAATCTATGACAAAGGAAGCAAAGATATACAATGGAGAAAAGACAGTCTCTTCAATAAGTGGTGCTGAGGAAACTGGACAACTACATGTAAAAGAATGAAATTAGAACACTTCCTAACACCATACACAAAAACTAAACTCAAAATGGATTAGAGACCTAAATGTAAGACCAGACACTATAAAATTCTTAGAGGAAAACATAGGAAGAACATTCTTTGACATAAATCATAGCAAGATCTTTTTTGGTCTACCTCCTAGAGCAATGAAAATAAAAACAAAAACAAAAGTAAACAAATTAGCAATGTAATGAAACATAAAAGCTTTTGCAAAGCTAAACAAACTACAAATAAGATGAAAAGACAACCCTCAGAATGGGAGAAAATATTTGCAAATGAATCAATGGACAAAAGATTAATATCCAAAATATATAAATAGCTCATGCAGCTCAATATTAAAAAAACAAACAACCCAATCCAAAAATGGGCAGAAGACCTAAATAGACATTTCTCCAAAGAATACATACAGATGGCCAAGAAGCACATGAAAAGCTGCTCAACATCACTAATTATTAGAGAAATGTAAATCAAAGCTACAATGAGGTATCACCTCACACCAATTAGAATGGGCATCATCAGAAAATCTACAAACATCAAATGTTGGAGAGGTTGTGGAGAAAAGGGAACCCTCTTGCACTGTTTGTGGGAATGTAAATTGATACTATGGAGAACAGTATGGAGGTTCCTTAAAAAATTAAAAATAGAATTGCCCTATGACCTAGCAATCCTGCTACTGGGCATATACCCAGAGAAAACCATAATTCAAAAAGATACATGCACCCCAATATTCACTACAGCACTCTTTACAATAGCCAGGTCATGGAAGCAACCTAAATGCCCATCAACAGACAAATGGATAAAGAAGTTGTGGTACATATATACAATGGAATATTACTCAGCCATAAAAAGGAATGAAACTAGGTCATCTGTAGAGATGTGAATGGATCTTGAGACTGTCATACAGAGTGAAGTAAGTCACAAAGATGAACATAAAGATTGTATATTAATGCATATATGTGGAACCTAGAAAAATGGTACAGATGAACTGGTTTCCATGGCAGAAATAGAGACAGAGGTGTAGAGAACAAACATATGGACACCAAGGGGGGAAAGTGGCGGGGGAGGTGGTGGTGGTGGGATGAATTGTGAGATTGGGATTGATGTATATATACTAATATGTATAAAATAGATAAATAATAAGAACCTGCTGTATAAAAAAATAAATTAAATTAAATTAAAAAGAAATGTCAATCCTAATCCATTGGTATTCTGGAATCTAAAACAATATTACATATAAATTAAAATTTTCAAATTTCCATTATTATTAAAGTGTGCATACAAAATGCATATATAAATTAATTTGACATAAAAACTGTCCTTTCAGAACATAACTGTACAATTTCTTCTATTAAAGTTTGGTGATTGATTACTATAATTAGACTGGTGTTCAACAAAAGCTACTTGAACAAATTATGGAAGAAAAGGAAATCATAAGTCAGAATTAACTTGAAAGAAAATTATGATAAAATGAAACTCAACATTTAATTCAAATTTTATAATTGACTGAGTTATTTCATTTGGCAACATTGGATCCTTTCCCAGTAATCAGGAAAGCTTTTCATAAAAAGAGCCAATGAAACTTCAAACAGTGAATAACAATGACTTATTCAAATAGCAATTTGCAAGAGGTATTTTTTTAGGTCAAAACACATCCACCAATGTATCACTGCTCATTTTCATAACAAAGTAAAAAATAGAAGCCCATAATAATAACCCAGTATTTTCTAATTACTCATAGATTAAATAATATATTTATTTGTAAATGAAATATATTTGCATTTTAATTATTTAAAATTGAAATTATAAGTATACTACAGATACTCTCTTATTTAGGATATTCAATAAATAGAAAATATACTTAGTCATGTATTGTAGATAAACTGAACTGGGAACATTGGAGTTTGAACACCATGACCTATTGCCTTTATAGCTATAGTAACAAGTTTATTCTCTGGCAAATGTAGTAGATATTTAATAAATATTGCACAATAGATACTAGTTTAAATAACAGAAGAATAAAGATAAGAAATTTAGTAATAATAAATGTAGAAGCCATTTACTGGACAATTGTATGTTCTGAATTTTTAGTTGAGTACTATAAATATAAACCTATATCTATCATCTATGATTTACATTCTTTCAATAACCTTGAAAGAGGCTTTTATAATGTATATTTTTTAAATGAGGAAACTGAGGCTCCAAGACATTAAGTAACTCACACATAATCACATATTTGTACATGTCAAAATCAGAACTCTAATTGAAATCTGTTTGACCCAAAGTCTGTGTTCTTTTTGTGTACCATGTTATATTTATTTCCAATTGCTCTTTTCTGCTTTCTGGAATTATTAGTTGAGCTTATTTATTCTTAATGCTCCCATTTGTGAGTCAATGTTTTAGTTATTTTAAATTTTTAAGATGTGTGCTATCTGAAAATTATAAAACATGAGAAATCCAATTTCTGATGGAGTTAAAATATAAACACATGCACACACTCACACATATATTTAAGTATATATACATAGTGTTGGGTAACTTTGAATATTCTCTTTAATTTTAGATGCTGGATTACATAATTATCACTCTAGTTAGATTAGAATTTGGATATAAAGTAAAATTCAACCCTGTGATTGTATTCTCAAAGGCATAGTATTACTACAACATGCCATATTGAAAATGCTGCAGTCTGAATTTTAAGCAATTCATCTTGCTGGTGTTCAACATGAATTTGCTTGTTGCAGAACAAATGTTCAGCTAAAACAACAACAATAACAAAAAAACTAAACTAAAGCTTTCACATTAACAAAAATCTCCATGCTGGCTTTTAAAACCAAATTCTTGATTAGGTTCTTGAACATCTTAACAGAAAAAAGGTTAACATGTGGATTTATACATATATATATTATATATTATATACATTTTATATACACATGCATAAACACACACATTTGGTGTTTTTTCAAAAGTCTATGTGTATTTATTTTCTTTTAAAAGTAAGGACTATTGAATGGTCATTAACATAATAATGAATTGGATGGAACACCATTTTATCTCAAATTACATTTTCAGGAAAACATGACTAAAAACAAATCAAACTGGAGGACAGCATGCTTGTATTATACAGAGAAACAGAACATTATTTTTATGTGAAATATATATTAAATTCCTAAATATTGGTTTAGAAAATTAATGACATAATTAAACTATCAAATGTTAAATTTTTCTTTCATGTATCAAATATTTATTGAAAACATACAGTATAATATGCATGGTGTTAAGTGCTGTATATTTATCAATAACAAATTGTGCTGCCCTTTTGTATTCTAGTAGGAAATGATAAATGGTCTTCTTGAAAGTTGAATTAAAGAAAATTTATGAGTAGTAGAATTAATATGAGATCCAACTAAAAAATAATCTCATGTACAAAAATATTGTGTCTTCTTGGTTATGATGAAATTCACCTGTATTTGTAAACATATCCTCAGTTCTAAATACTTGCTATTACTATATAATGCCACTTGAAAACCTTTCAACTGTAACTAAGAAGACATCCATCTTATGCACAGTAGGAGAAGTGGAGGCTGGCAATGAAAACAAGTGTCATTCTTGGTTAAGAGACTTATCAAGTTGGAAAGACTAACAATATATTTTTGTACAGAAAAACATAATATCTATAAAGCAATTATAACACTAACAACAAAACTACATTTGTCATTTTTATGAAAGATCTATGAGGAAAATATCTACTTCACCACCTTTCCAAATCTAGCCTGAACCTCCAACCTCCTACCATTTAAAATGTTTTCCTTTCTTAAAGGAACAGAGAAGACTTAAAATGAGATAATTGTGGGTAAATTGGTTGGACAGAACTCCCTGCCTCTTTCTAGTAAGGTTTTGGTGGCATTTTTGTGCTGAGAGAGTATTTATATATACACAACACTATCAAGAACTACCTGAAATACTCCAGTTTTCTTGAGGAATTTTCCTGATGATGGTCACTTCCCTTTGGTTTGCCATCCATGTGTGGATACATTCAAACTGGTGCAGTGTTATTTTCTTTCTTTTATTTACAAACTATTACATTGTTTCTTATGTATAGTTGTTCCTGGAACATTCATGAAATTTTGAGATAATAAAACAAACATAATTTTAGAAAATTTTCTAGGATTGGTTGTAAAAGATGTTTGTTTGTTTTAATGTTCTAAGTACTTCTGGGTAAGCAGATTAAATAAAAATACTAGATCCAACACACAGCTTCCCATTAATCAGGAAGTTTTTTGGTAGAAAATGGCTCCAATATTAGTTTATAGATTTTGAGGGACTTTGAAACAAAGGTTAAATCTCAGTATAATAAATACCTATAAAATACAGATCACTGGATAATTCAATATTTCTAGTCATCCATATTTCAAGTGATAAAGCAATACTTGATAAAATATTAATATTTGAATGGGATGTGAATTGTATTCCACTGACCTAGCCTTGTATTAATGTTTTTTTCTGAATATGATTTGCCTCGTGCTGTCAAAGTCCAAGCCAGGTGATGGTGATTGCTTTTTGAACAAATTCATATATATGTGGACTTGATATTTCCTGCATTTTTCCTGGAGCCTCTGTTGTGTTATGATATTTTATCAAGATATTTTGCCACATTATGGTCAAAATCAATGTAACTTTCAGAGTATGGGGCTAACAATATACAATGCAGCCTAAAATAGAGAGACTGTTCCAACTGTTTTCTGAAGTAAGAGCCATGATTGACTTTGATAACACCTTCAGATTATTTTGCACCTTTTATTAATTAAAAAATGTGACAATAACATTTGAAATCTAAGGAAAATGGATACATATAAAACAAATTTGTTAGTACCCTTTTGCACAATGAACTCTTCCCTTTTACAGAAGGATTTGTTAGAAATTGTTAAATAACAGAACATCAAATAGTTAGGGACCTCATATCTTCTAGTTCTCCTTAATCTGAATTTCCATCGAGGATAATGACTGGAGTATGACTCATATCCAAGCATCTTGACACTATATATATATCTATCTATCTATCTATCTATCTATCTATATATATATCTATATATATATATTTTTTTTTTCAGTACGCAGGCCTCTCACTGTTGTGGCCTCTCCCGAGCACAGGCTCCAGACACGCAGGCTCAGTGGCCATGGCTCATGGGCCCAACCGCTCCACGGCATGTGGGATCCTCCTGGACCGGGGCACGAACCCATGTCCCCTGCATTGGCAGGTGGACTCTCAACCACTGCGCCACCAGAGAAGCCCGACACTATATATTTTTTCATTATTACATACCTTAAAATTATCATAAAATAATTACATACAAAATAATTACAACTACAAAATAATTATATATGATTTCTCAGAAAACGTGTTTTGAGCAAAATAAGTACTATCTACCCAAATATTTTCTTTGTGCTTTTCAGTTAAATGAGAAAAGGAAAGGAAATGATAACTTTTCCCCATTTCCTACAAAATTCCTTTCCAGAGTAACTAAATGCACATGCTCACTGTCCAGAGAACTATGTGGTGGGTCTGAATCCCACAGGAAAAAAATGTGAGAAAAGAAGAGAGAAGACAATTTAGCGGACAGGACAGAAAAGTGTACATAGCATTCCAAAACAGTTTTTTACTCTCTTTGAAAAACTGGAAGGAAATAAAGGCTTCCACAAAAGAACTGAAATGTTTGTTCCCCATATTCCACTCCACATCAAACCCTGATTTCATTCATCATTCTCTTTGTCCACTGTTCCTCAGCCAAATGCTGTTTTCACTCAGAAGCAGAATTTTAGGTCTGTAACTTTCAGATATCCAGCCAGCTTTATAATGTAATATTTTCAGCAGCACATGGATGTCAACTCTTCACTCCATTTGTTCTTTCCCCTTTTATCATCAGTACAGCTCAGATGCTGACTTTACCAGCAGAAATGCGTATACCATGTGTTTACTCCAGATAATGACTATCAATGTTTAATTATATTTTAAATTCACAATAGAAAGAAATTATCAGTGAATAGTGGTAAATGTGCTAGGCGAAATCTGTAACAATGTGCTGCTGACATTGTTGTTGAATTTTATGACAAAGTTACCAGATTGAAAACCAGTCATGCATGCTCAGAAAATTTACACAACTCTTTGCCCAACACAAAAGAAGGTTAGTCATTTTTTAACAGTAGCATATGATTTCTTGCTCCACCCTGGATTGGCTTTCTGACCTTGAGCAAGCCAATTATCTTCTCTAGAAACTCAGTTTCCTCTCTTCAAAAAATTAACATGAAAGTATTAGATCGTATAATTTCTAAAGTTTCATCCAAGTTTATTGCCCTGTTTCTCTGACTAGATAAAAACATCTTTCAGAAGGGTGCTATAAAATAGACGTACTTTTCATACATCAGTATTTGACGTAAATGTGTTTGCTTTACTACGTTTATAAGCGATACTTATAAATTTGTAAAAGTGGTAATTTTGAGGGTTACAGATAACAGTTATGGAGAGATTTATGCACAGCACAATGTGGGATAAAATATCTCCTTTTATTATCAACAGCTATATTTTAATAAAGAATAGTGAGGAAATTTGCTCTGTCTTCACTGTTTCTTCAAATCTTCATTTTAACTGAAAAATAATTGACCTCAAAAAATTCTCTTATCTTATTGCCACTAATTAAGTTTTAAGATCTGATTTATCTCTACTATCAAAGAGTGGAAAATTTAATACTCCACAGAAACAGTAATTTAATTCTTCATGGCTATAATGCAATTAATAAAATTAAATGTTGCCACTCCATGACCATTCTTTTCTTTTTTTGAAACACCATTTTGAGAGAGTTTATTTGTATTTTTCAAATACTTTATGCATTTTTGCAAAACTGATTAAATATATAAATTACTATCTTCTTAAATTAGTGATATCACATTTATTTCAATGATGGTCATCCCTAATAAAATCATACATTCTGAATTTTTTATATAAACATTGATAAAACAGTTTCATTTGATCCACACATGCTTACTGAACAGCTCTAACACCTCTTACTAAGAAAAAAAAATTTCTTTCCTACATAGCAACATATTCAAAACCAATACACAATGATTTTATTTTCAAAAGCCTAGGATAATAAAAAGATGCATGATAAAATTCTAGTCAAAATTTGGATTTAAATATAAAAGTCATTCATTCATTAATTCATGAATTTGTGCATCTTTATTCATGATTCGTATACCCTCTTTTATTGATTCCCTGGTTGTTGTTGTTGTTTTATTAATAATATACATTTCAAATCAATCTGAGAAGCTTGTTAAATCCCATCATATCCTTTCTTTATCAGGGACCATGACCATCATTTAACATAAAAACAGTGCTGATCAATTTGCCACAAACTCATGGGACGTCTCAGCCCTCATTGTTAGAGATCATTTCAATAAACTTTTATTAATGCATTATTATACATTCACATCAACTTTTCTAAAAATCTCAAATATGTTCTTCCATCAACTTCACTAATCTATATCAGTTCACTTTATGCTGTGCTTCACTCATGTTGAGGTCTTCTGATACAATTCCTTAATATAATTCCAAAAATTTAACTTTATTCTTCCAACAGATTTGAAAGATATATCTTTACCAGGAGAATATTTGAAATTCTCAAGACCTCTAAATTTTCTTAGCACAACTTTACCCTCATTCTTTCTGTAGTCCTCTATTATACCATATCTTTCTTTAAAATTTTTTAATAGATCTTTATTGGAGTATAATTGCTTCACAATACTGTGTTAGTTTTTGTTGTACAACATAGTGAATCAGCCATATGCATACATATGTCTCCATATCCCCTCCCTCTTAAGCTTCCCTCCCATCCTCCCTATCCCACCCCGCTAGGTCATCACAAGGCACCAAGCTGATCTCCCTGTGCTATGCTGCTGCTTCCCACTAGCTAATTATTTTACATTCGGTAGTGTATGTATGTCGATGCTACTCTCACTTTGCCCCAGCTTTCCCCTCCCACCCTGTGTCCTCAAGTCCACTCTCTATGTCTACATCTTTATTCCTGCCCTGCCACTAATTTCATCAGTACTTTTTTTTCTTTTTAGATTCCATATATATATATGTGTTAGCATACTGTATTTGTTTTTCTCATTCTGACTTACTTTACTCTGTATGACAGTCTCTAGGTCCATCCACCTCACTACAAATAACTCAATTTCATTTCTTTTTATGGCTGAGAAATATTCCATTGTACACATGTGCTACATCTTCTTTATCCATTCATCTGTCGATGGACATTTAGGTTGGTTCCATGTCCTGGTTATTGTAAATAGTGCTGCAGTGAACATTGTGGTACATGTCTCTTTTTGAATTATGGTTTTCTCAGGGTATATCCCCAGGAGTGAGATTGCTGGGTCCTATGATAGTTCTATTTTTAGTTTTTTAAGGAACTTCCTAACTGTTTTCCATAGTGGTTGTATCAGTTTACATTCCCACCAACAGTGCCAGAGGGTTCCCTTTTCACCACAACCTTTCCAACATTTATTGTTTCTAGATTTTTTGATAATGGCCATTCTGAACGGCATGAGGTGATGCCTCATTGTAGTTTTGATTTGCATTTCTTTAATAATTAGTGATGTTGAGCAGCTTTTCATGTGCTTCTTGGCCATTCGTATGTCTTCCTTGGTTAAATGTCTATTTAGGTCTTCCACCCATTTTTTAATTGGATTGTTTGTGTTTTGGATATTGAGCTCCATGATCTGGTTATATATTTTGGAGATTAATCCTGTTGTTTCATTTGCAAATATATTCTCCCATTCTGAGGGTTGTCTTTTTGTCTTGTTTATGGTTTCCTTTGCTGTGCAAAAGCTTTTAAGTTTAAATCCCATTTGTTTATTTTTGTTTTTATTTATGTTACTCTAGGAAGTGTGTCAAAAAAGATCTTGCTCATTCCTATACACCAACAACAAAAAAATCAGAAAGAGAAATTAAGGAAACACTCCCATTTACCATTGCAACAAAAAGAATAAAGTACCTAGGAATAAACCTGTCTAAGGAGGCAAAAGACTTGTACTCAGAAAACTATAAAACACTGATGAAAGTAATCAAAGATGACATAAACAGATGGAGAAATATACCAAGTTCTTGGAATGGAAGAAACAATATTGTGAAAATGACTACACTACCCAAAGCAATCTACAGATTCAATGCAATCCCTATCAAACTACCAATGGCATTCTTCACAGAATTAGAACAAAAAATTTTACAATTTGTATGGATACACAAAAGACCCCAAATAGCAAAAGCAATCTTGAGAAAGAAAAAGAGGGCTGGAGGAATCAGGCTCCCTGAATTCAAACTATACCACAAAGCTACAGTGATCAGGATAGTGTAGTACTGGCACAGAAACAAAAATATAGATCAATGGTACAGTATAGAAAGCCCAGAGATAAATCCATGCACATATGGTCACCTAATTTATGACAAAGGAGGCAAGAACATACAATGGAGAAAAGAGAGCCTCTTCATTAAGTGGTGCTGGGAAAACTGGACAGCTACATGTAAAAGAATTAAATTAGAACACTACCTAATGCCATACACAAAAATAAACTCCAAATGGATTAAAGTCCTAAATGTAAGACCAGACACTATAAAACTCTTAGAGAAAAACAGGAAAAACACTCCTTGACATGTACCATGTCTTCTAAGTGGTCTCTCACTTCAGAAGGATTAGTTTTCTTGTTTCATTGGGTGCAGTCTTTGATATATATATATATATATATATATATATATATATTCATTAAGTCAAGTTGATTGATAGAGCCATTCACATCTTCCATATCCTTACCTACTTTGTTTTCATTTTATCAGTTCATTTTAGAGAGGGAGTATTAAAATCTGCCAATTTTGTTTTATGTATTTGGAACCCTTGTTAATGAGTGCATACACATATACTATTTTTGTATTTTCTTGATGATCAGTTGACATCATGAAATGTCCTTTTTTAATCTTGAGTACTTTTCTTGCCTTGAGATCTATTTTCTCTAATATTCTAATGACCACACCATTAGAATATTAGTATTCTTACATACAGTTTTTGCATGTAAATATTTTTTCTGCTTTTACTCCCATTCTGTTTGTGCCTTTAGGAGTCAATTGTGAATTTTTTTTTTGTAAATAATGCATACAGACTTACTTTCTTATTAAATCTGTCAAGTTTGCCTTTATTGGGGGTTTTTAGTTTATTTACATTCAATGTAGTTATTGATATGTTTGGATTTAAGTTCACTTCTTGCTATTTGATTTCTATATGTCCCATTTGCTCTTTGTTTATTCATTACTTCTCTCCTGCCTTTTTAAGTTGAATCAAACATTGTTTATTTTTTTATTTTATCTCTTCCAATGGTTTTTAAGTTATCCCTCTTCACGTTCTTTTTAAGGATTTTAGTATACCTCTGTAACTTGTCGGGTCTGTGTTCAAGAGAATTCTATCACTTCATGACTGTTTTAAGAACTTTATGACAAACCCTCACTGATTATTGTCTTTCTACCCTTTGTGTTCTTATTTTTACATATTTTAGTTCCAAAAAATCTATAAATGAACACTTATTTGATTTTAACCACTAATAGTTTTAAAGAGCTTTACATATATACACACTATAGATAAATAAACATGAAGATAGATAGATAGAGAGAGAGATATAGATAGTTATAGATGATAGATAGATAGATTGATAGATAGATAGATGATAAATAGATAGATCAGGGTTTCTCAACTTCAGAACTATTGGCATTTTGGGCTAGATGATTCTTTGTTGGGGGGAAGGGCTATCCTGTACATTGTAGGGTGGTTAGCATCATATCTGGTCTTTACCTACTAGGTGCCAATAATTTCCACCTTCTCTGGCCCAGCCATGACAATGAAAAACGGTTCTAGGCATTGATAAATGTCCTCTAGGAGGAGAGAGACAAAATTGTTCTCATCTTTTTGTGAAAATCATTGATAAAGAACATAGATCATTTACTTTTAATAACTCATTTACTCTTTCTGGTGTTTATTCCTGGGTTTCTATCTGATATCTTTTTTGAAACCTATAGGACTTTGTTAAAGAAGTTCTTATGTTAGTTTACTAGAGAAGACTTCTTTCAGTTTTGTATCTCTGAAAATGTCTTTACTTATATGTTGACGGTTCCTTTTTTTTTTTTGCCGCCAACAAGAAAATTGGGCATAAAGCATCATATAAGGGCGTGTCACATTCTTTATCAGAAATGGAATGATGATCTGTTAAAAATATGCAAATAAAACATCTGTTACTTAAAATGGAAGAGAAAAGGGCTTAAGTGGATTCCTGAAAACATCAATATGTCCCAAGTTGTATATGAGGGGTGCTTTAAAGGAAATTCTACTAGAGCTTTTACTAAAACTGGAAGGTGGGAGTGATGACATAGGAGATGATAAAACACATATCTATATCTTTCTTATCTCACAATTTTTAACATTTTCCTCTATCTGATTATTACAGGGCAAGAGTTTTACTTTCTTGTGCTGGTAGCCAGGGCATCACTTTATATAACGTGATAACTACACTGCTGAGTTTGACTGCATGTATTCCAAGTAAAACCTTGGAAGTGGATCTAACCTTACCCTATATTACTAAAGTAAGGCTAATTGTGAATTGGTGCCATTGCGAAGTGTCAGAAATACTCTTGTAATTTTTACTATCAAATTCTGTTACATCACACTGGTAAATGGACAAAGGAAAAAGTCTTGGTTTGAGCGATGTTACTGCCTACTGAATGTATATGAACCAGGTGCCCCACTGGGGGAAGAAAAAATATGGAATAAAATAATTAAAATGTAAAATGGAAGGAAGATGATAGAAAATGGAAAGAAGATGCACAACAGGATCATTATACCAGGGAAAGAAGTAGTAACCCTTTACCCACAAGAGTATCTAGAAAAAAAAATAACAGTACTCAGGTATTTCTCTAAGATATAGCACCAACAAACAGCTGATGCCAGGAGAGTCCACCTGACCTATTTTGCCTGGAGAAGGGAAATTAAATTCTTGCTGATTTTATGTTCTGCCTAAAGACTGAATCTGGATAATCTAGAGAATAGCTGTGAAACAGAACCCCTTTATGACTTAAATGACATGCAGTGAGCTGGAGCTATCATGATTAATATTCACTCATGAGTAATAATCTTATTTATTACTTTTAAATCTCACAGGATGGGTGATGCTGAATAGATGGAGGTGTAACTGAGAATAAAGGTGCTCTGGCATTGATACAGTTATCTAGGTATTGTGGGAAGCAGATCTCTCTCACCTACACAGTACATTAGAGAGTGCTTTACTCTTTTGACTATGACAAATGGGAGTGTGCATGCACTGGCTCTACATGGCAGGGAACTTCAGTAAAATCAACAGGTTTGGACAGGGTGGTACTGAGGGGTCACATATCATTTGACAATTTCATTGGACAAGCAATACTTTGGGGTGAAAACAATGTACCCAAGTTATGAACATATGTGGTTTCCAAACCTGCCAGCAATGTATGTGTTGGCTAAATCATCAATGACTCTACTAGGCCATTCATAAGTTGGATAGATTGTTGAATTCATGAAATTGAACTCTTTATAATAAGTTTTGTTATTCAAGTCACTTTGGGTTTTTCTAATTAGGCAAATGGAAACTGAATATACATCTAGCTATGAATATACATCTAGCTATACACTTTCTAGCTATATACACTATGAATATACATCTAGCTATACACTTTCTGAATATACATCTAGCTATGCACTTTTAATTTGTATACTGGTCTCTATGAATATCATAATTTAATAATGAATTATTTGGAAGTTCTGAACAATTATTCAGGATAAAGCACGAACCATCATAATTCTTTACTTGCATGTGAAATGGAAAATATGTCTGAAAAATTGTTGTCATCCAATATACTTTAATTAATCATGAACACTATATAAGAATCTTTATAGGAGATACAACTACCTCTCTCTCACTCTCTTTCTATACACACACAGTCTATAGTTACATGCATATGCCCTGGGTTAAATTACTGAAATCAATGTAAGTTGCACATATCTATTGTAAATTAATATTTATTTTCAGAATTAATCACAATATATCAAATGGAGTTGGCTTGCTATTATTAAATGCACAATTAAAACAACTTTTTAGAAAACCAAGTTTTCAAGATGACCTTTATATTACCAATAGAGAATATAGATACTTTGAGGTCATCATTATTATTCCAGCAGTCTTGGTGCCAAGAGGTTATATCATCAGGAATAAAAAGGGAAAAGAAGCAGGGAAGAGAAGGGATGGTGGTAAGAGAAGAAATTGACAATTTGGGCAGAGCTTGCCCTTGATGTGAGCTATAAATTTCTAAAACTCTCTGACACTGAGAGGTTTCCTTCAGGAAATAATAATCATGAAGATCAAATTTCTCTGTTTATTTTTTTAGAAGTTTCCAGGGGGTAGTGAAGGCTTTAAATCATATAAATAAGTTGGAGAGGTAGTCAAATAGAAAACAATGAAAGATAGAGGAGGAGGGGAGAAGAAAAAGACTCATGAGAATATTAGATATCACTTTGTTAATTTAGAGAATGGGCAACAAGGGTATAGCATGTGAGGCTTGGAAGCATGCCGTAATCTGCTGGAGAAGATTCCAGCAGGAAGCTAATCGTTTATGGAGTCACTATTATGTGCTGCTTAGTTCATATAGGTTAACTCTTTAATGCTTCTGATTTTTTCTTCCTACTCACCCCCAATACACATACACTTGACATCTGTGGAAACAGAGGCTCAGATATATTGAATAACCAATCCAAATGACTCTGGGTCAAAAATGGAGCACGTACCCAAATGCAGTTTAATGTGACTTGAACTATCCTGTTTTTTTCCACTACAGTACAGAGTATTCATGACTCCAGGTAAGTTTCAAAAGTAATACACACAGGGAGTATAAAAAAGAAAATCTGGGCAAAGTCTGCTTCTATGCCCTGGATCAGCTGCTTCATTGTTAGAAAAAAATATGCCACGTTCTGTTTCAAAAGCAGAAAATCTCAACCCCTGAGGCTTCTGCTGTGCTTCTTGATCTGGTTGTGATATTGCTGCAAAGGACATTGTATGCTGCACTGGAGCAGGGGAGAACCGCATCGATTAACAGCCAGTGGTTGTGATACTTTTCTGTAATTTAAAAATCTTCATACATCTCACTGTAGTGTAAAATAGAAAGTTTATATTGTCTACAGTAAAAATTTATCATTTGACATATTTTAAAAGCTGATTTTACATCCAGGTTGGGGCAAAGAAATAATCACTTAATTTCTAGTGGTTCAGTCGACTTTCCGTTAACTATGTTGGTTGTGTCTCCTTAGACATTTCTTCAGAGGTAAGTTTTCAGGGCAAAATTTTTTTTAAAAGACCAAGAGTTGTTTTTTGGTAAACTATCACTGAATTTTTTTTTACTTTGTTGTTTAACCATCTTTCCTCTGTTATTTTAGAAGTGTGTGTATTTCAAGTTGAGCTCTTAGAAAATAATGAACAGAGTCCTAATTAAGAACCTGAGCTCAGGAGTCAGAATGAATTGAAATTCAAGCTCCACCAATCATTAACTGTGTAATTTTGAACTTTTGTTACTTAACTTGAGTGTCAAAATAAAAATGAGGTTCTTATCATAGTGCCTTCTGGGAATTAAATAAACAAGCACATATGATTAGCCTACGTGTTGGATACATTTAAACTATTAACAATTATTTTAGTGAGAGATGTTTGGTTGTTTACTCATTTTTTAAAAAAATTCCTTCACATTATGATGCTTTGACATCTTAGGGACTTACCTGGCCTGGGAGAGACTGCTCCTCCCAGGGCTAGCTAACTCTTAATACCAACTTGCCTGGAACATGCCTTTCATCTGCAAACCAACCAACCCCCAATCCATGCCCCCAGCCACCTCCTTTGTCTAACTCTCATCCACCTAGCCAAGATTTCACCTGCCCTAAATCAACCCAGGGCCATGTACCAGACGACTAGAGACCACTCCTGTAGCTGAAAGCCCAGCAACATTATTCAAATGAACACTACTACACCATCCGCCTGCCCTGCTGTGCCTTTCCCTGGGAAAATACAATAAATGCTCTGGGCCATGTTTTCCCCTCCTTCCTTCTGTCTTCTGACTAAAACTGGTGCTTCTGCATGTGACATTCTTGGCAAATGTAATTCATTCTTCTTTCAATGGCACCTCAGTGATACGTCTGTGTTGTCACTCAGTTACATTCATAAATTAAAATGCTGCAGATACAACAGAGACATTTACTCAACCGTTGCGCCCTTTTTCCCTTTCTTATGTGGCTCAGCTCTGTTCAAGCAGCAATGTGGACATCCCCAGGGTGTGGACTGTGATTGCTTTAAACCCGTTATGGTAAATTCATATTCCTTAATTAGTCTAAAGGTTGATGTGTGATCCAGTACTGGCAAGGGAATGCAGGAGAAAGGGTACTAGGGGGAATTATGGAAAAACAGGACTCTCCCTGGGAAAAGAGACACTTAAAGGGGAGAACACTGTAATTTCCTTCGCTTCCCTTCTTGCTTTGCCTACTGTTCAATGAGTTCCCAAAGTCTGATATTATAGCAGATCTCTTACAATGAGGGGAGGCAAGTCTCTAAGGATGTCAGAGGAGCTGGATGAAAGGCCCGAGTCCTTGCTGACACTGCTGAGTCACGGGAACAGCAGCAGGACAGCTCACCTCTGGACAGCTTCTTAAGTGGATTATACCTACCTGCCTATGGTTTAAGGGAGGACATTCTTATATTCATTAATTGTTGAACGTTTATACTGCTTTCATCAAGAGCAGCCTAATGGAGACAGTTTTCAAACCTGTATTTACAAAATATATTTTGAAAGCCTTAGAATGTTTTAAAAATCTACTCACTGTCTCAGTTAACAGGCTACAAGTATGAGGAAATAACAACAACTGAAATCTACGAGATCATATAATATGCTCATAGCTTCAGAGAAGATTCTATAATGTCATACATAGTAGGGGATTTCTTCCTTAATATGATGGAACTGCAGCATCCAAACCACTCATTTCTTATGACGAAGTTCACTAACATGACTATTATAGATTTTACATGTCATTTTAAAACAGATTTTTTCGTATTTGGGTTTGGCACATCAATACCAGTAAAAATTTGTGTGTGTGTGTCTGTGTTGTTGTTGTTGTTAGAATGTGACATTCAGATTGAAATGCAAGTTTCTCTTTGGCAGAAGTGTCAACTGTGCTTCCTCTAATTCTGTTAATCTCTATTTAGCATATATAATGTGCCAGTAGATGCTAATTAATTTTGGATATATCATGTTGTCCAAATCACGCAACACTAGGAAGTGTATATTTTTGTTATTTCCATTTTTATAGATGAGGAAACTGAGGTTGAAAGATGATAGGTAACTTATCCAAGGTCACCAAGCCAATGAGCAATAAATTAAGAAGTGTAGTCTTCTGAACTGACCACAAAGTCTGAGCTCCAAATCAACATAGTTTATTGTGATACTGCTAGACCAAATTAATTCCTTCTTTTATGCCATGAAGTACATTTGAAAATCAGAAAGTAAAAGGGATGAACTAGAATTAAACAAAAAAACAAAACAAAACAAAACAAAACTCACAATAGTAAGGAATTGCAGTAAAACAAGACCTCTAATGCACTGCTAGAGCAATTGTAAATTGGAGTGAATTTCCTGGAGGGAAGTTTTCCAATACCCCAAGAGTACTTAAAAATTGTACAAGTAATAGTACTTTTAGAAATGCTTCGTTGGGGAGTAATCAGAGTTGTCTCAGAGATTATATAACAAGATATTCACCAACAGAAGTACAAATAAGTACAACATGGCACATTTATATATCTTAATATAGTACTTAAAGGTATTTTCATATAATTAATAATATTGGTAAAAGTTTACTAAACAAAGCAAAGTTTAAAAAATAAAATATGGGGCTTCCCTGGTGGCGCAGTGGTTGAGAGTCCGCCTGCCGATGCAGGGGACACGGGTTCGTGCCCCGATCCCGGAAGATCCCACATGCCGCGGAGCGGCTGGGCCCGCGAGCCATGGCCGCGGAGCCTGTGTGTCCGGAGCCTGTGCTCCGCAACGGGAGAGGCCACAGCAGTGAGAGGCCCGCGTACAGCAAAAAAATAAATAAATAAATAAAATATGTCTTAATTTATATTTTTGTGATGTATTGTCAATATTCTCAGTTTGTATACTTGAATATTTATATATGTATATATAGAGAGACAGAGACCGAGAGAGAAGGAGGAAGAGAGAAAGAATGCTAGTTGACAAACTCAGATGCGCAAAATTCTAATTTCTCTTTAATTCCATTTTATTTCCATTTCTAAATTCTATCTTCTATAGTAAGATATTAATTTTGACCTCAGTTCTTGTTATGGATTCCTCTCAGGTCATATCTTACATATGTGCCACATATCTTGGAAGACTTACACAGTCCAGAGGCAGAGTGGAGGGTGGTGCATGGGGATAGAGTTGAAGTATGGCTGAGGACTGATGTACCCAGACCCTAATATCTACAAATATACTGACTATGCTGATGTGGCCTCTAACTATTCTCTTGTTTGAGAGACAAACTCTTCTGTAACTTTCTCCAACTTTAGATGTAGGAAAGGATCAAGGAGTGAGGTTGTCTTTTATCAGGTTATACGTTGTTTTTTAACTCTGAGATTTATTTTCTTTGTGATTATTTGTTCTTTTATTTATTTATGTTAGAAATTTAGAATTCAAAGCAGGGTCCTTAAGGAAAATTTCAGACACAACTTTTTTCCCCAGGTATTCTGGAAAGTCAGGGAAATAAATTTCATCAAAAAACTTCCCCCTGGGTTTCCCTGGTGGCACAGTGGTTAAGAATCCACCTGCCAATGCAGGGGACACGGATTTGAGCCCTGGTCCAGGAAGGTCCCACATGCCACAGAGCAACTAAGCCCGTGCACCACAGCCACTGAGCCTGCACTCTAGAGCCCATGACCCGCAACTACTGAAGCCCACGTGCCACAACTACTGAAGCCCGCACACCTAGCGCCCGTGCTCCACAACAAGAGAAGCCACCGCAATGAGAAGCGCATGTACCCCAACGAAGAGTAGCCCCCGCTCATTGCAACTAGAGAAAGCCTGCATGCAGCAACGAGGACCCAATGCAGCCAAAAATAAATAAATAAAATAAATAAATAAATAAATAAAAGAAAACTTCCCCCAAACAAAAAACTACACTGACCTTCTCTTTATTTCCTCTACCACCCTCCAAGTTCTGTAGTACTTTGAAATTCTGTCTCATCGAGGTCCCCTGATGTTGCTGAGTTGTGATTTCTGAGAGTCCATTTCATGTCTCAATATTAACTATGCAACAAAATTATGAGCACTGTAAATATGTATAGGCATGAATTTATCACATCTATCATCAGTTCTTGATTGTCAGTTTGTTTTGCACAATCCCAGATAAGACTCTTCTCTATAGCAGGTAGGAAATTCAAAAACTAGAAACACAAGTAACTAATTCCTCACCCAAAGGCTTATATTGCCAGGCTAGTAGAAAGATTGACTTCAGATCTTCTTAGTTCTCTTCTAAATTACACTGTATTTCTGGTCTTTGGTCATTTGCCTTCATTCTTTTCTGGATCTGTTCTATTGATGCCTCACCTTGTACTCACAGTCTTAAAGATCAGGGTGCCATGGCAACTGTCTCCACCACTGGCCAAGAACAACTCCACCCACCTTTGCATCCACTGATAAGGAGAGACCAATAAGCAAGGGCTGTGATTGTTCTACTTTTCCTCAGTGGCTGCTTAAAAGGGATAGAAAACACTCACCAGAACTGCGTGATTGTGGGGGCCCACAGAGTTACACCCCATAAGTACAATGAGATAAAAGACAATAAAGAAATGGCAGATTAATTGCTCAATCTTCCATCACTCTTTTTCACTAGCAATGAACAGTTTTGAAATGCAGTAGTTCCAAGCAGCAACTTGGGAGATGCCCCCAAGTGTCACAGGAACCAGTTGTGTTTTGATGTTAAGCTGTCACCAGCTTGGCGATGCATCACTTTGTGTTTGCTCTCCCTCCCTCCCTAGCTCACTCTCTTTACCCCTTATTCTTATTTCCTTAGCAGTGCACCCTGTCAAATAATTGTTAGCAAATAGGCTGTCTGCATCAGGCTCTGTTTTTTTGTGAAAACCAGATAGTGTGTTTATTCTTCGTGAATTTGTCTGCCTTCTCCATATACATGCCTAAAGGAAGGGTGTGGATCATCTCTGCTGTTAGGATACACTTCCCCTTTTCTCCCTTTCTCAGACTCTTACTCTATCAATCTGTTCTGACTTCTTACTCTGGGACCTGGGCCTTTTGTTCAAAAGACAATTTCTGTTGATCAATCAATTCAATGAACAAACTGCTATAATAAACAAAAGGAGAAGGAAGAGAAACAATGAAGAATATATCAACATTTTTCCCTGCTACTAACATATGCAAACAAATAGAGACATAGATGAGAAGAAGTATAATTAAAGGACAAAGAAAATATAGTAAAGTAGCTCCTCTAGCTAGTGGGATAGAAGTTAATATTTTCTTTTGTTTTTTTCAATTAGCATTTAAGTACAACAATAAAATTATCTATCACTAATTTTGCTATATTATTTTGCTCTGTTATGAGACAGGAACTGGCTGGGAAAGGAAATCAATCATAGAGTCCTAATTATGAAGAAAAATTGATGAAGTAGGAGGAGCAAATAGAATTATATACAAAAGAACAAGAATGAATAAAGAGGGTTGAGGAGAATAAAGGAAAGTTCTGGAGTGTATTTCATCCTGAAATACCCTCACAAACCAGAAATACCCTTTTATCAGCTTTCTGAGCATCCCTTAACCCTGTCAAGTGGACACAAAAAATTAACCATCACATTATCTATTTATATTTATTTGTAACACATAATTAATAGCTTTGTGTGTAGAATACCAAATTGATTTACAATCTGAAAGTTACCTGTATCACCCACTAGGTACATGTGATTTATACAAAGTCCTTATAAGTTTCCATAAGCTTTGCCTATGAGCAGGTTGTGACCTTATGGGCATCTGATCCAACCTAGGTATATTAGTTTGCTAGGGCTGCCATAACAAAGTACCACAGACTAGGTGGCTTAAACAATAGAAATTTATTTTCTCACAATTCTGGAGGCTAGAAGTCGAAGATCAAGATGTTGATGATGTGCTTATTCTGAGAACTCTTTCTGTGGTTTGTAGATGGTTGTCTTTTGTCATTGTCTTTGTATGGTTTTCTCTCTGTCTGTGTCTGGGTCCTAATTTCTTCTTCTAATAAGGATTAGGGCCTATTCTAATGACCTCATTTTAACTTAATTACCTCTTTCAAGACCCTGTCTCCAAATATAGTTACATTCTGAGATACTGGAGGTTAAAACTTTGAAACATGAATTTTGAGGGGACATAATTCAGTTGTAACACTGATGTAAACTTCTGGTTTCACAATTAATGAGCTATAAACTGATAGGCAAGTTATTGATACTTCATCTCCTCAATCCTCAGTTTCATTATGTACACATTTGAAATAAACAAGTGTGATAGAATGTTGTAAGGAGGAAATGATAAAATATAAACCACTCCATAAAGTATTTGATGTGTTAAATAGTCCCAGATCAAGATGTTTTACTTTGATAAAATCATTTAAATAATAACTGCCCTTATTTAAGATTTCTTGTGAGATTTCCTTCTTGGTCTTTTCTTTAAAATAACTGTGTGTGTTATCAAAAAACTGGTTTTGTCTTCATTTAAAAAGATAATTTTCTGCATATCTTTATGTATTTTTGTCAATGTCCCAATACTTTTATGTAGATTAACCTTATTTTATCAAATTAGATTGATTTTAGAAGTTATATAACATTAATATGTATTACATAAATACCAAAATAAATAGCTGGTCTTGGAGAAATTCGAGTTCATCCAGGGAACAGATAAACTTTAGATGATTCTGATTAGTATTTTCAGTACCTTTTTTGTCACTGCTAGTGTTTTCAACATTACTGAGTAGCTGTTATGTATAAAATATCAACTATATATATAAAACATTCTTTCTCCTTTCAAAAATCCTTCAAGGAATATAGTTTGTTCTTCTCTTTTTAGATGAAGAAACAGAAATTTGAAGAGTTTAAGTAAGTGATTTAAGTTCACACAGCTATTCAGAAGAACACTTCAATCTAACCTCATTTATTTTAGGCTCTGTAGCTTATCAAACTTTGTTCTTTTTATAACAAAGTATACTATCACTCACTTGGTACATGTGATTGATTTAAGGCTTTTCATAGCAATGTATGCTATCACCCACTAGGTACATGTGATTTATTTGAGAGCTTTAAGCTCTGAAAACTTAGAAGACTCATATCTACTTCAAGTTAATTATGGAATCTCTTGAACCAAATAAATAACTTGGCATTTAATTCCAATCTCCTCTAAAGACTTAACAAACTTTATATTTTGCCTAGTTAAAGAGTATAAATATTTTTGACAAGATTTCCCACTGGATAAATAAATTTCCTTCCCAAGAGAATTTTATGTCACTGTGTTTCAAAGACAATTTGGTGCATCTGCTTCCACTGCCATTTATTGCATTTACGTTGTAATATTGAAAAATGCTCTTATTATTCCTGTGTCATTATTGAAGATCTCCAGAGATTTAAAATAGTATGTACATCTTGATATAAAAAACATTAGGACATGCATTTTATTCTTTCCCTCCTTAAAATCCAAAGTACACAAAACAAATCAAATGCAGATCTTAGACTTTTGTGAGAAGTGGAACAACAATGAACCAGGGACTTTGACTCACTTCTGAAAGATCTAAGATAGTTGATTTCCTGTTTCTACACCAGAGAGTAATTGGCCACAACAGGAAGCAGAAATTGGAGAAGTCAATGGAAGTGGAATTATTTGTTCCCTGTTGAACCCTAGAAACACTCCAATCTTGGAGTCAGTCAATCTAGCAAGTGGGAATGGGCTGGTTAAATTTAATTTCCTACTAATAACAAGGAGTGGCATCAATAATTTTGGCCTGCAGATTAAAGCAGGTATTTCCTTTCTAAAGAACTTGGGCATGATTGAATTCCTAAGTGAGTATAGGTACTTTAGAGTTAAACCATGTTTACTTGGGAAACTCATGCTGGGAGGTGGAGGGAGCATGAATCTGTGTGTCCAGACTACACAGCGTTAAGTGAAACCAGTCAATCAACGTGTCTCACAGAGGCAGAAGTCAAGCTGTACATTCAGGGGAGAGGTCAAATGAGTAACAGAATTTCACAGTGTAAGAGCAATCCAATCAAGCCCTTAGAATAAACAAGCCATGGTTTGGTTTGGTTTTTAAATATGGAAAGAAAAAAAATCTTTAATTTATGCATATGAGGAAATTCAGTAACATGAAAGATAACTGGTTTTAGAGAAACCTAAAATCATCCAGGGAACAGATAAAACCTAGATAGTTCTAATTAGTATTTTAGACAGATTTATGAAAGGTAACACCCATAAAATAAAACCAGTCTACTCTGGGAAATGATAGGCAGAGACCAGAACAGCATTTTTAGAAGTTAGGGTTGTACAGTAAAATATCTAGTTGAAAGTCTGGAAGAAGAATGCTAGGGAATTCCTCACCACGTAAAGTAAAGGGAGGGAAAGAAAAAGAAAAGAAAAGAAAAGAAAAGAAAAACAATGGACAATAGTTGAAAAGAAATTTTAAAATGAAACTACCTGGAGGAATAACTATGAAGTTTTCAAATATTCTAATAGATGAGAAAAAAAATTAAATGGGAGAAATAATCAAGAAATGATTTTAAAAATTCCCAGAGTGATAAAAAAGCAAAAATATTCAGATTGAAAGATCTCACTCAGTCCTGAACAGCATACATCATAAAAAAATGATAAACATTTTAACACATTTTTCTGAAAATTTAGAACACCAAACATAAAATGTTTTTTAAAAATTAATAATTTATCTGTAAAAGATAAAACTCAAATATTCTATCAGAGTTTTCATCAGCAATGCTAGCTTTTAGAAAATAATGGAATGTGGGCTATAAAAATTTTTTGTGGAAACATGATATATGAACTAAAATCAAGATCCTGAAAAGCAATTATTCAAAATATGAAAACTAAGTACAGTTCCAGAGATAAGCAATTAGAACACTGATGTATCCTGTGATCTGAATGTACAGAAGATGATGGTATTATGAGATGTGGCTTTTGGGAGGTGCTTAGGTCATGAGGGTGGAGCCCTCATGAATGGGATTAGTGTTTTCATAAAAGAGGCTCCACAGAAATCTATAGTCCCTTAACCATGTGAGGATACATGGTGCCAGCTATGGACCAGGAAGAGGGTCCTCACCAAAATGTGACCATGCCGGCATCTTGACCTTGAACTTCCCAGACTTCAGAACTGTGAGAAATAAATTTCTGTTATTTATAAGCTACCTAATTTGTAGAGTTTTGCTATAGCAGCCTGAACAGACTAGGACAATGTAACCTTTGCACTTTCTGACACAAAGAGGTGAGAAAGAGAAAAGAATATATTCTATCAAAAGGAAAACAGATCCAAGAACAAAGACCACAAAGTTGATATAATACAGGAATATAAGGAAAGGAAAGCCTTGAGAGGAATGGCTCTATCTCAGAATGAGCCTCACATTTGGAGCAAAATATCATCAAGAAAAAGAATAGATGTGATGTTGTTGTTTTTAATTAATAGAATGTGTCACAGACTTTGTTATAGTCTCCCCTAAGATCTTCTCTTTCAGAAGTTTTACCTAAGCACATGGAGGTGAAGCAAGAAATTATATTAGCTTCTTTGCAACAAACTCTGGTCATACAATTAAGTTTTGGACACTAAATGACAAATGAAGTTATAATAGTATTAAAGTATTTATTTGCGCTTATTATTTTACTGTGTCAGTTACTATTCTAAATGTATTATAAATGTTAACTCATTTAATTATCACAGCATCCTTACGAAGTGGGTGCTATTATTATTTAAATTTTGCAGATGAGAAGAGCTTTAGCATCTTGCACAAGTTAACACTAAATTACTGAAGTTACATTATATGTGCAACTTCTTGGTGCTACACATGAAAGACAAGGATCCTAACCTCCTCTTCTTGGCTCTTCCCCTCACAGGGGCTGGAATGTAGATATTATACCAGTAGCTGGTACAGGTCTCTTAGACTGCAAGATGCAAATCTAATTATGAGGATGGAAGAGGATCAAGACCAAAAAAATCTGTGTCCTTAAAACATGGAGGTAACATACTAACTTTTGTTTCTTAAGAGTAAACTATTAGTTAAAAAAAATAAGTTTCTGTTGTTTTAAAGAAAAATACTGTTATTTTGATTATTGTCAACAGCTAAATTTGCATCATAACTATTAAGATATTAAGAATATGGATGTTAACAATATTACAATGACGTGATTCATTTGTCAATAAGAAAGAAAAACAATTACAAATTTCAGGAGAAAATGTTCGAGTCATGGGGCAAACATAAAGCAAACTAAAATACAGACTGATTTTTAACAATATACAAAATGTAGCAGTTTTGGAGGGGGATATGTCCTTGACATATAAAAACTATTCTTATTTGCATCAAAGAGCACATTTGAAGGACAAGGGATTAAATTATGTTTATTTCTCTACAGGTCCAATCACATTAGTGATTTCCAGTAATACAGAGGTCACTCAAAATAATTTTATGCTCTTCTTGAATGTCTAGACTTAACCTGTAAAGACAGCATGGGTCCAACTTGTTATACTTTTTATATAATATTATACCCCTTGCCAAAGTAAAAACAAAACAAAAAAGTAGCTAGAAAAATTTGAAAAGTAAAGGAGCATACTAGAGACTAAGAGAAATTGAGTGCAAATTTCTGCATTTTACTTAAAAAGAAACCAAGATATCTGCTTGCAGTTGATTTAACAAGAGAAAAAGGCATAAATATTTTACATAAAAGATTAATTAAAAAGAGAAATTAAGAAAAATCTTACTAAGATATTTAAGAAGGAGAAATAGGATTTATTTACAGTTCTTTTTTCATAGTAGGGGGTTAATTGAATATAAGTTGACAAATCAAGAAATGGAGTTAATGTATTTAATATAATGTGATGCAGGGAATTAATGGATAAACCAATAAGCTGAGAAAGCTAAACTCTGTTTCCTCTAGGCAGTGTCACTAGGGATAAAGCTGACGCAGACTTCTGTAATATTCCTTTTTTATTATGTACATATATTTATGTTATAATAAAATAGTTTATGAGGCAGACATCTCATGTTTTTAGTTGTTCCAGTTGGTAAGAGGTCTCTGCCAACATAAAGTGCACTGTACTTACCAGGGATCTCTTCCTGATTTTGAAAAGCTGTGATAATTCACTCTCAGTTGTTCAATCAAAAGAAACCAAACTAATCAAGGCTTCTCTTTAAACTACACAAAGCAATCTTTACATGTCAGCTACAGAATTTCTTAAACTTAAATGCTGAAAAAAATAGCTCAACTGCAAAATGAGCAGCAATGTCCTTGCTATGCTTTGTTTCCCTGCAAATCTTGTTGGGGTGAATTCTAGAGACTAGTGAACTTGAGAAACGTTCCTGGAAAAAAAGAATTGCCATTGATATATTTAAACAATTGGCATTCATAATATAGGTATATAATCAGTTAGTGTTTTTAGTATTTCAATCAAGCTTGATGTTCTTGATTATTAATTAGACTTATTTAAAAAAAACAAAATTAGAAGTCAAATGTCAATTTAGAGAGAACAGGAAATTTCACTTTCCTCTTGTGCATTTATAAAGTAATTGTTTATTTCTTAAAGCTTTTCCCAAGGATGCTGGTATTCTTACAATAAGCTGGTACAGTAAATTGATATTTAAATAACATTTTGTTAGTTAAAATAATTAATTATTAAATATTAATTGATACTTGCATAATCATCAATAGTGAATGACGAGCTATGCCTCTGTAATCCATACACAGCATTTATAAAGTGGTTAAACTTGGACAATTATACAACACTTAAGGTGAATGGTGTCAGTTTTTTCTATATTCTAAGGGGTAATTTTTAGTTAGGCCTAAACTACTGTCATTATAAATTTTAAACATTTTTGTTGCGGTATAATGTGCCTATGGAAAAGTGCATATACACTAAATATATAACTTGATGAATTTCAGTCAATATTTGAAAGGGACAGTGCTGACATTTGTTGTTCAATTTCATAATAACTGATAGTTCTCTACTGAGAGAAAGTAATTAGAATAAAATTGAGATCCCTAAAATCACAAGTAATTTCAACATATGATGGAAAATGTTAAAAAAAAAGTGTGTTATATACAAATACCCTGGAAAAATGATTTGACAAATCATTGTATGCTGTGAAAACTGAATTTTTTAAACAATAGCTTAAATATAGAGTTTTATGTTAAATATAAGTGTTCTTTTTTCTTGTTGAGGTGGGGAGGTTGAGAATGTGAATAAATTCTAGTCTCTTCTATTTGTGGACCTTTTATTTTTTATTTTATTTAAAAATTTTTTTGAAATACTTTCTTTTTTTTAAATTGTGATTTTTCTTTTTTTTAATTAATGAATTTATTTATTATTTTTGGCTGCATTGTGTCTCATTGCTGTGTGCGGGTTTTCTCTAGTTGCGTCAAGTGGGGGCCACTCTTTCTTGCAGTGCGCAGGCTTCTCATTGTGGTATCTTCCCTCGTCACTGAGCATGGGCTCTAGGCGCACAGGCTTCAGTAGTTGTGGCACACAGGCTCAGTAGTTGTGGCACACAGGCTTAGTTGCTCTGTGGCATGTGGGATCTTCCCAGACTAGGGCTCAAACCCATGTCCCCTACATTGACAGGCAGATTCTTAACCACTGTGCCACCATGGAAGTCTCTGTGGAGGTTTTAATACAATGATACTTCAGGGAGAAAAAAATGAAAATATTGATTTAAGAAGTCTCAAAACTTTTTCAAAGTAGGTATTTTTCAGTCTATGTGATGGAAAGTTAGAAAGGAAAAAAGAAAGATAAATTGCATGTGATACCAAGGACAGGAAGTAGGTAGTAATCAATGTGAGCAGGGGAATAGGTAAAGAAAGCCAATCGGCAACCCTTGAAAGTTTTTGTAAGATTACCATTTATTGTTTTCTGTTATCATAAAAAGTTTATTTTCACTAAGCAGGTATGTTCAAGTCAGAACATAAAACAGATAACCTTTGTAATTGTTCCTTAGTTGATTAGAAAAAACAAAAAGCAAATCAACATTTGCATTCCAAGTTTACAAAGAGATGGGGAAATTTTTTGTAATATGTAAAAAAATAAGATATTTATGAATGTTTGCCTTTTGTTATTAAAAATAAAAAAATATTTTTTAAAAAGTCTCTGTCTCCTTAAAGGATAATAGTTTTTGCTTCTTTTTTTTCCTGAGGTATATTATGAAAATGTATTTCTTTATGGCTAAGCCCTGAAGCAGCTGTAACTCTTGATGCCAAAAGACCTTTCCCCCTTAGCAAACTTATCTTCAAGTTTTATATTTATAAAATGATAACATTTATCAAAGCTTTCAGCAACTTGGATTCTCCTTAGCTTAACCTAATTTTTATTGTCATTTGTATTCATTGTACATTTTCAAATCACTCTTTAAAGTATAGTTGGTAAAGCAATCTACAGATTCAATGCAATCCCTATCAAACTACCACTGGCATTTTTCACAGAACTAAAACAAAAAATTTCAAAATTTGTTTGGAAAAACAAAAGACCCCGAATAGCCAAAGCAATCTTGAGAACGAAAAAAGGAGCTGGAGGAATCAGGCTCCCTGACTTCAGACTATACTACAAAGCTACAGTAATTAAGACAGTGTGGTACTGGCATAAAAACAGAAAGATAGATCAGTGGATCAGGATAGAAAGCCCAGAGATAAACCCACGCACATATGGCCAACTTATCTTTGATAAAGGAGGCAGGAATGTACAGTGGAGAAAGGACAGCCTCTTCAATAAGTGGTGCTGGGAAAACTGGACAGGGACATGTAAAAGTATGAGATTAGATCATTCCCTAACACCATACACAAAAATAAGCTCAAAATGGATTAAAGACTTAAATGTAAGGCCAGAAACTATCAAACTCTTAGAGGAAAACATAGGTAGAACACTCTATGACATAAATCACAGCAAGATCCTTTTGGACCCACCTCCTAGAGAAATGGAAATAAAAACAAAGATAAACACATGGGACCTAATGAAACTTCAAAGCTTTTGCACAGCAAAGGAAACCATAAAGAAGACCAAAAGACAACCCTCAGAATGGGAGAAAATATTTGCAAATGAAGCAACTGACAAAGGATTAATCTCCAAAATTTATAAGCAGCTCATGCAGCTCAATAGCAAAAAAACAAACAACCCAATCCAAAAATGGGCAGAAGACTTAAATAGGCATTTCTCCAAAGAAGATATACAGACTGCCAACAAACACATGAAAGAATGCTCAACATCATTAATCATTAGAGAAATGCAAATCAAAACTACAATGAGATATCATCTCACACCAGTCAGAATGGCCATCATCAAGAAATGTAGAAACAATAAATGCTGGAGAGGGTGTGGAGAAAAGGGAACACTCTTGCACTGCTGGTGGGAATGTGAATTGGTACAGCCACTATGGAGAACAGTATGGAGGTTCCTTAAAAAACTACAAATAGAACTACCATATGATCCAGCAATCCCACTACTAGGCATATACCCTGAGAAAACCATAATTCAAAAAGAGACATGTACCAAAATGTTCATTGCAGCTCTATTCAGAATAGCCTGGAGCTGGAAACAACCTAAGTGTCCATCATCGGATGAATGGATAAAGAAGATGTGGCACATATATACAATGGAATATTGCTCAGCCATAAAAAGAAACGAAACTGAGCTATTTGTAATGAGGTGGAGAGACCTAGAGTCTGTCATACAGAGTGAAGTAAGTCAGAAAGAGAAAGACAAATACCGTATGCTAACACATATATATGGAATATAAGAAAAAAAAAATGTCATGAAGAACCTAGGGGTAAAACGGGAATAAAGACACAGACCTACTTGAGAATGGACTTGAGGATATGGGGAGGGGGAAGGGTAAGCTGTGACAAAGTGAAAGAGAGGCATGGACATATATACACTACCAAACGTAGGGTAGATAGATAGTGGGAAGCAGCCGCAGAGCACAGGGAGATCAGCTCGGTGCTTTGTGACTGCCTGGAGGGGAGGGATGGGGAGGGTGGGAGGGAGGGAGATGCATGAGGGAGGGGATGTGGGAACAGATGTATATGTATGACTGATTCACTTTGTTATAAAGCAGAAACTAATAAAAAAAATAGAAAAAAAATAAAAAAAATAAAGTATAGTTGGTAGTAATCAGTACACATTTCCATAACGAATGACCTTTCATCAGTGAAAATGCTTATATTTATGTAGGTTTTAGTTTTGTTAAAGTTGAACGAATTACTACAAAAATTGAGATTTCATAATGATAATAATGGATATATTTAAAAGAAATAAAAATACTATGTAATTTATTAAATGGAGTATGTATTTTATATTATACAGGATGTAGGAAATTACTTACCCTATCACATAGGAAAGTGGAACATCTCCCCATTAACAGCAAAAATGTATGTCATTAATATGCATAATTTGTTACAGGAGTGGACAAAGTATAGCCCATTGGACAAATCCAGCCTTTTTCTTGATTTTATAAACTTTCATTGGAGCTAAAGCCACACCCATTTTTTTGTGTACTGTCCATTGCTGCAAAACTGGTAGAGTTGGGCAATTGCAACAGAGATGTATGGCTAGCAAAGCCTAAAATATTACATACTTGGCCCTTTATAGAAAAAGTTTGCCAGATCCTGGTCTTTTAGGTATTGTTCCATTTAGCAGAAATTATAATTTAAAAGTTGTAGGATGTATGCATGTTCCTAATCCTAATTCACTATAAACAAATATTTTTTGAAAAATGTATTTCTACACCAATACTGTTATAATGTGTGCCTAATGTGAAGACATTGAAGTAAAAACAAAAAGGGAAAATATGGGATAAACGTTCTTTTTCTAAAAGTAGCCATATATGACTTAATCTTATTTATTAAATTATAAAGAACCATTGCTATCATATTTTCTTAGTTGTAAAAATTGCATATTAAAATTTTGTATTTCAATTTAAGAATTCAGATTTATTTCTCAAATTTTTACAAAGAAGAGTATATTATCTACTTAAATTTTATAGTGACCCTTTTTCTTACAAATAACCACACTTTTTAAAGTACTACCTTGTGATTTCACAATTTCACTTCCATACAAAAAACTTATTGTCAACAGAGTCATAAAAAGTAACTCTGTATGATCTATGTAAGTAGGATCCACTAATAGAGAGAGAGAGAGACAGAGACAGAGACAGAGAGAGACACAGAGAGACACAGAGAGACAGAGAGAGAGAGATGTTTCTACATCTCAATTACCTCATATATAACTATAGAACATAATTGGTAATGAATTCATTTTATTATATAATTTAGTCAAAAATAAAGCTATTTCTTCTGAAAATTCATTATCTATTTATAATATTTTGAAGAAAACAGCAGAAAGAAATCTCACAATCAGAAAGAAAACAATAGGGTTAAAGTTCATAGAATTACTGTTGAAAAGTTCATAATGCCTTTTTGTAAATATCTGTTTATAAATCATTACTTCTTTCATTCTATGAGCCCTGTAAAATCTTATTCAACATTAGAGTCAAACATTGCTTATGAAGTGGAGACATACTTTGACTAGACACAGAGCTGTGAATTATTAAAGTAATTAAAATATTGGTTTGGATGTGATTGTCTTTCAGTAGATAAGTTCTCACTAATAATACTTAAAGGGTAGATCATTGTGTTAACCAAAGTAGTTAATGATAAAAGGACCCAAATCTTGAGAACTATGTCCCTATTACAAGATCTTTAGGGTATACCGACACTTTTATTTTTAGGAAATCTCCTTTTTTTTCAAACATTGGTTCTCAAATATGACATAATTTTCCTCTAAGGTCATTTGGCAAAGTCTGGAGACATTTTTGATGGTGGGGGGAAGAGATACTACAATAAAAAGGAAGAGGGTAGGATTAGCTGCTAAACATTCTGCAATTCACAGTGCAGAACCTCACAGCAAAGGCTGTCCATTCCCAAAAGTCAGCAGATTGAGAACCCTGCTTAGAAAATTTAATGTTGGATTTTCTTATACTAAACAAGTTTCTGTTAAGTTTATGTGTACTAAAGATCTCAAAAAAATTTAGAGCACAGAGCAGTAGCTGAGAAATCTATTATTGATACTCTGGGTATAAGATAGCATTACAATATTTAACCCACCCAGAATTTATATACCAAATGTAGCTAACCTGGAATCTGCTTAACTAGCTTCTGGCAATCAGCATCTTTTCCTTGACCTTCTATGTTTAGTATTGAGAAGGAAAAAAGTATTAAACTTTAAAATATGATTAAACAAAAGTTGAAACTAATTTTGGAGCTATTGATACATACTAAATATGTGACATTTCAGCTTTAAGTCCACGAATATGTATAAAATTATAGAATCTTAAACTTTGTTCTTAAAAATTCAGTTAGTCTCAGCTAATTTATTTACTTTTCAAAGTGAAACAAATGTTTGCCATGTTATCACAGGGAACATATTATGTACATGAAATGAAATTAATAGCATTTTGTTCAATTTTTAAAATTGAGATAAAGATTCATGTAAGTGCATTGAAGAAATAATTTAAAAGTTGGGGAATTGCCATTTGTTGAAATGTTTAAAATTTTACTGTCATGTACATTTTCAAGTAACTTAAATTATGTCAGTTAATTTTTCTAAATGGACTCCATGTTTGTAAAAAAACCCGCCTATTTTTACTACTTTTTACATACATAAAGTGCAAATATCATAAAAATATAAATTTTGAAAATTTCTACTTATGAAAATTTTAACATGATTGTTTTACAAGGCTTCTTGATTTTGCAGGTTGACACTTTTATTAATAAGTTTGGACACTGTTATTATTATTATTATTATTATTATTATTATTAATTTATTTATTTTTGTGGTACACGGGCCTCTCACTGTTGTGGCCTCTCCCATTGCGGAGCACAGGCTCCGGATGCGCAGGCTCAGCGGCCATGGCTCACGGGCCCAGCTGCTCTGCGGCATGTGGGATCTTCCCAGACCGGGGCACGAACCCATGTCCCCTGCATCAGCAGGCGGACTCAACCACTGTGCCATCAGGGAAGCCCTGGACATTGTTATTATTTATTTGAATATTGCTTCTTTCTCATTTTCTCTTTCTCCTTATGGAAATCTGTTATACCCACTGTAGAATTTTCATGTTTTGGTTCTTGGGTAGAACTTAGACTGCTGAATCATAAAAATGATGTATATATAAACAATAGAATATTAATTCAGCCATTAAACAAAAAAGAATGAAATCTTGCCATTTGCAACAACATGGATGCATCTAGAGGGTATTACAGTAAGTCAAATAAGTCAGACAAAGACAAATAGTACATGATCTCACTTATATGTGAGAAACATATAACAAAATGAAAATAGACTCATAGATATGAGAAAATACTGGTGGTTGCCAGAGGAGAGTGGAGTGGGGAATGGGCAAAATAAGTGAAAAGAATTAAGAGGTACAGACCTCCAGTTATAAAATAAATGTCATGGGGATGTAATGTACAGCATAAGAAATATGGTCAATAATACTTTAATAACTTAGTATGGGAACAGATGGTTTCTAGACATTTTGGTAGTCATTTTGTAATGCACTTAAAAGTGGAATCACTGTGTTGTACATCTGAAACTAACATAATATTGTGCATAAACTATATTTCAATTTAAAAAATAGTCTCGAATCATAAAGCTTCAGAATCTGGCAAATAATTTAGGGTAGAATTTGGCATTTCTTTCTTTCTTATATAAACACAAACTCATAGGAAAGTTAGAAGTACAATATAAAGAACTATTTTTCCCTGAAGCAGTTGAAAATAAGTTGCAGATCTGATGACTCAAATAGATTAGTATTAATTTTGCATATGAAAGGACATTTGCCTATATAATATAATCATCTATACAATATGATCATCAAAACAAAAAATTAACATTAACACATTACTACTATATAATATACAGACGTCTATCTAGTTTGACAATTGTGACAATAATGTCTTGATAACAGAGGGATCAGTTATGAGTTCCTTAATCTTATATTGATTTTCATGACTTTGACACAAGATGGTTATTTTATGTGTCCTTATTTGTTTTTTTCAGAATGTTCCTGAGTGCTTCTTCATGTGTAGTTTCAGGTTATGTATCTTTGCATGAACATCCTAGAAGTGATGTTTAACTCTTCTTAATGCATTCTATCAGATGGCATATAGTGTTAATTTGTTCCATTACTGACAATATTCACTTAGATCACTGGATTATGGTAATGTCTGCTGGGATTTTTTCAGTGTGAAGTTATTATTTTTTTCCTTCTCTAAGTAGTAATTATTTTCACTTAGAAATACTTTGAAACTATGTAAATATCCAAAACTTGATCATACAAGTTTTGATTTATTTCTTTATTTTTCTTTATTTATATATTCACGGACAGTTTGTTTTCTGTTTTATTCAGTGTGTTATGTTATCTCAGTTATTTATCTTTAAGCTCACACTGTCTTCAATTTGACCAGTGATAGATAGCCTTTTCAAACTGACTTCTGTATCCTTTCAACTTATTGCCCAACTTTCTTTATAGCACATTCTTGCTTTCTGGTACAAAATGATGTTTCCATTATCATCTTGTACTTTTTTTGTACCAGGCTGAATGACAATCAGTCATTCCTCCAAGGAGTCTTTCCTTTAGTGGAAAATGACATAGAGAATCTAAGATATAGGCAGTAGATAGACTCAATGCTATTGGACCATTGCTGATCTTAGACCCTCTCAATAGACAGAGCTAGGGATAAAATGAATTTGGGTATTATGGGTGTATGTATATGTACACATAAATTTTAATCTGTGTGTGTATTCACAAAGCTACACTATCTCAATTCCACAATTATAGCATATAATATATCACTATTCTAAAATCTCACTGATTCATCAGTCAAATCTTGCAATCATTTAGCAAAATATTTGGATTGATTTTTATTTAGATAGAAAGATAAAAATTATCATAAACATTGATTCAAAGCACACACATTTCAGTGTGGAGGTACCTAATATTCATACTCATAACAAGTTCTCTAAACATCACTCAAATATATGTGTATAAATTGAATGGTTATTATTTATTTTATTGCAGGTTTAATTTGTCTATGTAAGCTCACAGAGAATTAGTAAAGGACATGATGCTTACTTATTTTGTAGTGAGTTAGTCTAACAGGTCTCAAAAACTAAACATATACAATGATAGAAAATTACAGCATTCATTGTTTTTTATGTCTTCATCATTGGACGCTTCTCACATTTTACTTGTTGGAGAGAAAATACAAAATTTTATATAATGTTTGTTTCATTTTACATAGATCTTGTGTTCAATAAAGGAACTGATTGTTATTTTCTCCTATGTTTTCTAATTCTTTAACAACAAACCTAATGTTTTAAGACTATAATTATATTCTAATTTGATATAAATAAAGCAATCTGAATGCAGTTTTCATTTTCTTTCTTAGGGACAAAGAAAATACAAAGAAGTGTTCAGTGATGGTATAATTCCCAGTGTACCGTATTTGCGGTTCGGGCTTGCCACTGTGTCTCATTATGATTTTATACTCCATTGTATTTTCAAATATCAGGAAGAGTATTGATAAGCATCTTAAATATTTTGTTTTAATTATCTACTTAAAACAGTACTTTTAAGAAAAATAAAGTACATCATGCTAAACCAAAATAGAAAACCAAATACTAAAATAAACTTTTAAGTCTGGTATCTACTATCTAAACTTTAAAAGTTAAGAAATTACTTTTATTTCTAAAATAATAATAATGGTGCATCTCTTAAGGCTTTTATGAAGTTGTGATATTGTTGATTACATATGTCTAATTTCCAAAGGTGGTTTAAATTTATACTTTTCAGATATTTAGGCAATTTTTAGAATTATTGAAAATATCTTACTACTGTCAGAATAAATATTCTAAAATATTTTAATTTAAACATTTATTCACCTCTTCATTTATTTCTTCATTCATCCCTTCATTGTTCATTCCATGCTACTTACTTACTATATAATTTTGCTCCAGGCATTATGCTTTTGCTGGGTATATGAAGGTGAAAGAGGTTACTTATGCCCAAAGATACCTCGGTTTCGTGAGAAAAGCTATATATAATTAACTATTTTAAGCAAAGGCCACTTTCTGATCATCATCACTCATAAAGAAATTATGGCTTTCATGTTAGTTTCATATTATGTTTATCATAATAATTCCCAATATTCCTACACAATAAGACATTCTAGTTTTGTCAGGAAGAGATCTTACTGTTCCCTCTTTATATCATACTCATCCTTATTCTCTGGACTTTGCTTATTTGTTTCTTAACCTGATACACCTAGCTTGCTCATCTGTCTGCAAAAATATTAGTACTTCTTCATCAAAGCCCTTCTCAAATTTCACTTACTTTGGGAATTCTTGGTGATCTCTCTTATCTCATTTTCTAAGACTCACTGTTTTAGCAATTAGTAATTCTCTCTTGAGATGAACAATTAGTATGTAATAAATTTACCATCTTCCATTACTTTAGGATTTTCTACCTTGTCATTCCTTTCCTAAACTGAACATCATGACTTGGATTTTCAGAAAATGTCATCTACTCTGTGAAATTGCCTGATATTAAGGAAAAGAATGTAGGCTTAAGTGGACATTTCATAAGAACTTGCTTGACCAGAAGTTGAAATAAAGCAGAATGAAGTTTCTGTAGGCATAATTATTCTATTGGTTTCCTATCTATAGACAGTAACTTCTACAAAGCAACTGAGATTGCTATTCAACAATATTTACATCTAAACCTCAAACAGACAACTTGAAAACGTAAAACACATTCAGGCTGTGGTTTAAATAATTCTATACCACATTATACTCTAATCACAAAAATTCTCAAATTTAATTAATGAGTTTTGATTAGGTAACTTTTAAGACTTTAAAAATTTCACCCTTGAATTTATTTAATAGTTCATTAAAAATGTTCATGTAGTGTTTATAGGTTTCTCAAGCCTGAATGGTAGCAAACTACTTGCATTCCTTGGTTATGATTTGTAAGTATTTGAAACTGACAAATATTTTTAAGGTTAAGATGACTAGAAGAAATAAAATACAAAGTAAAAGAAAGAAACAAAATCAAAATAAAAGGTAAATATATTGAGTATTTATTAAGAACACATAATTCTTTTTTTTTTTTTCTTGTTTGTGGGCCTCTCACTGTTGTGGCCTCTCCCGTTGCGGAGCACAGGCTCTGGACGTGCAGGCCCAGCGGCCATGGCTCACGGACCCAGCCACTGCACGGCACGTGGGATCCTCCCAGACCGGGGCATGAACCCGCGTCCCCTGCTTCGGCAGGCGGACTCCCAACCACTGTGCCACCAGAAGCCCAAGAACACATTATTCTTAAAACTACTTATTAAACCTTGTTTTTCAAATAAATGATAAAGGAAATTGCTTGCTATAGAATAATTGTACTTTTATTATTTTCTGTTATATCATTGGTAAATATGACTTTTACATATACTTTACAAGTACAAATAAAAGTATATAAAGCACGTTTTTCTGAATTTTAGTTCTTACAAAAACTGGAATGTCCCAATTTTCATATGTAAACATGACCACTCCATGGAAATTATTGTTGGATTTTCAAATGTTTAAAGTGACAGAGTTTAAAGAATGTACAACAAACTCTAGTAATCACTTTACTTAGCTTGTTAACATTTTATTCTTTTTTGTCTCTCTTTATTTGTGGAAATATCTTTTTCTCTCCTGAACTATTTAAGGGAAATTAAACATATCTTACACTTCATCCCTAAATACTTCAGCATGTGTTTCCTAAGGAAAATTACATTTTTCTATATAACCACAATAATGTTAACATATTAAACACTAATTTAATAAAATCATCAGTTATATAAGCATGACTTCCAAACTGCTACAAAATATATTATCTTTACATTTTCTTTTAAGGATGCAAATAAAATTCTTGCATTACAATCATTTGTTTTGCCATTTTTTCTCTCCAAATGTAGAACAGTTGCTCATTTCTGTATTTTTTTATGACCTTAGATTTTTGAAGAGTCCCAGGCCAAATGTCCTGTTGGATGTCTCATATTCTGCATTTTTCTGATTATTTCCTCATGTATATATTTAACTCAGAGATTTCTTTGCAGGTGCACTATACAAATACATAGTAGGAAAAAGGTTCTTGAATTTGGGGTTAAATAGAGGACTGTAGCTCCAGCTACATGTTAAGGCTCAAAAACTTAACCTGGGATTGCTTTACTCTGTTACATGGCTCTGTGTTTTTCCTATCTGCTACTGGAAATAATGTCACTGCTTTATACACAGGCCTGGACCTCATAGCTGAACAGTAAGGGAGAATATGTCAATTATTCTTAGACTTCATAGGTCTGGATTTACTGTTAGAAATTTAGAGAAACAAAAGGGATTCTACTGAGTAGTGGAAAAGGAAAGAATTGCATTTATATAAAACCTAATTACAGTTAAATGTTTATATTTCTGACAATTATTTTGATAAATAACCTGTTTTAGGTTATATATTTTAAAAGTGGTATTACAGTATTTTAATTCAAGTCTTATGAGCTCTAAGGGGAAATGGAAATTATATAATTTTACAAATGTATGCATGTGCATGCCAATGAACAATTTGAAACCGCATTTTTATTCGTCTTGTGCATATCACAATTTCAATAAAAATTATACTGTTTTCATTATGTTTTCAAATAAAATAAATTTTTAGAGATATTTGCTTCTTTTTACTTCTAAAGAAATAAAGCAGACTATTTAATTCTATGATTTGTGAGTCAACTAATTATGAATTAATTCAAAAATGAATTTGCTTCAAATATCTTTGAAATAATAGTACTAAAATCAAATGGCATGATGTAGATGAATTGAATGAATCAGATATAATATTGTTTTATATTTCTAATAATTCCAGTCTATATACTTGCCAAGTTCATTGTGGTAAACTTTTAAAAATCACTGACGGTAATAAATCTAACAGATTTTAGATTTAACAAGATTATATTTTAATATGATAGACTTTCTAATACTGGAAACCTTCCACTGAAATCTGTTAGCCTGTCTTATGCTAATATAATGCTCATTTCAGTAATACTTTGAACATCTGAATATTTATTTTACCAGATGAACTAGGTTATTCTTTTCATGAATCATGTTTTTTTTTATTGAAATATATTTGACATACAATATTATTTTAGTGTCAGGTGTGCTACATAATGATTTGATATTTGCATATGTTATGAAATGATCACCATGATAAGTATAATAACAATGTGTCTCCATACAATGTTATTATAATACCAGTGAACATATTTCTTATGCTGTATATTTTATTCCCATGACTTGTATATTATACCACTGGAGGTTTGTAGCTCTTAATCCCATTCACCTACTTTATCTATCCCTCACCCCATTCCCTTCTGGCAACCACATATTTCTCTCTGTATCTCTGAGCTTGTTTTCATTTTGTTTTGTATGTTTACTTGTTTTCATTTTTAGATTCTACATATATTCTACATATAAGTGAGACCATGAAGTATTTCTCTTTATCTGACTTATTTCACTTAGCATAGTACCCTATAGAACCATCTATTTTGTTGCAAATGACAAGATTTCATTCTTTTCTATGGCTGAGTAATATTCTATTATATATATGTATACACACACACACACACACACACACCACATCTTTATGCATTCATCTATTAATGAACACTTAGGTTGATGGCATATGCTGACTCTTGTACATTATCCTGCAGTGTACTTTGGGGTGCATATATCCTTTCCAATTAAGGGGTTTTTGTGGTGTTTTCATGTATTATAAAGAAGTGAAATTGCTGGATTTTATAGCTGTTCTATTTTTAATTTTTTGAGAAAACTCCATACTTTTTTCTATAGCAGCTGCATCTGTTTACAATCCCACCAATGGTGCATGATGGTCCCTTTTTTTCCACATCTTCAGCAACACTTGTTATTTGTTGCCTTTTTGTTGATAATCATTCTGGAAGACATGAGGTGATATCTCATGGTTTTGACATGCATTTCCCTGATGATTAGTGATGTTGAGCAATTTTTCATGTATCTGTTGGTCATCTGTATGTTTTCTTTGGAAAAATGTCCACTGGTGGGCAAGGCTGGATCCAAATATGCCTGTGACGGTCTGCTGGTGAGCAGGGCTGGGACCTAGCATGACTGGTTGCATGGCCCATGGGTACCTGGGATTGGTGCCAGCTTACTGGTGGGTGGGTAAGCCTCAGCTCTAATAAGCTGGAGGGCAAACTCCAAAATGGTGTTTGCTAGCACCAGTGTCCTCCTGATAGGGTAAGCTCTCAAAAATGGTTGCCACCAGTGTCTATGTTACCAGGGAGAGTTCCCGTTGCCTCCTGCCTCTCCAGCAGTATGTCCAAGGTCAGCAAAGGGTTCTGACCCAACAGCTTATGTTCCTCTTTTGAACATAAGCTCTGCTGGCCTTCAAAGTCAGGTGTGTTGGGGGCTTTTCTTTGTGGGCTTCCCCTAAGCCAAGGGGCTTGATGCGGGGCTCAGAGCTTTTGATCCTTGGGGAGAACCTCTGCCATTGTGATTATCCTCCCATCTGTGGGTTTCCCACCCAGGGGTATGGGTCTTGACTAGACTGCTTCTCTGTCCCTCCTACCCATCTCATTGTGGTTCCTTCTTTATATGTTTAGTTGTGGAAAATCTTTTCTGCTAGTTTACAGGTTGTTCTTGTCAATAGCTGTTCTATAAATAGTGGTAATTTTGGTGTCCCTGTGGGAGGAGCTGAACTCAGGGTCTTTCTACCCACCTTCTTGGCCACACCTAATACCATAAACCATGTATTTTTGACATGTCTTTGACTAATCATTTTAATACATACAGTTAGGTGTATAAGTCAATGACATAAGTATGTGTGTGTATGCCTATGTGTGCACATGTGCATGTATCATTACATCAAAATATCTAGAATACTAGGATGAGTACTTTTTCCTCAGATGTAGTATATACCTACTATCTTAAGTATGTAATAAATCATATCTTTATATTTCTCTCACATCTTACTGAATGGTAAAATCCAATATGGTATATGAATAAGGGCAGTGTTCCTCAAGTCTAAATATTCAAATTATGTTTATGTCTCTCTTTATATTTCAAGACTTTTAAAAATGTATTAATATATACTACAAATAAAAATGTCTTAACCCAGTTATAACTGTTCTATAATGATAACCAGAATGTTTAACATGTCTTAAAAATTATACTAAAAATTTTCATAGTGCTTTTTGACTGTTCATTTATTGCTGCCACACTAGCCTGCCATAGTTGACCTAGTGATAATATAGAACTATAGCTTACGAGCAAATTAAAGAAAATTCCTCTAAATATAATTACACCAAAGTGAAATTTTGTCTCACAAATTCTTAACTTTCAAGAATTACTGATAAATGCCAACTTTTAATATATATTTATTTATTTTAGTCATAGGAGGATCAAATTTTAAAATATTATTCAATAATACATTTTTCTTTAGTATTTTATTGGAATAGAAGACAAGAGACTGACACAAGGACTGGATAATTAGTATATGTTTAATTTTATTATTTAAATCATAGTTATAGAAATGTAGAAATAAAAAAGATTGTAAAGTTCATCAATGCAAACAAGAAAGACGAAAAGAGAGAAGGACATCAGTAACAAGTTAATTAATTTGAAACCATTCTCTTATACATTCACTTAATATATTTGCGGAAAAACATTTCCATTTGAATATATAGCAAATTCCTATTTATACAAAATGAAGAGGAGCTAGTTTTCTATTTTTAAATCAAAGATGCTGATTATTTTAGAGTTACCATCAGAAGAGAATATACCAAGAAACAAAAGAAGCTTATATTTCTGAGTCTCTTATGTGGATAGGTCTCTATGACTACAGTACCCTCTCCCCCCTTATTTGCAGGGAATTCATTCTAAGACCTCCCCTTTTGGATGCCTGAAACACCATGAATAGTAGCAAACCCTATATATACTATGTTTTTTCCATACATGCATACTTATGATCAAGCTCAATTTATAAATTAGACACAGTAAGATATTAACAACAATAACTAATAATAAGATAGACCAATTATAATAATGCACTGTAATAAGTGTTACGTGAATGTGGTCTTTATCTCTCTCAAAATATCTTATTGTACAAATTGAATGCTTTTTCCACATTAACTAAACATCATGCACTGAGGCGGTAATTTTTGCAGCTTGAGATGTGACAGCAAAACTAGCACACGTGTCTTTTTCCTTTTTCACAATTTAACAGATAGAGTATTTGTTCTTATTGTAAATGTTAGTAACCTCAGCATATGATTTTTTTCCTTCCTTATTAAAGTTGAGAACTTTCACATTTTTCACTTAAGGAAAGCACTTTACAACTTCTTTTTGGCATATCTGAATTTCCAGCATCAGTATTGCATTCTGAGGCCATTATTAAGTAAAATAAGTGTTACTTGAACAAGAGCAGTAGATACCACAAATGTCCATCTTATAACCAAGAGGGCCACTGTTACTAATGGGCAGGATATGATGAACAACATGATGATTCACGTCCTGAGTGGAATGAAGTGGGGCTTCTCAAGATTTCATCACACTACTCAAAATGACACACAATTTAAAAATTATGAATTGTAGATTTCTGGATTTTTCCATTTAGTATTTTTGGGCTGTGGTTGACAATGGGTAATGGAAATCGTAGAAAGTGAACCTGAGGATAAGGGGGGACTACTGTACTACCTTTTGTTTATAGCTGTGGAATATTCTAGGTGGGGAAAGAAGGTTGTTTGCAGTCATAAAGTATTTCTATGCAAACATTTCTGGTAGATTATAGCAATTTTTGTGGTTTTCATTTATGATTCTAAATAAATATTTCACTTTCATGCCAAAATTTTATTTTTATATTTATTTTATTTTTATACTTTTATATCATTTTCCCTTAAAGAAGGCCTCCCCAAAGTATATAAGCTTCAGGCTCCACTAATCCAGACCTGTCCCAGATTATCTGATAGCTCCATATTTTAAAAGATAATTTGATTGATTGAAAACTAGTTTTATACTCAAATTACTTAACTAGAAATCAAAATTTAACTCTCTATAATTACTTATAACATATTTAATTTTTTTTCCATAGAAATATTTAAATATTCACAACTTGGTCATCATTGTGAATATAAATATTCATAGAAATACACTAAAAATATAAATGGTATAAACATTTTGGGATCTGTGATGAATTCACATAGCCAAGAACTTTAAAAAATTGCATACAAACAATAGCCAAACTTTAACTCAGCTTTTCATAGATTGGTATAAAACAGAAGTGTGAGATTATTAAATACTAAGATTATAATAGAAAGAATTTTATATATCACAGGGAAGCAATAATAGGACAAATTATGGTAATCATATTAGGAATTCTATTTAAACAAAATTGCTGTGTTTTCATTGAAAGTGACATAACTACATATTTTAATGTTTATTACCCACCTAAATTAAAACAATAATGATAGATGTGCAGTGCTAAAATCCATGACTTGGACCACACTGGAACACATGTAAAATAAGAGCATGGTGAATTTGTAGTTTTCTTAATAACTCACTGCATCAGACTTCTTAATGAGCAAGGAATCTTTTCCCTACTTTTTCAAATTCTGTAGTTAAGAAAATATAAATTGCAGGGGTAAGCACATGCTGTGGTTTACCTAATACATTTTAACTTCAAGAACTTCAGTCAGTTATAATTTCACTTTATTCATAGCTCAGATGCTAAATATAAATAGATAAGCCTGATAGTCAGCCAGTTTTTAGATAATTAAATGCTCATGGGTCAGTGTGTATGTGTGAGTGTGTGTGAATTTGCCTGCAAGTACATTGTGTACACTTTTTCATGTAGGCAGATATCTAGTGAATTATAGACTTTCTCTCCAGCTAACATTTAAAAAGAGGGCAGAATCATGAGCACATTACAGTGTGTTTACTTTTAGTTCTCATTTGCCAAGGCAAATTGCTTTGATTATAGTAGTAGTAAATTTAAGTGTGGTTGTTTCATAATTCTTGTATTTTTTATTCCAGGAACTTTGGCTCAGGAAGAAACTATCTGTTGCAATAGAATGTAAAAGAGATATATGTGATTTACTCATTAGTTGGAGATAAATTGTCATATATTTTTTTATGTGGCAGCTATGCCCTCCTTTTATCTTACTGGTAAAGCCTGAATTTGTTCCAGTATCTGCATTACACACACGGGATTCAAAGGTAAATTCTCATTCTTTAAGTCAATCTTAGTAGTCCTATTCCCTAGAAGGTAACAGGATTCTGGATGGTTATGTTACCAATTTCTGTCCAATGAGATGTGATGGAGGTGTGCTAGAGGGTGGTGTGTGTTCTACAAAAGGTCTCCTAGCTCTTAAAAACACACAGGGGGCTTCCCTGGTGGCGCAGTGGTTGAGAGTCCACTTGCCAATGCAGGGGACACGGGTTCGTACCCCGGTGGTCTGGGAAGATCCCACATGCCATGGAGCGGCTGGGCCCGTGAGCCATGGCCACTGAGCCTGTGCATCCAGAGCCTGTGCTCTGCAACAGGAGAGGCCACAACAGTGAGAGGCCCGTGTACCACACACACACACACAAAATACATAAGGAACATATGATCTTTTATCTCACCCCTAAAATTGTCAGGTCTTGATGTGGCATCTTGTAACCATAAGGGAAAATAGCCTTAAAGATCAAATCAATACACTGAGTATGAGACTCAAGAAAGATGAAAAGCATTTCTGCTGTTGACAAGATGCCTAATTATTCACTGAATAATATAAATATCTTAGAACTTCTTATTCTATGTGACAGTGAATGTTGTCATCATTTAAACCACTTTAATGTTCACTTTCTGCTACATGCAGATGAATGTCCCCTATGAAAATATCTCTTAAGTGTTCCCAAGCATGTTTGTGGACACGTGTACAGCTCACATCCTATGCCATGTATCTTCTTTCTGTCTCTACCCTTCTCCATGTTTTTTTTTAAATAACAACAAAAATTATCCAGAAGAAAGATTATTTACAATACAAACATAAAATTATGTCTTTTTACATCAGAAAAAAGTTATATATATTTTGTTTTATGACTTGTTTGACCTAAAAATAACTAAAGGATTTTTTAACAAACCCATGTTATTAGTACCAAAAATCAAGATTTTTTTTTATGCTCTATCTTATGCTTCTTCCTTAGCTCTAAGTCATGACATCCCACTATCATAGTTATATACTGAATGCATTTTTCAGAAGAACTTAAAATACTTCCCAAAAGTTTGTTTCTAATCTTTCATCTTACTGCTGGATTAACATTCCCTTAATCACTGCTGCTCTGTTGTGGTTATCTTGTTAACAAAGTTTAGATTCTTTCCCTTGTGGCAATAACATCAAGAATGAAATCCTTAATATTTACTCCCAAGACTTCTACAATTTGACTTATCACAGTGAATCTACTTATAAAATATTAGGTTCTTTGGAGTAAGAACCTTAGGAGCTATCTAAAATAATGTAGGGTTTACTTCTGTAGCACTCATTGTCTAAAGATAATTCACCCTTTATTTAAGTATATTTAATAATGAGATATTTTATTATTAAGCTATTTCTAAAGTTTGACTCCATTGAAACTATTCATTATTTTACTATATCCCAAATTACTTATAATTCTTACCCAGTTGTTTTAGCTTTGCCCTTTGGCATCATGCATAATAACCTAATCTTTCTATTAAATGACAACCAGTCATATATTAACTGGCAGGCTTTATATTTCTTCTCAATCTTCTCTTTCCAGGAAAACCATCAATAATATAATTAAAGATGAGTGTATAAAAAAAGCAACTAGCAAGTATAATCTTAAAAATACTTTTCACAAGCATCATCTCATTTTCTATTCATTCCTCATATAACATAATTTCTAGACTTGCATCTCTATTCTGTGTACAAAATATAGGAGTTACATTTTCTATGTAAGGTTTCAAATATGAAGTTAAAAGAAGTTTAACAGTTGACAAAAGGTACAACCCAGCAGTACCACGTCTCATACTGGCTTTCACATCAGGAAGGCAACCTTTATTTCTATTCCCCATTTCTATCTCATGAAGTTTACTTATACTCTCTACTAAGAAACATTTTCTCTGTCTTCTCTAATTAAGTAAATCCTATATACCGTTAAACACTGAGCTCAAGTTAAATTTCCTCTAGTAGCATTTCCTCATTCCTATACCTACATGAAAATTTCATTTTTCTGATGACTCATTGTTCTTCAGCTTGGATTACAAAATTTTAATTATCTGCAATCAATATTTCTTTCTCTCTTCTCTGTCTTTTCTCTCCTTCTCTGTTTCTCTCTCTCTCTCTCACTCTCACTCTGTCTTTCTCTGTTTCTCCCTCTCCTTCTCCCTTTGCCTCTATCTCTCTTCCTTTGTTGAAAGAATTTTGATAAAAGGGAACAACCTCATGCTCCTTTTATCCCCTCCATTTTGAATGACATGGACTGAGGCGTCCAGTGTGTTTTCAAGAATAACAGTAAATGTAATAATAACTGAAAACTATTTGCATTTATGGATTAAAAGTGTGATTCAGAAACAAGGAATTTGGATGAAAATATTTTTTTTCAAAGTCCTAGTCTATTATTGCTAAAGCCCTGACATTTAAGGTATTCATTTATCAAAAAAGAATTACCTAATGCTTTATAGCAAAGTGATTATATTCCAGGGTCTCTACAAGGTAAGACCTTTCTTCCTGACCTAAATGTAGGGCAATCGATAAACATGTCACCTAGGGACAAAGATCACTAGACTTAAGTACCCTTTCCCACTTATACCATCATTTATGCAAGGAAATATACTCTAACTTGCTAGATGGATCCAGTCAACTCTATCTTTAAGTATAGTTGAAGAGCCAATTTTACTAACTGTGGAGAAAATTAATTTATATTCATAGAACAGGCTCAGCTAATAAAACATTTTCTGCCTGGTAGGTGTCATGAGTTAAGTACTGTATTGCATGTACCTCATTAAGTGCCACCACCTCAAATGTCATTTAGGTAAGTAGTGATATTGGAAATCCTCCAAAATGTAAAGTAGCTGTATGCAACTCATAAGCCGAATCTGGTAAATGCTAACATTTTTGATGAATCTGCAAAAATGCTGATGTATTTGATCTAAATTTAAAGAAAAGATGTTCTATATCTATGTTTTAGGTGTAGTTCTACTAAACAGAGTGATGAGTCAGAACATTCTTTTTTCGATTTTTGAAATTTGCTCCACTGTATGTAAAATGCATACTTGGGCTAGTTTTAGAATTTCAGTATATAAGGCACTGATGCATGTTTTATCCTTGCTGAAATGAGAAGTGTATAGAAACCATGTAAAGTTATTGTTAAGAGAGATAATAACTTGAAATATTACACTCTCTTCTTTTCCAGATCACATGGCTTTGTAAGCAACTTCTTTCTGATCCACTATAGGCTGAGAAAAAGAAGGGAGTTTGGCATGGTGGGAATAGTAGGGACTCCTGAGTTAGATCAAATCAGTGAACGATGTTCACATATCCAAAGGAGAAGAATCATTCAAGCTGGAACTAAGAGAAAATTGTTTTTTAAAAATCACCATTTAGAATTTTGACTTGCAAGGGATACTCCTGTTAACAAAAAAGGACAAACTGAAGGAAACAAGCATTGAGTTTATGTCACAATAGAACTTAAATAAATATGAAATGAACTAGACTTTCCTGGTTCCAGGGAGATACATGAAGAGTTCCTTGGGTATAGGTAAGGAGGAGGGGATGGGAGATGACCATAGAGGTTGGAACCAGAGACAGGAAGACCACATTTAGAAACACTATAAACTCCTTGTATGGACAGAGCCCTGAAATATAAGTAATGTTCTATCATTAAACCTTTATTAGCTGTGGGGTGTGTGCCTTCCATAGATAGTTTCCAGTAATTTGATTTTAAATTTTCTACCAGAATAATGTCTGTAAATGCCCTAGATGGGCTGAAACCCATCTAAACTGCTGTGAGTAGACATACATTTTTAGTAACCCAGTCACTCAAATCTTCACCCTTACCAAATTAAATGCTTAGGTACTTGACACACAAAAAAGCTAAGACAATGTAGAAGGGAAGGTCATGGCATTAATACTGAGCAGAATTTCATGGTGACAAATCCCTCCCCCAAACAAAACATTTTACCAATATATTTGAATTTGAAATCTTTACATGATATTATGTTTATCTTTCATTCATAAAAATATAATATTTGATATTGAATAAAATAATAAAACATTTCAAAATGGGAATATTGAGCTCTTTTTATCAACATCATGCTGGAGAGTTCACAAGAAACTTAGCATATTACCAATGAATTTACAGCTCAGAATGAATTTTGTGATTTCATGTTTTTAACTTCACCACTATCTCCAAATACATTACAATGATATAGACAAAAAGGAAACATATCTGTCTGGAAAATCAAAATCTAACTTCTTGTAAAACAAGAAACAAAAATTAGGAGCTTAAGCTACTGGCCTGCTGGATTTATGGTTCAGAAATTGTTCTAATTTGATTTGCTAGTTAATAAGAACTGAAATTTGTCTGGAAATGGTATCCTAGAGAAAACATACATTCTCAAATTAAGATAAATTTTAAAAATTAAAAAATTTAAATCTAGACATGTTGTAGGAGTGTAATGAACATTAATAATATGAAAACATCAAAACCTGGAATTGATAAAAGACATATTATTAAAATGAACCCCAAGATAAAAACAGTGAGAAATGTACCATCCACAACACTCAATGAAAAAACTACTGAAGGATATGTATCAGCAAGAAGATAAGTGAGTCCAGAGGAAAGAATTACAAAGAAATAAAAATGATAAGCATAGAAATGGACACAAGGAGTGTTAGTCTTGCCAGTTTATATCTGTAGATATAAGAAATATTTGTGGGAATAGATTTTAAATGTCTTAGAACACGGATGCCTGACAATGTTGGTTTACCATGAATTTATCAGTATGGAAGCAGACATGGCTGAATAGTGTTGGCTATCTGTCCTGCATAATAATAAATATAATGGTAGCTAAGGATTTGTAGGATACCTGATATCCTTCTAAACCCCAGAAAAAGAATAGACCAAAATTTGCATGCCCAACCTGCTAATAGCAGAGGACATATTATTCCATAATAGTCCACCCATTCCATTAGGGAAGAATGAGCTGGACCATTTGAAAGCTGTAAACTTGTATATTTGTAATTTAATTTTGGATTTTCTACCACAATAATGGTATATTATTTTCTTAACTTTTCTTGACTTTTGTTCCCCAATTTTTCTGAGCTTCACCTTTTTTTTTCTTACTTTCATCTTTCTTCAAAGGACCTATGAAGATTAAATTTTAAAACCCACAATTACATTTGTTGAGGAAATGTGGTTGATGTCATTTCACATTATGCCATTCATTGTCACTGATATAAAGCTCACAAAAGAAAAAAAAATCAGAAATAATTCTAGGAAAGCTTGTGATCCCCAGAGGAACATACTGTTTAATTCTATAAGCAATGACAATGAGGTTATTGCTTTTCTTAACCATTTTTATTTAGACTGCCAGTGATCTAAAGTTTAAATATGGAACTCAGCCATGGGTATCCTAATCCCTATCTCTATATCTTCAGGTGTATAACTTCTAATCCATGCTTTGTGGTTGTTCTGATCTTCATTCATTCATTTGCATTTTTTTCTATATAAACTCTTCAAATCATTTGTGGCATAAAACTGGGGTAGTGATTGGTTAATGTATTTTTCAATTCACTTAATCAAGAGAGTTTTTTTTTTAATTAAACTTGTTCCTGGCTCATCTAATCTCAGATCCTTGCTCATTCAATTTCTTCCCCTGGAAGCCTATTCCTTCCAAGACCAGTATGGCTCAGTCCATCACGTTGCTTCAGATATGTCCTTAAATGTTTCATTCTCTGACAAGCCTTCCCTGACCACCTTAGGCAAACCAGCATGACCTTCTGACACACCCAAGCTTTCCTACCAAGATTTCTTTTCTATATAACTGATGGGTTATATATTTTTGTATTTGTTTATATTTGTGTTCACACGTTGTAACTTTGTTTTTCTTCTCTATTATGTTATGTACCCAATGAAGGGTGCATGGTCTTCATAGATACTAATAAATAGATACTGTTAACATAATTGTTTCCAGACTTATCTCTTGCTGTCTCATTCATATCATTTATTTTCAGAAAAAAATCACAAATCCTGCTTGTTCTGGTTCAAACAAGCCCTACACATTCTTACTTCTACATCTTTATCATATGTTACTCTAATTAGGGGTGTCTTCTTCCCCTAGCACCCTATCCTTTGAAATTATTCTAATTCTTCAAGTCACATTTCTTGATAAAACTCTTCCTTATTCTTCCCACCATTATGACCACATAGTCTCATAATATTCAAAAGTCATAAATCCCTTCATGACATATCATATCATTTATTGTTTTATAGTTATTTCTGACCTTTCTTTATGCCTTTTAGTAAATGATAAATTCCTTGGTAACAATGCCAAGCACTAAATTTCATTACAATTCTTGGAGCTTGTAAGACAAATGATAGTACTAAAATGAATCTAAAATATTTGAGCAGCAAGTTAGAAAAAATGTAGCAGTTTAATTTGAAATGTTATGTTAAGCACTACTAGAATATATTAAATTGATATTTCAATGTTAACCTGGAGATTTTTTGAGTTTACTACTACAGTTTATTAAAAACATATTAATTTGCTTTGAATGCCAACCAGGCATTGTGGATAAAATACATGCACACACTCACAAATCTATAAATCATGTGGTAAGCAGAAGAATGTTCCCCCAACATGTCCAGGGCCTAATCCCTGGAATTTCTGAAATGTTACACTACATGGCCAAAAGAACTTTGAAGATGTAGTTAAGGTTATGGATCTTAATACATGGAGATGATCTTGGATAATTGGGATGGGCACAATCTAAACACACAAGTCCTTAAAAGCAGAGAGTTTTCTCTGGCTGGAGGTAACAGAGAGGAAGGAGACTGAAGGAGAGGTCAGAAAGATTAGAAGCATGATAAAAACTCACCCAGCCATTGCGGGCTTTGAAGATGAAAGTGGCCAGAATAGAGGGTGGCTTCTAGAAGTGGAGAATCACTCTTATCTAACAATCAACAAAGAAAAAGAACCACAACCTGACAACTACATGAAACTTAAATCTGCCAACATCCTGAATGTGTTTAGAAGCAGATTCATCCCCAGAGCTTCCAAGAAGGAATGCAGTCCTGCTGACACCTTGATGTCAGCCTGGTAAGATTCTAAGCAGAGAATTCACTTGCACTATGCAATATCTGGACTTCTGACCTACAGAAACTGAGACAATGTTTGTTTTATTCTAAGTCGATAGTTTTGTGGCAATTTGTTGTCAGCAATGGAGAAACTAATATACCTGATAGACTACATTCTAATGAGAGAGGGGAAAATATACAACTTATGAAAAAGAAGCAAATAAGTAATATTTACAGTAACTTAGATGGGGGTAAATGCTATGAAGAAAAAGAAAGCTTAGGAAAAACTTAGAGGAATAACAGTGAGTGTGGGAAGATGTCAAAGTGAAACAGAGTGTCAGGGTAGAACTCAGGTAAAAAGTCTAACTGGAGCAAAGAATGAGGGAAACGGGTTGAGGGCAAGCCCATCTGGATATCTTTAAGACGATTTCCAGAAAAGGAGCAGTTGGTGCAAAGCCATGATGTAGGAAGACAGTTGGCATAGTCAAGCTTCTATTATGGGATCAGTGTGACTAAAACTGCATGAGGGATGGAAAGAGTAGCAGTGTATAACTTACAAGAAGTAAGAGGAGGCCAAATCAGTTTAAGCACTTTGGCTCGTGCTTTGCTTTGAAGACAACAAAGGATTATGAGTAAGAATGACTTCCAGTTTTAAATATAGCAGTGTGTACATGTCAATCCAAAACTCCCTAATGTATAGCACAGTAACAACCTAAATGGGAAAAGAATTTGAAAAAGAAGAGGTACATGTATATGTATAACTGAATCACTTTGCTGTACACCTGAAACTAACACAGCATTGTTAATCAACTATACTCCAATATAAAATCAAAAGTTTTAAAAAAAAGAATGACTTCTAATTTAGAGGCTCGCTGAGGATGCTGTGGTGAGACTGAAGGGGAGAAAGAGAGAAAGGAGAGACCATCTGTGAGGTAATTACATAGGCAAGATAATGATGGCTTGGGGCAAGCTAGAGGCAGACAAAGACATATAATGGGTGGTGAGATTCTGTAAAAGATAGAACATTAGTCTGTTTGAACGGCCATAACAAAATATCACAGACTAGGTGGCTTTGACAATGGACATTTGGTCTCTCGCAGTTCTGAAGGATAAAAGTCCAAGATCAAGGGATCAGGGCTGGTTTCTAGTGAGGCTATTTTCCCAGCTTGTAGACGGCTGCCTTCTCACTGTGTTCTCACATTGCCTAGTCTGTGTCTGCACAGAGAAAAAGAGAAGGATACCTCCACTCTTACACTCATATTTCTGGTGTCTCTCCCTCTTCTTATATAGACACCAGCCCTATCAGATTAGGACCCTGTGCTTATGACCTTCCTCAAACTTAAGTACCTCCCTTAAGGCCCTATTGCCAAATATAGTCACATTGCGGGTTAGGACATCACCATATTAATTTGGGGGGACAACTGTGTCCATAACAGATAGTATGAACAGGATTACTGGAGCCATTGCATTTTAGATGGGAGAGAGAGGAGTCAATGGTGACTCTAACATTTTTGGCTTAACAAACTGGAAAAATTGAAATTTGATTAACTGAGCTGAGGAAACTATAGGAAGAGAAGTAATTGTGAAAAAGTGAGTTGGACTTGCTGAATTGGCTAGTATGTAGTATTGAAATGGAGAAGTTGAGTAGGTAGTGAGATATATGAGTAGAATACAAGAGAGATATCTAAGAAATAGAGATAAATTTGGAAATATTCATGTGTGAAGGGTAGTTAAACCTCTAGATATGGTAAAATCATTAATAGAGTGAGACTGGATAGAAATGGGAGAAGTTAGCAGACTTTTCCTTGGAGCACTTTGTTCGGTGTTACAAGGTCAGGGATGTGAGGGAGAATCATCAAAAGAGACAGAGAATAAATGTCCAAGTAATGAAGGCCCAGTAAACTGAGGAACATTTAGTGTCTTGGTAGGCAATTGAAGGAAATATTTTGAGGGAAGAAAACAATCAACTGTGCCAAATTTTTCCCTATTATATTTATGCATTTTTAATGTTTCTAGATTATTTTTCACATATTTAGAAATAGTCATTAATATACTCATAATAATTTTAACAGTCCAAATATTTACTTATTATCCAAACAAATGTAAAATATTTTTTTAAATTTAATTAATTTTTTATATAGTAAGTTCTCATTATTTATCCATTTTATACATATTAGTGTATACATGTCAATCCCAAACTCCTGATTCATCACACCACTCCCTTGGTGTCCATACATTTGTTCTCTACATCTGTGTCTCCATTTCTGCCATGCAAACTGGTTCATCTGTACCATTTTCCTAGGTTTCACATATATGTGTTAATATACGATATTTGTTTTTCTTTCTGACTTACTTCACTCTGTATGGCAGTCTCTACATTCATCCATATCTCTACAAATGACCCAATTTAATCACTTTTTATGGCAGAGTAATATTCTATTGTATATATGTATTACATCTTCTTTATCCATTTGTCTGTCGATGGGCATTTAGGTTGCCTCCATGACCTGGCTATTGTAACTAATGCTGCAATGAATATTGGGTGCATATGTCTTTTTGAATTTTGGTTTTCTCTGGGTATATGCCCAGTAGTGGGATTGCTGGGTCATAGGGTAATTCTATTTTTAGTTTTTTTAAGGAACCTCCATGATGTTCTCCATAATGGCTGTACCAATTTACACTCCCACCAACAGTGCAAGAGGGTTCCATTTTCTCCACAACCTCCCCAGCAGTTTTTGTTCATAGATTTTCTGATGTTGCCCATTCTAACTGGTATGAGGTGATACCTCATTGTAGTTTTGATTTGCATTTCTCTAATAATTAGCGATGTTGAGCAGCTTTTCATTTGCTTCTTGGCCATCTGTATGTCTTCTTTGGAGAAATGTCTATTTAAGTCTTCTGCCTATTTTTGGATTAGGTTGTTTGTTTTTTTAATATTGAGCTGCATGAGATGTATATATTTTTTGAAGATGAATCATTTGTCCGTTGATTCATTTGCAAATATTTTCTCCCATTCTAAGGGTTGTCTTTTCGTCATTTTTGTAGTTTCCTTTGCTGTGCAAAAGCTTTTAAGTTTCATTAGGTTCCTAATTTGTTTACTTTTGTTTTTGTTTTTATTTCCATTACTCTAGGAGGTGGATCAAAAAAGACCTTGCTTTGATTTATGTCAAAGAGTGTTCTTCCTATGTTTTCTTCTAAGAGTTTTATAGTGTCTGGTCTTGCATTAGGTGTCTAATACATTTTGAGTTTATTTTTGTGTATGGTGTGAAGGAGTGTTCTAATTTCATTCTTTTACATGTAGCTGTCCAGTTTTCTCGGCACCATTATTGAAGAGACTGTCTTTTATTCATTGTATATCCTTGGCTCCTTTATCAGAGATTAGTTGATCATAGCTGCGTGGGTCTATCCCTGGGCTTTCTATCCTGTTCCATTGATCTATATTTCTGTTTTTCTGCCAGTACAATATTGCCTTGATTACTGTAGCTTTGTAGTATAGTCTGAAGTCAGGGAGTCTGATTCCTCCAGCTCCGTTTTTTTCCCTCAAGACTGCTTTGGCTATTCGGGGTCTTTTGTGTCTCCATACAAATTTTAAGGTTTTCTGTTCTAGTTCTGTAAAAAATGCCACTGGTAATTTGATAGGGATTGCACTGAATCTGTAGATTGCTTTGGGTAGTATAGTCATTTTCACAATATTGATTCTTCCAATCCAAAAACATGGTATATCTCTCCATCTGTTGGTATCATCTTTAATTTATTTCATCAGTGTCTTATAGTTTTCTGCAGACAGGTCTTTTGTCTCCCTAGGTAGGTTTATTCCTAGGTATTTTATTCTTTTTGTTGCAATGGTAACTGGGAATATTTCCTTAATTTCTCTTTTAGATTTTTTATCATTCGTGTATAGGAATGCAAGAGATTTCTGTGCATTAATTTTGTATCCTGCGACTTTACCAAATTAATTGATTAGCTCTAGTAATTTTCTTGTGGCATCTTTAGGATTCTCTATGTATAGTATCATGTCATCTGCAAACAGTGACGGTTTTACTTCTTTTCCAATTTGTATTCCTTTTATTTATTTTTCTTCTCTGTTTGCTGGGGCTAGGACTTCCAAAACTATGTTGAATAATAGTGGTGAGAGTGGAAATCCTTGTCTTGTGCCTGATCTTAGAGGAAATACCTTCAGTTTTTCACTGTTGAGAATAATGTTTGCTCTGGGTTTGTCATGTATGGCCTTTATTATGTTGACTAGGTTCCCTCTATGAACACTTTCTGGAGAGTTTTTTTCATAAATCAGTGTTGAATTTTGTGGAAAGGTTTTTCTGCATCTATTGAGAAGATCATATGTTTTTTCTTCTTCAATTTGTTAATATGGTGTATCACATTGAATGATTTGTGTATATTGAAGAATCCCTGGATCCCTGGGATGAATCCCACTTGATCATGGTATTTGATCCTTTTAATGTGTTGTTGGATTCTGTTTGCTAGTACTTTGTTGAGGATTTTTGCATCTATATTCATCAGTGATATTGGCCTGTAATTTTCTTTTTTTTGTAGCATGTTTGTCTGATTTTGGTGTCAGGGTGATGGTGGCCTTGTAGAATGAGTTTGGGAGTGTTCCTTCCTCTGCAAATTTTTGGAAGAGTTTGAGAAGAATGGGTTTTAGCTCTTTTCTAAGTGTTTGATGGAATTCACCTGTGAAGCCATCTGGTCCTGGACTTTTGTTTGTTGGAAGATTTTTAATCACAGTATCAGTTTCATTACTTGTGATTGGTCTGTTAATATTTTCTATTTCTTCCTCATTCAGTCTTGGAAGGTTATACCTTTCTAAGAATTTGTCCATTTCTTCCAGGTTGTCCATTTTATTGGTATAGAGTTGCTTGTAGTAGTCTCAGTATTCTTTGTATTTCTGCGGTCTCTGTTTTAACTTCTTTTTCATTTCTAATTTTATTGATTTGAGTCCTCTCCCTCTTTTTCTTGATGAGTCTGGCTAGTGGTTTATCAATTTTCTTTATCTTCTCAAAGAACCAGCTTTTAGTTTTATTAATCTTTGCTATTGTTTTCTTTGTTTCTATTTCATTTATTTCTGCTCTGATCTTTATGATTTCTTTCCTTCTACTAACTTTGAGTTGTGTTTGCTCTTCTTTCTCTTGTTACTTTAGGTGTAAGGTTAGATTGTTTTTTTGAGATATTTGTTGTTTCTTGAGGTAGGTTTGTATTGCTATAAAGTTCCCTCTTAGAACTACTTTAGCTGCATCCCATAGATTCTGGATCATCGTGTTTTCATTGTTATTTGTCTCTAGGTATTTTTTGATTTCCTCTTTGATTTCTTCAGTGAACTCTTGGTAATTTAGTAACGTATTGTTTAGTCTCCATTTTTTTAAAGTTTTTTTCCCCTGTAAGTGATTTCTAATCTCATAGCATTGGGTTTAGAAAAGATGCTTGATATGATTTCAATTTTCTTAAATTTACTGAGGCTTGATTTGTGACCCAAGATGTGATCTATCCTGGAGAATGTTCCATGCGCACTAGAGAAGATAGTATAATCTGCTGTTTTTGATGGAATGCCCTATAAATATCAATTAAATCTATCTGGTCAATTGTGTCATTTAATGCTTGTGTTTCCTTATTAATTTTCATTTTGCATGATCTGTCCATTGGTGTAAGTGAGGTGTTAAAGCCCCCCAGTATTATTGTATTTCTGTTGATTTCCTCTTTTAGAGCTGTTAACATTTGCCTTATATATTGAGATGCTCCTATGTTTGGTGCATATATATTTATAATTGTTATGTCTTCTTCTTGGATTGATCCCTTGATAATTATGTAATGTCCTTCCTTGTCTTTTGTAACATTCTTCATTTTAAAGTCTAGTTTATCTGATATGAGTATTGCTACTTCAGCTTTCTTTTGATTTCCATTTTCAGGGAATGTCTTTTTCCATCCCCTCCCTTTCAGTCTGTATGTGTCCCTAGGTCTGAAGTGGGTCTCTTGTAGACAGCATATATATGGGTGTTGTTGTTGTATCCATTCAGCGAGACTGTGTCTTTTGGTTGGAGCATTTAATCCATTCAAGTTTAAGGTAATTATCGATATGTATATTCCTATGAACATGTTCTTAATTGTTTTGGGCTTGTTTTGTGTAGGTCCTTTTCTTGTCTTGTGTTTCCCATTTAGAGAAGTTCCTTTACCATTTGTTGTAGAGCTGGTTTGGTGGTGCTGAATTCTCTTAGCTTTTGCTTGTCTGTAAAGCTTTTGATTACTCCATTGAATCTGAATGAGATACTTGCTCGGTAGAGTCATCTTGGTTGTAGGTTTTTCCCTTTCATCACTTTAAATATGTTATGCCACTCCCTTCTGGTTTGTAGTTTTTCTGCTGAGAAATCAGCTGATAACCTTATGGGAGTCCCCTTGTGTATTATTTGTCATTTTTCCCTTGCTGCTTTCAATAATTTTTCTTTGTCTTTAATTTTTGCCAATTTGGTTACTATGTGTCTCAGCATGTTTCTCCTTGGTTTTATCCTATATGGGACACTCTGTACTTCCTGGTCTTGGGTGGCTATTTATTTTCCCATGCTAAAGGAGTTTTGACTATAATCTCTTCAGATATTTTCTCGGGTCCTTTCTCTCTCTCTTCTCCTTCTGGGACCCCTATAATGCAAATGCTGTTGCCTTTAATGTTGTCCCAGTGGTCTCTTAGGCTGTCTTCATTTCTTTTCATTCTTTTTTCTTTATTCTGTTCCACAGCAGTGAATTCCACCTTTCTGTCTTGCATGTCACTTATCCATTCTTCTGCCTCAATCTTCTGCTATTGATTCCTTCTAGTGTATTTTTCATTTTAGGTATTGTATTGTTCATCTCTGTTTGTTTGTTCTTTAATTCTTCTAGGTCTTTTTTAAACACTGCTTGCATCTTCTCGATCTTTGCCCTCATTTTTTTTCGGAGGTCCTGGATCATCTTCACTATCATTATTCTGAATTCTTTTTCTGGAAGGTTGCCTATCTCTACTTCATTTATTTGTTTTCTTGGGTTTTATCTTGTTCCTTTATCTGGTACATAGCCCTCTGCCTTTTCATCTTATATATCTTTCTGTGAATGTGTTTTTTCCCCCTACAGGCTGCAGGATTATAGTTCTTGCTTCTGCTGTCTGCCCTCTGGTGAATGAAGCTATCTAAGAAGCTTGTGCAACTTTCCTGATTGGAGGGACTGGTGATGTGTAGAGCTGGCTGTTGCTCTGGTGGGCAGAGCTCAGTAAAACTTTAATCTGCTTGCCTGTTGATGGGTTGGGCTTGGTTCCCTCCCTTTTGGTTGTTTGGTCTGAGGCGACCCAACACTGGAGCCTACCTGGGCTCTTTGGTGGGGCTAATGTCAGACTCTGGGAGGGCTCACGCCAAGGAGTTATTCCCAGAACTTCTGCTGCCTGTGTCCTTGTCCCCACGGTGAGTCACAGCCATCCCCCACCTCTGCAGGAGACCCTCCAACGCTAACAGCTAAGTCTGGTTCAGTCGCCTATGGGGTCACTGTTTCTTTCCCTCTGTCCCAATGCACACACTACTTTGTGTGTGCCCTCCAAGATTGGAGACTCTGTTTCCCCCAGTCCTGTTGAAGTCCTGCAATCAAATCCCACTAGCTTTCAAAGTCTGATTCTCTAGGAGTTCCTCCTGCCGTGCCAGCACCCCAGTTGGGAAGCCGGACGTGGAGCTCAGAACCTTCACTCCAGTGGGTGAACTTCTGTGGTATAAGTGTTCTCCAGTTTGTGAGTCACCCACCCAGCCGTTATGGAATTTGATTTTATTGTGATTGCGCCCCCTCCTACTTTCTCACTGTGGATTCTCCTTTGTCTTTGTGGGGTATCTTTTTTGTTGAGTTCCAGTGTCTTCCTGTCAATCATTGTTCAGCAGTTAGTTGTGATTCTGGTGCTCTCACAAGAGGGAGTGAGGGCACGTCCTTCTACTCTGCCATCTTCAACCAATCTCTCCAAATATAATAAAATTTTATCATTGTCATGAATATTTTTCTTGATTGGAAAAATTTCCAATTGCTATAGGACTTCTCAAAATTTTGTTGACTATTTTATAGAGAAATTATGTGATTGAAGAAAAAAATTCAAAGCTAGGTATCCATTAAATATGCTATAAATATCCTGTCATTACTAATACTGCTGTACTTAACAGGACATTCTTTAATTTTCAAACTGGATTTAAATTTTTATTTGATTTTCTAATATTAAAAAAGTTATTATATAACATTATTTTCTCCATAAATCAAGGTAATCACCACTTTATATTTATGGTAGTAATAAAATTGACAAAAAATGCTAATGAATATCTACTATAGATTAGCAACTTTTGATTCAATACATACTAAAACGTGTTGATTATATTTCTTATTAGTAACTCTGCAAGATCAACAGCCAAATGTTGTACAAATAATTCAAGAATTGAATATGACATGTTGGTGTTAAAAATTATTTTTAAAACTCTTCAGAAGGGATTCATGTGAATTCATAATTGAATCAGTCAGCATTTCATTATAAAATGACATATTCTCAGAAATATTTACATGTTCCTATTCAAGATTTTTCTGCTATAAGTATTCCTATCTGCTCCTCCACTTATAAATTTATTATATATTCAAAACAACTTATTATTCTTATGTTTTTGCTCTCTACATAACTTTTTTCTTCTCCATATAAAAATGCAAAAGACTTAGAAAAGTCCCTCATCACACTCTTTTCACTGTTTGTATGAAAAATATTGGGATTACCAAATTTTATCCAGCTTGGTTACTTGTAAAGCCTTTGGTTAGAACCACCACTATGAATGAATAAACTTTTTTAGCTAGAAAAGCAAAGCTTATGTGAGATCTAAGGAGTGGTAGAAGAAGATACCCTATTTTTGTGAGTTTACCCTCTAATGTTCTTTACTTGTTAAACTGTGGCTCTGCATTTCCAGTCATTGTGTGAACATAGATTTGCATACAGCAAAGAAAAAAGATTTTTATACATTTTAACCCTCGTTAATGAAGAAACACTTCCCCAAATTCTCCCAGCTGACTTTCCTTAGTTTGAATCAAGGAGCCATATGCCTACTTCTATTACACTGACCACTGGAAAAAAGAATCACCTTTGAACATGTGTCTCTGGAGGGCTGACCACAACTCACAATTGTGTATCTACCTTGAGCTGCATTAGACCTTATCAGTAAGACTTGTTCTCAGGCCACATGGAGACACTCTGATTAGTTCCATGTCAGGAGTTTCTACTTCCACAAATTACTACTCTTTAATTTTAAAATACTGGAAGAACCATGTTTTTTTTTTTATAGTCAAGTATCCAGATGCAAATATTAATTTGTTAATTTTATTTTCAAACATCCTGTGACTTACATAAATAATGCCCATTTTTTATCCTTTCCTGTCTTGAAATTTAATTTAAGAAATTTTAGACTCATATTTTCAAACCTGTGTAGTATAATTCTCTCAATTTTTAAGGCCACTATCCAGATGGTGATTTCAATAGAAGACCATTTATTGGTTTTGTTGGAATTATTTAACTAAATAAAATATGGAATAACACAATCTCTTAATGATAGCTTGAATTATTTGACATTATCAGTGGCTCATCCAGTCAATCAAGTAAAAGCAGAATAGATGGGGCTTCCCTAATGGCACAGTGGTTGAGAGTCTGCCTGTTGATGCAGGGGACATGGGTTCATGCCCAGATCTGGGAAGATCCCACGTGCCACAGTGTGGCTAGGCCCATGAGCCATGGCCGCTGAACCTGTGTGTCTGGAGCCTGTGTTCCACAACGGGAGAGGCCACAACAATGAGAGGCCCGCATACTGCAAAAAAAAAAAAAGGCAAAACATAAGAAGTGGTATTTTTCTCTTAGTTTATTTTTTTAATCGTCTTTCATTGATTTGCTTCTCTTTCAATCATTTTTAGAATTTCAGAATTTTTTTGTGCATTGCTGATTTGCATTTTGCCCAAATGATATTTGGCCAGACATCAATGACAGAGATGCTCTTTTCCCTCACTTGTTTCATGTTTTTTTGTAGCTGCTTTGGGATGCACAAGAATCTAAATGATAATTCCCAGGGCATTGTCTCTGAGCTCAGGCTCTGCCTCTGTTCCTGTCTTACATCTTTGATATGGTGTGTATCTCAGGTGATGATATATTCTGGCATTAAATTTATTCTGAAGCCAAATATAGTCACAATGATCTTGAAGACATTATGCTTCAGTAACACTGGTGCTTGTTACTAGGGTATGTGTGTGTGTGTTTCATTAGAGATTGGAAAATGACATAGCTTTTGCTACATAGAATACCAAATATATTAGCTTTCTCTGGTTTTTAAATTTTCACCATCACCTTCTGATGCAGGAATTTAGAATTTAGACTCTGACAGCCTCCATTCACAATAAGATTTCCCTCCTTTTAAAAATTAGTTTTTATTGAGGTATAGTTAATGTATAATTTTATATATGCTACAGGGGTACAATATAGGAAGTCACATTTTTTTTTGTTTTTGTTTTTGTTTTTTTTAATTTTTTTTGGTTTATAACAAATTTAATCAGTTATACATATACATATGTTCCCATATCCCCTCCCTTTTGCGTCTCCCTCCCACCCTCCCTATCCCACCCCTCCAGGCGGTCACAAAGCACCGAGCTGATCTCCCTGTGCTATGCGGCTGCTTCCCACTAGCCATCTACCTTACGTTTGGTAGTGTATATATGTCCATGCCACTCTTTCACTTTGTCACAGCTTACCCTTCCCCCTCCCCATATCCTCAAGTCCATTCTCTAGTAGGTCTGTGTCTTTATTCCTGTCTTACCCCTATGTTCTTCATGACTTTTTTTTTTCTTAAATTCCATATATATGTGTCAGCATACAGTATTTGTCTTTCTCTTTCTGACTTACATTTTTAAAGGTTATACTCTATGTATAGTTATTACAAAGTATTGTCTATATTTCCTGTGTGTTGTACAATATATCCTGTGGCTTACTTTATACATAACTGTTGTACCTCTTAATCTCTTACCCCTATATTGCCCATCTCCCTGACCCTCTCCCCACTGGTAACCACTAGTTTGTTCTTTATATCTGTAATTCAGATTTCCCCCTTTTTAGCTGCTACCTTGGATATATTACATACTTTGCACATTATAAGTAGTATATTAACAAATCACTAGGTTATTTTGAAAATTGTTACATTTATTTAAACCTTGTTGTCATCATACATAAAATAGAATCACTAAATTGAAATAATTATTTTACCACAAAGAGAGTGACTTTTCAGTACAAGAGAAATTATACCAAACTAACATTTATATTGAGTGAAATCTTTCAAATGTTTTCTTCCAAAAAGCAATAATTTCACACAGTGGCGTTTCAACAATCTCTTTATAAATTAATAAACTATTAATAAACTCTTAATAAACTATATAAGCCTCTAGCATGTGGAGAAAATAATACAAGGCATGGTATTAAACAGCAAATAAAAGCTCTTAACTTTCTTTGTATAAACTGCAATTCAAACAATTAACTTGGTGCTGTGATATGGTTGTATTTAATAATAAACTCAAACTATCAAGCTAATCTAGAAAATGCTAACACATAATAAGTTTGCATAGAATATAAGGTCATTAATGAACCACAAGCAGTAGCAAGACATTTCAAATAGGAAATGTGATCAACAGTAGAAATATATCAAATTATTTGTGAGTAGTGAAAAGAAAGACTAAGAACATGGCAAAAATAAAATTCTTTACATCAGATACTATTTTTCTTTGCCCAAATAAGATATGTATATTTTGATTGTTGCTTGTTTTGGAATTCTATTAGTTTTACTAAGAGAAGCTGAAGTTTACCCTTCATACATGCACAATAGTTGCCACATTTTTAGACATTCCTACTGTGCCTGTAACTTTGTCATATATAAATGCAATAACTTTGATATATACTTTCGTAAGCATTTTTGTTTTTGTTTAAATTAGTCATAGCAGAGAAACTTTCAAATGAGTTTGTTATAGGAAACATTTGTGCATTATCAATTGTGGTTTAACTAGGTGACATTTCTGACCCAATTATTATGAAGTATACTGACATACCTAGATGAAAGACTGCTATTTATGCTAAACAATAAAATGTGTTTATGTACAAAAAAATTTTTCTGAGTTTTGAAATCTAATAGTATCAGATGGTAACCTCACATTTCTTAAAAAGGATTCAGACCCCAGTGGTGTCAGATAAACTGGATATCTGCATACAAAAGAATGAAGAGGGACCTTTACCTCATACCATACATAAAATTAACTCAAAATGTATCATAGACCTAAATGTAAAACCTAAACCTATAAAAATCTTAGAACAAAATACAGGAGGAAACTTCCTGATTTAGGATTAAATAACATTTTCTTAGATATGACACCAAAGCGAGACAAAAGAAAAAAGAGATAAACTAGACTTCAAAATTAAAGATTTTGTCCTACAAAGGACCCCATCAAGAAAGTTTAAAAGACAATTCACAGAATGAGATAAAATATTTACAAATCATTTATCTGAGAAAGGACTTGTCTCCAGGACACATAAAGCATATATATAAAGAACAACTCAAAAACACAAAAGAATAAAACTCAATTTAAAAGTGGGTTAAAGATTTGAATAGACATCTCTACAATTAAGATATACAAAAGGCCAATAGCACATAAAAAAAATGCTCAGCATCAGTAGTCGTCATGGAAATGCAAATTAAAACCACAAGATACCACTTCATATGCAGTAGCATGCAAAAATAAGACAGACAGAAAAAAGTGTTGAGGATAATGTGGAAAATACTTTGTGAGTGAAATGTATTAAACACCAAAATGGTTCAGCCATTTTGGAAGATAGTTTGGCAGTTCCTCAAAGTGGTAAACATAAAGTTACCAGATTTTATATATATGCATATATACATATATATATATATATATATGGATATGGATATATATATAGTTTTATATATATCACAAAAAATTGAAAAAAGAAAAAATGCAAAACACATCCACACAAAAAGCTCTACATGAATATTTATAGCTAAACTATTCAAAATAGCTAAAAAGTTGAAATAATCCAAATGTCCGTCAACCAATAAACAGATAAGATATAGCATACCTACAAAATGTAATATTATTTAATAATAAAACAAAAGTAATAAGGATACATTCAGCAACATGGAAGAACCTTAAAATCATTATGCTAACTGAAAGAAGCCAGTCACAAAAGTATACATATTGCATCATGGCATTTATATGAAGTGCCCAGAAAAGGCCAGTCTATAGAGTCAGAAAGTAGATGGGTGATTGCCAGGGAATGGATGTAGGGAGGAATGGGGAGTGACTGCTAACGGGTATGAGATTTCTTTTGGGAACAAGGACAATGTTCTAAAATTAGACAGTGATCATGATGCACAATTTTGTGAATATACAGCATGTTGTATACTTTAAAAGAATGAATTTATGTTATGTAAATTCTATCTCAATAAACCTGATATTTAAAAAATAATCTAGACCATAGGTAAGAAACTTGTTTGGTAGTGGGCCAAAGAATAAATGTTTCAGGCTCTGTGGGCTGCATATAGTTTCTGTCACATACACTCCTCTTTTATTTATTTATTTTTTGCACAACACCTTACCAATGGAAAAAAACCATTCTAACTTAAAACAGGCTGTGAGCCAGATGTGACCCATGGGTAGTAGTTTTCCCACTCTTCATCTTGACCATTAGTTCTCAAACTTTGTTCATCTTTTGACTCACCTACAAACTTGAAAGTACAGATGCCTGAATTCTACCTTGACGTTCCCAAGCAAAATGTGGGACTTTTTATTTTTAACTGCATTCCTGTGAGGTTCCTAAGTACACGTGTACATTAAAAAGTGTAGAAAAATCGAACTGAGTATACTTATCATAATTATTAGATTTCTGATGGCCCAAATTATCTGTCAGTCTGACTCACAATTCCTTCCATAAATCATGATGCCAATGATGACTTGGTATCAGAGCATCCAATTTGCTGTCCACATTTCATAACAGAAAATAATTCCTCTTTACATTAACACATATCAGTATATTTATCTTTACTTTTTTACTTATTTATTATTGGTGAAGGCCACATTTTCCTTAAACATTTTGCCCTTACATTAACATTTCTCAAAGTATGTACTAGAGCTAGTCCTATGAAATGTTGCAAATAAGTTTAGAAAAATATTAAATAGAGCACTTCCAATTGGAAATGTTCCATATGCATTTAAAAATTTAAATATTTTAGCTCTCTTGCAAAAAGAAATCTACTTCGTTTTAACACAATGTTTCTTACACATTTCCCCCATATTCAACAATACGTCCCTTAAAAAAATACTTATTAGTGTCTTAGTCACATACTTTAATAACCCTTTTATTAGGTTGTTTTATTAGGGATACTCTAGCCTGACCTGTCATTAGAGGCTATAAATACTATTAAGACAAAAGTTGTCCACTTAGTATTCACACAGGTATCTGCTGAAAAACAAGAACAGATTAATAAGGAAACAGCACATTTATTAAAAATGAAAATATGGATATTAATCTTCTAAGACTAGATCCAATTCATTTATATTTCAACAGAAATCTATGAATTTAAGAGGAAACTAAATATTTTCTGCATCATTGAATAAGGACAGTTTCTTCATCAAGAAAATAATATGGAATTGAAATCTTAGTATATATTATCTTTTTAAAACAAGATGAAATCTGTAAAATTCTCTCAGGGATCATTCCCTATAAAGAGTATTGCTGCTTGGATACTTCCAATTTCAGGTAAAAATCATAGAGAAATTATATTTGAATTTTGAAATATGCAAACCATGAAATGATATATGGACATGGCTATAAAACTTAAATAAGTCAGAGTATTGAATTCATATTTAAATCTCAAGAATAACTCTAAATTAATAGAGAATGTATTTAAACATTTATTTTAAGACATGAAAGACATACAGAAAAGTTTCTATCTTTATTTTGTAGTGTAATTATTTCACTGAATTTTATTACTTTTGGAGAATAACAGAACAAGTTTTTTTATATATTTATTAATTAAAATAAAAACTTTCAAATCAAGTGCTGTGCCATGCATAATTCACTAGCATTAAATCACTACTTGATAATGTAATTGATGTGAGAAGTACATAGAAACTTAACATGAAGTAAATATAAAGGACCATATAGAAATATAATTCCTAATGACATATATTTTAGAATTATTAATCATTTATAAAAAGAGTACAGAAGTTGTGAAATGGGTATCATATATTCTTAAAATATTTACACTGTAATTCCTTTCTGCAATTGAAATTTTTAAAGATCTAAACGTTGTCATAAATGGTTTGCATTACTTACTTAAAGAATGGTAGAGGATAAAGAAGTTTCTAAAATCAAATTTTTTCTTCTCTGTTTAGTAGTTATCAAAAACATCTATTGATTCTTTAAGAGATGGAATTAAAACATATTTATAGTACCATATCTGACTTACTGTTTTTCATTTCCTATGGTAAGTAGCATATAATTTGCTCCATAAATATGATTTTAAAAATTTCTGACAATATGGTACAGTGACATGGGGTGCTGGTTTCTCCATTTCAACCTAAGTCTGGAAAAAGCAAAATAGGGGCAAAGGCCTAAAAATAATTCAAAAACTTCTTATGGCTAGTTAATATGTATAGCACTGGGCTGGTGGTAAGGTGTTTTTAAATGGACTAAGGCTGAGAAGGGTTGAGATCCAGGGAGCAAGTATAGATTGTAAAGATATTTGCCTACCCTATGCCTAGTTCAAGGGAGAACTTAATAAACCCTCACCAAGCTCTAGGAATTTGGACCCTGACTAGAATGAAGGGTGCACAAGAGGGTTATCAATTTCTGGTAAAACTAAAGTCCTCCTTCTCCTGTTCCTCCTGTCAAATCTTAAAGATTAGAATATTACATTAATTACAAATATTAAAATGTAAAAACAATTTCATATGAGAATCAATAAACAGTTCATTAGAAAATTCAAATATAAAAATAAAGATATGACCCAAATTGCTTGAGACAAGGAGATAAGAATATGAATGTGAGCTTATAAGGAATGTCAGTGAGAAAATCTAACGTTTGTCTACTTGGATTTAGAGAAAGAAGAGTGAGAGATTAGGACAGAGGCAAAACTAGAAAAAAAATGTTTCAGTATAGATGAAAAACTTCAATTCAAATACACAAGAATATCTATAAACCCAAAGTAGAGTAGTCAATAGTACCTATATAAAGGTTTAAAGACACTTCAAAGGAATATATAAAGATTTAAGGGAGAAAAAAAATAGTTTACCTTAGGAGATAATTTGTACTAACTTCTCAAAATCAAAAATAAAATCCAGAAAACAATGAAACTTTAAAATATATAAATATATAAATTTATATAAATATAAAAATATATAAATTGCTAGCTAGAATTTTGTCCTTAATGAAAATATTTTAATAATATTAGATAAATAGACATTTTTTTCACCAAAGAAAAGCAGTAAGAGTTTGTACCCAGCAAAATCTCATTGCATATAAATGAATGAATAAATTAAATAAAACAAAGAAAGTTATTTCAGATAGAAGGTCAGATTGAAGAAGAAATAGAGAAAAAAGTTGTATACAGAAACATAAGCAATCAGTTTGTAAATTGACACTAATAATGATTTTGTGGTTTAAGAAACTGAAATTAAAATATACAACAATGACAGTGTATGCATTGACAAAGGGTGAATGGAATTAAAATGTTTTTATTTTTATTTATTAATCAGAAGGTGAGTAGGAAGACTAGCAGACCCACAGTCACTGATGTAAAAATATCAAACAAAGAAAGTTTTGAAAACATATTTCTAAAAAAAATAGTATCAACTCATTTAATACCAAATCCAGGGCTGAACTGAAACTAAGTTAATGATCATTTTCATGTATCTAATTTAGTTAAATGATTATAGGTTTCACTACATGTTAATGGCTTTTATTTAATTTTAGAGTTTTTATCTCTCTCAAGAGAGTTTAGAACTTGTTTGAATAAAACTTATGTTCACCAGCACAGCTTTTATTTTCTATAACAAGCTGATGCTCTTCCAATTCTGGGTTTGGACATAGGATTGGGATCAGCATAGGTAGACAAACTATGCTGAGGGAAAGAAAAAATGATAAAGCTTTTAGAAATCAAAATTTCAACACTTGCAGATTATCAACCACATGCCTAAATCTCACCACAGAATATTATCTGAGTTCTGGGGCTCATCAATAGGGCAGGGTCTAGAGTTACAGCCTTTTTAAAGACAGAGTAAAATGTTCTTTATTGTCTGTCACTGTGCTCAAGGAGCAAAGCATAGAGCTAGTTTTTTCCTACAGATATATCCAGGATTATGCTGTGTGCTGAGGTAGGAGACTGAAGACTGAAGATACAGACCAGGAAAATGTTCAAGGATAACCATCAATCTACTGTAGGGTGAGGCCACAGAAATCTGATAAAGTCTCAATTGAAAGCCCAAGAACCCATATTCAAGGAACAGGGATGAAGTTGAAGTATGTCAAGTATCCTTAAATTTCAGTCCAGCACTGACCCATTGATGTCTGTATTTGGATTGAAATGACAATACTCTAGTACTGTCTGCATAACAGAAAAAGTAAGAGAATTTTGTCTGGTGAAAAAAACAAAATTTTTGATTTTCTACAGTAGCATTATACATAGTTTAGCATATTATAAAAATTATTAGACATTCAAATAAAACAAAGTAGGACAGATATTTTAGAGAAAATTATTGATAAAACCAAATATACAAATTGTCAAGAATATGGAGTTAGCAGAAAAATGAATAAAACGTTAATTAATATAGTAAAAAACAGGTGAAATGATGGCTAAAATATACAAAAAGGAGGAGAATTTTATCAGAAACTTGACATCTTTAGAATAATCATAACCAACTTGTAGAATGAAAAAAAATCAATGTCTGGAATTAGCTAAAGTTATAGAATTAAAAGCAGATCAAAATTTTAGGTCTAATATTTACTTGTCAAGTTGATAATCAAGTGAAATTATTCCTGTGTAAAATACATCACCATCCTACAAATATTCAGTTAAATTTGAATTAGTCATAGTCTTGATGTGCACAGTGATGCAGGAGGAAGCATTTGAAATAGCTGCCATTTATAAGTTTAAACTATAAATTTTTACTAAAGTCAAATCAAACGCTTGTGCTGAGAACTTATTGTTCAAGTTGTTCATAGTTAATCGATCTCTTTAGGAAGTATTATTTAGGCTGCTAAAGATTTGAATGAAAGAAAAGGGTATGTAATTAGTATAATGACCTGGGGAAAAGATTATTATGAATAAAAATCTGTCATTAGGGAACTCAAACTACTGATGGGCTTATTAGTAACCTTAACTTTAAAACTCTAGAATTAAAGAAAAAAAAAGACCAAAAATAAACTACTAAAAAAGAACACAGTACATGAAAATATAAATATTCCCCCTTATTTTATTTATGCAGACTGAAATTTAAAACAATTATCCCCATATATACCTTGGTTTAGAGTTCACGTAGCTTATTTTTGACTACAGAAAAATAAGTAAAAATGAATGTCTTCAAGAAATTTTGGAAAACAAACATGAGTTGTTTATTGAATCTACTAGGCTATTTTACAGTGATAAATGCATGTTCTCTTTGGCCAGTTATTCACTTTTCCCACAGAAATAAAAGGAATAGTTACTAAGGATCTCACAATATTGTTTTTTGTTTGTTTGGTTGGGTGTTTGTTTGTTTGTTTTTGCGATACGCGGGCCTCTCACTGTTGTGGCCTCTCCTGTTGTGGAGCACAGGCTCCGGACACACAGGCTCAGCAGCCATGGCTTACAGGCCCAGCCGCTCTGCAGCATGTGGGATCTTCCCGGACCAGGGCATGAACCTGTGTCCCCTGCATCAGCAGACGGACTCTCAAGCACTGCGCCACCAGGGAAAACCACAATATTGTTTTTGATAACAAAAACAGGCAGTGCTCCTAGTACCCATCCCTAGGGAGATGGTTAGATAAATTATACTCTACCTATGCTATAAAATACTTTGAAGCATTTCAAATTAATAAAGTAGATACATATGTACCAAAATGCAAATGGAAACATGATACATTTTAAAAAAGATGTGAATAATATATTCAATATTTACAAGAAAATAAAAAGAGCAGGTCAACACAGAAAAATAAAGAATTAACAGACTAAAAGAAAAAAAAAGTAAAATACTCAAACTGAAGAAGCAAGTGAAAAAAAAAGAAGAGAAAGAGAGAGAACCAGATAGAGGAATTCAAAAAAGGTGATAGATGAGAACTGATATGAGAAAGAAACTGATTCAGAGTGAGTGAACTTACTGCAGGGTATAAAGAATAATATGCTTAGATATATCATAGCAAAATTCCTGAAAATCAACAGTCTTTTAAAAATCATAAAAATAGCAAAAGTAAAAGACGTTTTACTCCAATAAGCAATAAGTCATAACTGACTTCTTAAGAGAAGCAACGCGAAGGCAAGAGACAATGGGATAATATTCTTAAACATTAAGGGTAAAAAAGGGGACATTTAATGCTGCTAAAGACATTTTAAAAATAAAAGTGTAAATGTTATCTCCATAAATGAATAACTTTTCATGAGACTTCCAAAAGAGTCACTACTCTTATGTGGTTTTAAACAAGATTTTTGGTTTTTATTACACTATTATTTTAGTTTTTTAAAAACCCAACTATCTTATCAAAATGGAGTATCTGAAACTTTTTAATCAGAGCACAAAAACAAAAATATAAAATTTGATTGCCTAAGTACTTCTGATCATTAACATGCATTACTAAAAGAGAAAGAAAAAATTTTAAAACAGTCATAATTGCAAGGGAAATAATGTCAACCAATATAGCACATAAAGAATGAACAAAAAAGTAATTCATAAGTCAATAAAAAAGAAAACCACAGAGAAAATAGACTAAAGGTTTGAATAGACATCTGACAAAACAGATTGCACAAATGGTCTATAAATGTATGAAAAGTTGTCAAAATGTGTTAGGAATCAGGGCACTGAAAATTAAAGCCCATCCATTAGGTTATCAGAAAAAAATTAAAAATTGAAAAAATTTTAATGGACAACTTTGATTTTGGTAATGAGTTAGAATTCCTGGAACATTTATCCATTGTTGGTGGGAGGATAAATTGGCACTAACTGGCATATTTTGACCATTTCATATGTTATGGCCCAGCAATTTTACTATGACACAGGATATATAACTTAGGTAAGTACTACACTGGAAGATTTTCAAATATGCTCAACAAGATACATTGTTTATAAAAGCTTAAAGCTAAAAAGAGTTGATATATCATGGAATAGAAATAGCAACAATAAAATAGATAAATACACTGTTATATGCTCATCCAACAATTTGAACAGGTGCCTGAATTCATGGATGAGAAAGCTGTACATATATCTTGAGATAAAAGCCGTTTAAGCAGAAGGAATAGCTAAAGCAAATGTACAAAAGTACAACTGCACCTAGCACATTAAAGGACCCACAAAGTAGCCAGAGAATTACAGTAGAGTGGGAGGTGCAGAAAGGTAGAACTGCCGGTCAGAGAGGTAATGAGGGAGAGACAGTTTATATAAATCTATGTGGCTTATTCTGAGAAGATAATCTACTGTATAGTTTTGAGCAGAAGTGTGATGTTGTCTGATTTAGGTTTTAATAGGATCATTTCAAAATAAATTTATAGTGAATAAGGATGTAAATGTGTTTCCAAGGGAAGTATTTCTGCAGTTATTGCAATAATCCTGTTGGGAGATAACAAGGGTTTGGAGTAGTAGCTTAAAACAGAGAAGTTGAAAAGATGGTCAAACTATGAATATGGTTAATGGATGAATAAGCAATATGAAGAGTTTGGATGTTCAAGATATTTGGACTTATTATGATTCTATTTTCTGAAATCAATAAACTCTTGAAATGTCAAGGACTTAGCATTTGCATATTTCCTGCACATGTATCAATCTGCTATGTATTTTTCTGGACAGGAGAATTGCATCCAAGCAGTAAAGTAGGGATCCCAGCTCCTTCCATCACAGGGCTCCCCTTGTTACACAGTCTCTGGGGTTGTCTGCATACCACCCATCAGAGTGTAAAGGAGCATAGAGGATTCTAAGTGATATTTATCTTTAAGATAGAACTTAAAGTGGCATAATTCACTTCAGCACACATTCTAAAGGCTAAAATAAGTAACAGTCTCTCATCTACCACAGAAATTGGAACATGTTACCTAGAAGAGGGAATAAGTGTGTTAGTCTGGCAGCTTCTACCACAGCCTAAGTAACTGACTGAATGAAAGTGCAGTTTACTCAGAAGAAGAATGCAGATAGAGCTGGGTTTTGTGGGAAAAAATCGGGACTTCCAGTTTGGACATATGAAGCTGTAGAAATAGTTTAGATGTCTGAGTGGAGATGTTGTTGATAAGAGACCTGGATATGTGTATCTGCAAGAGAGGGAGAAAACTTGGTAGCTCATTAAATTGGCAAAGAGCAAGCACATAATTAAAATCACCTATAACATGAGCACTGGAAGGGGACTGAAGATGATACCCTGATAAGCTCCATTGTTGAGTCCAGGGAAATGAGGATAATTTAACAAAAATGTCTCTGATAATGGAAGGCCGAGGTGATGTGTAAGTTTTTTTTTTCATACTTTTAAATTTTGTCAGCAAAATAATAAAGTCATCAGTTGAGAGTGAAATTCTAGGAGGCATTTGAAAAGGAGAGAGAAGAATGAATTAAGAAAATGAAAGAGGAAATGGACTTGTCGAAATACAGTAGAACTGATAGGCATCAACAAGGGCATAATTGATGTTAGACTTTCCAAATTCAAACCATAAACAAGACCAAAAGACAACCCTCAGAATGGGAGAAAATATTTGCAAATGAAGCAACTGACAAAGGATTAATCTCCAAAATTTACAAGCAGCTCATGCAGCTCAATAACAAAACAAACAAATAACCCAATCCAAAAATGGGCATAAAACCTAAATAGACATTTCTCCAAAGAAGATATACAGATTGGCAACAAACACATGAAAGGATGCTCAACATTACTAATCATTAGAGAAATGCAAATCAAAACTACAATGAGATATCATTTCACACAGGTCAGAATGGCCGTCATCAAAAAATCTAGAAACAATAAATGCTGGAGAGGGTGTGGAGAAAAGGGAACACTCTTGCACTGTTGGTGGGAATGTAAATTGATACAGCCACTATGGAGAACAGTATGGAGGTTCCTTAAAAAACTAAAAATAGAACTACCATACGACCCAGCAATCCCACTACTGGGCATATACCCTGAGAAAACCATAATTCAAAAAGAGTCATGTACCAAAATGTTCATTGCAGCTCTATTTACAATAACCAAGACATGGAAGCAACTTAAGTGTCCATCAACAGAAGAATGGATAAAGAGGATGTGGCACATATATACAATGGAATATTACTCAACCATAAAAAGAAATGAAATTGAGTTATTTGTAGTGAGGTGGATGGATGTAGAGTCTGTCATATGGACTGAAGTAAGTCAGAAGGAGAAAAACAGATACCGTATGCTAACACAGATATATGGAATCTAAGAGAAAAAAAAAAAAGAAAGGTCATGAAGTACCTAGGGGTAAGATGAGAATAAAGACACAGACCTACTAGAGCATGGACTTGAGGATATGGGGAGGGGGAAGAGTAAGGTGGGACAAAGTGAGAGAGTGGCATGGACATATATACACTACCAAACGTAAGGTAGATAGCTAGTGGGAAGCAGCCACACAGCACAGGGAGATAAGCTTGGTGCTTTGTGACCACCTAGAGTGGTGGGATAGGGAGGGTGGGAGGGAGGGAGACGCAAGAGGGAAGAGATATGGGAACGTATGTATATGTATAGCTGATTCACTTTGTTATAAAGCAGAAAGTAGCACACCACTGTAAAGCAATTATACTCCAATAAAGATGTTAAAAACCAAACCAAACAAAACAAAACAAAAAACAAACAAACAAAAAACCCAAAGGACTACTCAACAAGGTTTTATATTTTCTTACCTATCCACCTTTGTTAGTCCTACTGTGGACATGAATTGGGCTTTTCCAGATTTGCATTATGAAAATAGTGGTTTGTGGCAAGGTAATTGTGGTTGTATGTAAGTGAGTTTTATGATGGTGAAATATGTAATCTAAGCAGCAAGAAGACAGATGTTAAGAGTCTAAAATGTTAAGTAGAGAATTAGGATGTTGAAAGAATATATGTGTAGGACAATACAAAGGTGACAGAATTGATAGAATTTGAAACTTCATTGATATAAATAGATGATGAGTAAATGAAAACATACTTTCTTCATTGATGAAATGATTTAACATTATAATATTTTTTTTTACTTCACATTGTTCAATAGATTAAATGTTATCCCTATAATAATAATAGCAGGACTTCACTGATGGCCTCAAACAACTTACCCTATAAATTTTTGAGTGTATAATGATCCATGCATAACTGATTGCCACAAAAGCATATGGGAAAAACAATCTAGTCCTGAGAATGATATTAGCAAACAATGACACAGGATTGGAAGTTTAGTACTAGATGCATGTACATATGAGAAATGGTAACATGATAAAAGTGAAACCATATATCAGTGGGAAAAGGATGAATTTCTAATGAATCATTTGGGAAAAAAAATGTTACCATTTTAGTGAAATCTAGAGCTACACATTTATGCTATGCTACATGGAAAATACACCCAATAATTTAATGGTCAAAATGTAAAAAAAAAACCTGCTTGTTTAATCAAAGAAAATTCAGAGAACTTATTTATTACTTAGGGATGGAGATGGATGTATTAAACAAATCCCAAAATAATATATCATAAGCAAAACTATTGATTTGACTATATTATAAAAATTAAGAATTTCTGTTCAATGAACAACTATCCTGAATAAGAGGAGACAGAAGTGTAAGATATTTGCATCATCTAAATCTGAACATGGATTAACCTCTAGAATATAAAAGTATTCCTCCATACACTCAAAGTGAGTATTAGAAAATTAGGGATAGTGAATAGAAAGGAAAACTGTAGAACTGATAAGTCCATTGATACTTTGGGAAACAATTGTCTAATATATTGTTTGTGGGTCTGTAGGTCAATATAATCATTCCAGAGATCAACCTCAGAAGAATATAATGAAATTAGGCAAATATTCACCCTAGGAACCAGCATTCCATTCTGCATATATACAAATGGAAATGTTTTCCTTGGTCCACAAGGAACATTTATGGAGATTTTCCTTTCAGTGTAGTTTTGTCTAATTGGTTATCGAAAACCAGGCGTGTTTCTTCAATAGTGGAAAGTATAGGTAAAGTGTGATGAATACACACAAAGTAACGTGTTCAGCAATTATAAGCAATGAATTTATAAGAAGTACCAACATGGCTGGAGAACATAATGGTACACACATCACATTATGCTGAATAAATGCTACATAATGCTATATACATAATGCTGAGTGTTAAAAACAAAACAAAATAAAACAAAAAAAGAATGGGAAATGTTTTCCAACATCATAAACTACAATTAAAACTATACACACAAAAAATTATACTATGTATTTTTTTTTTTTTTCTGTATGCAGGCCTCCCACTGCTGTGGCCTCTCCCAGCCATGGAGCACAGGCTCCAGATGTGCAGACCCAGTGGCCATAGCTCATTGGACCAGCCACTCCACGTCATGCAGGATCCTCCCGGACTGGTGCACGAACCCACATCCCCTGCATCGGCAGGCGGACTCCCAACCACTGCACCACCAGGGAAGCCCTGTATTTTTTAATGAAAGATATATGTTCTAAGATGTTTACCCAACACATGGAAGTAGTGTATAGTTTGGAGAAGAGGTGAACAGTAATGTGGATAACAGTAAAAATAAGAAGAAAAAAGAAAAGAAAACTAGAATGGACTTGCACAGACAATGGTAGTATAACACTGAGAAAAATAATTATCAAGCTGTACACATCTGACATCTAACTAAAGACATATTTGATATATACATAATTTTTACTATTTTTTTTTATTTTCCGGACAAAACCATATTTTCTATTCTTACCTCATTTGGCGAAGTTTTTATTTCTAAATTACAAGGAGTTATGGACATTTGAACTAAAGCTGTAAATTCTTTTAAGAGCAGGGTATTTATAAAAATTGACATAATTTACAAGTCTGCCTGTTGTGCAAGTAAATTATTTTTCTTACATCACAAGTACATTAGGTTTCTTATTTTGCTCTTTGTGACTTTTAAATAAATTAATATAAATAAAAATTAACACTATTTCAAAAGATTTTTTAATATTCTCTCCTTTTAGCTTGTATTCTATTATCTCAAACGTGTTTCATAAAGAAAGCATTTTCCCTTTGATGTTTTGTTTAACAATGAGAGAGTCTGAGGCAGCAGATGAAATTTGTACAGCATATGATTTCATATTTAAATTCAAATTTCTTTAAATCCCTATAACTAGTCCCTGAGAAACACTGGATTTAATATGAGTTCTGCAAATCAGTAACTTTGCAATCACCAGTTTATATTGTATTCCTAGTAGTTTAAAAATGCTTCTAACACAAGAATTATGGTTTCAATAAAGCACAAATTATATTTTCTTCTACTGAATAAATTGAAATGTAACCATATTTGTATTGGTAGATTTCACCATATAGTTAATATTTAGAAATATTTCAGTATGTGTTTTTCACTTAGAATTACCCCAAATATTGAAAGTCAACTAACACTTTTCTTTTCCATTTTCAAATTGCTTTTTCCCTTGTCTTGAACTTGAATTTAGAAATGGCAGAATGTCAATAGAGGTAAAGGGTAATTTCCCACAAGATCTGGCTAATTTATAGCTTTCAACACACCAATGACCCCTGCAATTTGGCAGTTGCTTCATTAATTCCTTTACACCTGCTCCATTTATCTTGCAAAAAAAAAAAAAAGAGACAGATAAAAGACACAATCCTCTCTCACTGCAACTATTTTGAAGGAAAGTCCTTCATGTCTTCCTAAAGTGAATTGTAGCCAGCATCATGGAGAACAAAAAGACAATAGTGTCAGATGAATGTTCCCAGTTTGTCACTGGCATGGAGAAGGAAAGTTTGAAAGACCACATTTTTGGGGAAGAAGTTTTTTATACACTTTGAAGTGCTATGCTTATTCGAAGGAGACATCAGTTTTCACCAGGGACTGCCATTTGATTTATACAATTTTAGAATTTAAAAAAAACAAAAATTAGAATAGTCTGAGAGATTTTTAAAAATAATGTATTCTCATACTTAATGATAAATTATATAGACACCCTAATTATCCATCTGTCATCTATCTATCTATCACCTATATATCAAAAAAAGTAAAAACAGTTTTAGGCTACATATATTTTATGTTTTTATGATGCCAAACAATTTATTTCCATGAAATATAAACTGTAACATGGATACTTCTAGCAGCATAGAAAATGTACAAGGAGTTGCATGAATTAAAACATTTAATATCATATTTAGGAAATCATTTAGTTAGCTGGTTAACTGTCCAAGTACTTTTTTCATTCTCTAGTTTTTGGCAATTATTTCTTTTTACACATACTGTGGATTCCATGAAAACAAATGCAGTTTGTGTTTTTGTTCCTCTTTTAAGGTAAACAGCTTGGATTCGTGGTCTCTAGTAGGTGCAGTACATTTTAAAAAATACTCAGTAGAATTAATAAAAATATATTAAGAAGAGCTTTTAAGAATTTGCATTATTGATATAAATTAAGAGAGGGTGTAAACTCAAATATAGCTATAGGTTTCAATCTCAATATCACTATTATTTTATTAAACATGATTGATGATTACTTCAGACTGTGGGTGTTTAATTATTTGGTAAGATCTCTATGCCAATATTGCCAAAAGAAAGGTTTAATTACACAGAAGATGTTTCCATTCTTTTGTTACCTGGATATATTAAGTTCACAGATTCATACCACTACTATCAACAGAGACTGAATAAGAAAATATTAATAAATCATATCATATCCATAATCATTAAAATGAAAAAAACTGAAAAATCACACTACAGATTTATACAGCACTGGAGCTTTTTTAGAAAAAAAGCAACATTTTTGGCATATTATGCTCTATTATTTCAAGAAAGGTAAAAACACAACTGAAATGCAAAAACAAGATTTGTGCAGTGTGTGGAGAAGGTGCTGTGATTGATCGAATGTGTCAAATGTTGTTTGCAAAGTTTCGTGCTGGAGATTTCTCACTTGACGATGCTCAACGGCCGGGCAGACCAGTTGAAGTTGATAGCGATCAAATCGAGACATTAATTGAGAACAATCAACCTTACACCATGCAGAAGATAGGTGACACACTCAAAATATCCAAATCAAGCACTGAAAATCATTTGCCCCCACTTGGTTATGTTCATCGCTTTGATGTTTGGGTTTCACGTGAGTTAAGTGAAAAAAACCTTCTTGACCATATTTCCGCATGTGATTCTCTACTGAAATGTTATGAAAACGTCCCTTTTTTTAAAACAAATTGTGATGGACAACGAAAAGTGGACACTGTACGATAATGTGGAATGGAAGAGATCTTGGGATAAGCGAAATGAACCACCACCAACCACACCAAAGTCTGGTCTTCATCCAAAGAAGGTGATGTTGTGTATTATACTAAATGAAATATACATTATACTAAATGAAATAAGTTAAAGACAAATACCATATGATATCACTTATATGTGGAATCTAAAAAGCTGAACTCATAGAAACAGAGTAAACAAGGGGCTGGAGGATGGGGGAGATGAGGAGATATTAGTCAAAAGTTACAAGCTTTCAGTTACAAGATGAATCAGTTTTGAAGTTCGTATATCATAATTATAGTTAACAATACTGTATTATATACTTGAAACTTTCTAAGAGAGCAAATTTTTAATGTACTCACCACAAAAAAGAAATGGTAATTATGTAAGGTGAGGGAGGTGTTAACTAGTATTTTAGTGGTAATCTTTGTGAAATATGTAGGTGTATCAAATCAACACACTGTACTCCTTAAACTTACACAATGTTTATATCAATTATACCTCAATAAATTTGAATGAAAAGCAAATTTTTTCCTTAAGGATATTTCAGTTTTATTTTTCCAGAAGTAAATAGTTTTCCAATGCAATTTGTGTAATAAATTTTGTTGAAGAGAATAAAAATGAATATCACTTACAGGTGGCTAAACTAGATATTTTAAGTAACTAATTAAATATTACCATAGCTTTTTTGTTGTTTTGTTTTGTTTTCATATAACAGGGATTAATTCATGGATATACTAATCTGAACTTTAACAAAAGTCGTTTCAGACAGTTTGGATAAGGAATCATCAGAATTATTTTTTCTTGGAAAATTCAATAATTTTTCAAGAAGCTAACTCAATTGTTCTCTTAAAAAGTCTCTCAAATATATTTGGTGCATTCTGAATCATAGTGAATTTTTAGCATCATCTAAACATTTTTCAATGATAGCTTATATAGTCAGGTTATGAAACTATTTGTTACACATTATAAACAGCTTAATGATAAAAATGATGGAAGAAAAAGTTGAGTATACTATACATTATAGTGCCTTATGAATTGCTGCCAACATTTTCATGTTCCATTTCTATAAAATGTAGTTCAATAATTTAATAACTTCTATAAATGTTACAAAATAATTTTCATGGAAATGTATCTAATATGTTAATATCTAAAATAGTAGTGACAGAAGATTCTAATTTAACAAATGTTCATCAGGTTCATGAAGTTGAAGAAATTCACTTTGAAACCAAATGTATAGAATGGAATGTGAAAATGTTATGATATTATCTGAGAGATTTTTCCTTAGATATAGGAGAGATTTTCCTTTCCTTACTCATAATTTTAAATGCAAAGTGTTATAAAATTCTTATTAAAATATTATAAAATCAGATACCAACATATAAAACATTTTAATTTATAAAATGATAAAGTAGCTAATTTATTTAAAAACAATAAAAAGGAAATTTAGGTTAGAAAAAATGCCAATAATCCAAATAAAAAAATAGAAAAAAAAGAAACCCAGAAGTCATTTTTCACACAAAAAAGAAAGCTAGAGATAATTAAACATGTAAATATGTACCCAGCCTCACTAATAGAATTGTAGAATTTAAATTACAATGAAATAATAGGTGTTAGGAGTATCGACTACCTTGAATAAAACGTACCCTTACTCTTCTTACAGTTTCTGAGCATTTGATGAATAAAATGGAATAATTATGGTTTCCAAAATAAATCATAGAGCTGTATGTATATTGAAGTAAAGCTGTATGTACATTAAAAGTTGGAATAAATATCAAAGAGACTTGGTAGCTCGCTCTCAGTAAAATCCTTGGGACAGGCCCTTCAAGACAGATGTGAATCCACATCGTAGACAAATCCACTCAAGTCTCTAGCTCCTGCTTGCCTAGCAAAGGAATAGATAGTAATGCATGGGAATGTTTGCTAATCAGGTCTACCCAAAGTAGGGAGCTTAATATCAACATGAATACCCTTGGGATAAATTGTTCCTCAAGGAATCTAGTGAAGGAAATGTGTCAGTGCCATATTTGTCAAAAAATGATAATGCATGATGTAAGAAAGAAGAAAGTTACTCTCATACACTTCTGATAAGTGTACTACTTATTTAGAAGTAAATTTAATAGTATGAAACTCAAACATGAACATACTCGGTGACACTGACTATCCTAGCAACATATTTTAGATAGTACTTATCTGTGTGATGCCTTCTTCATCATGTATACAATTCTTATGTGCAATAAACTTGAGTTTGCTTTTTTAAAGAAACCAAATATTTACAATACACTCTAGTTTAATATGAAAAAATATATCTTTAAGTGTAAATTTTTACCTGCTACTGTTGGTTTGAGATTGAAAACACATTTTGATGGCTAGTTGAAGAAACAAAGTCCTTCATGAAATTATTTGCCTATTTCAATTTTTTTTTCAGTTTTATATACAGCTAAATTGTCAGGTACATAACTATTATTTTGCACACTTTGATTATTCAATATATTAAGTTTTGATGGAAATAAATGCCCAGACTTCACATTTGTAACTACTTCTGAAAATCAAAATAAGAAGATGAAGCCAACCAAGTGAGATCCAATAAAGAATATTTTAGAAAGTTCAGAATCAATACAAAATTCAGTCCTTTGAAGCAAAATATGAATTCTGAAATTTTGACATTAACTTGTGCTCCATTCTTATCTTTATGAGTGTCTAACTGAGCTGATCAGAGGATAATTTTTAAAGATAGCTATGCATTCCAATTAAATCCACAGGAATAAAGAATGATGAAAAGTGATTCCCTCATGCTCCTTTGAAAGAGACATAAATATAAAATTGTACCCAAAAGAAATTAGCCAGAATATCAAAATGCTTTTTAATTCTATACATCACTTTTGCTTTCTTATGACAAATGCAAATATTATATATGTGGCTACTTAAGAAGTAAAAACATATTTAACCTTAAGAAAAAGTGTTCCATGAATCTTCAGGAATTCCTCTTCTGCAACCATGAAAGTGCAAAACAGTGTGCAGAAGATGCAAAAGAAACAGAGTTTGAATTAGAAGTGGAAAATACCAAGTGTTCCATTACTTGGATATTTACCTGGAAAAAACGTTTATTACTTAAAAGTTACTAATTATATTTGTCCTCTTTAAGGTAGATAGTGATAAGAAAAAATCAATCCTTATTTATTCTCAGTCATCTACTCACCTATCTTCTCCAACTATTCCCATCACTGTCATTACTTCCCCAGATATTACACACACCCTTTGATACCCCTCCAACTCACCAGTGCCCCTTAAGCACACTTTACCTAATTATTTATGTTTATATTATTCTATTCTTCTATTTAGATTGTATAGCTGTTCAAATAACTTGCTGCCTTTCTCTGTGGTGGTAATTTACATCCACAACCCATAGGCATAAGGTGTGGTCATCTGATTTACAATAACAGACTTTAGGCAGGACACTGAAGTTGGAGCTACATCACATTTTTTAAATTAATTTTTATTGGAGTATACTTGATTTACAATATCATGTTAGTTTCTGCTGTACAACAAAGTGAATCAGTTATACAAATACATATATCCATTATTTTTTAGATTCTATTCCCATATAGGTCATTAGAGAGTATTGAGTAGAGTTGCCTGTGCTATACAGTAGGTTCTTATTAGTTATCTATTTTATATATAGTAGTGTGTATATGTCAATCCCAGTCTCCCAATTTATCCCTCCCTTCCCCTTTCCTCCTTGGTAACCATAAAATCATGTTCTACATCTGTGACTCTATTTCTGTTTTGTAAATATGTTCATTTGTACATCACATTTTATGTATCTGTTTTAATTTAAGTCATTTGGATTGAATGAATTATTTTCTTTTGAGAATTAAAAGGTAAGGAATTTTCTTTAAAGACAGCAGAAGCACAGGAAAAAACAAATTCTAGGAAAAAAACTGTTTTAAACATAAAAATATTTTTAAAGCTAAAACAACTCAGATAAAAATTAAAGTAGTTACCTGAGGAGCTATTTGAAGACATCAATTATGGAACAGAAAGAAACCATAAGAACAGGGCCAACAATCTGCTGAATTAAACTAAAACCTGGTCCTGGGTCCAATTTCATAGCAACATAGCATCAATAACAACAAATAAAGCCACTAAATGAAAAGATACAGTTGTAACTTGTGAAAGACCAGGTTAGAAAGAGGGTAACTACATTTAGTGAGCGTCTACTATACTCAATGATCTTAATGTATAATACCTTTTATTACCTTATGCAATTTAATCCCACAACGATATGTAGTATTGCTGTACCATTTCAATTCGAGTAAAGTGAGGCTCAGAGAAGATAAAACTGTGGATTCTGCCCACCTTCAAAATTTGTATTCTTTATATAATGATTCCAAATGTCCTAATCTTTAATTTCACAAAAGAACCACTAGCAGACATAGTTTTGTTTTGTTTTGTTTTAGATCAAAACATTTATTTTTTTGTGTTACAAAAACAAAAATAAATCCAAGCAAGTAATGAAATAAACATTTTTAAGTGTCCCTTCTTGGGTTCTCTGTTATAGAATTTAGTAAACAGTTCAAGATTAGGTTGCTTCAACCTTTGTTAAAACAGAGTTCTTTATGCTTTTGGAATAGAGTATAAAAACCATGTCTAGGAAGTGATTCCTCTATGATCTCAGAAAAGTCAATGTTTTTATTTGTTCCTCAGTTTTGGCCCTAAAGAGAACATGTTAACCCACATAAGACTGTGACTTAGCAGAAGTTCACTTAAGGGAAACAAAAAGGAACCAATCTAAAAGCATATGAAGTGGGAGTTTTACTAGATAATCTTTCTAGCTTTGTGATTTCTTGTTTGCTTGTTTTATCTAAGTCTGCTATTAAAATAGACACTATATTTAAGTCTCCTCATTTTTCAAATAGGCTAAAATATAAATAAACTAAACAAAAATGAAATTTATAAGTGGATAGGCATAAAAGTAATATGGAAAATTAAATTTGTTGCTTGTCAATTTGATAAGATCAATTCTTAGCGAGCCTAGGCAGAAAATTGTGAATACTAAATTGAAGCACATAACGTCAATCCCAGAAAGTCAAATAACCATATATCATTATTACCTAAGCATATGACATTGAATCCAAGCTCATATTTACTTTTTTGTCCTACATTTAATATGAATAAAAATGTCCCCACAAGCATACACACACACATATAATGCTCTCAGTTACACTTAAAAACACATGGTCAAATTTCCTGAGTACTAAATGAGAACCAACAATGACATTGAATGTTATTTAGAGAGGACTGTAAGTTTTAAAAGATTGCAGTTCAATTTTAAAAATATAAAATTATCATTTTTTTATGAAGAATCTCATTTGGGATGTCTACAGGTTATTATGTAAGAAGACATGATGATGATGAGGTAACTAAAGAAGATATTGCACAAATATCAATACCATAAAACCATATTTCTGAAAGAGCACCTAAAACTTACAAATGTATAATGTCTTAATTTCAAAAAATTAATTTCTTCAGAGATCACTTTTTTCACTTGATGCCTTGACTTATTGACACATTTTTCTTTGTCTTTTGATTTCTTCTTTTTCTTTTTGGATGTAGAAAAAAAGCAGAATAAGATATTTTAATCAAAATATAAAACATTAAAAACAACTATTTTGATGCTCAGTCGAAAAAAAATTACATAGAAAATTATTTTCCAAAGCCAAACTAAGCAACTTACTTTATCTCAACTTTCCTTTATTTTTTTATATATATACTTAGACACAGAATGAAGAGAAAAAATTATTTTTTAAAAAATCTGTAGGGAACTGCTGGATAACTTTTGACATCTTTCTCTGTCAGTTAAACCCTGATTATCATCACAAAATAAAAATAGAAATGCTCCAGTGTCTTTTATTCACATGAGTGTGTAATGAATGAATATATAGCTTAATGACTAAAATAGCAGTTATAGAATTAAGAGAATAAATCTACACTAGTTTTTGAGAGATAATTGTATATCTATTTTAACTGGTGATAAAAATTTTTAATTGGCTTTAGCAAATGTACAACATACATTAAAATGAATTATTTATTGTGAATACACAATATTCTTAAATATTAGTATTTATTACTTTGTTCAATGTCAGGTTTTTATAGGAGTGACCAATAATAGTATTATCCTATAAAAGGCTTTGTTTAAATCCTATTGTCTTGATAGTAGTTGTTGGTTGATGCTGTTTATTGAACAACTATGAATCCTTCAGACCTACCACCAGCAAAATCTGAGCAATTGGAGCAAATTCATTGCACCTTTGAAAAATGCACTTACCTGCCCCCTTCCTGTGGTCTCCCAGCATTTCCGTGATCTCCTTCCTTGACTTACTCTAATGAATACAGTATGGAAAGTACAATGAAAGTTTTTGGGCTCAACTTCTAGAAGAAAGTTAATATGGAGGTACTTGGCCTGCAGTTCAGATGAAGTGCAATGACAATTTGAGTACATTCTTCACAGAACAAAGGGCAGTAAGTGTGGACTAACTGAAGATGCTGGCTACAGCAATTTCTTTCATTCTCAGCCTATTTGGTATACAAACAGCTATAGGAAAGTATGCTATACAGGAAATAAAAGATATGTTCTTAATGCTTTACATATATTTTTCCTTTAATATTCACTCCAGTCATATAGTGTGAATGCAATTATTGTCTTCATTTTACAAATGAGGAAACTGACAGGTACAGGATTAACTAATAGTAGAACTAGTCATGACAAAGCCTGGGTTCAACTTCAATAAATATGATTGCCAAGACCCTATTGTTAACTACCATACTAAGGATTATATATATAATAGGAGTTCAAGAAGAAGTGAAGGTAGGGAATCTGACAGAAGATGAATAACTGAAGAGAAAAAGGCTAAGAATTTCAAAAACTGATGAAAGACAATAAATACCTGGTTTTAGGATGTCCTTTAAATCCAATTTGAATAAGTACAAAGACAAAACACCCCAAGGCACATAAGGGTAAACATACTAAATACACATTTTATAATGAATCCAGAAAATAAAGTCATATTATTTTCAAAGCGGAAATAATAAAACTAATGGTTGATTACTCAAATATAGAACTAGAGGCAGAACACAATTGTACAATGTCATCAAATTGCTGAAAGAAAAGAACTGCCCACCTGGAACACTATGTGACCCTCCCTCACAAAAAAAAAGTCTTTCAGACGTGAAGGAAACTAAGAATATTTTTCAAACCCAAAGTGGAGAGAATTAATCACTAGCAGCTCTACAATTATGAAAATGGAGATAAAAGGAAATGATATCAGGTGGAAGAATGTGAGTATAGAGAACAATACATGTAAAGAGGGTGGATATATGGAAAATATAAATTATTGTAGACTATATAAAATAAGATTTTGTAGAGGCTAAATATATATAGAAATAAAATATACATAAAATATAATGCAGGTTTAGGGCAAGATGTAGTTAAAGTGTTCCAAGATCATGCAGTTTTCAATACTTGATAGAAGTATTAATTGATATTAGACTTTAGCAACTAAATGGGGCATGTCATAATTTCTAGATAATGCATAAATGAGCCATGAAGAATGTGTTAATTAACATGCTATAGAAGGAAAAATGAATAACAATAACAAGTAATCCCAAAGAAGTCAAGGAAGAATAAAAAAAATAATAACAGAACAAGAAGAATAAAAAAATTTAAGTTGCACATAAAAAATATATATAAAAATAACATCAAATTAAAAATACACAGAATAAATAATTTAGTTAAGATACACACAATAAATATAAGGACCCAGAAATGTTGAAAGTAATAGAATAGGAAGAGATAGACCATGCAAGACTAACTGTGGTAGGCTGAATAATGCCTCTCCTCAAAATGGTCGTGTCCTAATCCCTAGAAAATGTAATTGTTACCTTATATGGCAAAAGGGACTTAGCAGATTTGGAGATGGGAAGATTATCATGGTTTTTCCAGGTGGCCCTGATATAATGAAAGGGGTCTTCCTATAAAGGAGTCTGAAGGATCAAAAGGACAATAGCAAATGTGATGACAAAAGTAAGAGAACATAGTAATGTCAGGAAGGGGCCATGAGCCAGGGGATCTAGGTGGACGTTAGAATCTTAGAAAGGCAAGGAAACAGTAGTCCTCTTAGATGCTCCTCATCAACACCTTGACTTTAATACACCAAAACTGATTTTGGACATCCAACCTTCAGAAATATAAGAGGTATAAATTTGTGTTTGTTTTAAGTCACTGAGTGTATGACACTTTATCACAGCAGCAACAGATAACTAGTACACTAACCAAAAGAAAGTGGGAGTTGTTATAATAATAGAAGGAAGAATAGACTTCAGGATTAGAAGAATTACTAGATATACAGACAAATATTTCTTTATACTGAATAAGTCAATCCACCAGAGAGGTACGCAAATCCAAATCTGCATTCACCTATTACATAACTTCCAAATATATGAAGCAAAATTGACAAAAACAAGAAGAAATAGACAAATTTGGATTCGTAGGTAGATTGACAGAATATATATAATTGATATATATTGAAAATTGCTTATGACATGGGTATTAACCAAAATGTTTCATATAGTGGGTCAAAAAGCAAGTGAAAATAATTTTTAAGAATTAAAGAAATATAAAAATATGAAAGTGTAGAGGCAAATGACAAATTAGAATAACAAAACTTAACAAACTGACTAAAAATTATAAAATCCAAATAGATGTGTGCTATTAAATAAAGTAAAACTCTAATTATAAAGTCTTACAAAGTAATGCCCAGGGCCTACATAGGTGAATTCTTTCAAACTGAGTGGAATAATTACAGTACTATTTTTAAAAAAATAGAGAAAATAAAACCAGGAAAATCTACTATTTTTCCAGGAAGCCAGCAAAATACAATACAAAAGGATATTACATATAGCATAATACTAATACATAACAAACATTAGAGCCTAGTGTCTTTTATGAACATGGGTTCAAAATGATGAACAAAAGATTAGCAGAACAGGACTTCCCTGGTGGTGCAATGGTTAAGAATCCACCTGCCAATGCAAGGGACATGTGTTTGATCCCTGGTCTGGGAAGATCCCACATGCCACAGAACAACTAAGCCCGTGGGCCACAACTACTGAGCCGACATGCTGCAACTACTGAAGCCCATGCACTCTAGGGCCTGTGTGCCACAGCTAATGAGCCGGCATGCTGCAACTATTGAAGCCCACACGCCTAGAGCCCATGATCCGCAACAAGAGAAGCCACTGCAATGAGAAGCTGGCGCACTGCAACGAAGAGTAGCCCTGGCTCACTGCAACTAGAGAAAGCCCGAGAGCAGCAACAAAGACCCAACGCACCCAAAACAAACAAAACAAATTAGCAGAACAAACTCAATGTCATTAATTATTAATGTTAATGCTGGGTTGATTTCAAGAATGTGAGGGTCATTTAATGATTGAAATTTAACCAATAGATTCACTACAGATCAAAATAAAAGATAAAAATCATATAAGAATAAAATTTTAAAGTAAATTAAGGATGACATTCTGATAATACCAGATGTAAAACAAATATTTTGTAAAATTCAATATCTACTATGTACTGAAGGTAAAACAAAATCATGGAAACAAGGAAAAGAAAGAATTTAGGAATTTCCTTAATCTAATACAGAGTAACCACACAAAATCCAACAAAACACATCATGCTTAATTATGAATTATTGACAGTATTACTTCTAATGTTGGAAACATATAAAATGCTTGTGATTAACACATTTATTCAGTATTGTACTCTAACTTTACCAAGTAGAATCAGGCAAGAAAATAAATAAAAATACAAGAATCAGAAAGGGTGTGAGACAACTACTATGATGTAAGACAACATGACTGTGAATGTCTTAAGGCAAAATAATAATAATAAAACAATTAGAAATAGTTGAAATTAATAAGGTTACTAGATACAAAATCAATATAAAAAGATTAATCCTATTTATATAGAGCAGTAAAAAATTTAAATTAAAATGTAAAAATTATGCTACTTGAAATAGCATAAATATCAATAGGCATAAATCTAATAAATATTGTGCAATATTTCTACTAAGAAAATACAAAAATATTCAAAATTTAAAAAGGCATAAATAACAGAGGAACATAAAATGTTCATGAATCGAGAAAATTCAATTTTGTAAAAAAATTTCCCCAAAATGATATATAGATTTAATTTAATCCCATTTAAAACTCTAGCTGTTATTTTGTGGAAATTGATAAGCTGATTCAATAGTGGATATAGAAATTCCAAGAGAAATAATAGCCAAGACAATCTTGAAATAGAAGAACAGGTTAGAAGATTTAAAATACTAGATGAAAATATTACATAAGTATAGTGATTACAAGATGAGATATTACTTCAAGTATAGACTGATAAAACAATGGATTAGAATAGAATTCAGAAATAGAACCATACATTCAGGGACACATGATTTGTAACAAAATTGACATTGCATATCAGTGAAGCAAGAGTCAATTGAATATCCAAATTAGGAAAAAAAGGTGAATATTCACTCAGTTACAAATTACACCAATATTAAAATATGGAAACTAAAATAATATATTTTCTAGAATAAAACTTAGAACATTCTTTTAAACTAAGCTAAAAAAGTTTTAAATAAGACAAAAATATCAGTTACCACAAAGAAGAAAACTGATAAATGGAACTATATTAAATTTAAGAATGAATATTCATTAAGGGTATCTTTTAAGGGGATGAAAAGACTATCCACAAAGTGGTAGAAGATAGCAACATATAAAATCAACCAGTATCCAGAATATATAACAACTCTTGAAATCAGTAAGAAAGAAAGATGGATAAATAAAGAAAAAAAATGGGTAAAATCTCGAGTAGTACTCTTCCCCCAAAAACAGAAATATAAAAAAAATAAGCATATAAAAAATTCTCAATCTCATTAATCACTAGGGAAATGACAAAAAACCTCAGTGAGATGTAATTATATACCTACTAGAATGATTTATGTAAAGATATTGTCAATTCCAAGTGTTGGCAAGGATGTGGGCAGGAAGAGAACATTGCACAATCATGTCTTAAATTGCTTTTGAGTGACATTTTGTGGATATTGTCGCTGTCATCTCCCTTTTTTGGATGACCTACTGTTTCAAGATCTCTAGTTTTAGATAATTGATTTTGATTGCACAAGCTTCTATGAAACCTAGGCTTTTTCTAACAATGCTAAGCCATTAATACTTAATCCACTTGATTATGGGGACCAGCAAAAGATACAAGGGCTAGAGAGGTATCAATATCGGCTTGCCATTTTTCTAACTTTATATTTCTGTTTTAAAGTGATAGTTCTGTTTTAAAGTGATTTTTCTGTAATTTTTGCAGTTGTGTGTGTATGATAGAAATTGTAGTTGCACTTTTGTGATGGACCAGGTGTGCATAGTACATCATTATTTTCACTACTCACTGGCCAAGGTTAAAGGCAGATCAGTGTTAGTCAGGGAAGAGACCAATGCATGAAAAGCAGTTCCTGAAAACAGATAACATGTCCACCAGTATCAAGTAGTAGAGCATGTACTTAACAGCAAGAGAAGAGAAAGTGTGTCCAGGATGCAGGCCCTTGCAATGCATCAGTCTGACATGGCTGGTTTATCCACTCCAAAGTCAAGGCAGGTAATGTAGCTGCACATACCTCATTCTGTGCAGCGGTGGAAGCACCACAACCACTCTCCTTTGGGGTCTAAAATACAGCAAGGGGCGTGCCCAAGGGCCACATGACTCATGAGTTTAAGCCCCAGAGCAGAGGAGTATATATCCAGTCTAAAACAGGGAAAGATGTTCCTACAGAGGTGATAAGCCCAGCACAGGCTGTGAGGGCTCCCTTTCTCTTGGTAAGGAAGTGTTTCAGGTTCAAGGCTCATTCTTATGCAATCCAGTGGCAGAAAGACTGTGTGCTGGGAGACCCCCTTTCCCAGTAATAGTGATTGACTTTGTCTTATTCATGATAGGATTCTAAGGAAGCCTCACATGTAATGTTCATTATTTTGGCAAATTTACCAAAGTCTGTGTTCTTGTCATCAATCCTAACTTTTTCACAGCATCAAAAATGTTATTATCTTTATAAAGGAGGAAAATGAAATTAATAAATTTCAAGAGAAAACTCTAAAATAGAATTGTCATTTCTCAAAAATGAGAAACAATTCTCACTGCCCAGAAGTAATCACATGCATTATGAATAACCCATTCTCTCCCTGGAAGAAGCAATACCTTGCTTGGCACATATGGATACAAGTAAACTGAATTAGACTATTTCTGTATTTGATGTCAAGAGGTGAAGCATATATCTCCTCAGGAGGGTTGAGCCAGCTACTGAGGCAAAGTTACTCAAAGTTTAGAGGTCAAATTCTCCTTTTAAAAATTCCTCTTGCTTCTTCAATTTTTTTTCTTCTATGATTTTCTGGTTGAATGAGTTCATCTCCATGGAATATTTGTTTTTTATATTTGTTAATTACTTCAAACAAGTAAGAATCTAGACCAGTTGCCTGAAAGATGTTTTATTTTAAAACATATATATTTCTAATGTGACATAAGTGTGTCGATTTAAAAGTTCAACTCTTGGAAAACATCTTTTGTATTACTATTTCTGAATTCTAAAGAATATACCGTATAATGAATCATTTTCTTGCCAAAAGAAAAAGAGCAGTCTTAATCTTTCTTATTGTCTGTAGCTGCTGAAGAAAAGGTAACTAGAACTAATTCAATACTTCTTTACTGCATAGCAAAGTTATTTCACCGTATCTTACTTAATCATTACTATGACATGAAGATTTGTTTATTTTCACTTTAGAAATTAAAGGTCATACCTCAAAAGACAAAAGTTTCATATGATCAAATCAACATGTGAACATAGGAAGTAGTGCTTTACTATAACTCATGCACATAGAGCACTAAGCATGATGTAGATTTCTTAAGTTTCAAAGAACACTTTAAACATCTATGATAGCAGCACTGCTACTCAGAGCTATCAACATTGGAATTGGCTTTCCAACTGAGTTAGAAACTCTCAATTACTGGAAACTCTCACCCTGGAAATGACTTTGCCATTACTTTCATAGAAGTATTTTTACTTGGAACATGGCATTGTCTCCAGACACCTGAAAGAAATATGATTTCTCTTACTGTATCACCACGTTTTATAAGACATTTGACATTATGGAATAAAATGTATGTCTTCTGGGCCAAAATGTTTTGTTTCAAGTTAATATTTACCTAACAAACAGCAGGGAGAGATAACGAGAATAAAATTTCTACATCATTTAAAAAATTAATTCCAGCATTTAATTATGATTTACACTGCACTTTGGGAAACTTTGAGTTAAAGGGTTGCAATTTTTCTTCTTTAACAAGAGAGGTGACCTCAGCCTTTGCTAAGTGCTTAGTGGAAACATTTAGCACAGCAAAATTGTAAGAGCATCCCAAGAGAAAATGAACTGCCATTGATACTGATGCCCTTTAGAGAAAAGGAACTGCAAAACACATTTTACCTTAGTAAAAGAATGGAGATAGAACTGATTAACTCCAAGCTAATCAAGAGTTGGCTAAAACACTAAGTGGGATATTCTCAAAGCTTTTCTTAAACAAAAGTAATAAAGAATCTGTATCATGCTAATGACTTTTATCACAAGGTTCTGAAATCTCTGTATATTTAGTCAAAGGTGTTATTTCAAGATATAGGTTGCCCTTAGACTGGTTTCTACTATGTACCTGCCTTTCATGATGATACCAACACAGAGCTGTAATTTCAGAGAGTAAAAAGGACTTGGTTAAAAAACCTCAGAATAGAAAAATAACAAAGTTATGTATGAACATCTGCATGTATCTATTTATATATTCATATATTGATGTGTATTATTTGACAAATGATCACACACAAAAACAAAAATTAGTCAATGTCGGCACCAAGAAATAAGTTGAAGCTGTTTAGTGCTGTAAAACCTCTTGCATACTCAGTGGAGAGCATATTATCTTCAACATGGACCACTGAAAGTCCAGTGAATTTCTTCCTGAATATCACTAATATTAGTTAATGGTTATATCATAATAAATCTCACAAAAGTAAATTTATTTGATCCATATTGTTGTTTTAATAACTGCACAGAAATTATATATGTACCCAAATCTAAGTTCCTACTTTTCAACTGAGAGTTTTGTGTTTTTTGTTTTTAGGTTTTTTTTTTTTTTTTTTTTTTTTTTTGCTGTACGTGTGCCTCTCACTGTTTTGGCCTCTCCCATTGCAGAGCACAGGCTCCAGACGTGCAGGCTCAGCGGCCATGGCTCACAGGCCCAGCCACTCTGCGGCATCTTTCCAGACCGGGGCATGAACCCGTGTCCCCTGCATCGGCAGGCGGACTCTCAACCACTGCACCACCAGGGAAGCCCGAGAGTATTTTTTAAGAAATATAATATGAGAATTTGGTTTAAAATGGTGATGCTAAATAGCCCAAATCCATTCATATCCTCTGGTGATTATAAGAAAAAAATGAAGATAAATTTCAAGAAGATTATTTTTATTAATGTCTTTGCTGCTTAGCTATATGTCTTATTATTCCACCTCTTGTTTACAATTAATAAAAATCAACTTGAATTAATATAAGTAAAATTCCATAAGGTTCCTCAACAGAATGTCCTTGAATCGGAGAGGAGAATGTAGTAGGACTTCAAAAAAGGATTGTAACCAGAGGAAGTCGTCAGGATATATTCCCACATTCCTGAGGCACATTTCAGCTTTTACACAGTGCCTGTGATTTTCCATGTATATGCTATGAACTGTAGTTTTTCTCCCACTCTCTTAGCTAGAGGACAGTCAAAGGTGCCTGACTTTCCTAGACCCAATTTCAAAATTGTGAGAAACTCCACTGTATTGTCCTAGATTAGAGATGTGTTCCACTTTTCAGCTTTACTTTTTATTATTATTTTTCTTCTGCATCTTTAATGTTAAATTGCACTTCTTTCTTCAGTTTCTCAAACTAGAAGCTTAGATTATTGATATTGGATCCTTTATTTTTTCTGATGTATCAATTACATACTGTAAACTCTGAGCACTTCTTTGCTGCATCCCACAGATTTTGATAAGTTCTGTTTTGACTTTCAATTAGTTCAAAATATGTTTTAATTTCTCTTACAACAACTTCTTCTTTGGTTCATTTGTTATTTAGAAGTGTGTTCTTTAATCTCCAAATATTTGGGGAATTTTTTCAGCTATCTTTCTATAACTGATTTCTAACTTAATTCTATTCTGGTCTGAGAATATACTTTGCAATATTTCCTTTCTTTTAAATTTCTTAAGATCCTTTTTATAGCCCAGAATGTTGTCTATTTTGGTGAACATTCCATGAGAGTTTGAGAAAAATGTGTATTCTGCTGTTGTTGGATGAAGTAGTTGTTCAACATCAATGAGATGAAGTTGATGATGAGACTATTCAGGTCAGCTATGTCCTAACTGATTTTCTACCTACTTAATCTATCAATTATTGAGAGAGATAATGAAGCCTTAAACAATAATAATGGATTTGACAATTTCTCCTTGGGTTTTATCAGTTTTTGTCTCATGTATTTTGATGCTTTATTGTTAGATGTATCACTATATACCTTTAGGGTTTTTATGTATTCTTGGATAATTGACCACTTTATCATGATGTAATGCTCCCGTTTATCACCAATAATTTTTCTTATTCTAGAATCTACTTTGTGAGAAATTAATACAGCAACTCCAGCTTTCTTTGAATTAGTATTAACAGGGTACATATTTCTCCATCTTTTCAGTTGGAACCGTACTTCAAAGTGGTTTCCCTGTCGATAACACAGAGTTGGGTCTTGTTCTTTTTTTAATCTCCTTCTGTTAGTTCTCTGTGTTTTAATTGTTATATTTAGACTATTCATGTTTTAAGTGATCATTGGTACAGTTGAATTAATATTACTGTGTTGCAATAATTTTCCATTAGTTGCATTTTTTCTTTGATTTTTTCACCCTATTTTAGGTCTTCTTTGGTTTCAGTTGAGCATGTTATATGATTCCATTTTATCTCCTCTCTTAGAAGATTCACTATACTTCTTTTAAAAAATAATTTTAGTGGTTACCCTAGAGTTTGAAATATATATTCTTAACTAACCTAAGTCTACCTTCAAATAATATTATAACAAGTCCTTTTTAGTGAATGAGTCTATATCTGTGCAGTGTATTCTCCATTCTTCCTTCCCATCCACCATGACATTCTACCATTCATTTCGCTTATCCATAAACATCCATTACATTGTTACTGTTGATATTATCACTTGAAATGAACAGTTATCTTTTAGATCAAAAATAATTTTTTAAAAAAGTTATTTTACTTTCATTTATTCCCTCTCCAGTGATCTTTCTTTTTCCATGTGAATCCAAATTTCTTACCCCTACCATTTTTAATCTCCCTGAAGATCTTTTAACATTTCTTGAAGGGTAGGTCTGCTGGCCATACATTCCTGCAGGTTTTGTTTGTCTGAAAGTGTCTTTATTTCTCTTCCACCTTAGAAAGACAATTTTGTGCTTTTATTATTAAGAACTTCTACCACCTAACACCACCTACACTGTCCCTGGCTTTTTTAAAAAAAGATTTTCCCTTTATCTTTTGTTTTCTGCAATTTGAATATGGTATGTCTATGTATAATTTTTTTTGGTGTTTATCCTGCTTAGAGTTCTATGAGATACCAAGATATATGACTTGATGTCTCATTAAGTTTGGAAAATTCCCAGCGATTATAACTTCAATATTTCTCCTCTTCTGTTCTTTCTTTTTTTTTTCTAGTATTTCTAAATACATATAAAAATTTTTTTTTTTTTCTTTTTGCAGTATGTGGGCCTCTCACTGTTGTGGCCTCTCCCGTTGCGGAGCACAGGCTCCGGACGCGCAGGCCCAGCAGCCACGGCTCACGGGCCCAGCCGCTCCGCGGCATATGGGATCCTCCCAGACCGGGGCACGAACCCGTATCCCCTGCATCGGCAGGCGGACTCTCAACCACCGCGCCACCAGGGAGGCCCCATATAAAATTTTTGAAATTGCCCCACAGATCTTAAATGTTCTGTTTTTGGTTTTTGGTTTTCTGTTGTTGCATTTCAGCAGTTTGGGAAGTGTTATTTACCTATTTTCAACCTCTCTTATTCTTTTCTTGGCCATGCCTAGACTACAAATAAGCTCATCAAAGTTATTTTACAATTTTGTTAGTTTTTGATTTCTAACATTTCCTTTTGATTCTCTCTTAGAGTTTGTCTGTTTTCATTACCCATCTATTTTCACTTGCTGCCTATTTTTTTTATTAGATGCTTTATCATACTAACCATAGGTATTTTAAATTTCATGTCTATCAATTCCAATATCTATGTCATATATGAGTTGGTTCTGATACTTGCTTTGCCCCTGTAGACTGTGCTTCTTCTGGATTTTTCTTGTTGAAAGCTGGGCATGGTGTAATGGGCAATCAAAAGTCAGGTAACTAGGACATTAGGTGAAGACTTTCTGTTAATCTGGCTAGGATTTGGCCTGTGCTTTTTATTTGCTATAGCTGTAGGTGCTAGATGTTTTAATATCCTCGTGTGGCCTTATTTTTGTCTCCTTACTGTTTTGATCCTCAGAGAGAGTCTGTGTCTTACATCTCTTTCAGCTGTAATCCACTATTATTGGAGTCCTGCTGTTTGAGTGCTAAGGTGCAGAGGAAGGGAAACCCTCTATAACCTTAAAATTAAATTTCAATTTTTAGTAAGCTTGTACCTCTGGATGATGACCTTCATCAGAATTTCTTGGTCCATCCACTCCTTAGATAACACAGAAAGGCTATAGGAGGATACAGTGGGAGAAGTGTCCTTCTCCAAGTGAAATAACATCCTGGTAATGTAGCTCCAGTTTATATGTCAGCTCCACTTTATGCCTTCATTATGGACAAAGTTCTTGTCATATTTCACAAGGTTTATTATTTTCTTCCCTTTGCCAGTGCTATGAGGGATCACACTTGGTTCTTCCCCATGAGAACCTACAAGTAAAACCCATAAAAATGTGCGGGGGGGGGGGGCTTTTGTACAAGGTGGGCCCCAGGAATTTCTCCCTCTCAAGTTAGTCCATACTCAGACTCTGGCAGTTCATCAAAATTACCATATAAGTGTTCCTACATTTGATGGCTCTAGCAGATCTGCTCCAGGTAAGTAGCTCCTGGCTGTAGCTCTCTAGATATATCTCTCTCTACCAATTTCAGGGTAGTAGTTTTTTCCTGTAATGCCAGTTCTTGGACAGAATCAAGAAGAGTCATTGATTTTTCATTTGCTTTGCTTTTACTTATTTTAAGAGAGTGATGACTTCTCTGCATCTTCTCTCTCTTCTCTTTTATTCCAGTGTTCCTACTCAGCTCAATTTACCATCTACTCTCACATTTTTTTTTCAGTATGAGTCTCTGTCCTCTCAGAAAAGAGCTTTTGTAGGATATTTTGAGATTTTTAGCCATACCCCAACCCCAGTACTCTACAAATATTCCACAGCAATTTTGACATAATTTATAGATTGGAAGCTATGCAATCGTTTCCTCAGTTTTGCTGGTCTTTTTTCTGATCCACTTGCTGAATTTTACACTTCCAATCTTTTGAGGGAGTATGAGTAAGTACTATAGGCAACTTCTGGGTTCTCTGGTTTAAGTTTAGGCCATTGGGCTAAACTTTTCCTTCCCTCTGCACTCTCCTCTACTGCTGTGTAACTTGATTTTGTCAATATCTTGACCCCCACCCCATCACATCATGTGTATATTCTGTTTATTATATTTATATTTATATTATGTTTATAATATGTTTATAATATGTTTATATTATAGTTTTGTTTGTTGGTTCCTTTCTATTTTGGTCTTAATTTGCTACATGGTTGCTCTGTCAGTGTTCATGAGGGAATTTAATGAGATTAAAAAACAGTTCCATCCTAATCATCTAGTTACACACAGAATCTAACCATTGTTTTATTATTTTACTTTATTTTTGTAAAGTGAACATTTAATATAGTAGTTTAATTGAGAATTGTTAACTCCTGTGAATATATTAGAGACCAACACTTTTTATTTTCAAGTAATTTTAGACTTACAGAAAAATTTTTAAAATTGTATAGATTTCAATTACACCCTTTACATAGCCTACCCTAAAGTTAACATAACCACAGAATAATTACTATTGATAGTAGAGATATTAATTATATTAACTAAACATAGACCTTGTTTAAATTTCAATCCTTTTTTTCCCTAATGTCCTTCTGTCCCAGGATCCCACATTTCATTTAGTTGTTTTTCCTCCTTATTTTTCTCAAGTCTGTACCAATCTCTCAGTCTTTCCCTGACTTTCACAATCTTGATTCTTTTGAAAAGTAGTTGCATGCTTTTTCCTTTGGAATATCTCCTAATTTTAGTTTTTCTGATGTTTTCTCATGATTAGATGGAGGTTATACATTTTTGGCAAGAATACCACAGGATGATGTAGTGTCCTTCTCAGTGCATCTTATCAGAGGTTGCTTGATGCTAACCTGTCTTATTACTAATAATGTCACTTGTTCTTCTGAGTTTCTCCAGTGCAACATCAATGTTCTTCCCTTTGTAACTGATAAATATCATGTCACTATACTTTGAGGCCATCATATTATGTTTGTCCCTAAGCTATAGTTCATTGATTTTTAACATCCACTAGAGGAGATTGTCTGCAACAATTATTATTATAGTGACAATTGCATTTTTAAAAAATAATTAATTAATTAATTTAGTTTTGACTGCGTTGGGTCTTTGTTGCTGCACGCAGTCTTTCTCTCTAGTTGCGGCGAGCGGGGGCTACTCTTTGTTGCGGTGCATGGGCTTCTCGTTGTGGTAGCTTCTCTTGTTGCGGAGCATGGACTCTAGGCATGCGGGCTTCAGTAGTTGTGGCTCGTGGGCTCTACAGCACAGGCTCAGTAGTTGTGGCACACTGGCTTAGTTGCTCCATGGCATGTGGTATCTTGCTGGACAAGGGATCGAATCCGTGTCCCATGCATTGGCAGGCAGAAGATGCTTAACCACTGTGCCATCAGGGAAGCCTGACCATTGCGTTTTACTAATGATAAGGTTTTTAGTTCTAATTCTTAGTTTTTTTTTTTTTCTTTGCTGAAAAGTTCTTTTTGGGATGTTTAAATACAAGTACTTTGTCTGCTTCAGCCCTTTACCATTTCAGGAATTTTAAATTTCCTCTATTTTCTTGAATACATTTGTTGTTTGTGACCTCCTTGAAAATTCCTTTTCTAGGGAACCCTCCTGCACTGTTGGTGAGAATGTAAATTGATATAGCCACTATGAAGAGCAGTATGAAGGTTCCTTAAAAAACTAAAAATAGAACTACCATACGACCCAGCAATCCCACTGCTGGGCATATACCCAGAGAAAACCATAATTCAAAAAGAGACATATGCCCCCAATGTTCAATGCAGCACTATTTACAATAGCCAGGACAGGGAAGCAACCTAAATGTCCATCGATAGGTGAATGGATAAAGAACATGTGGCATACATATACACAATGGAATATTACTCAGCCATAAAAAGGAACAAAATTGAGTTATTTGTACTGAGGTGTATGGACCTAGAGTTTGTAATACAGAGTGAAGTTAAGTCAGAAAGAGAAAAACAAATACTGTATGCTAACGCATATATATGGACTCTAAAATAACAGTACTGATGAACCTAGGGGCAGGGCAGGAATAAAGTTGCAGACATAGAGAATGGACCTGAGGACATGGGGGGTGGAAGTTGAAGCTGGGACGAAGTGAGAGAGTAGCATTGACATATATACACTACCAAATGTAAAATAGATAGCTAGTGGGAAGCTGCTGCATAGCACAGGGAGATCAACTTGATGCTTTCTGACAACCTAGAAGGGTGGGATAGGGAGGGTGGGACGGAGGCTCAAGAGGGAGGGGATATGGGGACGTATGTATGCATATGGCTGATTCACTTTGGTGTACCATAGAAACTAACACAGTATTGTGAAACAATTATACACCAATAAATATGTGGAAAAAATTCATTTTCTTAAATAGTTAAATATAATGTAAAATAATATCACATAATTTATCAAGTAATAATAAGTAATATTAAGTAGTTTATCATCATAAAAATATATAAAGCAAACAAAAAAATTGATGACAATAGCAATAGGAAGACAAACAAATTTATGAAAGAGTTTTTGTGTGATAGTGTTGAAAAAAATTAAATAATAAACACCTGGGTCAAAATCAAGGTGAAAAGCCTCATAAAGAAACAGTTTATCTCAACCAATCCCCTCAGTACTTGTTATCAACAATAAAATACGTTTTGAGTTACAATATTTTTCTGTTTTCAGTTTGACATGACTAAAGAATAAATTCTACTAGATTCTTTGAGAACTCAAGATATCAGATCATTTACATTCTTTGGGTAAATAATTTTTTTTCTACTTTGCAATCTTTCTCACATGTATACACAAAAACTCACATAAAAGTGGTATTCTACTGACTGTACTTGCACAAACTTTTAACATTTATTTTTTGAGAGTACAAACATTCAAAATGTTTACTTGTAAATCCTAAAATCCACTTGCTAATCTGAGCAAAATCGTTGTGCTTACCATAATACTTTCCCTAATCATGCTATATTACTACATAACCCCAAGTGTACACAGATATCTCTCTATATAAGAAAGAGTTTTGAGTAGATATTTTAGGAAATTGAAATAAGATATTTTAAGTGTCAAATCTTTTTTTAGAAAAATGGTTTATATGCTATTCATTTTTAAACTATATCATCTATTCTTCTGGGTAATGAATATGATCAATATCTTATAGGTTTTAAAATTTCTCCCAAGTCTGAGACAGTGATATCCTGAAATTGCTGTAATGAAGAGTCATTTTATTCTCAGCAATATAACATTGCCTTCAGGGGTAAGCTGCATATTCATGAATGCTGTGTTAAACGAAATGTCTTAAAACTATAAAATTTTTTTAAACATTTTTTTTACTTTGAAATGATTGTAGATTTGGAAGAAGGTGCAAAGATAGTATAGATAAGTCCCATGTGTCCTTCACCCACTTTCCAATTGCAACATCTTATACAACTGAAGAACAACATCAAAATCAGGAAATTGTTGTTGGTATAAGCCACAAAATTTATTCAGACTTTGTATTATTTGTTTGTGTGTGTTGTGTTTGCATATTTCTATGTAATTTTATTACACTAATAGATGTATGGAACTACCAGAATCAAGATACAGAACTGTTCAGTTGCCATAAAGATATTCCCTCTGCTCTCCTTTTAAAATTACACTTACTCTTTCCTCCTGCTCTGTCTCTAAACTCTGGCAACTACTAATCTGTCCTCTGTCTGGATAATTTTCCACTACAAGTATATTATAAAGGCTTGGACTGCAGGCACAGTGCTGGGGGAACCGTGTCCTCAGGGCACCATTCCTGGGATCAGCAGTTCTTCCAGTGATGAACCTGTCATGGAAACCAGCCAGAGCCACCTGCCCAAGACTGTGAAAGATAAACCAGTTTGAGATGGACGTTTAAAGAACCTGAATCAGGTTAAGAGTCACACTTGGGCCTTATGAAAGTTATCATCATGGCAGGCATTGGGCCCAGTCCTCTGCTCTTTCAGTGAGTGCACCTGTTCCGCTGTCTTCTTCATGAACACCAGCAGATTCCTCCCTCCATTGAGGCAGAAACTGCCACCCCAAGGGGAATGACTGCGGTGGGGGCCAGGAATGATCACCTTGCTCTTCCATCCCCATCTTTTGGGGCACACACATCCTTTCCTTAGATTGATATGCAGTACGAAAAATACCCCCCCTCTCCTTCTCCAAAAGAAGAAACAAAGCCACCTTTAATTTACGACCAAGGAGGATGGGGTGTGGTGAAGAATGTTATATAAATAAATTCATAAAGTATATAATATTTTGGGATTTGCTTTTTTCGCTTGGCATAATTCTCTAGAGATCCACCCAAGTTGTGTTTAGATAGTTTCTTCTTATTGCCGACTAGTATTACATAATATAGATGTACCACTTTATTTAACCATTTATTTGTTGAAGAACATCTGGACAGATTACAGTGTGGGGCTGTTATTAATAAATCTACTTTGAACATGCAAATACAGGTTTTTTGTTGTTGTGTTAACATATGTTTTCCTTTCTCTGAGTTAAATGCCAGGAGTGTAATTGCTGGGTTGTATGGTAGTCATGCTTAGATTTTTAAAAAACTATAAATTTTACTCAATTCTGAAATAAAACTATGTCTTTATTCCACATGTCTGTTTATTTAAAATGGAAATGTGCTGTTTCCCTTTATTATTTATTTATAGACCAACATCGGGTAAAATGGAATCTTTATTCTGTTGAGTCTTCTAATCCATGGACATGATGTATCATATCATTACAGTTATTTAGATCTTCTTTGATTTCTTTCATTACTCTTTTGTAGTTTTCATTATATAAGTCCTGTACAACTTTTATTATGTTTATACCTAAGGATTTAATCTTATGGACAATTGTAACTGTTATTAAGTTTTTAATTTAAGTTTTCATACACCCATTGCTACTGTGTAGAAATACAACTGATTGTAGTATGTTGACTTTAACTTAGTTATTAGTTTTGGAGGTTTTTGTGTACATTCCTTGGATTTTCTACATATATAATCATCTCATGTGTGAATAAAGACAGCTTTATTTACTTATTTTCTTTCCAATCTGTGTACCTTTTATTTTCTTTTTCCTGTTGCCCTGACTAGGACTTCCAGACTATGTAGAGGTGACAAAGAATATTCTTTCCTTTCTCTTGATCTAAGAAGAAAACATTTACTCATTAAACATTTAGCCACATAGTCATTAATCTTGAAATATGTTAACTCTAGTCTTTTGTAGATGTCCTTTATCAAGTTGAGGAAGTTTCTCTCTATTTTTAATTTATTCAGAATTTTTATCATTAGTGGTTGTTGATTTTTGTCAAATAATTTTTACATATCAATTGATATATTTGTGTGATTCTTCTACTGTAGCTTATTAATATGAGAAGCTATATTGATTGATATTAGAATACTGAACTAGCCTTGCATCTCTGGAATAAAATCCCCTTTAGTCACAGATTATAATTAATTTTGTATATTGCTGAATTTGATTTGCTATGCACTTTTTTAAGATTATTGCACCTGTGATCATGAGAGATACTGGTCTGCAGTTTTATTTATTTTTTGAACTGTCCCTGTCTGATTTTAGAATCAGGGTAATATGGATTTGTATAATAAATTAGGAGTATCCCCTCCTCTTCTTTTTTTCTGGGAGAGATTGTGTAAACTTGGTGTTAATTATTTGGTAAACTTTTAGTAGACTTCTTTGGTGCAACCATCTGTATTTGGAGTTCTTTGGGGGAGAATTTTCTAACTAAATAAATAAATTCAACTTTAAAAAATAGGTTCAGGCAATTTATTATTGGTTCAGTTTTGGTAGTGAGCACATTTTAAGAAATTGATTTTTATTACCACCTGAATAGGTTTCTGTCTCATTTGAACCTCAATTTCTCTCTTATGTAATTTCCAAATAATTCCATAGCCCATGGTAAACAATGTTTTTGCATCTGTGTTCTTTGCTTACATTTTGCTTCGTTTTACATTTCTCAGTATAGTTTTAATTCTTGCTATGTAGAGACTCCACATATCCAACCTGCTATCCATCTATGAAAAAACAAAAACTTATTTTAACCATCATGTTATCAGAAAACTATATCAGACTGATGGCTCATAATGGAAACACACTTTCAAACTGATTTTAAGAAAAACCCCAAGGCATGTTTGTTCTGTTTAAAAGAACTGAAAGTACAGAAATGAAACAGGAGCCATAAATGGAGGTTGATTTACTTTATGAAGCCAATATTACTCTGTGGTATTTATGCCAATTTTTACACAATAACTTGAAAGTCAGAAAACCTTTGCCATCAAGAAAAACAGCAAAAGGCTGAAACAAAATAGCAAAACTTTTTTCTTTGAACATATGTTGTTTTCATGCTTAAAGTGAATTTGGCTCTTTAATATCCTTGTTTTAAATTAAAGTTAAATATGCATCATTTTTATCACTATGTTGCTTAGATAATTTTACTGAGTTTGTTCAATTGGAATTTATAAATAGGAATAAAAATGTCTATCCAGATATCTTCAATATTATATCCAGTACCAAGTTGTTAAATTTAAAAAAAAATGCAATACTTAATTGAAATTAAAACAAACTGAAAAAAATTATAATGCTGGAATGATAGGTAACTTTCTTATAATGAAAGTTTCTAAATAAAGAGGTTTTGGTTTAGAGAATGAAAATCTAAGCAGTGGATTGATACAAATGTATGAACATATAAAAAGATGCTAGATGGAATTCCTTAATAAAATCAAATTTAGCAAATTTATTTGATTGCAAATCATGTTTGACAAAAAAATGAAATGTTCCACCTGTTTTGTCATTACTTTTCTACTTCTTAAATAAGCATACATGAGAAAGTAAAAAGAAAGTAATAATTTAGATATGTGTCTGTTTATTTTTCCTTTTAACTGAGTATACCTGGTAATTGTGAATAAATCCTGTGTTAATTTGTGTTAGTCACAAAAACACTGATGAAAAAACAAACAAAACTAACCATCCCAAAAGTCACTACTTAAAACAACCATCATTTATTCTCATGGATTTTCAGATCAACTGGAAGTCAGTTGGTCTAAATTGGTTTTAATTTGATAGCTCTGCTGAGCTTTGTGCTCCTAAGTGGCTTAGTGGGGATTAGTTGGTATTTGGCTGATCTAGACTCCCCTCTTGAGAAAAACAGATTAGACCAGGCATGTTTTTCTCATGACAATTTCAGATGTTCTGGAGTAAGTGTGATAGCATAAATATTTTTCAAGCCTGGGCTTTTTTCTTAAAGAATCATCACAAAAGAAAGTTGCATAGCTGAATTTTGAGTCTAAAGGTGGGGAATTATGTCCCACTCAAACTGCATGACAAAGGATATGAATGAGTGATCCCGTTATTGAAGAAGGGGAGAATGTTGAAGTAATGCTTATTCTACTACATGCCCAAATCTGAAAACATATCTATACAGTAGATATGTGTACATATTATTCTAAGTAGAGCTACCAAGATACTGTCCTTTAAAGGTCTGTAGGATACCCATTAACACATGTGAATAAGATCCCAGGAGGATCACTGATGAAGGTGGGGATGGCTCTACAAAGAGGAGACTTGTTTCTCATCTTCAGGCTTGGTTCTTTGGTTTATATGATGGCATTGATGATCCACTTTTTTGTGATTATTTGAAAATAGGAGAATTAGACAAATGGAAGGAGGTGGCAGGAGAGAAAGAAGAGATGTAATTGTCAGCCTGTATACCACCACTTAGTAAGAAAAGAATATTACGATGGTTAATTTTGTGTGTCAACTTGACTGGGCCACAGGGTACCAGACATTTGATTAAACATTATTCTGACTGTGTCTATGAGGTTGTTTTGGATGAGATTGACATTTCAATTAGTGGATTATGTAATGCAGATAGCCCTCTGAATGTTGGTGGTCCTCATATAATCAACAGAAGACGTGAATAGATCAAAAAAGGCTGAGTGAGAGGTAATTTCTCTCTGCTTGACCATCTTCAAGCTGGGACATAGGCCTCCTGCCTCAGATTTTTACTTGGACTGGAACTATATCATTATTTCTCCTGGATCTCCAGCTTGACAATGCAGATCTTATGACTTTTCAGCCTACGTAATCATGTAAGCCAATTCCTTATTATTTATACTAACTATATTATGTATATAATGTAGATATATATGATATTATATATATTATATATATATATTATATATATATTATATATATTATAAATATATATATATATATAATATATATATATATATCATATATGATATAAATATTCTGTTTCCCTGGAGAACTCCAAATAATACAAATGCATTGGCCACTGCAGAAGTTAGCTGTTAAGGCAAGCTATTAAGAGAGTTGTCTATTAAGAGAAGAGCCTCTGCAGTAACTGGATCACAGAAATGAGAGTTGCAAAGAGGTGAAGAGGTGAAGCTAGAGTAATTAAGGACCCATGAAATGCGGAGGTCTCTCATGTGTGTATTTTCAAAGAACTCATACACATGTGCAACAAGAAGTCAAATATTTAGCTATATGATGTCTGGAAGATAGCCTCAAGTCACAACTTACTACTAGTTAGGTAAGAATTTTGCCTCATTTTCCTAATCCTTCTCATGAATCCCAAATGCTCTAAACGTTGAAAGCATCCTGAAGAGAAAATTGTGATGAAAGGAATGTGAATAAACTTACCCTTTAACTGTATGTTTCCTAAGGTTTGAGGCCTCCCTGAATTTTGGAGAAAGAGGAGAGGGGATGAGTATTGAATTGAGTGAGCAATTTCTATTTTAAATTGATTAACTTTGATGTAACTTTTTCCTATTCCATTTATTTGAACTAAACAAAACAAACAAACAAATAAAAAAACATTTCATCACTTCACCTACCCCTAAACCCCCTCCTCTGGCAACCACCAATCTGTTCTCTGTATCTATGAGTTTTCTTTTTTTAATGTAACTGATAAAAAATGTATATAAAACTAAAAGTTTTAGTTTTTTAAAACAAAAAGTTTTCCAGAAAGGGTTTCTTTTTTTTCTGTAACTGATGTAACTTTTAAAACTAAAAGTTTCCAGGGCTTCCCTGGTGTCGCAGTGGTTGAGGGTCCGCCTGCCAATGAAGGGGACACGGATTCGTGCCCCGGTCCGGGAAGATCCCATGTGTCATGGGGCGGCTGGGCCCATGGCCCATGGCCACTGGGCCTGTGCGTCCAGAGCCTGTGCTCCGCGGCGGGAGAGGCCACAACAGTGAGATGCCCGTGTACCGCAAAAAAAAAAAAAAAAAAAAAAAAAAACTAAAAGTTTCCAGAAAGCTGTAGAACTCACCCAAGAAACAGGAAAGGGGATATTAATAAGCATGATCAAAAGCAATAATTGGAGAAATTTAAAATATCATGGTCGTACTCCCTTGAGAGGGAAGAGTCTACATGTCCAAAGCTGGTTTGGCCTTCTGAAGAGCTCCATGGAAAATTGTTACAACCAAATTGTAAGGCAATCAATTTATTAGAGAATTGAAGATAGCAAATCAAATCACTTTTCTATCCTTATATTAGCCACAAGCCAAGGCTTAGGCCTTGGTGCCTGACTATGCCAGAAGAAGGATGAATGTTCTTTCAACTATGAATATTCAGCTGGCAAAATTAAGCTGAAGCCAAGGTTCTGTCATTTCATTAACTATTGAAACTAGCCCCAGATAATGACAGGGAAATGTCTAGTGTTTCACCAATCATGAACCTTAAAGTTTATAGTCTAAAAGTAGGAACCTCTTCCCTAGACACTGAAGTCCTTTTCTGCTACCCAAGTATGTGATGGAAAACAGAGACTGGTGCCTATACAACTTCTCTCTCCCTGTATAATCCTATTTGTAATTTTTCCCTGGAAAATCTGATCTATGTTTCTTCACCTAACTAATGACAGCTCATATTTTAAGAATAAAGTATTCCACCACTGCATTCATTCCAATGTGAGTCCTGCTTGCCTCCCATTCTTTCATCCAAATCTGTGACTGATGCTCTTTTATGTGCTTTCATTTCAGTATGGGTTTTCCTCTGTCAGGGTATCTGTAATGTTAATTTGTGAGTAAGACTGTTCTCTTGTTTGCATGTTTTATTTATGTACTGTATTTTCTGACTCTTCCATAATTAGATATTCAATTTCAGCAAATGTATTCAATACATTCATTTTCTTAGTGGCTTGCAAGATAATTGAAACAGAGATGAAGCCCAATATATTTGGGTAGAATGCAGTGGTTTAAGTTTCTTTTTTTGGAGCACTTAATTTGTGTTAGCCAGTGTGCCAACTGACTTATATATGTCCTCATCTTATATTGTACAACAGACCTAGTGTGCTTGTAGAATATGTTTTCAGTCATCTGTCTAACATCCATCCCTGCTTCCTTTATGCTGCCATACCCCCAAGTTTGTTTCGATATCTACCACCTTAGGTCCTTACTGACCTTAGCTAACCATCTTGGGTTCACTACAATTAACAGGGAAAAGATTAAATGAGAGGTGTGTGATGCAATTCTGTGTGGAGAGTAATCAAGCAGAAGCTTTCTATAGGGCTTCTGCGAAGTTGTTTTGATATTATAAAGCAGTAAAGTAGAAGAATGACTCCTAGAATTGCTCCACCGTCTTGAAAGAATATTACTAAACTAAGAACCAGTAGGAATACTAAACTGGTAGAACAAAAAAATGAAAGCTAACTGGGTCGCTGTTGAAGCAAACAAGTCACAGATTTCAGCTCTGGAGGCACACTTATCTCGGGTCTTATATGACAATAATTTTTTTTTAAACAATGAAGGCAAAATTCACTACTCCATTATCTTTATCCACATTTTAAATGTGGGGATATTAAAGTCCAAGGTTTAAGTTAATCATCTATTTAGGCGAGTTCAGAACAAGAATTCAAATCCAAGTCTCACTTTCCAACGTCATTGTTTTTCCATAGCACCATAGAATTTGTAAGAAATCTCAGCAAACTATTGAGTGGCGGCACTAATTCCAGTGCAGTATTCTCTGCTTTTCTAAGCATAGCTACACAAGACATAAATAAAAAATAGCACATCTCACATATTTTTAGAAATCTTGCCTTTTTATTCCATTAAACTGATATCAATGTCAAAACCAAACCTTCATCAATGTTAATAATTTTTAACCATCACCATTTTAAACTTGATACCAGATACAGTTTTTATCCTTGGCTAGCCTGGGCATAGGTTTTTAAAAGAATGACAACATTTAAAAGAAGTAATTTTGATAATGACCTTCTAATATGTTAATAAGATGATTAATCATTTACTCTATAGTGTAGTAAGATTCCCAAAGTAAATTTAATGATAACAGAGTTGATACAGTGCAATGAAGAGAAACATGGGGAGGATCATTCAGACTGTGTATGTCTGAATATGTATAGTTTTGAAGTGTACATTACTCCCTATAGATAATAAAAATGGTGCCCTACACAGCAGAATAGATGAACCCTAAAAGAGTATATGTATGGCAGGAAAAAAAAAAAGATATATGACTTCATATTTTAGAAAGACACAAATGTTAAGAAAAACTAATTTAAAACTAGAAATTTCATTATAATTAGAAAACAGCAAAAATACTTCAAGAAGATATATGCAGTAAGGGATTCTTGCCATACCTCTTTTTCAAGTACTCATAAATCAAATACTAAAAGGAAGACCAGACTGTTTAGTGGATACATGACAGATGATTATAAATTTGAGATACATGTCAAGTAAGAAAGAAAATAAAGACAATTATACACATAGTTAACTGAATAAAAAAGTCTGATTCTGAGAAATGATATTAACTGTATGGCAGTGCTTATCACAGTGCAATGGGCTCATCCAGAAAGCAAAGGGTTTCTATTAGACTGTTGCTGGTTCTCAAGTTCCAAGCAAGAAGCAGCAATAACATTTGCAGTATTCCCCAGAGTGTTTCTTCCTTCTATCACTTTGGTCTTGGCTGCACTGATGGTGCAGCTTTGTACAGTTCTTTGCTTTATGAAAAGCTTAAAGGATAATTGAGTATAAGGAAATAAAAGAATTCACTTCAAGGTTATGCTCAAGCTATATACTTAACATTGAATTCCACCAATGAGAAATCTGCTGGTTGGAAGCAAAGTTGTACTCTGCAAAATAAATGAGTTCTTTGTGGTAAATGGTAGAATTCTATATAGGCACTGGAATTTCATGAAAAAATAGTTGATAGATTCAGGCAAGTCATGGGAATTGTTCTATTTAGCCAAAACAATATTCAGTAAAAATTATGACAGCCAGAATCAGAACTTGAGTATATGTCAAATTGTCAATAATCAATACTTAATAACTACATATGGATAGTCTTTTATGTGTATGAATCAGCTGTGGGAGATTATTTATCTGTCCTCTTAGATAATGTACAGAAGCACAATGAAACACACAGTAATTCCTGTTTAGTTAATTGCTGCCCTACCACAAATGCACTACTAATACCAATGAGGGGCAAGTCAATCTAAGAAATAAGAAAACCTCATAATTAAGGGAAGAATATAATGCTAAATTGTTTTAATTTATTTGAGAGGAAGACACTAATTGCCTTTTACAAACTCTCATCCAATGTCTCTTCTTGTCATAGAAAGAAACTTTCATTTGGACTAAAGTTAGTCTCCTGAGGAGTACACGAAAAGATTCACATCAATTTTTCCATATCAATTATTAAAATATTTCAATTTTTAAAGAATCTCATCTTATATTAAAATCCAGTTGAAGACAACATTTGGCAATTCACGTAATGGATGATAGATACAATGTGCACCACAAATAAACCTGCTCTTGAAGATAATTTTACACGTTTAGAAAAAGGCAACTGATAGAACAGAACTCAATCGCATTTCACATTTGGAGGAATGAATAATTGCCTGCACCAACAGTGCAGACAGTGGAACCCTTGCAAGAAATAGATATGGGGCAGTTTTAATGAGACCTTATCAATGGGTTCAGAGAAGACAGGAAAATCTTACGAGTACTGGTGTCAAAGTCAGCAGATTGAAATAACAAGACTGATAAGGGCAGCTTGTCCACTACACTGAAATCATTAGAGTTGAGGCAAAAAGAGTCTGATATTTTGATTTAATCACAACATTAAAAGGACTGAGTAAAATTCAATAAACAAACATACTAACACTGCGAAAGTTCGTGACTTCCTAGTTACTTTGTTGCACCCTTTCTTTTCCCTGATGCAATTCAGGAGATCAGCGCCATGTATGTTTGCTCACACATGCATGTGTGGGTGTGTTGTGCAGGTCTGTAAGTCAATGACATTAATAAATATTCAATTGCCACAGTTTGAGAATTTTAACGCTTGAAAGTGAAAAAGTTCAATTCCCTAATACGGGAGCATTTTCAATTTCATTTAACACAGTATGATTTTGGTGGGAACACAGGAAGAATAAAATTTGGCTTATCATGTCAGTCTATCTTCTAATAATATTCAACTTTCAACTAGAGGGCATGCAAATTTCTGTGTTTATAGATATTTAAAAGTCCTAAATATAAGACTATAGTTAGAATTATTTAGTTTGCATGGACAGTGTTTATTTTATACTAAGCAAAAATGATATTTAAATTGCTGACCTTGTTCGATGACAGTGGGATGAATTCTAAGGTAATTAAAGACTCATTAGATTATCATTGAACATTAACCTGTCCCATCTCACCTTCAATAAAACATATTGACCCAGTGATAGCTTTATAGGAACATTATTTTAACGTTAGAACTAATTTTGTGGAGAATATATGTGTAAAAAAGAAGAGAAACATCCTTCATTGGTCTGTATTATTCATGATCTGAATGCTCCATTAATCATTAAACTGCACTTTTTCCCCCCATGAAAGGAGTTGAGTATTCACCTTTTAAAAATACGCATTTCACATTCTTAAGAAGTGAAACACTGACAGGTCCATAACACTTCCAAATAACCCTATTAATGTTTCTCATGTGTAACTTATAAGAATTGAGGTGGAAAATGAGAAAAAAAAAGGTCATTGTTTTATTGTCCTTTTCTTCTTACTGCTGTACTGATACTTCATCAGAGCTGTTTTAGTGTTGTACAGGAACATTTTTGTGATAATTGATAAAACACACCTTTAATGATTCTTAATTTCTATGAAAGCTCAAACAGGTGGTAATGTACCTGTGATTCCATAGTAATACATCTTAAATTCAAGAAATAAACAGGGTATGCAATTGGCTAAGTGATTTAATATAACATTTGACACACCCTTGCCATATCAACCAAATTTAGTTGAAAACTGTATTAATTGTACATTTTAATATTGAACCAAATGAGAACATATGCCACAATGCTTCTAGAATTGCCATAAATTCTTCAGAAAATACCTGGGTATTAAGTTTTCTCCCTTATAATTAAAGAAGTAGGACATAGAAAAAAACTGACCCCAAAGATCTTATTAAATTTGTAGAGTTTTCTATCACTGTTTTCTCTTAGAAAATCAATATTTATCTTTTTCTTTCAGAACAAAATTCTAATGATTTACCAAAACATGTTTTTCCAACAAATTTTCCAAACGAGCTAAACAAAACCAAGATATATTATTTACTTGCAAAGATTTCTTATATTCAAAGTCAAAATGTGGGGCTTCCATATAGTTTTCTAAATATGTGAAATCCCAAAACATAACTTGCAATCTCTGGGCTTCCATGTGCTCACTTGTAAAGTGCCTATTCCTATAAAGAGATATATTTGAAGCACATTTTAATACTCCTAAGTGTTTTCCAAAAGGAGGTTTCCTCGCTGTTATGGAGGAGCAACATGAGAGAGGAAAATTAATGGTGGGTTTCTATTGAAAGACACAAGTTGTAATCTGGCTTCCATTGATTGGAATCTCTAGAGAGGGTCCAAGTTCACATTCATAAAATGGATATGTTCTCCCTACAAGAAAGCTATGTCATAGTCAAATGAATGACAATGATTTCAATATTGAAATCACAAAACAAATCACTGTTTTTCTTCTTTTATATTCTAAATATTATCTGTTAGCTTTTTGCCTAAAGTAAGAAATAGAAGTCAGTAAAATCTGCTTTTCTTTTCACAAAGTCAGATTATGTAATGAGAATTAACACAAAGAAAGGTCTTACAAATTCTATAGTTTGTTACTGTTGTGTTCTTTTGCGACAGTTAAGGCAAGGAAATGAATTAACATCAGTTAAGTCAAGGAAACCAATTAAATCAATCAAATCAATCAAGCAGTAGTGTAATCTTGCCAAAGAGAAGGGAGTTCAAATTACTATTTGGAATTAAGAATATAAGGTAAGATCTTGGTCTAACCTATAATATTATGACTTGTATAATCAATATAGGGGTTGAATAAATAAAAAAGTTACTTTATTGCTAGGAAAAATTTGCTTTTCAATAGAAAAATAATTCATATTATAAACCTTATATTCAGATATCTTTCAACCTATAAAAATGTAAGTGTGTTTATACTATAACATTAAAAATTGTAACCTTAGTGTTTATTTTATAGAGTATTATATTCTTAACATGGTGTTCATGTTTCACTCCAGAAAAGGCACTCTGTGTCAGGTGCAGTAAATAGTGTTAATAGAAAATAAAAATTATTAGAAAATAAAATAGAAACAAAGGATAAAATGTCACCTTAACAAGTGTGTGTTGAACAGTGGATACTGTTGCTGTAGAGGAGAGATGAGTTGTGTTGTACAGGAGAGATGAGTTGTCTTTAGACTAAGTAGCATTATAAAGCTTGTTTTTATGAGTCATGGTAAATATTTACAATTAATGCTATAGCAGAAAAACATTTTTTGATGGAGGGTGGGGATTCCTTTCCATATTAATTTTACCAAAGCAGAAGATTCATCTATCTTGAATGGCAATCAGTAAATAGTTAAAAAAATTCCTTCCACAAAGTATAGAAACATCTATAGGATATTGTAATTGCTGTTGAGATTCTACAAATAGTTTTCTTTTGATATTGCTGTGTTTATAATTATATTGGAAGTTATCTTATTACATGCTACAGAGATTCTGAATTATTAAATGTAATAGGATGTAATATCTGACTTTAATAATCCGTGTCAGGAGCTAATATGTTTTCCACATGGTGCATGAACTGTACAGCCATTGGAAGATATATTAACCAAAGTGAAACTTCGAATACTATGTTTGGAATTAAGACATATTTTTCATGTAGGATTTCAAAAGCTTTAGCAAATATGGTGGAAATGCTTCTATATTTTAAAGAAGATACATATATCCATCAATCTATGTATGTATGGTATCTTATAAATCACATTAACATCCCTAAAAATATTATATGTGAGTCTTTAGTCATTGATCCTGCTGAATCTTTTTGTAAGCCTGATGAGTCTTCCACAAGCAGTAGGAGTGTGAAAGCATCTAATTATACACAACAGATAAACTACAGAACAGTTTAAATGTACTGATATTTCATGTGGGTTTTAGAAGAAAAAACTAAGATTTTTATATTATGCTGTTTTTTAAGTCTACAGAGTCAAGGAAATACAAACCAGCTCTTCCATCAGTGCCCAATCAGAAGGAGGCTCACACACATTTTTATTTTGACATGTTTCTCAAAATTTAATATGTTAATAAAATGGTATGCATTTCTAAATATATAAGGTTTTAATTCTTTATATTATTACATTTTTATTACAAACATAGTTTTAGGGTGTATAGATATTTCTGGCTTAAGAAACATTATCATGGTGAAATAAATCATGTGCAATATATGTTACAATAATTTGTCAATAAGTAAACCTAATATAACTAGTAATTACTTGTCTAGAGACAAGCTGTGATGGGAAATATTTGTTCAAAATTGCATACTTTAAAACAGTAATTTATTTAGACTCTTCCTAATAATTTATATTCTCTCATGCTGCTTCCAAACATGCCTGTTTGGGGTTTTCTATATATTGCTTGCCACTACTTTTCCTCTTGATGAAGAAACAGCCCATTCTAAGCTCTGAAACAACCACACCAGGAAAACATTATTAATTTTTCCATACCATCAAATGACATCTAAATCATGTCATAACTCTTTTATATCTCAGGCTCTTGATCAGATCTTATGCCTGTGTCCTCTGACCTGCAACACTTTGTGAAAATAAGTCCAGTTTTTAAGTCTTCTTTGCTACACTTCTGCTTCAATGAATGAGTAAGCTTCTACTTTTCTTGCTAAGACCAGAGCTCAGTTTCAGATCCCAGTTTACTCATCTGGGGTCTTCTTCCCTGGGAGGTGTCTACTAACCAACATACTTCTTACAGCTTCTTTTTAGTCTGCTCTATTAAAGATGGTCTTGGAACCAAATATGACCAATACTTTTCATGCCTTGAGTATAACTTGTTGCAGAAGAATTTGTTTCATTGCAGAGACTACCTCTGAAATCCACTGATAATATTGCTGGGTTGTATTATACACAAGTGTGTCTTGCAGTTTCTTGTGGTTTCCACAATTTCCAATCAACTCATTCCTGTTTTTCTCCTTTTTCTTGTTTATTTATTTATTTACTTAAAACAGAGGATTGAACAAGCCCAATAGAGCTTTAGCACAGACATTGATGAAATACCTCATCTCTTTTTTCTTCTTACTTTTTCCTACTCTATAAAAATTCATATTCATTTATCAATCACACTTATAGTAGAGACTTCCTGTTCATTGTCCATACTAAAGATATTGGAAATAAATTTTTGTCAAATTATTTAATGTATTCATGAATAATGGCTAGAGACAGGTAGCATCTGTTGTTGATCGAAAGCAGATTATTAGTTAATTTTAATGGTAATTTAGTACATTATATTAAAAGCTGTCTCTTTAAGCTGAATAAGAGGCATCAGGATAGACTTTTAAAAATGACTTCTTGTGTCCTGTAGAATTTTTTTTTATATATCATAATTTGTGCCTTGTCTTTCAGGACATAAATTGAGAAAATCAAATCAACATAATAATCACCTAATCACATGCTTAATTCAACTAGAAGCATATGCACACTTCTGTAACTGTCATTTAAGTGGGCTTATATATTTTAGCAACTCCTTCCACCCTTTTTAATTGATTCATAAATTTGCTGTCTCTAATTATGTTAGAGGTTGTAGTTTATGACCCCTCTACTATAATGGGGGATGTCTAAGTATCAATTTACATATTAAATTATGTCTTCAGATGTAAATATGTGTTTATTAGAAGGAAAAGCTTTTTTCTTCATCCTTCTTACTAAGTTAATCTCAATCACCAAGAAAACATTTGATTTTTTTCAGAATAAACAATTATTGCTATATTTGCATTCAGTATTATTGGCAAGGAGAATGATGAGGAACAGTAGGGTAATACCAAAAGAAAACTGTAGATTTTTGATTTGTTTCAGGATGTGAAGAACTTAGAAGGTGTCATTCCTGTCCTTACAATAATATAAAGCTAAACAAAAGGAAAATAAATGACTTTTTGAACTCATCAGAGAACTGAGGTCACAGGGCAAATAGCTACCTTGAAATCTGGAGAAATAGATGAATCCTTTGGGTAATACACAAGGTCTGCTAAAATGGTAATTTTGACAAATTGTTGGAGGCTGAGAATAGACTGTCTTAAGAATGCCAAACTCCTTGACCTCAGTTTAGAAGATGGCCACTCTTTCATGGTTTTTAACTTCAGAAATCCCATCAAGTTCTTCCTGGGAAGAGCTGAGAAAGATACCCTGTTGCTCTGGTAGGGAAGGAGAAAAATAGTCATTATGAATTGCCCCCCAAAATGCAGCCCATAACAAAGGCCTATGATGCAGGGGAGAAGATTTAACCAGAGTTTTATCATGCCTTGGAAAGAAGCATTTCTCCCAGTCTAGTCCCTTTTAAATTTCCTATGTTAAAAACAAAAACAAAAACTAGGAAACACTTGTGAAGGTCACAGACAAAAGGCAGAAAAGACTGAGATTTAATAATAAGATACAGTAGCATGTTTTCCCTACTCTGCAAATTACCACCACTCAGCAGGTCTCCAGGACAGTAATGGGAGTTACAGACGAAAGAGCTGGAAGACACAGACTCTAAGAGTAGTACTTAGGGAAGTACACATTCAACAAGGGAGACGAGAAGAAGAACATTGGGAAATCTGAAACCTACAGCTAAGCAGACATTTGTGTACTTGGGAAAAAAAAGACAGCACAAGTAAAAGCAGTGAGGTAAGTTTATTCAGTGTCTTATTGAGGACTATAGCCTGGTAGACAGATGAGGATTTGTTCTCATTCACTTTACGTTCACTGATAGACCAATGATTATGGTAAATGAGATTGGTCCCCTGAGATGATAATTAATTAATTAAAAAAAGAAAACAGTTAACAAGATAGACTTGCATGTAGTGAACATAAGCTATATTCCTGGCTTGGAAGTGTCTCTCCAAAGAAGTAACAGGGGAAAAAAAAAACAAGTACAAATGTGCAGGGACTGGAAGAAAAAAACAGTTCAATGTGAATGCAGGGTAGAGAGATTCAGTCATTTTGATAACAACTGTGAAATCAACAAACTGGCATTATCAAAATCTAATTTAAGTGTTATTTAAGTTGAAAACTATGAAAGAAAGGAAAAAAGTTTTCAGCCAGTGTGAAATAGGATAGAGCAAGTAATAATTACTGACAAGCATTCCAGTTCATGTTTCCTGAAAAAGTTATACCATATGGCTTAGATCTTCATTTACACTTTTGTGGCTATGGCCATCAGAAACTAAACCATGACACATAGTAAAAACAATAACAGAAACAAAACCACAAAGTTCATTTTATGGATGTTTTGCCCATCTAAAACTGAAAAAGTATAAAGGAATAGTAATAAAAATCTGGAACCATAGCCCTAGGAACTGTGAGAGAGAGCAGATGAACCCCTGAACACAAGAAACTGTGTAGGGAAATGACAGTTCCATGGGTGGAATTCCAGCCGTTTGTGTCATGTTCCTCTATGATCAGAGAGTGGCCTGAAGGAAATTTCCATGGCTAATTGCTATGAACTATGTTTAATTTAATGAAGTCACAGTTGTGGGATTCTTCAACAGGGAAATCTCTTAAGTCTGTATTGCTTGAGGGGGTTGATAGCCATAAAACCACTGCATTTCTTTGCCTGAACATTAACTTAAAGTATCTAGAAAAATAAGAGGTTTCATGAATTTATGTACTGAATGCAGTAAATTTGTTTTAGAATTAATATTTAATAGCTGTGTGAATTATGCTATTTCCTTTGTTCAAACTAAACATATAAATTTTGAAAAGAATAAAATATTAGCATATTGAGTGTGATAATGTTTATAGTATTTCACATATATCTATGTTCTAAGTAGATACATTTATTTAGATACAGGATATACTGCATACAGGAACGGATGTTCTAAAACTCACATGTTTCTCTCCCTTGTAAATAAGAGCATCACACTCCTTCCCCAGCACCTAAAACTGTATCTGGAACAGAGTAGGCACGGAATAATGTTAATTAAATGAACAAATGTAAGAACTGTATAGAGATTCAACTAACTACTCATAAAGAGTTCATTCATGCTTATTCAGTAATAATTACTGACAATTATTATAAGATTACTGAGAAATAATGTTATTTAAAGTGATAACATACATATACTTAGATGCAGTAAAAAGTTAAATTTTGAAAAATCACAATATGATAGAAGTATGTTGGGTAAGTTTGCTGAATAGAAAAAGAGGAGTTTTGAAATATGAGTGGAAAACTCAATATATTCTGCCTATGTGATTTGGATTTTTTTTCCTCAGTAAGATTATATTCTTTTGCTGTGTACTTTTATAAACTTTGTCAAGGAAAATTGAATAGTAGATAATTTAGGAAACTAAGACTTCTTTGTAAAAAAGAAAGTTGGCAGAGGTGTTTTATCCATTACAATCATCATATTATCATCAGATCTAGTCAAAAACATTTCTTTCCAAAATTGTCTAAGATTCAAAACCAGTTATTGTCTGCTATGATCATTGATTTCAATAGAGATAAAAGAAAAATAAGGCATTCCAGCATGGAACAATTGAAAGAGAAAAGTGTGGAGGTAGAATAAAAAAGGCCAAGTGTAGAGAAAAAAGTACTATTTAAAAGTGACTGCAGTTATCTATATGAGGAGTATCTGTAGGAAGAATTGTATATGAGGTAGGCAGGAGAGATAGATAGTAAGGTATAAGGTAGAGAGGTTTTTGGTTAATTCAATAGTCCATTGAAATTTAGGGTGGAGACACTCATGACCGATTTGGTGCTGCTTTCTTACTAAACTGGAATGTGAAGGAACAAGAAACAGGACCAATTATAGAGGTCTGTTTTAGGCATTTAAATGAGCCTATAAATCTATTAATTTCATCATCAAGTACTTCCCACTGTTAATTTTTACAAAGTGTCTCAGTACTAATAAAATAATTGGTGAAAAAAAATCCAGTTAAATGTGATGTATCAAGTTTCATTATCAACTGGATTTTGTGCACCTTGTGCATCATTGTACACTGTTTATAGCTTAGCCAATGTATGGGCATAATTCTTAAGGGGTATCAAAATATAAAATATGATCTCCCTAGGTTACACTACATAGTATGTCAGATCAGTAATTGGTAAAATCAGAAAGAAGAAATAAACTGAAGCCATAAGTATTAGGAATAACTTAAGTAATTGTATTTTTATATATTGAGGAAAAATATATCAACCGAGAAATCAAGAGTCAGAAAATATTTTCACTGCCCATCCACGCCCTTTGAGAATGTGACGAAACTTGGTCTAACAGATTTGGAATAGGGTGAACCACTGGCAAAGCTGTTCTGAGTAGCAAATGAATGCAATAAAAATAACAGTGATAACACATACAAATTGTTGAACTATCTTTGTTTTTATTATATGTTCACCATGTGACATTTGACTAAGCTGCACTTTTTTTCTACAAAGAAAGACTTAATCTATTATTATGAGTGGATCCTATTATAGTTATGATCTACTTGTGATTTTATAAATAGGTTTCCTGAAGCTGGTTACTAGGTAATATGAAAAAGTGACTTCCATTAACAGGTGGATATATCTCCCTAGGAGGTCAGGCTATGTGTCCAGATAAACAGCCAATAAAGGAAAGCATGGTGGTGCAGTGACAGTAGAACAAATATGCAAAATTCTGCGTGGCTCAAGGAATAACCATACAGGCCAAAGTGTGCAATAAACCCACAATAGAAAGCTTATTTTAAAGTAAAAATCCCAACAATATGTGTATGTTTATGCACTCTAAGAAGGAATAGAAATGTGTTCAGAATCATCATACAAGCTTCCAGTTCTAACTTCGGTGGTGTGTGTATGTAGGAGATTTAGGAACTCTGGTCATAATTCCAACTTTCCTTGGATTTATTCATACTACTTTAACACATCACTATAAGAATTTGTACAGAATAAATATTCATAATATATACTTCTCTTCATTCTCTATGTCTTCAGAATTTCTTCAGGATGTAAAGCCCAGGCAAATCTAACTTAAATATTTCATTCCAACTTTAGCTGTCTATAGAAACACTATATGAGCACACATGAAAATATTCCATATTTTTAGTGGGTAAAGTCACTTATTTTTGCTTACTATAATTTTTCTCAGAATATTTGATAGTGTTAGCTATCATACATCTTATCAAAGATTTTTTTCTTTACCATTATCAAAAATGTATGACACAAAATGACCAACATTTATAAAAGCATATTTATACACATAACATAAATGAGTGAATTGCATCTTTTCAAAAAAATCATTCATTGCATAAGTTTAAATTTTAAATATCAATCTTTCAAAATATCTGTATGATAATCACTTGAATAGTCTCTATCAATTCTGTTAGAATGACTATAAGGGGATATCTGATTCAAATAGATTTTGAACAAACAGGTAAAATCTGGAATTTTAATCCTAAAATTAGAAAATTATTGATACATGATAACCCTGGCAATGTAAGTGACCACTATGTTTCAGGTTTTATTAATGTAAGATAATTGTATCTTGCCTCTGGCTAAGAACTCAGTTACTTTCAAACCATATTTATAAACTTTTTCTGTGTTTTAAGATACTTTTTCCTCTTTATCTTTCAAATGAATTCCAAAATGTCTCAGTAAACCGGTATTCTGTCTCTTCCTGTTTTCACAAAGTATAGTTTGATTGAAGATTTCCTGATTTATCAATGTATCCTGAATCTAATTTAACAATTTAAATTTTTCAAAGATTTTATAACTTATGAGGCAAAAGACGAAGTGCTATTGCAGTTCATCACAATCCTTTAAACTCATTGTTGGCATGCAACCAAGCTGTGAATGACTTTGCAATATTATCTTATAGATAAATGAATTATATGGAGATTATGCTTTGAGATGTAGTTATCTCTCAGAGAGTAGTGGTATTCTTGACAAATTACCTGAAATCAAATCATGAAAATGACTGCCAATGAAAATGAGACATACTTTTTGTCTTAATTTGTTTAAATAAATTAATTCCATTTGGAAAGATTTCTCTCATTAAGTGTGGAAATAATAAGTACACAATCTTTATCTTTATGAATGTATTCATTCACTTCTTAATATTAGGCACATCTATTTGGAAGTCCTTGAATTTTGCAGACATAAATATTCAATGACTTATTTTACATTTAAAATTTTCACAAATAATTTTCCATGCATTTTTCTAGCAACAGACATCCAGCATTGACACACTCAAATAATGCAATAGCGATAGGTATCATAAACAATTTTCAATTTTAATATAGAAAATGCTCTTTAAAAATGATTTATCAAAAATTTATATTTTTTTCCAAGTTAATCAACAGTGCCACCAGGTGGTTACATTAATGTAGGAAAAGGATAGTGGTTAAATGATTTAGTATTTTAAAAAATAAGATTGTTTGGGCTTATATTTTACCACAAAGTAACACTACTAACTGTACATGAGCAGTTTAGTTTAATGGGAAGTAAGCTAAAACTTTCTTTAGCTAACTTCTTTCTATTTCTCTATAGTAAGTTATTAATTACTCAGCTTCATAAAGACTTGGTTGAACCATATGATATTAATTTGTTGCATGTAATCCCTCCTTCATGAGTAAGCATGCTTTTTTTCAATTCTGTTAGTTTGAATAATACACAGATGCCAACAGTTCAAAGAGGATAAAGGAGAAATGCATAAAATGTGTTAGGCCATGTAATATAAATTCATTGCTTTCACTGAGATTTCTTAATTTTAATACCTTAATAAACACTTATGTTCTTTTAATTTAGGTGGCATTCTGATTTCATCAAAATCAATAACTCCTTTATCATATATTTTATCAATATTCATACTCGTTTATAAGCTATACTTAATGCAACATTTAAACCTATTCATTTACCTTCATTAAATGCTTATATTGCTTTTTCTCTGTGTTTCTTTACCTGTGTTCCTACAGCCTTTGGCTGATGATCCTCTAGCATCGCATGCACTGGAAGAGGGATCCAGCTAATTGCTGAATGTGGGGTGAGGAAGGACCTGGACTTGCACATTTCTGCTCCTTAGTATTCTGATTGTGGTCTGTCCTAGCTGCACAGAGTCTGTATCCTAAATTTCTTTCTACTATGAGTAAGCTTGGCTATATGAATCTATGGCCTTCCAGCTCTGCTGAGGACTAAATCGTTATGCTTGCCTAATTTTAGAGAAATTAGGAAATAATCAAGAGCATAAATGCAAACTACAGTCCACCTATCAACATTTTCAGTAATAATTATCATATTTTGGTGTATCTTGTCTCACTTTCATTTATTTCTCAATTGAATCACCACTTGAGTGGGGAAAAAAGTGCTTTTTATTAGCCTCTTTAAAAAATCAATACACTATCATCATAATGGTGAACATTAAAGACTGATCAAGAACAAATAATTTACTAAACTAAGAAAAAAGAAAGAAATCTGAAACTTGAAGAAGCTGAGCCATAGTTTGTTTTATTTTTTTAACCCAATCAAAAAATGCAACATGCCACAAATATGGTAACATAGTTTTATGTAATTTTCTCTATATTTTAGATATTCAAAGACAAAAAATGTAATCAAACAATATGAAGAGCATCATTGATGAATTTCAGCTTTGAGGAAACTTTTAAAGAATGAGGTAATTTAAGTCTAATTTTTCACATTATGGAAATACTCATCCAAAATCTCAACGTCTTTCATCTTGAAAAGAATGTGTTAATCATACGTAAATCCATTGAAAAAATAAAAATTTAGAAACCAAGAAATTTGAATATCGAAAAAAAACATGCTTGAGGAAAAGTTTTGCCATAACTGAAACTTTCACTAGCTTCTGAATAAAACATTAAACATTTCCACATCTTTGGCACCATGCCATCACCTTCCTATAAATGCAAAATAATTTATATATTCTCCCATTGCAAAATTGTCACTGAATTTCTCTCCTTTCCAGATTAGTTCAAAGGCTCCTTATATGAATTTAAGAACCTCTACAATGTGACCTTAATCCATTTCCCTTCATTATTAGAATCTCTTGTTGCTGAAGCTTCAAGGAAGAAAATACAGTACAGAAAGTGAAACAACACATGCATTTAATGAAGGTAAATGAATACACTTAAATGTTGCTTTAGGTATGGCCCACATTTATTAATACTGATTAAAATATGTAATAAAATAACTTCAACAATAGCCACAATGATCCCCACAACCTGGTATCATGCTCTTTTGTTTTCCCCTCCCCTGGGCTATGGACTGAACCTAATAAACAGAACAGAGCAAAAGTGATGAGATGTCATTTCCAAGATTAGGTTTAAGAAAGGCTCTGGCTTTGTTGGGGTATCTCTGAGGAAAGCTACCTGACGTGTTGAGAGTCATTCCATGCAGAATCCCATGTGGCCAGAAACTTACATCTTTGGCCAACAGCCAGAGAGGACTTATGACCTGCCAAAGCCATGTGAGTGAGCTTAGAGATGGATCCTCCCCCATTGGAGATGAATGCAGCTGCAGCCAATAGATAGACTGCAGCTTATGAGTGACCCTGACTCATAAGTGCTCAAGCTAAGTTGTTTACAAATTCCTGACCCCAGGAGATGAGATAATAAATATTGGTTGTTTTAAGCCTGTAAGTTTGGGGATGATCTATAACTCAGCAGATAACACTCCCATACACTGATGACTGACACCAAGAGGCCACCATGTCTTCATAGTTGCCAGATGAATTGGTTAAGGTTCTAACTTCCTCCTGCAGTAGCCTGGTGGGTCCAGTTACCACAGTTCAGAATTGTAGTAGTGAAAAAGATGATGCAGCCATCTTTGACCAGTGAGGGGGGTGGGGAGGGAAGGATCAAGAAGTGAATGTCTTTCATTTTGTTGTAATTCCCCTCCAACACCCAAATGAAGACTCTAAGATGTGATGGTTCCACTTGGCCTATCTTCAGAAGTCCCCAAAATGGAGCAGTCAGCTGTGTTTTTGAGAACCATGGCTGGCTGGGTAATTTACCTCTTGGTATTTGCTCTCTTTCCTTTTCTGCCTCTTTCCTCTTTCTTCACACCAGCTTAGATGTCATTACCCTCCCAAATAGAACTCTAACCCTTAAGCTTTTGCCTCAGCTACTTTCTCTTGGAAAATCTGTCTGTAGCAAATATATTCCTTAATGATACTTCTAAAAATAAAAGTTCAAATGGAAATACCCCAAAACCTAATTTTAATTATCTTTAGACTTGTCATAAAATTATATTTAACTCATATTTATTTATTTAAAACATTTTAGTCACAAGAGAGCTATAAGGAGCATGACAACTCTGATTTTTTCCCTAAGTATTCAGGAGAATAGTTCTGAAAATTTAGAGTTATATGACAATGCTGGTGTGAGGTGATCATGAGTTTATCATAGTTATTTCTGAAAAAACACAACATAGTCTGAACACTAAAGTTGTGTTAAAAACAATCATGTACCAGATAGATATCTATATATACATAATGAGCTAAAATATTTACTAAGATTTTGAAAATGAGGTATTTAAGAAATATTGTGCCAAGTTCTGGGTTTAATTTAAGCTTGAAAATTGGTAAAGGTTGGTAGCAACTCTGACAGATGACATGTTTATATGAGAAGACACATCATTGCTTTTCTTTATTTCTGTACTCTATATTGGCTGTATCCACCATAAGATTAGAGTTGTTATGCTAACACATATATATGGAATCTAAGAAAAAGAAAAAAAGGTCATGAAGAACCTAGGGGCAAGACGGGAATAAAGGCACAGACCTACAAGAGAATGGACTTGAGGATATGGGGAGGGGGGAAGGGTAAGCTGTGACAAAGTGAGAGAGTGGCATGGACATATATGCACTACCAAACATAAAATAGATAGCTAGTGGGAAGCAGCCACATAGCACAGAGAGATCAGAGCTTTGTGACCACCTAGAGGGGTGGGATAGGGAGGGTGGGAGGGAGGGAGACACGAGAGGGAAGAGATATGGGAACATATGTGTATGTATAACTGATTTGCTTTGTTATAAAGTGGAAATTAACACACCATTGTAAAGCAATTGTACTCCAATAAAGATGTTAAGAAAAAAAGATTAGAGTTGTTAAATGTGAGAAATTATATAAAGAAAAATTTCAATAGCAAAAGCAATCACACCTTGTTTCAGAATACAACAGAATGATCGATAAAAGATATCAAATTTCTCCTCAGCAGCCACTTAGATACACTGAATCATGAACACTTATTGGCTATATACAAATTAGAGAGGAGTCAAAGGAGAAAGAGGAAGGATGACCTGAAAACTTAAAACTGTGCCAGATGCGGCATAATGGATGTGAAATATCTATGGTCTCGATCTTAAGGAGGCTGGGAGATTCAGCATGGAATACATTAAAACTTATAGGAACAAAATGTAAGAGAACTCAGAAAAATTACTTCGAGCAAATTAACACTTTGAATATGTGAATCGGAGGCAGTGTTAAACTTAATCATGGTTCCAATAACACAAGGCAGAGTTATAAGCATATATTTACACAAATAATAGACTTTTATGTCATATTCTCAAGGTGATCTTGAAAGTTTCTAAGCAAATTTTGTTGACAGATATAAAACAATCCTAAATCAGTGTTTATTCAGGAATAAATATTCCAAACTGCAATTTATTGTTAAGCCTGGTAATTATCTTGCCATAGTTCCTTAAAGGTTAAAGCATATTCTGAACCATTTATAGCCATTCCTAAAACACTGGCTTTAAAAACTCATCAATCGGGCTTCCCTGGTGGTGCAGTGGTTGAGAGTCCGCCTGCCGATGCAGGGGACACGGATTCGTACCCCGGTCCGGGAAGATCCCACATGCCGTGGAGTGGCTGGGCCCGTGAACCATGGCTGCTGAACCTGCACGTCCAGAGCCTGTGCTCTGCAACGGGAGAGGCCACAACAGTGAGAGGCCCGCGTACAGCAAAAAAAAAACTCATTAATGAAATTATATGGCCAATATTAAATATTTTGGGAAAAAATCCAATTCTACTGCTTTATTGCTGTAGAATATATATATTTTAAATTTCATATTTGAATGAATTTTAAAGTATATATATTTTAACTTGATTAAAAATAATTATTGGGTGAATTTTTAAAACTCTGATGAACAACTTCAATTAGATTCGTGTTATGTCAATGCTCTATTACCAAAAAAAAAAAAAAAAAAAGTTTAATTTGTAGCAACTTTTTCATGTAATGTGGGTCATTGGAAAAAATAATAACCCTGCTGGCTTCATAAATTTAAAGGGTTCCAAGTCATTAACATACAAAATTAATAATAAACCATTTAACATAGACCCTTGAGAGAGAGCAGATGTTTCTGCCTAATTAGAGAAGACCTGACCCAAGATGACAGTATATTTCAATCACCTTTTTAAATAAGCATAAAGCCAACCTATAGAGCTTTCACATGCTAACAGTGACATATCTAGGATTAAGGTATTAAAGTGAAATGTCAAAACTATGCAAAGATTAAAAGAAAAAAAAACACACTACCATAAATACAAAAATCAATCTTTTTTTGTCCTTATGGAAATAGTCCAGTTTTTCTGTTGTAAATATTATTGAATGACAAATAATAAAAAAAGTACAAATCAAAATTTGAGCAATGTAATGAGGGAAGAATTGTGAAGTAATATCTAACCTTAAAGGTATTTATTAGAATCTTAAAATCCAAAGGAATATTAAAAGAACCTATTAAAAATAACCATTTAAAAAATCCCTGAAATCATAAGATTGAAAACATTTAAAAAATTAGGAATATTATCAAACCAAATGCTAATTTTTTAAATTGAATCCACTATACAAACCTCTTTCAAACTTGACCACAACAATTTGTAGAACAAATCCACGCACAAACAAGATTAGGTATGACAAAGCAAAGGACACAAAGATAAGAGAGAGGTAAGAGTAAGTTTGAAAATCTTGAACGGGCATTGGCAAACTGTGGTCCATGTATCAAACCAGCCTTCCACCTGCTTTTTAAATACAGTTTTATTACAACACAACCATTGTTTACATACTGTCACTGGCTGCTTTAGACTACAATGGTAGAGTTGAGTAGTTGTGACAGATCGTGGGATCCACCAAACCAAAAATGCTTCTATTTGTCCCATTACAGAAAAAAGTTTTCTGACTGCTGACTTTTAGGAAATTGACAACTTTTGAGAGAGAAAAATGAAAGAATAACAGGGAAGTTACACAGAAATATACTAACAGCTACTGAAGAAACTGAAGCAATAAGAAAATTGTCACAAACAACCAGAATTGCCAACAGTTTTAACATTAAATTTGCCACATGTTCACATCCTAAAACTTGTCAAGTTTTATTTTATTTTGTTTTATTTTTTAATGTTAACTATTCTGGTGGAGGTGCAGCAGTATTTCACTGCAGTGCTGGTTTGCATTTCCTTGATTAATAATGATCTTAGGTAGTTTTTAATGTCCTTACCTTTGGCCCTTTGCATACCATCTTGCTAGTATATAGAAATGCAATGAGTTTTTGTATTTAAACTTATGTATTAATCTTGACAAATTCGAATATTAGCTTTAATAGTTTCTCTGGCTATTCCTTTGGATGTTCTACATATTCTCAAATTATCGTAATTTCATACTTATATATGAAAGAAGATAAGTTGTATTTTTTTTTTTTTTTTTTTTTTTTTGCGGTATGCGGGCCTCTCACTGTTGTGGCCTCTCCCGTTGTGGAGCACAGGCTCTGGACGCTCAGGCTCAGCGGCCATGGCTCATGGGCCCAGCCGCTCCACAGCATGCGGGATCTTCCCGGACCGGGGCACGAGCCCATGTCTCCTGCATCGGCAGAAGGCCTCTCAACCACTGCGCCACCAGGGAAGCCCAAGTTGTACTTTTTAAAAGTTGTTATGTCTTTTATTTATTTTATTTGCTTATACCACTAGCTAGCACCTCCAATAAAACATTAAATAGAAGTAGTGATAGTGGTGACTTCCTTACCCTTAACCTGTCTTTTACTTCTTTTTGAAAGATGCTGTTCAATATTTCAGCATTTAGTATGATGCTAGTTGTCAGCTTTTTGCAAATGTGCTTTATAAGACTGAGGAAGTTCTCTTCTATTTTCAATTTGCTGAAAGTTTATATAATAATGAAGTATTTAAAGTTTATCACAACCTTCTTCTCCATCTATTGGAATGATCATACATTTTCTACTTTATTCTGTTATTATCATGAACAAAATCAATTCATCTTCAAATGTGAAACAAAACTGCATCTTTATGGTAAACATTCTTTGCTATTATGTATTTATTATCTTTTGATATATTATCATATTCAATTTGCTAATATTTTGCTTATGATTTTGTGTCTGTATTCATAGATGTTAGTGGCATGCAACTTTATTTTCTTGTAATACCCTTTGATGTATTTCACTTTAAATTTTCCTGCTTAGTGTTCTTCGAAATTCCTTAATATCTGGATTTTTAATATCAGGTTTGGATAATTATTCATCATTTTTTCAAATATTTCTATCTCAATCCCTGGTGCTCTCCTCTGGATTTTAGATCTTTTTATCATGTTCCATATGTCTTTATGCTCTAAGTTTAATATAGGGGTTCAAATAGGAATTTTTCTGGGAAAAAAATTTTGGAAGCTGTTTTCTAGTTACACATATTTGAGGTGATAACAAATTAAAGGCACTGTTTCAATGCAATCCTGGGGAAAATGTAGGTGACAAAAATGTGGAAGGGTGTTTAAAAATTTAGGTAGGAAATAACTGACAATGGTAGGATCTTTAATATATTTATAAATGATAAATAGAAAACAATATTGCTTGCAAAAATGATAAATATGAATATTAAATCACAGATCACCTTTCAATTTTGAATATGTGTTTTTTTCGATTATTTTACTACTTAGTTATATAACAAGGATACATTTACTCTCACTGAGCTCTGATTACCTGATTCAATCTGAAATTAATTTCATGCAAGGAGTATGTAGTCTGTGTACCATGTGAATGTTTGGAAAATATCAAACTCCCTTCAGCTTAGCTTACTAAAGATTTCCTGAAGCAAACAAGCAATATAAACACATTATATCAAAATCATGTTTACAGTCAACAAGGATATCATTGTTTCATATTGTAACTGCTATTCTGGTTCCCTTGCTGGTATCCCTAGCTCCGTTTTCTACCTCCATCCAAAGTCCCGAGAGACTGAACTCTTAAAGGATCATTTTTAATACTTCATTTCCACCTAATACATATAGATTTTTCTTTTATAGTTTTACAAGTGTTTCCAAAAAGGGAAAGGTGATTATACTTACCTCATTCCTAGTGTGAATCAAACATTTTGTATCTGTCATTTCTTTTAATCCAATATTAATCATCTTATTTTAAAATTATCTTTAAAGATAATATATTAATTATCCACTGCAGGATAACAAATTACCACAATACCTACAGGATTAACTAGCAAACATTTTAACAATTTTTAAGGGTTAGGAATTCACTAGCAGCTTAACTGGGTCTTCTACATCAGGGTACGTCATGGGGTTGTGGTCAAGATACCAACAGGGTCTGTAGTCATTTGAAAGCTCTGCTTGTATCTGCTTTCAAGATGACTCACTTACATGGCTTTGGGCAGAAGGCCTGTTCCTCCCCTGGTAGGCTTCTCCACTGTGCTTTTGGAGTGTCTTTATAACACAGGAGCTGGCTTCCTTCTGAGTAAGTTATCCCAGGGAGAGGGCAAGACAGAGGCATCAAGGTCTTTTATGATCTACACTTGGATGTCACACACTATTATGATATAGTTTGTTCTATATAAGCAAGTTACTAAGTTCAATTCACAAACAAGGGCAGGAAGGATTAGGTTGTACTTTTTGAGGAAGAAGTGTTGAAGGATTAGTGGACACTAAAACTATCACAGAGGAGAACAGTGAAATTTTGCATTTGAATATCACAAATGGATGACGTGGTTAAGGCTTAAGTATAGACAGTGAGAACCATGGGTGTTATGCTTGAGTGATTATAAATGGTTGTTGAATTGCTTTCTAAGAGAATGTGATAGGCTAGGCTAACTGCTGGTCTTCTGGTTTTGCTGCATAATATCAATAGTATTTAAGGACCAGGTTGAATTATTGTGAAAAATAAAAGAGATTGGACAAGCTATTAAAAAAGTGATTTCAGAAGGCAGGAACCAAGAGAACTGTGTGATCGAAGTGGAGGTGTCCAAATGGGATGTTTGCTGATCGACTGTAAGTCTCCTGCATACCAACGAGTTCCGTTCCGAGAGTGCATTCGTGAGTCCAATTTGTTTGTAAGGCCAACAAAGTCAGCCTAAGTACCCAACTAACACAATCAGCTATATAGTACTGTACTGTAATAGGTTCATAATACTTTTCACACAAACAATACATAAAAAAACAAGCAAACATAAAAAAAGATTTTTAATATTACTGTACAGGACCCTGAAAAGTACAGCAGTACAGTACAATAGCTGGCATATAAGAGTTGACATCAAGTGAACTGGCAAGAAGAGTTACTGACTGGAGGAGGGAGAGGAGGTGGGAGATGGTAGAGCTGAAGAATCGTTAGCAGTAGGAGACAGAGGGCAAGCTGAAATTTCATTCAAGCCTGACATTGATGGCACAGGTTCTAGTTCCTTACTGGAATCAGATGCAGGTTTGCATCTTTGAAGGTTTGCAACTTGACGGTTCGTGTATAGGGGTCTTACTGTACTAGAAATTCTTTACATTAATTCTCTTTAAAGCATCTCTTATAATATCTATATTTCAGTAAAAAAAAATTTGGATTTAATCTTTTTTGCTTGTGTGTGATCAACAGCATGTGAACAGCTTTTCTATCCAGAACACTGGTGGACTTATGTCCCTTGGGGATTACAAATCACAGGCACCAAGTAGATCTGAGGTAGTCACCTCTTTGAAGTAAACAAGTACAATTCTTACTGTCTCCAGTGGGATTCCTTTACACTACTGGCCCCTGGGTAATTTTTTTAGCTTTAAAATTCAGCAATATACTTATCACTTTTAAAATGAAGTTTCCCTTTGCTTTCTGAATTTTGGCTTGTGGCTTAGGGCATAATCTTTGACTTTGCTCAACATCTCAGGTATAAATAAGTGTTTTATTTATGTCATGATTCTGATTGTTGTCATTTTTTCTTCATTATTTTACACATAAAATATGATATAAATGTTATTATCAATATTAAATAGTGATATCCATCACATTGTTAAATATCAAGTTGATTAATTAGGAGTTAGGATGTAAAGTATTATTTTTAAAATTATGGTACATTCACTGGGTAAGTTATTATGCAGGCATGAAACATTGGATCTTTTAAGAATATTTAACGACTTGGAAAATATTCACAATAAAATATTAAAAATAAGAAAAGAAAAAACCAATATGCAACTTGAAATTAACATATATGTATAGGTAAAATATGTAATACACATGTAAATAACAAAATGTTATTTTTTTTTCCTTTAGGAAGTGGGATGTGGCAGATTTTTTGCACTTTTATTCTATAATGAACTCTATGACCATCATAATGAAACAACGAATTAGAAAAAAATATATTGGCTATTTTTAATTGATACATATAGAAAACATTTTGATTCTCACATGTAACAATATAATAATTCAGAATCTATAGTTTTCTCTAAGAAAAAACAGCATTCATTCCAGCTGAAATTGTACAAAGAAAGCAGTATGTAGAGAAAACTGTAATTCCATAACATTTTAAACAAATAATCAAGGTAAAAAAAATAATTGCATAACTTTTACAAAGGGCCAAATTCTTTATAAAAGTAAGATACAGTCAGGATTAATCATTTCTTAGCAGAGCCAAGGTGGTTCTGTCTTATTCTATATATCAGCTTTACTCATGTCTATTTAATTCATAGTTTTGATCAGTTAACTCAAATGCTCTGATTAATCCTTGGTAAAAATGTATTTTCCAGCATTTGCTTTTTAAATTTTATTTATGTTTCTTTTTTTTTGTTTTCAGTATCCAGAATTCTCTTCTTTGAGTTTTTTTATGTTGGTATCTGTAAAGCAATGAGCACAGCTATATAAAAGTGAACTCAGAGGGTCACACTGAGTTGCCTGGAGTCAGCTGGGAGGTGGAGTGGGGGGAGATTTTCAGCATACCTCTCCCAGTTTTTTGTATGGAAACTTCCAGGAAGTGGAAGTATTTTGATATTTTTATAAGGATATCTTGACAGGAGAGATGGGAGTTCTTAGAATTTAAGTTTCAAGGAATTTTAATAGTTAGTTTCAGATTTGAGGATATGCTCGACTTCCATTTTTCAAAAACAGAATACAGTCTATGTCTCTATGGGTGCTAAGGGGTGGGTGAGGCTCACATTTACTTGCTAAACAAGTAACAGTCAACACCGGAGGAAGGCAACTTTACCTCCTCCTCTTTTTCCCCTTCCTTTCAAAACTTTAAGTTACTGGTCATCTGAATTTTCTGCCTGGCTGTTCCTTTATTTTATTCCACTTCTTAGAACTTGAAACTCCAACTATGCTTATCAAAGCAAAACCACCAGCCAGAGAATAATCTTTCAAGACTTTCTTCAGAAATTGGTTGAAAATGAAAGAGTTGAGGTTAGAAAAAAAAAAGGCACATGAGAAAGCCTTATGAAAACTGGAGCAATCCTTTGGTTAAAAGCCCAATAAATATGAAGTTTACAGGTTCCAAAATTTAAGTTAAAAGTAATTTTCACAATTTACAGTGTTTTCTTTCTGTATATATGTTTTACGTTTAAGGCTGTGAGAAGTAAGGAGTATTGTTGAGAATTGTATAAGTGGTCATAGCTTCGTTTGCTTTCTTTAAAGTCTTCTAATAAGAAAGTTGAGGGCTGGGCTTCCCTGGTGGCGCAGTGGTTGAGAGTCAACCTGCCAATTCAGAGGACACGGGTTCGTGCCCTGGTCCGGAAAGATCCCACATGCCACGGAGCGGCTGGGCTCGTGAGTCATGGCTGCTGAGCCTGCGCGTCTAGAGCCTGTGCTCCGCAACGGGAGAGGCCACAACAGTGGGAGGCCCGCGTACCGCAAAAAAAAAAAAAAAAAAAAAAAAAAAAAAATATTGGCCCTTACTAGATTTTTGCTTTTCCATGTGAATTTTAGAATTAACTTTGCAATTTTCACCTGATTGTTAACTGAAATTTCTTAAATTTTATAAATTAATTTGGAGATAAAGTATTTTCTCCTCTCCACGAACATATTAATTCCAATTATTGTAGTATTATAAAGTATATATAAAGATTATATTTTCCTGTTAATGGCTTTACACACTTTAAACAGATGTATTGCTAGATATATTATAGTTTAGTTGATATTATAAATGGTCCATTATAAATTTTTTTTTTTGCAATTGCTTCTGATATATGAAAATGTAATTGACTTTTGTGTCTTGATTTTACATAGGGTAAAATTAATAAACTTATTGATTCCAACATTTTAACTGTAGTTTACATTGAATTATCTAAGTATAGAATCTTATTAACCATGAATACTGACAGTTTTGCTTCCTCCTTTGAAACCTTCACACCTTTATTTCTTTTGAATAAGGCTGACAGGATACTGTTGAATAAAGACATTGTGTTCCTATTTTAAAGGGAATCCTTGTAATGTTTTAACATTAAGAATTAGATTGCTCTAAGATTTGGTGTATATATTTTACCCATTTCAGGAGTAGTTTATTCTGACTTTGGTAAGAATTTTTTTTATATATATATAAATGCTTTTTGAATTTTATCAATTCTTTTTTTCTGCAACTAAGTGACTTCCCCTATGGAGAAAGAGGGAGAAAACTTATTTTTTATACCAGCATGTAAACAAATCCTTTCTTGGGGAAAAGGGGAGTTGCCTTTATTCCAGAATGTGAGCATTTGGAACCAGGAGAGATGAGAATGTTTCATACCTTCTGAATGGGCCAAGGCTCTACCATAAAAAACACAATAGATCTAGAGCTTATAGTTGTAAAATTTGAAGAGCAAGTGTTCTAGGGAAGAAAAAAAGAGGAGATACCTTCTACAAATATAGCATGCTAATTTTCTTGCTCAGGATGCTGACGCCTTGAAGAAACACTAAAATATCTAGAAAGAAGTAGCTTCCAATAGACACCTGCCTCCTAAAGGCAGAAGCTAGAACCCAGGGTTAGCTAAGGTACAAGACTTAGATTAGTCTCTGTCAACCACTCCCCAAGATGATGTTTTATTTGGAAAGAAAGAAAAATGAGGAATTAGATGCTACCCATGACTGACTCCTGGCATAGCTGGTAGAGCTTTGTAGGGGACCTCCAACTTTTAGAGGCTACAAATGGGAGTCCCATGTTCAGTACCCACTGTATACAGTGATCAGAGCAGCAGGTGAGCTGATCTCCATGCCCAGTTTTCTAGCCTGCTTGCATACTCTGTAAACCACTCTCTATACCATTAAAATTTTACCTGTTTAGGGGCAAAATCTTATCTATATACATTAGATCAAGTTGTAAATTTTGATTCCTAACTAATTTTTATTCTTATTGATTTGTTTGTATAATATATAGCTGACTGAGCAAGTGTGTTGGAATATCCCAGAGATATAGTGGTTTTGTCAATTTATCTAATATGTAAATTAATATTTACATTTATATTTTAAAAATATATTTTGAGATCCTATAGATTAAAATCATTTGGACTACCTATGGATTCTTTTTTTTCCAAAGAGGAGCATGTATTGTTAAGGTTCTTAAAGTCATGCAAAAAATGTACAATGCAATTAATAATTCATGCAAGCTTTGTTGTGGTTACATAATCACATTTATATACATGCCACAATGTACACCTAAACATTATCCACAATTTAAAAATAAAAGTATAACCTAGCCAAATGATACGTTTCAACAGCAGTTCTTCAAATCAGATTAGAGAAGCATAGTACATATCAATTGACATCAGTATTATATTGTGCAGTTTTGATCATACACAACCATATTCATACCAAACAGTTTGATTATCCTCAGAAACCAACAATGCAGCTTCTCTGTCATCAGGATAGAGAATCTTTTAGTTGAAGTAATGAAAAGTTTGTCTGTCTCTTCTGACATTTTGGGAAAAAACAAACCAGTTAGCTGTGGTCTGGCCAGGTCAGTAAGTGTAAAAACTCCAGGAGACTTCTATGATAGACGGACAACTAAGCCTGAGCAATTTGTGAGACCTGGTCCTCAAAAGACTGAAGATACCTATTTCATTAGTTCTTCTGGAAAGCCTACACTAGGCACTAAAGGAAAGATAAAAGTAGTAAAAGAAACTTCTCTCTCACGACAATCAAAAGATAGTAATCCCTATGCCACTTTACCTCGTGCAAGCAGTGTGATCTCTACTGTCTAAGGAACTACTCGAAGGACAAGCATCCATGATTTTTTGACCAAGGACAGTAGACTACCTATGTCAGTTGATTCACCACCGGCTACTGCTGATAGCAGCATCACTGCAACATCTAGTGAGTACCATTTACACCAGTGGTCCTCTCATCCACTACACAGTCCAACTTATGCTGTAGGTTCTCAAGCACAAAATTATTTAGCTACAGACAAGCCCACATCTCCATATGCCCAGGCCAGAAACTCAAGAACAGAAAGGTCACATTTTTAAACCAAACTTTTGCCACTGTTAATATGTCTAATGATATATTTGGAATATCAGCTAAAGATAGCATAGACTCATTTACTGTGGCTCATCCATCTCAGCCATTTTTATCCCTGAATACAGAATTAGTTAGTAACATAATTGGGCTACCTCCCAGACCAGTCACCAGGCTAACTGACCAGGCTTCTGCTTCTTTGGATAAAGCTGCACAGAAAGGTACTGGGCAGTTTTCTGATAATCAGAACTGCAGTAACAGTAACCCACAGTCTTCTGTAGTTAGCAATAATCTTATCTATGGATTCTTGATAAATTTTTCTTGTATGATATTCTTTATCTTTTATATATTTTTGCAGTATTTCCATAGTGTTTGATAGTACTTAGGCTCCACTAGTCTTCTTTTGAATTATGTTTACTCTTTATTTACATTATTTTAATGTAAAACTTGCTGTGCCCCTATATATCTTTTACTCAGTGATCTTTTGACTTATACTTTTGTTCTTGGAAATCTACCTCTTAGTATAATTATTGCCTCTTGATTTTAATATCTTTTATTTCGTGTGTCTTTTAATAATTTTTTCTTTAGTCTTCTACAATATTATTAATAAGTGTGTAGATGTTATTTCAGGTGAAGAGATTTTACTGTTTTGTTTTAATAGTGTTTGGACTTGCTGTGCTTCTAAATATTAGAATCCATGTCTTTCACAAATTCTGGGAAATTTAAAGTCTTTTGAAATACTTCCTTATAAACCAAAACATTTCTATATTATTTTCTTTTCTCTTTTAGACTTTTTACTGGCCAAGTGATAGAACATATGTTTCTAACCTCCATGTTTCTCAACCGCTATTTCATATATTCCATTTTTTTTCCTCTGGAGAATTTATTTAACTCTATTTTTCAGTTCAGTAGTTCTCCCACTGTATGTGATTTCTGTTGAACCCATCTACTAAGTATTATTTTTACCACAGTATTTTCAATTTCAGTTCTTTAATTTTTTAAGACTTTACTTTTTATTTTTAAACTGTTCTTGTATCCAGTCATATTTTAAATTTCTCCTTTAATACTTATGCTTATTTTAAAAATCTACATGTAAAAAATTTTGTTATAAAAGTCATTTTGGATATACTTTCGCTAATTATGTTTCTTCTTATTCTTCGTTATAGTGAACGTTTGCTACAAGCTATTTTCAAGTGTTGAAAAATTGAAGTTTATCTTTATATAACTTTGGTCATGGAAAAGTTTTGTAATTCTAATAATTTTATGTCTTACAAATTTTTTGCCAGCATTAAAATAATATTGTTGACTTTGGTAGAAGAAACAATAATTTCCATAATTACCGTACACAATTTAGTGTCTAGAGTGGATGATTCCCTTCCATGTTAATTAACCATATTCCCCATATAGAAAGAAATACTACCAATCTTCTCTAGAATATACTTAATTCTAAAATTATCTTTTTCAACATTCTCAGATAAAAAAAAATCTGTCTTATAATAAGAAATATAATAACCTCAAATCTGCATCTCCATATATTGAGCTTATTGTTTTGTTTTGCTAAATTAGGCTATTTCCTCCTTTACTGCTATTTTCTGAAATTAAGTGATCTTGCCACAGAGGCACTGCAAACTTATTCTTAAGATTTTCAGGAGACATTGGCCATTTTACCATTCTATCTATAACTTGGGACTTTGTCAATTTATCTTGGCTGAAAAATATCATTATGTAATGGAGCAGGACCCTATGGGGGCTTCCTGGGAGAGACCCCTCCACCACATCCTCCACTTTAGCTCCTCTTGGAAGTATCTAGATAATAGTATCTGATGAATATTTCCTAAGTTGCTTTACAGATGCTTAAAATCACCACCAAATCACCACTTGATGACCATGAGCTCCCAGACCAGAGCCTAAAGATTGATAATGTTAGCCCCTGATAATAGGGGTAATGATACCACCCTATTACCTCACTATCAGCCAATCAGAGAATGGTGCACAGGTGCTCACATACCCTGAGACTCCACTCCCTCACCTTGCCTATTAGAATACTTTGCTGAAACCCTCTGGGAGTTCAGCATTTTAGGGCATTAGCTGTCCGAGACTCCTTGTCTGGTGCCTTACAATAAACACTGCACTGTCCTTCATCACAACCCTGGTGTCAATAGATTGGCTTTACTGCGTGCAGGCGAGCTGACCCAAGTTTTGGTAGAGTAACAATTTTAGCTGAATAAATGCCACTAATAGACAATGTTCAAATCATTCAGACTGTATTTTATGTATAGCACATTTTGACCTGAGTTTTCCAAACTTTTGCCACTATTCCTTGTGGTCCCAATTTATTTTTCTTTTAGTATGAAATGTATTCAGAATACAATACAAATATTTCAGAGCTAGTATAGTCTTTTCAATGGGATGTTTTATTGGACTTGCCATATCAGTTATGCTAGGCACAGATTTTATATCGACTATTCCAAAGCTCCTGATATGGTTTTAAAACTTCTATGGTTATAAAAATATAAACTCAGTTAACCTCTTGTTTCACTGCTGACTATGCTCACAATGCCAGATGAATCATCTGTCCACAACATGGAGCAACTCCATAGCTTTGTCTAAGGCAAATGCTATTTGTAATTTGAAGGTCAGAGAAGATGATACAATTGTTGCCAACAAGCACTGAATATCATTTTACCCTTAATCATCTTGTCTTACTATAAAAACTTAAAGGACTTTAAGAAATTTTAAAGAATTAGTAACAGAGATAAGGAAGCGAGTTAGTGTGTTTTAGGGAGAAGCACATCACTATTACATTTATACGAGTGAAAATGTGTTGATATGGATCCATTTGGAGAAGAAAATAAATCTATTATATCCTCTATGGATATATTTTACTATTGCTAAGAAAATAAAGCATGTATATTTCTGAAGTTTTCTATAATAGTAGCAAGTAATATTGTCAATAGACCTTAGAATACTATGACTATCTAATGAGAACTTGCTTTCCACTTCAAAAAAGAACACAATCATTTCTAATATTCCTATTCTTCTTTCATTGTCTTTTATAGCTGTGATTATAAATCAATATTGATTAATTGGCATGATCCTTGACATAATAATGTAAAATACTCAACAGTTTTCATGGATTTAAAACACACTGGTTTAAAGTAGCTCAGTATTTCAATTTTATATGCAATACGCTTATTAATATTTGGCATGTATTCACTGATTGAAAAAATTATATTTACAATATTCTCTGTGGTAATTATTTTTTAATAAGAAAAAAAAAGGAGTGAGTGAGCTGTCATGACCTCTGTAACTTAGGGAAAGTTAGAGTAGAATGCACATAGCACAGGGACCTATATTCAATACCTTGTAATAACCTATAATGGAAAGGAACCTGAAAAGTATATATATATATTGGGTTGGCCAAAAAGTTCATTCAGATTTTTCCATAACATCTTACAGAAAAACCTGAATGAACTTTTTGTCCAACCCTATATATGTGTGTATATATATATATATATATATATATATATATATATATATAAATATATATATATATTGATTTATTATATATATATATATATATATATATATATATGAATCACTTTGCTGTATACCTGAAACTAACACAATATTGCAAATCAACTATACTTCAATTAAAAAAAGAAAAGAGTACACAGCACTACCAAAAATAAATAAGCCCTGTTGAGGCTTCATTAACTAAGGGTGTTTCATAATTGGTCTTCCTATTTTAGGCCCCAGCACTTTAGCAACAAACATAATTGGGCATTTCTGTTTTCTTTAAAATATGTAAAGTGATTTTTTTTACTTAGAAATGAAGAGGCAGCTTTGTATAACAGGAATGACAAACCACAGGATGAATGAAATATACACACACACTGGAAATAATACCAGGAATTCCCTACAGTGCAATGGAGATGATTTCTACCAATCTTTTTCGCTGAAAGAAATGTGTGCCCTACGTCTGATCTGCTATCCCTTCTTTTTCTTTATGCTGTTTCTAATTGATCTGTCTCTGTGCATGATATCTCTCATACTTCATATCTCTGTTCTCTGTATCTCATATAAGCCCTTGTCAAACTGTACTAGCTGTAGTTTCAGGAAGTTTTGTCTTTCTAAGGTTCTCACCATTCTGTTTCTGACCTATACGTTCACAACTCTATATTCTTGTTTGTATTTCCTACTATACATTCCCAGACAATCATAGAGTTTGAGTGTTTCCCTTATCAGCATACCACTGTCTTCTAAAAATAACATTACTGAATTTCTAATGCAGCTAATATAAAAACCCTCCTTGATTATGTATTAGGAGAACAATGTGATGTTGAGTCCTACCTGAATTATTTTTTCCTCATTACTTAAAAGCTTTTTCCTATGGCAATTTCCCATGTCATACTAGCAAATCTTATTTCTAACACATTGGTTTCTCTTGTTAAACTAGACAATGTGGCCACTTGCAGCTTCTTTAGAGCTTTGCTGCCTATCCCTTCCTGCACTTTTACAGTCGAAATATACTGAATAGAAATGTTAATGCTTTAGCAACTCATGGGGTTTTTGTGAACAAAGTCCTCTGCTAAGAACAGAGTACTGTATTTGCCATTCTTGTACTCTCTCTGTGTCATTAAATATAATTGGGATGTGTGTTGCTCACTCAGATAAAAATAAACCACCTTCAATAATTTTTAAAGGTAAAACAAGGAAAAGAATCTTGAAAATAATAGACAGAATGTGACTAGTTTCTATGTTCTTGCTATAATGATGGTATTGCTAGTTCTTTAACTTATAACTTAAAGAAGACAAATGTCAACTTAGTTGAAAATAATCCAAAAAAGTATCAGTATACATTTGCATTACAGTTAACTTAAGCATACCTTTCCTATTCATCTCCCTGAATTCTGGACTTCTCCAAATATGGCTAAGTAAAGTGTCATTGCTCTAGATCTTCCAATCTTTATAACTGGTATTTTAAGTTTAAGTACCTAATTTGTGTAGGTACAGTACTTGTCTAATAACAGCTAGCTGTGAAAGTTACTTCTTTGTTTGAAAGTGTTTAGGACTATTCGTGTTTATTCCTTAGTCTATGAATATATACACACTCAAGATTCCTATTTCTCAAATGAACAGAAGCTGCAATGTGCTCATTAAAACCTATTTGCACCTTTTGGACTCACATATAGAACCAGACTTCCCAACCTCCCTTATACACACATGTGTTCATGCCCAATTACCTGGCAGGGTTATCTGCCACCTTCTTTAACTCTAATTTGATATTGATAGAATTGGGGGCCTGGGATGGCACTAACACAAAATAGCAGGAGCTGAATCTCTGAACTATTGATCAAGAACTCCCATTTGAACTATATATGAATGAGCCATTGAGGTTTTTTATGATTTACCTCGTCATGTATAACAGTTATACACCTACTATGGAAATTTGTTCCAGGATTGTAACCATTCTGCAATCAATTCCTGAGATATGGAACATTGTTTATCTTTAGGACACAGGAAACTGACATTGGATCCTTTTGGTCTAAGGGGAGTGGTTTAGGAAAGAATGATAGTGTTGATTTTTAATTTGTATTTATTTTAGAAAGGTGTCATGTGGGAGACAGAAGTTCAAGAAATAATTGGCTAGTTTGCTGGCATAACTGAGAAAGTCATGAAGAGCATCCAGAGATTTTTAGCAATGAAATATTGGAAAAAGGAATGCTTTTAGATACCAAATAGTAAGAGATGATGTTGAGAGAGAACTTGAGAGGGAATGGACCATTAAGATGTAGCTCTATGACAAAGACCAGATTAACAGTGTGCCTATCCCCAAACTAATATCACAGGAAGTTCTAAGTTAGCTGCCATTAAAATGGAAGACTATGAGATGTAATTTAAAAAATAAAGCAGGTAAGGCATTATATCTAAGAAAAATTATAGATATATTACTGGCACATGAAACTTAGTAGCAAAAACCAGAATCCTGCTGATAATCAAAGAAAGTAAATGTCTAAAATTACACAAACTAAATCCATAAATGCATTTTGGCCTTAGGCTTCCAAACTCTCCCTGCAGGTGCAGACACAGATGGAAATGGACCAAAAAAACAAGATCTATGAGTGAAAGAAGCTATTAAGCTTTTATTCAAACACTGCAATGTGAAGACAGTCTAAGAGCACTTTTCTGCAGGGATTAAGTAGCCTAAAAGATTTACAAGTTAGATTAGGGAAGGTCAGATATAGTCAGTTTTATTTCCAGAATTTCTCAGTCTTCTTGGCAAGTGTGAGGGACTTAGATTGCGTTAGACATGGGGTGAGATTGAGGAACTGCAAGACTGTGGCAGCAGTTTTAGCAGGTGGAGGTTGGTCAATTTTAGTTTAACAAGAGGAGTGAGGAGAAGTAGTTATTAGAGTCAGCAGAGGTTTGCCCACTCTTCAGCCTCTTTTGCAAAGATTTTGCTGACCAAAAAAGTAGATTGTTGTGGACTGCAATTTTTTTACCTTATACTCATTACCTCTTCTTTCTGGAAATAGACCCATATCACATTTCCAACCTCTCTCAGGTATGTATGGACAGGACATGCACTGAGGCAATGTGTACCATCCCAAGGCTTGACCTATAGCAACCTCCCACCAAACCTCCTTTCTTTTCTCCTTCTGGCTTGATGGGGATAAGCACAGGGTTCTTAACACACAGATGAAGGGAGGTTGGAACCACAGGTGAGAAGAGCCCAGGGTGCCTGAATTACTGCTTGGATAATCACCTCCTGCCCATCAGAAACACCCATTTAGATGTCATGTGAGAAAAAACTAAACCCCTGTTGAGTTAAACCATTGAGATTATTGTAGATTACCTATCAATATTTCAGCAGGTAGCTGTTGAATGGTGCTCAGCACTTATACTTTGTTCTAGCTCTGTAATCTGAGTGTCCTGTGTTCTGGTTCAGTTGCATCTTCCATTCTGCTTCTTTGTTCCCTGACATGCTATACATTTAGAAAGTATTATAATACTGCTTTTATACACTGTGGTGGGCAGAAAAGCAACTTTATGACTGGAGTGCTTGCAACACAACTTTTACTTTCATTAATGGGAAGAATCACAGGTACTATGCTCTTTCATATATGAACATCTCCCTACCTGGAACGTTTTTGTGAGCCCATGCAACCAAGTATATATTGTTATTTGGGACCCGCATTGACTGCCAAGTAGTGCTCTACCCTTGATCTATACTGATCAGAAATATTCCCGTTGTAGATTCAGTTCAGACTGCCTCTCATCATTTCCTTTCTCCAGGCTACTGGCTGATGAAGTTGGTCAATGTGGAAGTTGAAGGTCAATTTTAAAATATCTGCACTCCATCAATTTTTCTAATCTCATCCTTTATTACTCTCCCCTTATCCACTATTCCAGCCTTGGTGATATTCTATCCCTTCTTTAAGCATGACAAGTGCACTTCAATCTCAGCGTTTTGGCACTATTTCCTCTGCCTGGAGTACGCTTATACCTCATTGTTGTATGACTCCTTTTTTTTTTTTTTTTTAACCATACAAGCCTCAATTCAAATGTTAACTCAGAGATTTTCCCCACTTTTTCTAAAGTACCCTCCATTTATTTTAAATTCCATTAAGCTACTTTATTATTTTTCTTACCATTTATTATTCTCTGAAACTATTTTACTAATTTTATACTTTATTTATTGACTCAGTTTCATAGAATCAACACCCCATCTGTACACTCACTACTGTATTTACAACATTAGAATAATGTCATAATGTCAGAGTATTAAACCACAAACAGTGGTTGATAAAAAGTTGGAATAGATTAATGAAAAAAGCATTATAGATAAAGAACAATTCAAGACTATAATTTGGGTCCAAAGCTGAAATTGGGTTTTCTCATTGTCCTTCTGCATTGTAGACTGAATTGTCCTCTTATTTGCAGATACAGCGGCTGGAAAACCATAGGGCCATTACATCAGGCCAAGTCTCATATTTTTCACTTCTTAAAGTCCAGTCCTTTCTACGATACTGAATGGTCAAAATAGAAAGAGAAAGAGGGAGTCAGACCAAGTGATTCTAACATTAACAGTGACCACACCCAAATATTACCTTGGATAAGTCACTAAAGGAGAGGAGTGAGAGGGTAAGAAGATTGGAGAGGCATGGCAAAAGTTCTCTCCTAGGCAGTTCTTTCCTGTGAGACTATATTCATTGGGGCTGTTAGGAAAATCTAAAACAGACATATGAAACCAAAACAGAATATACGGCCTAACATAGCTGATAAGTCCAAGAATTGAATTAGCTTCAGAGTCAACATGACAAGAGACTTCGTATTAATAACAAAAGGACTCAGTTTCCCTTTATCTCTTAACTTTGCATCATTTTTTCTATGGGCTGCTCTTATAGGTTCCTTAGGGTGACTCCAGTAGCTGTTATCATTAGTCTTAGTTCTACTGTCACATTTGGAAGGAGACAAACACTGTCTCAAAGTCCTAGCAAGATCTCATTGCATCTCTTTGACTCTGGTTGGGTCCCTTGGGCATCCTTGAAGCAATCTCTAAAGCAAGGAGATGTACCCTGGTAACTAGCCACTTATGAGCACACACCCACTGCAACGGCTATGGTCTTGAGCACTGGTTCTCCAAAGTAGATTGTGACGCTATTATTTAAAATGGAGTAATAAACTATAGTCATTCTAATCCCTATTTTTAGCCAATAAAGGAATGAAGCATAAGATTTTAATGAAAATATTAAGAGAAAGGCAATTCACGTTTGCCCCTCATCATGAAATAAAATGTGCTATACACTTACAAGTTGAATAGCCTGGTCAGGGTCAGACTCTTAAACATTTTAGGGCACAGGGCAAGAGAACAGAGGCTCAAGAACTATTATAAATGAGTATAAATTAATCTAACAAATACACATGTTGTATCCTACCCCTTAAAAAATTCTGTTTTATATTTAAAAAAACACAAAAACTTATTTAAATGCATGTGCTTTATATTCTAAAAGTAAAAAAAAATAACTTATTTTTATTTTAGATATTAGACCATTCTGTTGATAGGCCATTAATATTTGAATGAACAATAAAAAGACATGCATAACTCATGTTATATTTGATAATATTAATTTATTTATATTGCTTTCAATCGGACTAAGGCAATAATTAGTTTGTATTAATCATATTTTCATATAAGTTCTATTCCATTGAAAGTAATGAATTAAAAAAATTATATAATAAACAGAATTTTATTCAAATTATACAAAATTTGAATACACTTTTATCAAAATACAAACTATGGTAAACTTAAAGGATAAAATGTGATTATAATATTTTCCCTGTAAAATATTTATAATTATAAATTAAAATAAAAGGCAAAATACCAACTATAATGAATGATACGCAATATTTGAAATCACCTTTGTAAAGCTTGAAGCTTTAATTTAATTTATTAATTCATATGATATTTTCTAAAAACAAAACTATTGCAATATTTTAGCATTTAATGTCTATCTAGTTGCTAATATAAAGATTTAGTATCATGCTTTATGTGTTATTTATAGAATTCCATGTACAACTTTAAGTAATATGCATTTTTACCTTATTGAAAATATTCCTCACTTGCGGTGTCCGGTTCTTACAAATCATGCGCTATTTCGTTAAGTTCCTCTTCCTGGATCCAATTACTGCACTTATCAAAGCATCTTTTAAAATCTAATATATGCCAAAAATACAACAGATTCATAAAATATTAATGCTTTAATGCTATGCTAGAAGTTGTTCACACATTTTACATGTACTTTCATGTGAAAGTGTTTGGAAAAATGACCCTCCACTGTCTCCCATTGACAGGAACAGGGTAAGGACTCCAAACCACAGCCTTCATGTTTTCCGAACTTGCCCAGGTAATCACTTAAAACTCGCATTCGGTATTGCTTACATCAGGCTCCGTGGTTTGTGTTTTACTCAGATCAGTGTTCATAACAGATGCTTTTAAAATGCCAATGCAGTTTTCAGCTGCAACCACTGAGTCAGGGATTAAATCCAACATCTGGCACTATATGTCAGCACCTGAGATAAATAACACTCTTAGCGATGTACTTGTCTGGCCCAATAAACGTGTTTATTTGAAACTGTCATGGGTAGATGCCATGATTTATTATAGCTTGTGCTTCTTCAAAATACTCTACCAGCCACAGTTCAATAGAATATTTAGACAACCAGCAGAGCCGGTTTTTCCAACATCTCTTCTCTATTATCCAGGTACTCAAATAGGAAGACTAGAGAATAGGACTTGAGTAATAAAATAGAGAATTCTGTAAGAATGGTACTTATTTAGTGACACAGAAAAACGAAACAGCAGCCAGTGGCTATTTCCACTGCAAGTGAACTTCCTGTTTGTTTTAGTGCAGGCCAAATCACCACAGCTTACCTAACCCATAAGATTCCTTTACCAGTTTAACCAGCAATACACATGTGAAATACATATCTTTGAGTTTTTACAAAAAATGATTTTCAGAAGCAACTGAAGTAAGAAAATGACTACCTTCAGCAGCAAGATTGATAGAACAGAATGCATTCAAATAGACAAGTAGATCAGGATAAATAAAATGAAACCTACCTTCAGAATAACCAAATAGACATAAGTTATAATACTCTAATTAACAAGATAAAGACATCCTTTTTTTGTTTTTTAAAGTGCACTATACTTAAGATAATTTTAAGTGGTAGGCAATATTGTGTATTGTGTCACAATTAAGAAATAAAGATAAAATAATATATTTTATTAGATCAGTATGTTAAATAATGAAAATTTACCTTTAATGGTGAAGATTGTTACAACTCATATTTTATAGGACATCTTCTTAGCAGAACAATATCTTTGCTATTATTAAAAATGTAACAGGTTTATTCATCTTATTGATTATTGACTTGTAGATAGCTTTTTAAAAATTATTTGAACAGCTAATTGTTCTTCTTGGTTAAATATTTCCTAGTACAAAATATCTTTGAAATAGCCATCTATCTATAGTACTATGATCAGTATACTTTCAGTTTTGCAAATGGAAGAAATTTGTCATTTGAAAAAATGTTTTCTTATATAACATATATTTTAGGTTACAAAGAGTTATGGACATAAAGTTCAGATATGAGCATTGGGTTGGCAGAATTTGTACTAACAAGTTAATAAAATTGTTAATATGTACCATGACTTTCCAGTATGTTCAATGAAAAACAACATGTATTTTTTACTTCTACATGGCATACTGTTATATACACTAAATGAGCAGAAGGTAAGTATGATGGCATGAAATAGTTGGTAATACACATGCATATAGGCTCATGTTATGTTAAATATCAGAAGACTGCTAAATCTTCCTTTTTTATTGACTGTATGAGCAACCACAAATCATGTCACAGGCTTACCCAGAAACAGCTTCCTTCTAGCATATTGATTTAACCATGCTTAGTTATTATGACTGGTGTGCTTCATTTTACACATCGTTTTATCTTATGTGAGTGTTGTGTGTGTGTGTGTGTGTGTGTATGTGTGTGCTGGGACTATGTGTGAGTGTAGGTAAATGTGTACCCAGATCTATTTTAAGATGCATGCATGAAGCTGGAACACTGATTTTGTCAGTGCTTGCTTTAATGGTAAAATAATATTTTTACTACTCCCTGGTCCCAGTTCCTCACATGTGAATCACTTTTTATAGTTTAGATAAGTATCAAGGTGAAGATATTACATTAATCAATTATCCATTAAAAATCATTAAAGTGTATGGTCACCTATATTTTGTTGCTACAATTTTGAATAGAGCGAGATGCTACAAGGTTATCTGAAGTGCCAGAGAATCTCTTAAATATATTGAGTGCCTTTAACACTAGAAATCAGTAAAGAAAAACAAGGAGTTATTTAAAGGCTTTAGTAACTCCATGACCCTATATAAATCCACCCCTCTGCAAAGCCATGCATTCCTCAGGGATCCATGCATTGAAAATGAACCTTGGGTTTTCAAAACAGCCTATTGTAAACTGTGGATTTAAACATCTATATTAAATTTCAGTTTCTGAGACTAATGCTCCCTGGTGTAATCAAATTTATGAGCAACAGATAATGCTGAATTCCTTTTTTTAAATAATAAAAGTATTTTTAGGTTATGCAGTTAAAGGCAAGAGGTCAAGTACAGAAAGCATAAACCATTTCTGTAGCTATTTAAACCATAAACATTTCTGTGACTTACAAGAACTAATACCTTAAAATATACAGCATAAAATCCTAGAAATAATCTGAAGGGTCTATAATATTTTTTCTCCTTTAACTCATGTTTCTATAGAGGAACTGCTAAGAAACCATTTGAAGATAGCCATATAATATCATGTAGTAACTTTAGAGACTTCCAGGATGTGCCTACTTGATAAAGAATATTCTACAAGAGACATTTGAACATATTGAGTGTTTAGTGATGCTAAAGTTGAATTAATTGTTAAAGTGGGGGAAATACAGATGATAAATGATAGTACCTACAGGATTACAAACTATAGACTATTCATTAGACTACTATTCATTAGATTCTGCAGAAAGTTTTGCCAAAACAGTCATGATCATTTTATATAGTTTCTGCTTATTTTTATCAGTCTAATCTTATTCTATTGTTTCTCTAAGAGTTAGAATATTCTAGTATAGGACTACACATTCTGTAGTCTTATGAAACAAAGCACAACTGGATCATTCCCTCAGTACTCTAAAGATAATAGTTTTTTCTTACATGGTTTCATATCTGTCTTGCCTTCAAAGACACTAGTTTGGGGAAGTCCTACAAAGCTTGGAGGCAGTCAACAGATCACTGCATTGTCTTCTGCAAGACTCTTCAACAAAGGCTCAAGGACTGAGACACAAGGCATATCTACGAAATCAGGGTTGGAAGTCAGGTCAAACACAAACAATACTTGAGAAAGCAGAGATCTGAACAGTATGGAATCACCAGCTAAAAAGGTTGTCATTGGAAGGAGGATATAGCTATTTATGCTTGTGTTACAGGGAGGAAGAAGCTTGGCATCTCTGACTCCATATTGTATCTACCTTTTCTGCTGGTTTAACCTCTGAGTCATAAGCCTCAGCTTTGCCCTGTGCATTGATATAATCACTAAAGGAATTTTGTCTACAGATTAAGATTTGTGCAAACAGCCCCTTACCCAAATCTTGCCTCCCAAAGGGAGATAAGGAAGTATGAACAAAAATAGTGATTATCTTGTCAAGATTTATAGTAACATTGCAATTAGGCTCACATCAACCCAAGTCAAGTGTCCAAGAACAAAGAGCTTTTACAATCCTCCTTGGACCCTTGCTGGTACCTGATCTTAGCCCCTTCCTGCTTGCCCCTTTCCTAGTATAAAAGAAGCTTGAATTCTACCCTAAATTAATATTGTTCTTTAGGACATTAGTCCACCATCTTCTCAGTTCCCTGGCTTTCTGAATAAAGTTGCTTTCCTTGCTCCAAAACCTTGTCTCTTGACTTATTGGCCTGTAGTATGGTGAGTGGTGCATTTGGACTTGGTTACATTTGTATAAAGGCATCACTATTGGGTAACTGTAGTCTTTGGAATGTCATTCCCATATTTGAACAAGTATCCTTAATTTGTGGCCTCAGTTCCCAAGGTAGAAGGCAGAATTACCTACTGCAGTCACCCCACTTGTGTCTAGGTTTTAGGCATTCAGAAGCAGCCTCCTATAAACTACAGTTTAGCAGAAAGTTGAAGAAGCCCCTGCTATTTGTAATCTAATCTTTGGGGAGGGGAGTGAGGTGGAGATTCAAAAGTGGTAGTGACTGAAGCCCTGCACCAAGCCCTATGTTCAGTGTCCTTAGAGAGTTCACAGTGAGAAATAAAACATGCTCAGGCAGTCTTCCAAGGCCGGTTGTTTGTGCCACCTAAAAATTATATAAACTACTCAATATCCTTAGTAAGTTGGATTTTGGATTAAACTAGGTAAATGCAATTATATTTATTAGTTAAAGAATACTGACTGAGATAATATGAGCATGTAAATATAAAGGTATGTATTTGGGGGAAATATTTTTATCTTACTGTCCAAAAAGGATGGATTACAATGTGTTTGGCTGAGAATAGTTTGGAAAGATCAGAATGAAACTAGCAATAATATTGACTCATTTCTCAGCGTTTGAGAGTAACTTTGGATTCCTTATATCTACCCTGATAACCACAGCAAATAATTCAGAATTTGAAACCTAGGTGATACTAAGTGAAGTTGCAGGTGCCCCACCTTCAATGACAAAAGTGATCCATCACCTCAAAAGGAGTCAGTCAATAATTTCCTATTAAAATTCTGAATACTTCATTGTTGCTCCTTTAATGTAATTGTGTTTGCTTACTTATATTCCTATAGTTTATTTGTTGCCTCATAGTGGAAATTTGGAGGAAAAAAATACATAAAATCAAAGTATATGTAGTGGAGACCAAGAAAAGGTAAATAGTTCTCCAAATACTTATTCTTGGAGATTTTCTATGAAGTTTTGCTACTTGATGTCTCTTAATCCTCAATGAAAATTTCATCTGTAATGAAAAGACATAATACTTTTTCTTATTGCCATATTTTCTTAATTCTAAAATAACATTTCTTCACATTTAACATTTTTAAAATCAGGGTGGTTTAGATCAATGTGTGTATAATATCTGTTATGTCAATTAATCTCCTTCCTATCTTAATGATAAGAAAATACCAATTTGACTAATAATTAATTCTATTAATCTGTATGAGTAAATGATATATTTGATGGTATTCATAATTATGATGTAATATTATAGATTTAATTGTCAGTACTGACATACACATAAATTAAAATCCCCAAGTATGATTTGCAGTGTTTTCCATGCCACTGAAGATTAAAGATGGTATTTCCACTTCCAACTGTAATATGACCACAACACTATTTCAGTTTTATAATGTGCTTTACCTGAGGTCTTTATTCAAATAGAGCAAGCTGTTTCCTATCTTTGCTGTGTTGTCTTTATACCTTTATTTTCCAATTTTTCCTTCTTTTGCTACATTAATTAAGATAATTTTTAAAAGCCCATATTCACTCAAAAATTAACTAAAAACCTTCAATTTACTTGTTAGTATATTTCAGATGCCAGAGTCTAAACACAATTTTACCAGGAAGAAGTTGGTTTTAGGGTGGAGTGTTTGGCTAGATTTTGAATTCAAATAATATTTCTATTAATTTTATTGTTGTTTTTATTGTTATGAAACATCCCACATTCAAAATTAGAAACAAATAAACCCTCTTTAGTTAATAATATAACTTTAGGCCAAAAATGTTAATATACTGTGCTTCAATTATGCATTACATCCGTGTTTATTCCCCTTAAGTGGATTAAATTAATCTTATTAATTAAATTCATATTTACACTGTAGATTTGCTCTTTATACTCAATTATTTCCACATTTGTTCTTAGTAAAATTTAATGGTATGGCATATTAGATTTAGTTTTACTATGTTTAGATCATTTAGTTTTCTGGTCCCACAGGATACTGTATATGAGTGGCACGGAGGTTTGTGTGAGTATCAGTGGCTTCAAAAGAGAAACTCTGCTGCCTACCTCTGGCAGAGGCAGATGACCTTTTCGATGATACACCTTGCATTAGTGTTCTAGGGTTGCTATAATAAAGTACTGCAAACTGACTAGCTTAAACAACCGAGATGTATTGTCTCATGGATCAAGGTATTGGCAGTAATATACTCATTCTAAAGGCAATGGGGGAGACACTTTTCCAGGTCTCTCTCCTAGCTTCTACTACTTAGCCAATAATCTTTGGTGTTTCTTGGCTTGGAATCCCATCACCCACATTCTCTGCCTTCCTGTTCATGTGCCATTCTCCCTGTGTGCTTCTGTTTATGACACCAACCATGTTGGATGAAGACCCACACGAATAACCTCATCTTAACTAATTACCTTATGCAATGACTTTATGTTCAAATAAGGTCATATTCAGAGGTCCTTGGGGTTAGGACTTCAACATATGAATTTTGAGAGGACACAATTCAATTTTTAACACATCTACATAATGTAGTCTATGGGACTTTATTCTATAGAAAAGAACATGAAAGGCACCTGCTCTCTTAGCAACCTTAAAAATAGTTCCTGTTTATGAAAAGATCGAGGTTTTGACTAACATGACAAAGGCTTGCTTATATTTTCTAATATAAAAGCATTAAGAAAACAAATCATTTAAAAATCATTTGTTAAAAATCATTTCTAACAATATTAATTTCTTAATGTTATTCTTAGGCCTGTTTTGTGAGCCCTAGAGGTAAGGTTGGGGAGCAGTGAGAAGACCATGACATTAGGAATAGCACAGATAGTTGATGATGAAGGTTTTGAAAATTATCTGAGTATGTCAAATGATTCTTAATGCTTTTGCTAGAAAGTAATCTATTGTTAAAAATTCTTGTTATTGTTTAAACATTTTAGGTATTTCTGATGACTTTTCGGTATCAGTCAACTCTCTTTCTTTTTACGTCTTCTGAAATTTAAAACTCAATTGTGTTCTTTACTTGAACGAAAAGCAAATAAATCCTTAATTAAAAAATTCCATGCTGTATATTTTTTTTGTCTTTTTCATAATTGAAACTTTATAAAAGTATGGGTTATATTATTTTTTAAGTTCAAATAATATAATTTTAGTACTCATTTTAAATACTGTTTACAATGAACTCCAATATTAGATTTTATAAAATGCAGAAACAATAGTTTAGTTCTTTCATAGAGGATACTTTTCCTTCTGAAGATATTGTGCCCAGAAAACCCTTCTGTGGGGCACCTAAATGACTACAATTCATGTTAAATAGATTGAAAAGGTCATGCTCAAGCTTCTCTTTCATTACACAGACCATTAATCAGGAAATCGCTGCCTAGTTCTACTTGAAGGTTTTGTGTGTTAGAACTGTTTTCTGTGGTTGGAAACTTGTTTTTTTTTTTTTTTTTCCTTTACAATCGCTTCAATTTTTGATGACCCCAACAAAATATGCTTTGTTGGATGTAATTGTTGACAGAATTGTGTTGCTGAATTATTATATTCAGTAAACTCTGGAGTTTGATCTCTGCCTGTGTGTATGAATCCATATTTATCTCTGCCATATTCATGTGTCTTCTGAAGATAGTAACCGAGGAGGGTAAAACCACTGAGCAACTAGTATATCACTTGATCAGAAATTTATTTAGTTCTGACTTTAGTATCCAATATACTGGAAAAAATGATTGGTACTTCACTCCACTGAATCAAATCATTCCCTTAATCTTGATATAAAATTTTACTTTTACTTTAAGCCTATTTTTCACTTTTTATATCATCTGTTCAGTTTCTTTCCCTCTTTCTTGAATCAGTATAGGACCTTAGATGACAAGCCATTCTCTTCTACAATATCAATGGATACATACAACTATGTTGGATAGAAAAATCATTGTTTTCTTTTATACATGTTGAATGGAATATGAAGAAAACATAGATCCTACTCTTAAACATTTCGAATAGAGAACACCTCTGCATATTAATTATATGGCTCTGATTCTTTCATTAACTCTCATCAGCCTGATGCTTTATCATTAGCTTAATTTGTTTATATTGTTACATATAAATTCTTTTCATAAAATGACTCTATCTCTTCAAGAAGCTTAATTGTTTTAATTGTATTATTCTTTAGGTTAAAAAAGACTACAGGTTACAAAATCATTGGATTCATTCCCATTATAATGGAAAGGCTAAAGAAAACTCTCATTATACCCAATAAAGTATAGGGAATTCCATTTTACTTGACACTGGTGTACATAACATTTAAATCTCTATTATAAAAGGTTAGTTAATGGATGTTATTCAGATAGTTTGAATTTTATTGTAGTCACTCTGAATAATCTATGTCATCTTTACAAAGTACGTTCTTTCTTGCTTTGGAATATGATATTTAAGGGACTTTCTTTTGACATCATTTACTAAGTTTCTATCATGTTATCTGCCTTATAGCATGAAAGTTTTTGAAAAAACATCAGGTTCCTGTATGGCTCAAAATTATTCTATGATAAATGTCAATTATGGTCTAGTTACATAATCAAAACAAAAACGCTGACTCTTTACCATATCACAAATATGATAGGGGGTCCAAATATTATAACACATATTCAGGTAAATATTATGGATACACACACAGAAACACACACACACACACACACACATATATATATTATATATATTATATATATATACACACATACATATATGTATGTGTCTATTCAGTTAGAATATAAGATTAAGAGTTGATGGAAGATGTCAAGGAATAAAACTCATATCAGCAAAATATATTTCCATTTGTCCCACATGTTGTTGAACATCAGCACCATGGAGAGTGTTTCTGTGGATCTGGGGCTCTTACTGTTAGCCAGTGGGTCCTGTCCAGACTTCCAAAGATGAGGCTGGAATTGAAAGGATCAAAATGAGCTAGAGATTAAAACAAGCTGCAACTGCCAGTGGCTGCTATGGGGGAGTTACTGATAAAAACAGCAAGCAAAAGAATAAGCAGCAAGTCCTTGTCCCTCTTTCTGATTTCCAATCTCCCTCTATTAGTGTAATGTAACAAGAAGCCAGCTGGCAAAAAAGAAATGTAGTTTGCAGATTCCCATCCATGGCATCACAACGTATGATGTAGATCATTGGGTTTAGAGTTGAAAGAAAATAGTTTAACAACTGGAAAACTAATAATAAACCAAGAGTTTTATTGATGCAGCAGCCACCACTGCCTTCTGTCTTTGTCTGTGAACTTGTTCTTGTCAAGTCTATCAATATCCTTCCAGCAGTAATGCAAGAACAGTGTGCTTTGGACCCTGGCCAGGGGTTTCAGTGCCCATTTACCCCATCTCTTCTCTGGCAGTGTCCTTGGCTAAGACTTTAACTCCTGATTCAGCTCCAACTCTGGACCTTGAGACAATTTTTGTAAGATATCAATTTTTGCTAAATTAAGCTTTAAATTGATGACATTTTAGTTAAAATTCAAGTACATATATTTTTGAATGGAAAAATTGATATAGCAGGACAAATAAAATACAATTTTTTTAAATTGCAAAAATTAGGAGGATCTATATCTAACTGATATTAAATCATTTTATGAAGTAACAATCCTGCCTGAAATTGTCCAAGAAATAGACAAATTAATAAGTGAAGAAAATTACATAGTCCAAAAATATAGAGACCACTTCAGTGTCATGATGAGGACGGTGCAGATTTGTGGTCTTTTTTTTAAAATAAGATTGCTGCTCTTATAAAAGATTTGACTTATATAAGTTTGAAATGACAGAGTTTTGGTTCAAATTCTGTATCCAACAATAACCAATTATTAATTTTCAGATTTGGGGGAAATTCGTATAACTATTTAAAGTCTGATAAAAAATGAGAATTGTTACAGTGACTTAGAGTTGTTTGGAAGATAGTTGCTCTTTTACATGTTATGAGACATATGACATAGTTACAATATGAATCAGTTTTCACAGAGAAGGGGATGTGATTGTTTAAAAAAAACCTCAAACTGACTAAATATACAGAGACAGTTTGTTAAGTTAAGTAAATGAAGTCAATAGATTAGCTAGATTTCAGTTACATTTAATAAGGAATTAGGGCTTTTTTTTCTCTGCTATTCTCTGAGCTTCTCATCCTTCCTCTTTCTTTTATCCCTTATTTTAGCAAAATTTCTTCAATGGTCCTGGGCTTGCTACCACTTACCATATGTACTTACCATCATGTAAAAATAAAGAGTACTCTTCTTCTCCAAACAAAATATAAAAGTCTTGGTATAGTCTCTGATTTAGCCATCCTAACTCACATGTGCAGACCTGAACCAATAGATGCAAACAAGAGATTATATCATAACTGATTGGCTGAAAATCTCAGAGGAAGTATGAGTTTTAAGTTAGTTAGGTTTTGTCAAGATTCTCACTCTATTTGTATGCCTTTTTAGCTACCTCTTGCTCTTTTGGCCTCTTTATTTCTTCAGAGGGTTTTCCTCAAGTTAGTGATACAGCTACCAGTGGCCCAGGCTTTCATATTGTTACAGCACAACTTTGAAAGGAGAGAGAGCTGATTTTCCACAACCATTTATTGAAAGTACAGGACTTCATTCTTATTTAACAAACTTGTTTCATCTGAAATAATTATATTGCAGTGGGGATAATAGAATGTTTCTGATTGGCTTGGGCAAATCACAGACCGATTCTGAATTTGACAGCGGAGTTATCTAGGTAAAGTGTAGGTTGTGAAGAATTAGAGACTGGAGGGACAACCATAGTGTACATTTTTTGGGGTTTGTATTTGTTTTTAATTTTTATTGGAGTATAGTTGATTTACAATATTGTGTTAGTTTCAGGTGTACAGCAAAGTGAATCAGATACATATACATATATCTACTCATAGTGTACTTTTATATAGGAACCGTGATTACAAAAGTCATCACCTGATGTGAAACTTGGCCAAAGAATTCCAGCCCTGACTAGGAGATAAATCCCATTTTATTCCACATGAAAATCATCATAAAAGCAAAACCATTCAATTGATTTTTTGAAAAAATATCTACTCTCATTTTTTCCTGCATATTTAAACAATATTATGAGCCAGAATAAACAAATACATTTATTCAATGTTCATCATGTCAGTAAATATACTATGTTATTTTAATTTTATTTATTTTGCTATGTTATTAATATAAATACTGTGATCCAATCCTAGAAATTTTAAGAAGTCCCAGTCAAAAATTAGCCTGTAATCCAAGCTAGGGACAAAAAAGAAAATGAACAGAAGTAGTATACCTATGAGTAAAATTATTGGTCCAATGGATATACGTATGTTTAGTGTATTAGATGTGGTCAATCAGGATTCCACAATTATTACATCTAAATTTACTCTGCTGCTAGTCTCTATATGGCATTAAGTAGGTACAATGTATATAGATTGGTCTTATAAGAACTTGACTATTCATAGCAGGAGGCAGACCTGGAGTTTGTAGAGAGAAGGCAGGGACAACAGTGAGTGTTTCATGGAAAACTTGATCATTTTCATATGGCAAGGAACATGTCAGTAAAGAGAGAGGCAAAGGTACAGGCAAAAGGGAGGCTAAATGATGAAGCAATGTCCCAAGACAAGAACAAGGTCATTTGCTATTCATTTATTATAACATTTACTCTTTTAAGTGAGGATTATGACATATTCTATGACATATTACAAACATAAATGAATTACTTGGAATAGCTACCAAAGATATTTTGGTTACTTGAGTGAGTATATACAGGCATATCTACAAATGATTCCATTTATTTTAATATATATTATCCTTTTCTTGTTTCAAGTAAAATAATTACATTATTGTTAAATTATGCATAAAATACATGTGCATATACATGTGTGTATATATACAAAATTTTGAAGAAAATAATGAAATTTTGAAGTTCGAGGATGGATAAAGTTTTCAAGAAACAGAAGGTGTATCTAACTCTGCACACTATTTTGAGAAATGATTAAATTCTAAACCATTGATTTTGTTGACAGCAATAATTAAAAATTCTGGCTGAGAAGTTTTCTTTTGATGGGCACTCAATGCCTGTCTTTTTTACACTAAAAGACTATTTTATGATTTCAGTGTATCACACTTTTCCTGAATTTGTATTATATGTTATGAATAATGAAGGAATGTATGAGTTCTCCTTTAGCCTGTGTTGAGAAGTGTAACAGCCAGATAACTTTATTTATGAAGTACAAGAGCATATACCGTCATTATTTAATTATAAATTTCACTTGTAGCTATACTTGCATAAAGGTATGCATTCTAAAGGTTTTTGTCTGCAAATTTTGTCTATACTTTAATAGTAAATTTTGATATACCCAGAGATTAAAATAAAATAAATAAAAGGAATCTCAACTACCGAGTGGTAATCAGGAGATTCCAATGTACCAAACGCCACATAAAGTTGTAGCAATTAATATTGTGAAGCCAAAATAAAAGCAGAAGAGATCAGTTCCTTAAGACAAAGTTGCCCCAAGAGCAGTATGGATCTATTTGTTTTTTACAAAATGTTTGTTTGCAATATTTTACAGTTATTAACATCAGAAAATATTTTTTTCCTGTACCATCTCCTTTCATCCTTACAAAGGCAGACATATGTGCAGCCTGTAATATGTTGTTTAAATACTGCCAAATGCTTTAGTTTGCCTTTATCACTTACCTCTGTGCTTTTTTTAAAATTAGATTTAACTTACTATTGGAAAACCAAGGGAAATGTGGTGGCATATGGCAAGCAGTAGATGTAAATATTCTCTTTCCCTGGTTCTAAGAACAGTGACATACACTGTATTTGTCTGCTTAGATTCAAGTCCCAGCCTCCCTTAACGCTACAGCATGTGAACTATTTGATGTCAATTAATTTGTCTTTTCTCCCAAATCACAAGAATGGCTTCTCTACCTTATTCTTACTTTTTACTTTTTTTTAAAAGATACTGGCAGTTTAACAGTAAATGCTTTTACTATTGAGAGCCTGTCACAGACAAGTACAAACCACTTAGAAAATATAGCCATGCACAGAAATCACAAAAAAGGTTTTTTTTCAACTTACATAAGCTAGACTAATGACATTTTAATAAGATATAAAAATATGTTTATGTATTGAGGTCAGTTTGTGATGAAAAGCTGATATTAAGGAAGTCAAAACCATAGGCCTGGACAAATACTTGCCCTATGTGTGTATGCCCTTATCCGTTATCTTTTACCAATTGTTAGTTTTGGAAAATTCTTATAATGAATTCCCTTTCACTTCATCAGATGATTTCAAAAGCATATATGGGTATGTATACCATTTCTTAACAGTCTCCTCTAGAAAACCTAGCACTGAACCTGAGTGATTTATAACACAATGATATAGAATTGATGCTATTAATTGTCCCCTTGAAGGTCCAAATATATGAAAGTATGACACAGAAAGCAATTATCTCCAATATAACAAGACATAAAAATAAGAATTTGGCCACTTTTATGCATATAATGAGCCACAACTGGAAGTAACATGATAATGTTAAGGATTAGAACTGGAGATATCTCCCTTAGCATAAACAGTTATTCACTCTCTCAAAACTGAATAATATGTACTGGTTACTTCTTATGTACTAGGTGGTGATATATTTGATATCCTAGAGAAAATAAATGTCTAGTGAGTGGAAAAGCCATGTATGAAGATCATGTATGAAGATCACATGAAGGGTACAATGCTGTATGTGCAGCCACAAATGCATGAACAAAAAGCTAAGGTCACTGAAGTAACAACTAGCACAGAGACAGGAGGGCTTCAAAGAAGAGTAACATTTGATATTCAGGTCTATTTAGCTGCTTTTATCTAGTGTAAAATTAAATGGATTTTAACCTATTATTGATTGCTCAATCTATTAATTTTGCAAAGGAAGTAGTGTGTTTTTGGCTATAATAATGATTAAGCAAAAATTGAATTATCAATGAATTATCATTTATACTCTATTTTCTCAATATTCTCAAAGGGCAAAGCCTTCATCTTCTCTTAGCCTTTGTGAAACAAATGAATGAGCAGAATGTGACTAAGGGGAAATGGATCTGTGGATCTGTTTACTACCATTTACTAAGATAGACATAGGTGCATGATGTTCCTAAACTACTCATTTTTTTCCCTTTATTTTATATAGTCCTAAATATTACTTGTGTTAAATGGAGAAGAGTAGTTTAGATTTGGCTGTGGTCTTCAGCTAGTTGAAACCTACTCCAACTTCATAAAGTCAGTTTTGTTGTTGTTATTGGTGATTTACCATTGATAAGATTATGCTTTGAGATGGATATTAAAGATGGATTCCTGAAAATTTTACTGAACAGAGCTGATAATAATCAATTTCTAGTATCTACTTAGTAACTATGACTGAGCCTATGTAAGGAAAAAAATGTGTGTAATAGACAAGTTCATGATAAGTCAAAGGTGTAAAGGATTTTCCAAAATATACAAAAAAAGAGTACATCTTGCACTCCACTAATTAATGTATATAAAGCATGATATGTTGTCTTCCTTTTCCTACACAGATCATACTATACATATGAGTTTTGGGCAAATCTTTTTATTTAAAATATTCTATGGATGATGAGTAGAACAGTTAGGAGAATTAAAGTCTTGTTATAAAGAAATTTAAATATCTACAAACAAAGGAAAAATTATATGCAATAAAAAGGCAAAAGACACAGAATAGCCAACACAATATCAAGGGAAAAAAAAAACTAAACAGAATTAGATGACTTACATTCAACTTACTCAACTTCAGAACTTATTGTAAAGCTACAGTAATCAAAACAGTGTGATATTGATAAAAGACTAGACAAATAATCCAAGGAACCGAGTAGAGAGCCCAAACATAGACCCACACAAATAAAAACATGTGAGTTTGATAAAAGAGCAAAGGCAATTTAATGGAAAAATGATAGTCTTTTCAACAAATGCTGTGGAAAAAAAAGGGACATACACATGCAAAAAATTACGAATCTAAACATAAACCTTACAACTAACACAAAAATTAATTTGAAATGTATCATAGACTTAAATGTACAATGAAAACCTCTAAAACTCTTATAATATAGAAGAAAATCTAGGTGAACTTGGGTTTGGTGATGCCAAAATATACAAAGAACTCTTAAAACTTAACAACAACAAATACAAACAACCTGATTTAAAAATGTGGAATAGATCTGAACAGACACATTATCAAAGAAGATACAGATGAAAAATAAGCGTATGATAAGATGTTCCACATCGTATGTCACTAGGGAGTTGCAAATTAAAACAACAGTGAGATACTACTACACATCTATCAAATGGCTAAAGTTCAGAACATTGACAATACTGGATGCTGACAAGAATGTGGAGAAAAAGGAGCATTTATTCATTGCTGGAAGGAACACAAAATGATACAACCACTTTGGAAGGTGGTTGGTCAGTTTTTTAAAAAGCTAAATATATTCTAACTCTGTGATCGACCAACTATCTTCCTTGGTATTTACACAAGTAAATTGAACACTATGACCACCAAAAGACATTCAAGCAAGTGTTAATAATAGCTTGACTCATAATTATCAAAAATCACAAGCAATTAAAATGTTCATCAATAAGTAAAAAAAACATAGACAAACTGTGATACATCCAGACAATAGAATATTATTCAGTGATGTAAAGAAAATGTGCTATTGAGGATTGGTTCAAGATGGTGGAGAAGAAGGACAGGCTCTCACTCCGCAAGCATTGGAATCACAACTAACTATTGAACAATCATTGACAGGAAGACACTGAAACTCACCAAAAAAGATACTTCACATCCGAAGACAAAAGAGAAGGCAAAATGAGACAGTAGGAGGGGAGCTATCACAATAAAATCAAATCCCATAACTGCTGGGTGGGTGACTCACAAACTGGAGAACACTTATACCACAGAAGTCCACCCACTGGAGTGAAGGTTCTGAGCCACACGTCAGGCTTCCCAACCTAGGGGATGGGCAACGGGAGGAGGAATTCCTAGAGAATCAGACTAGGAAGGCTAGTGGGATTTGACTGCAGGACTTTGGCAGGACTAGGGGAAACAGAGACTCCGCTCTTGGAGTGCACATACAAAGTAGTGTGTACATCGGGACCCAGGGAAGGAGGAATGACCCCATAGGAGACTGAACCAGACCTACCTGCTAGTGTTGGAGGGTCTCCTGCAGAGGTGGGGGCAGCTGTGTCTCACCAAGGGACAAGAACACTGGCACCAGAAGTTCTGGGAAGTACTCCTTGGGGTGAGCCCTCCCAGAGTCTGACATTAGACCCCAAAGGGCCCAGGTAGGTTCCAGTGTTGGATCACCTCAGGTCAAACATCCAACAGGGAGGAAACCCAGCCCCACCCATCAGCAGTCAAGCAGATTAAAGTTTTACTGAGCTCTGCCCACCAGAGCAACAGCCAGCTCTACCCATCACCAGTCCCTCCAATCAGGAAACTTCCATAAGAATCTTAGATAGCCTCATCCACCAAAGGGCAGACAGCAGAAGCAAGAAGAACTACAATCTTGCAGCCTGTGGAACAAAAACCACATTCACAGAAAGATAGACAAGATGAAAAGGCAGAGGGCTATGTACCAGATAAAGGATCAAGATAAAACCCAAGAAAACAACTAAATGAAATGGAGATAGGCAATCTTCCAGAAAAAGAATTCAGAAGAATGATAGTGAATATGATCCAGGGCCTTGGAAAAAGAATGGAGGCAGAGATCAAGAAGATGAAAGAAATGTTTAACAAAGACCTAGAAGAATTAAAGAACAAACAAGCAGAGATCAACTATACAATAACTGAAATGAAAACTGCACTAGAAGGAATCAATAGCAGAATAACTGAGGCAGAAGAACGGATAAGTGACCTGGAAGACAGAATGGTGGAATTCATTGCTGTGGAACAGACTAAAGAAAAATGAATGAAAAGAAATGAAGACAGCATAAGAGACCTCTGGGACAACATTAAATGCAACAACATATGAATTATAGGGATCCCAGAAGGAGAAGAGAGAGAGAAAGGTCCAGAGAAAATACCTGAAGAGATTATAGTTGAAAACTTCCCAAATATGGGAAAGGAAATAGCCACCCAAGTCCAGAAAGTGCAGAGAGTCCCATGCAGGATAAACCCAAGGAGAAACACGCTGAGACACAGAGTAATCAAATTGGCAAAAATTAAAGACAAAGAAAAATTATTGAAAGCAGCAAGGAAAAACAACAAACATATATAGGAGCTCCCATAAGGTTAACAGCTGATTTCTCAATAGAAACTCTACAAGCCAGAAGGGAGTGGCATGATATACTTAAAGTGAGGAAAGGGAAAAACCTACAATCAAGATTACTCTACCGAGCAAGGATCTCATTCAGATTCCATGGAGAAATCAAAACCTTTACAGACAAACAAAAGCTAAGAGAATTCAGCACCACCAAACCAGCTCTACAACAAATGTTAAAGGAAATTCTCTAAGTAGGAAACACAAGAGAAGAAAAGGACCTACACAAACAAACCCAAAACAATTAAGAAATTATTAATAAGAACATACATATCAATAATTAACTTAAACATAAATGGAATAAATGCTCCAACCAAAAGACACAGGCTTGCTGAATGGATAGACAACCAAGACCCATATATATGCTGCCTACAAGAGACCCACTTCAGACCTAGGGACACATACAGACTGAAAATGAGAGGATGAAAAAAGATATTCCATACAAACGAAAATCAAAAGAAAGCTGGAGTAGCAATACTCATATCAGATAGAATAGACTTTAAAAAAAAGAATGGTACAAGAGAAAAGGAAGGACACTATGTAATGATCAAGGGATCAATCTAACAAGAAGATATAAAAATTATAAATATATATGCACCCAACATAGGAGCACCTCAATACATAGGGCAACTGCTAACAGCTTTAAAAGAGGAAATTGACAGTAACACAATAATAGTGGGGGAATTTAACACCTCACTTACACTGATGGACAGAACATCGAAACAGAAAATTAATTAAGGAAACAAAAGCTATAAATGACACAATAGATCAGATAGATTTAACTGATATTTATAGGACATTCTTCTAAAAACTGCAGATTATACTTTCTTCTCAAGTGCACACAGAACATTCTCCAGGATAGATCACATCTTGTGTCACAAATCAAGCCCCAGTAAATTTAAGAAAATTGAAATCATAGCAAGCATCTTTTCTGACCATAATGCTATGAGATTAGAAATCAATTACAGGTAAAAAACCATAAAAAACACAAACACATGGAGGCTAAACAATGCATTACTAAATAACCAAGAGATCACTGAAGAAATCAAAGAGGAAATCAAAAAATACCTAGTGACAAAGGACAATGAAAACACGACTATCCAAAGCCTATGGGATGCAGCAGAAGCAGTTCTAAGAGGGAAGTTTATAGCTATACAAGCCTACCTCAAGAAACAAGAAAAATCTCAAATAAAGAATCTAACGTTACACCTAAAGGAACTAGAGAAAGAAGAACAAACAAAACCCAAAGTTAGCAGAAGGAAAGAAGTCATAAGGATCAGAGAAGAAATAAATGGATTAGAAACAAAGAAAACAATAGCAAAGATCAATGAAACGAAAACCTGGTTCTTTCAGAAGATAAACAAAATTAAAAAAGCATTAGCTAAACTCATCAAGAAAAGGAGGGAGAGGACTCAAATCAATAAAATTAGAAATGAAAAAGAAGTTACAGCAGTCACCGCAGAAATACAAAGCATCCTAAGAGACTACTACAAGCAACTCTATGCCAATAAATTGGACAACCTGGAAGAAATGGACAAATTATTAGAAAGGTATAACCTTCCAAGACTGATCCAGAAAGAAATACAAATATGAACAGACCAATCACAAGTAATGAAATTGAAATTGTGATTAAAAATCTTCCAAAAAACCAAAGTCCAGGACCAACGGCTTCACAGGTGAATTCTATCAAATATTTAGAGAAGAGCTCACATCCATCCTTCTCAGACTCTTCCAAAAAATTGGAGAGGGAGGAAAACTCCCTAAATCGTTCTATGAGGCCTCTATCACCCTGATACCAAAACCAGACAAAGATACTGCAAAAGAATAAAATTACAGACCAATATCACTGATAAATATAGATGCAAAATTCCTCAACAAAGTACTAGCAAACAAAATCCAACAACATATTAAAAGGATCGTACACCATGATCAAGTGGGATTCTTCCCAGAGATGCAAGGATTCTTCAATATATGCAAATCAGTCAATGTGATACACCATATTAATAAATTGAAGAATAAAAGCGTTACGATCATCTCAACAGATGCAGAGAAAGCTTTTGACAAAATTCAACACCCATTTATGATAAAAACTCTCCAGAAAGTGGGAAAAGAGAGAACCTACTTCAACATAATAAAGGACATATATGACAAGCTCACAGCAAACATCATTATCGGTGGTGAAAAACTGAAAGCATTTCCTCTAAGATCAGGATCAAGACAAGGATGTCCATTCTCACCACTATTATTCAACATAGTTTTGGAATTCCTAACCATGACATTCAGAGAAGAAAAAGAAATAAAAGGAATACAAATTGGAAAAGAAGAAATAAAACTGTCACTGTTTGCAGATGACTTGATACTGTAAACAGAGAATCCTAACGATGCCACCAGAAATCTACTAGAGCTATTCAATGAATTTGGTAAAGTTGCAAGATACAAAATTAATGCACAGAAATCTCTTGCATTCCTATACACTAATAATGAACAATCTGAAAGAGAAATTAAGGAAACACTCCCAGTTACCATTGCAACAAAAAGAATAAAATACCTAGGAATAAACCTACCTTGGGAGACAAAAGACTGGTATGCAGAAAATTATAAGACACTGATCAAATAAATTAAAGATGATACCAACAGATGGAGAGATACACCATGTTCTTGGATTGGAAGAATCAATATTGTGAGAATGACTATACTACCCAAAGCAATCTACAAATTCAGTGCAATCCCTATCAAATTACCAAAGGCATATTTTACAGAACTAAAACAAAAAATCTTAAAATTTGTATGGAGACACAAAAGACTCTGAATAGCCAAAGCAGTCTTCAGGGAAAGAAACAGAGCTGGAGGAATGAGACTCCCTGACTTCAGACTATACTACAAAGCTACAGTAATCAAGACAATAGAGTACTGGCACAAAAACAGAACTATAGATCAATGGAACATGATAGAAAGCCCAGAAATAAACCCACACACCTATGGTCAACTAATCTATGACAAAGGAGGCAAGAATATACAATGCAGAAAACAGAGTATCTTCAATAAGTGGTGCTGAGAAAACTGGACAGCTACATGTAAAAGAATGAAATTAGAACACTCCCACCCTAACACCATACACAAAAATAAACTCAAAATGGGTTAGAGACCTAAATGTAAGACCGAGCACTATAAAACTGTTAGAGGAAAACTTAGAAAGAATATTCTTTGACATAAATCACGTCAAGATATTTTTGATCCCTCTCCTAGAATAATGGAAATAAAAACAAAAATAAACAAATGAGACCTAATGAAACTTAAAAGATTTTGCACAGCAAAGGAAACCATAAACAAAACAAAAAGATGACCCTCAGAATGGGAGAAAATATTTGCAAATGAATAATCGGAGAAAGCATTGATCTCCAAAATATATAAACAACTCATGCAGCTCAATTTTAGAAAACAAACAACCCAATCCATAAATAGAAAGAAGGCCTAAAGAGACATTTCTCCAAAGAAGACATACAGATGGCCAAGAATCACATGAAAAGCTGCTCAACATCACTAATTATTAGAGAAATGCAAATCAAAGCTACAATGAGGTATCACCTCACATAGGTCAGAATGGGCATCATCAGAAAATCTACAAACAACAAATGTTGGAGAGGGTGTGGAGAAAAGGGAACCCTCTTGCTCTGTTGGTGGGAATGTAAACTGATACAGCCTCTATGGAGAATAGTATGGAAGTTCCTTAAAGAATTAAAAATAGAACTATCATATGACCCAGCAATCCCACTACTGGGCATATACCCAGAGAAAACCACACCAAAAAGACACATGCACCCCAATGTTCATTGCAGCAGTATTTACAATAGCTATGTCATGGAAGCAACCTGAATGCCCATCGACAGATGAATGGATAAAGAAGATGTGGTACATATATACAATGGAATATTACTGAGACATAAAAGGGAACGAAATTGGGTCGTTTATAGAGACGTGGATGCATTTAGAGACTGTCATACAGAGTGAAGTAAGTCAGAAAGAGAAAAACAAATATCGTATATTAATGTATATATGTGAAACCTAGAAAATGGTACAGATGAACTGATGTGTAGATCAGAAACTAAGACACAGATGTAGACAACATATGTATGAACACCAAGGGGGGAAAGCAGTGGGGGGTGGGGGTGGGGGTGTGATGAATTGGGAGATTGGGATTGACATGTATACAATGATGTGTACAAAATGGATGACTAATAAAAAAACAAATAAAAAATAAAAGTAATATTATAAATTAATTTTAAAAAACCATTGCCATAAGACATTGGAGAAAAGGCATGTAGGTTTTGTAAAGAAAAATAATCCCTGACTAAATGCATTTGAATTTTTCAGGAAAAAAATAAGTTAGCCAAAGGATAATAATAAATATTTAGACTTTGAATGGTTTTAAGAATATATTCCACAGAATTCTAGGCTGCAGAAATACTTCAGGGCTTCTGCCAATATTTAATATAAAAATCATTGAAATATTTTTGGTTATCTTAAAAGCTATAGAAAAAAATGTTACATACCATATCTATATACCTATGTTGAAGGCCACCTATTCTTTAACTTGTTTTAGCAAGTCAACTAGTGTTTGTTCAGACCTCAGAATAAATCCGGCCTTACCAAAAAAAAAAAAAAAAAAAAAAAAAAAAGGAAAAAAAATGTGGTATTAAGCCATGAAATTCCATGGAGTGAACTTAAATGCATTTTGCTAGGTGATTATAAAAAAACACTATATAATGTCTGATTCTAACTATCTGACACTCTGGAAAATAATGAAACTATGGAGATATTAAAAAAAATCAGCTGTTGCCAGGGAGTTGATGAAGAGGAGTAAGGGATGAACAGAAGGAACACAGTATATTTTTAAGGCATTGAAACTATTCTGTATGGTACTGTAATGGTGGATATATGCCATTATACATTTGTCCAAACCCATAGAATGTGCAACACAAAGAAAGAACCCAAATATAAACCATGGACTTTAGTTAATAATAATATCTTATCATTTGTAACAAATATAACAAGCTAATGCATATGAGGAGGGGACAGGGGAAGTAATATATATATGGGAATTCTGTAGTTTCCACTCAATTTTTCGGTGAAACTAAAACTTCCCTTAAAAATAAAGTATATTCCTTTTCTCAACACTCTCTCCAGCATTTATTGTTTCTAGACTTTTTGATGATGGCCATTCTGACTGGTGTGAGATGATATCTCATTGTAGTTTTGATTTGCATTTCTCTAATGATTAATTTTGAAATATATGTAATATTTTAGATAGAATCAGTAGTATATATCCTAGACTTGGAATAGTATATGTTGAAGGGTAAAAATTCATCCCATATGGAAGTATTTCACTTCAGCATGAGACCAAGTAGTCTAATGATTCAAAATATTAAATAGTGCAATTGACTGCTTTGGGGTATGGCAAATGTCTTGCCAATAGAATTATTGAAAGAGAGGCAGGATTAACACTCTTTGGATATGGTGCTAAAGAGATTCATTCATGCATTGATGAGTGAGAAAAAACAAAATCTCCCAACATATCCAAACATGAAGTTATATGATTTCATAATAAATATAATTATCAAGTTGCCAGTATATAGAAACAGTGATTCCATTACTCATTGATTTTTTTAGTTTTAGTATGTGAGTGGCAAATTGACTCCCTCTTTGGAAAAAGTAAACCAAAAATGCAATGTGTGAACTTTACATCCTAATTTAAGAAAACCAAGTTATAATAATATTTAGGACAATGAGGATAATTTGAATTTGGGCTGGGTATTTTAGATATATTAAGACATTATATATATAATATATATTTGGGTGTGTTAATGACATGGTGTTAATGTAAAATCAAAATATCTGTTAGTAATGAGTGAATTGATAACTAAGTTTTGCTTTAAAATAATCTAGCAAAATAAAAAATATATGGAAGCTATATAAAGGAAAATGGATAAAAACACTAAATGTATAGCAATCATTATACTGTATTATTCATTATACTATATTATTCATCATTCATTATAGTTATACTAATTTCACTTCTGTGTATGTTTGAAATTTCTTATTATAAATTGTGTATAAAAAATAACTCCTTGAAAAAATGAGAATAAGAAGTCAATAGATATTTGGGTAAATAATATGAGAGACAGATTGTAAAATAATGAAGTGAGGAAGATAAGAATTCAGAGGATAATAGTTTAAAGAAAATGCTATTGCTGCCTTCAGAAAGATAAATGCAAATGTTGAGTACATGAAATATTAATAGGAAAACAAAAAGCTGTATACGGGAGGTATGTCACATGACATAGCAGTTAATAATGTGTACATAGTCCCAATAGTTAAGGCACTGGCTCTGGATTTAATTTTTTAAATGTTATTATAAAAATGGTGGGAGTGGAGAGGGAAAGAAGAGGGTTAAAAGACTCATATCAGTCACAAGAAACAGACCTTCTGACTTTGTTAATAATGTGTGAAAGTAGAGGTTTCAGTATTGGTGCATTAGCCCAATTATATACAAGTCCCAGGTCAGTTCATTATGATATCTTTGGTCCCTTGTTGATAGTAGCAGTCACCAGCAACTTCTTCCACATCCATAAACAAAGCAGACAGGATAGGTAGCGACTTTTTACCCATGGCTTTCTCTTTCTTGTCTCGGCGGGAGCACTGTTCATAGAAATGCCTTCAAGATATTTTTTTAGGTCCCATAGAACCAGGACATGTGCAGATATCCTGGCAGCAAGGAAGACTGAGAAACTGAGTATTTTAAATTTCCAGACTTTATAGGGGAAGAAAAATTCTGCTAAAAAGGCAGAGAAGAGAGGGAAGAATTGTAACCAATATTATTTACTGTAGGAGCTAAAACTTCCATTTGCCATTTAAAAGCCATAAGGTAATGTATAAAATTATTGATTCCTGAAAGGATAGTGAATAAATATTTATTTGAGGTATATAGAAATATGTTCAAAACACTGCTAAAAATTTGGGAAGAAAGTGCCCCAGGGAAAGGTAGAGAACACTCATTTATTGCTCTTTTTGATTACACAATATATATTTATTCAAATGTGTGTGTGTGCATGTGTGTCTCTGTGTGTGTGTAAGCTCTTCTGGCCCTTCCAATGATGAACTAAACTACATCATTTTAGAGTATGACTGTGAGCTGATATTTGCTATCACATTTATTCTTTTTAATCAAATTTATTTTTAATATCCAAGAATTTTGGAACAGGGGATGCACTGTACCCTGTGGAATGCCATACATTCCATCTTCTTTCTTATCTGAGTAAATCAAATTCACTTCAGTAATCATTTCTCAGGCACCTGCAGCCTGAGGGGCCCTGCCCTCAGAAATGGTCAGTGAGAGGTCATGTCACATACAGGCAATACAAGGGATTCAACTGGCTCTTGTGGGTGTGTGTGTGTTCATGGAATAGTCATTTAATATAAAAGCCAAATGCTTCACTAACATTCCGTGAACTGGATTTCTCTGGGGTCACCTCGAATAAGAAAATGTTATAAAAGGGGAGGGGAACAGAAAATAACTATATTAAGAACAGCCAGAGGACAAACTTGCAGTGGGTTATTATAAAAAAGCCATTAAATCTCATGAAAATTTGGAGCTTTGTCCTTATGGATCCAATTCATGCAGCCATTAGTATTCTCAAATTTCTACATTTTTCTAAAGATTCCCAAAGTGAGATAACAAGAGAAGTAATCAATGAAGGGAAGGAATTCATGGGTTATGTCTTTTTTTTTTAAGTGTGTATGTAGATAATATCTTGTTTATATTGGTGGAGACTTCAAATTTAAATATTTTAAAAGTTGTAAACCACTGAATATTTTAACACCATCATCATTATGGAATATAAAAAATACTGAGATATATTCCTTGTCCCTGAGAAAATTTGAATATTTTTCAGGATAAAAATGTAGAAATATACATTTCTGAGTGTCCTCAAATATCCAATAAGATTCTCTATAATTTCTGGGGGTTTTGAGGTTTGTGTTAAATAACTAAATTTACTTTATCTCACACAGAACAGCTCAAAGAACCTGTATTCTTAGATTTACTTTAACTTAGAATCACTGTATTTTTTTCATAATTTAACTTCTACATTTAACTGCTTCTACATCCAGCAGTAGCCTACTGACTTAGTGTCTCAACTTAAGACCTAATCTGTTTCACGTAGATGTAGATACTGGATACTAATATGTGATTCTGATTTGTTAAGAATGGAGTCCTCTCATTCACTACTGATGGCATGCAGAGTTGATGAGATGAGGTCATCTAATATAAGCCCAGCAGGAAAACCCCCAAACTGGTCACATTTTATGCATTTGCCTTGAATTAGGTTTTAACTTAGAATCCCAGACATGCCCAAGCCCTCTTAGGAACACATGTTCAATTCCACACAGAAACTGAGCAGTTATAATATAACTGTCTACATCAGTAGTTCATTGGATGACTTATTATCTTGCTGGTTTCCTTCCCCATTCTTGCCAAAGATGGCAGACATCCTATAAGCTCAGTTGAAATAACACCTTTATCTAGCTCAGATAACTTCATTTCCCATCACATACCCTCCACTTTGAACTTTCTCACTTTGTTTTTGTTTCTCCAGTTTATACCCCATTGCTTTGTATCATCCCTAAATGCTTATTTAAGAATTTTTTGAGCAAATGCTGTATTATTATAGATATTTGGGAACACCGTAGTGAAGAGACTGTTTCATACAGTTTATCTGCATTTTTTATTTTACTTCTTCCAAAAATTTATCTTTATAAATGTTCCTTTGGACATATTTGGACACCAATGCCCAGCAAAGATAAAAAGACCCAGCTGAGGATAGACACAATAACTTCTATTGGTTAGGAAAAGGATTGGAGAGATACCACTTTCCATATATCTCTCCGTTCTTCTCTGTTCCCTCAGCCTTCTCCTCGTCCAGGCTATTGTCCACACATCCACAGTCCATCCTGGGTATTTATCTTTAGCATTATGATTATTCCAGATATATAATCAAAATATAAATATATCATACTGCTCATATAATAAGTTACAAGTAATTCCTGAAGTGTCAGGTTTGGGGGAAGCTGACCCAGTCTATTTCTCACTAGTCCACCTCTTGCTTTCTATTCTCCAATCAAATTGAGCTATTATGTACTCCATGAAATTGGGCTATTTTCAGATTTCATGCCTCTGAAAAAATATTTTTGTCGAAATAAAATGGCTTTCCCCCACACTCTTTTCATATTTCGAAGCATTCTTTTAAGTTAAACCAAATGATTCTTTTTTCCATTTGCCTTCTTCAATTCTCTAAGCTTAAACCTGACTACTTTCTGTGAACTTCTATAACCTTTTAACTGGTTCAGTTTTCTTAAGACACATCTTTTTCTACCCTATGTGCTACAGATATTTACACCTATTTTATGTCTTTACTTGACTCCAACTTCCAGAAGATAGGTGTCAGAAGACTAAGGAAGGAATAACCTCCTGCTATTCTCATTAGAAATAATCAGAAAAAAATAACTTTTTGATAAAATGTAATAACACCATGGAAGAGAGAAACAAGGATTTTATTTTTTTTCTTCGTGTGTCTTGATGGGAAAGCGGGATATACAATCCTAGTCAGTAGCAAATAAAGGAATCAGTCTACATAACCAGCTGATTGAATCAATGTGAGGAAAACAGGTGATGATGATGGTGATGATGAATATCTAGAGAGTCTTTAAGAACTAGAGTCTTTACCGAACACTGTTTCTTTTCCGCTCAATGAGAAGTTTTATAGGATTTATCTCAATTATTCTTTACAATATACCCAGGAGGTTGTATAATCCTCATTTTCTAAACAGACTAAAAGTCATTTAGGTACATTTTATAAGACAGAACTGAAATTTAATCCTATTGCTGTCTAGCTCTTAAACTTTTGGTTCATAATAGTTTGTTCATGGGGTTGCGTATGTAGCAGGGTCGCTCACTCACTGTGATCTATTGAAGTTTAGCCCTCGGCACAAGGGTTTGGAAAAAAAAAAAAAACCTTGTTCACTTTTTAAGAAATAAATTAAAAGACACAGTCTACATTCAATATGCAACATGTGTTTAGAAAAGGTAACATATTGTGGGGTGGCTGAATATACTAATACATGTAAATCCTAGGTTTTTCAAAGGAAAAAATAAGGATAAATTTGTGAGATAAAGATTTTGTAATACTGAGATTTCCTGGGAATACTCAAGGTCAAAATGTATTCCCTGATTTAAAGCTCAGTATATCTATAATATAAAGCATTTGTCTCAATTATATCTACGCATGCAATTTGAGGGCATGAGTTATTTTTCTCTGCTTCATATATCCCTAGCAAACAGGGAAAGTAGAAAATACAACCTAGTAATATTCCATAAATCAAAAACGCCCAAGGAAATAATTGTAATATAGCAATATTCATAGACAAAACATTTTCACCCACTGCAAGCCAAATTTCATGCCTATTTTCTCATTGTCATCTTACTAAGTTGGCAGTATTAGATATGATTGACTTCTTCCTTTGCTTGCCTTTGCTTCCATCACATCCTGCTTATGATTTTTCTGTTTCTCTCTATATTACTTTCACCTCTGTAATTATTTTTTAAGTTCCTCCTCTTCTAACCAACACTTGAGGGGGTGAGAGATTTTGAATGTTCTACTTTGGGTTCCCTTCTCACTTGATATTTTCCTCCTAAGTTATCCATTCCCAAAAGTGCACCTCTCTTCAAAGTTGTCTTTTGGTTTCCTGCAAATATATACCTGTGTTTTTAATGTATGTATTTGAATTCTCCCAGGCCTCAATGAGGCAAATTTGGCATTTTCCGCATCACATGACTTTCTCTTCAGTGGTTTCCTACCTTATTAAAGGGCACCATTGTCTCATGAATTACTCAAGCCAGATACTTCAGACTCATCTTTGAATAACTGCCCTACTCACCAAGTTAGGGTAATTCTAGCATCTAAATATCTCAAATCCTCCACATCTCCCCTTCTCCAAAATGTCAAACCCTGTATTGAATTCTCCATCATCACTCCTAAGCTGGCTTACATGATCCACTCTGGCCCAACAACCCATTCATTTTTCTCTCTAGTAGAGCGAGCAAACTTTAAAATTCAAACATGATTATATCCTTGTTTAAAACATTTAAAGGTTGTCTCATTTTCTTTGTATGAAGTGTGAGTTTTACATGTTGTCTGGAAATGCCATGACTTGCTTTCTAGTCGTATATCTCACTGCTACTTCCTTGTTTTCTATGCTGCAGTTGTAGTTTTCTTTCAGTTCCTCAAATATCCTGTGTTTTTCTCCTTCTTCATATGTTCGCTGGTTATTTTCCATCTGGAGCATACCTCCTCTTCACATTCATCTGCCTACCCAGTCCCTACTGCCCCTGCTCCTCAGACATAAGCTACCTTACTTAAGTCCTTCTTCATCATGAGATCAGAGCTCTCATGCATTTTTTGGGAAAGAATTTCCTAATTCCACTCTAGCTAAGTGTCTCAGCTGTACGCTTCCTTAATACCTTGCTTGATTTCATAACACTTAATCATACGTTCAATATCTGTATTTTTGGCAAGATTGTAATTTTTATGTGAGGATGAACTGTAACTTCTTTGTGGCCCTTTCCCCATGATGTGTAGAACCTAATAGATCTCAGTGTTCACTGGATAGAGAAATTAACCTACTACTATATCTTGTAGTAAACAGAAATAAAGACTTGGATAAGTACATAGAAAGATTTTTGACATATGCCTGAATAATGATATGAAAGAAGGAAGGGATCTGTATGTGCTTATAGAATTTTCCCTTCCCTAGAAAAAAACCCAAACAAATACATAATAATGAGTTATTGACAGTAGTACGAACACTTATTTTTCATGGTATTTTAACCAGGTTTGCAATAGTTGTCCCTTTATGGAAATGTACCTTTTGTTATGAAGCATAGAGTGAAAATGTTAAAGAAGAATTAACATGTTTCAACTATAAATTAAAAATCAAATCTTAATAGTGATCTGTCAATGAAAACAAATATAAGGTTTGAGAATAGTGTACATTACTTTGTAACATTTTAAAACATAGGATTTTAATTTCAAATACGAATGATTATGAAAAAAATAGATCATCTGACATTCTAATGACAGTGCAAATGCAGCTTATGTCTGTAAGAGCAATTTGTTGGAATTTATAACTATATATTAAGCTCTAGAATGTCTAATAAAGCAACATGATAAGAAATTAAGATCCCGGTATTATTTTCTTTTACATATTTAATGTAGAGTTTATAGAATAAAGTAAAAGGTGACTACCTGGATGGCAAAATGGTTTCCATGCTCTGAATTAAATTGAGAAGAATAATAACATTAGAATTAATAATGGGAATTAGCAAGATTATACATCCCAAATTTCCAATAACACTTATTAAAATTTAAATTAGACTAGATCTTCTCCTACATAGGACCCTCCCATGATACCATCTATTGTTTTTAAATGTGGTGTAGTTCATACTTTTCTAAAGTCAAGTTATATCATTTCCATTTTCCCTTTGGAAATGAAGTTCATCAACTTCTTTCTCCTTTCCCACTTCCTCTCTTTAGCTGTTATGCAGATTTTATATTTATTTTTATAAGTTGTAAAAGAAATATATATTGAATTATCTAAGTACCCCAAGCTTCATACCGAATTAGCATCGACCTTTGACAAATTTTTCATATTGGAATATTGTGTTATTGGTACATAGTTATTCACTCAATTAAATAATACTTTTGAACTTTTTTGTTCTAACTCTTTCTTTCCTACACCACTATTCTGCAAGAGGTTTGTTCTTTGTTTCTGGCTTTACAGAGGGCTAAGTTTACTTTGAAGAACTCTCATTTCTTTTAAGAGCACCTCTTCTCTTTAGTCTTTTTGAATCAACCAATCTCTAGAAGAAGTGATATAATTCCAACTTCATCCATTATATCTGGTCAGGAAACACAATTGCCCCTATCTTTCAGCATTTCAAACACTCTCATATTCTTGTTGAATTAATGACTCAGCAAAACATCATTTTCTGAACAACTCTCATTCCTTGATCCAATTAAGACAGAGCCTTTACCATCCACCTTCTGGAGATTTTGTTTTTTGTTTTTGAAATTGACATCAGACGGTTAATCACAGTCATTGAGCCTGGTCATTTTAAAAAAAGGTTAAAAGCTGCTTCAAAAAATCATGCACCCTACTTTTCCACATGATAATAACTGGGAGAGTTTTTTTTTAATGCTTGTAAATTAAACATTAGAATTGAAAGTTAAATCTAAAGATATTTCCTCAAAGTTATGAAAACTGCCATGAATACGTTGCCAGCACATAGTGATGGACAGAATATGGGTGTAGAGTAGCAAAGAATTGGGAACCAAATAGAGTTCTAGAGGTAAGTTTAGAGTAAGTTTATGGCAGGAATTCCACTTTTAACTATGATGTAGAAGATATAAAGAGTTCCTTTTGCATATGGGGAGAGAGTTTTTTGTTGTAGCCTTTTTTGAATATAAGCACTGCATCTCTGGTTTTAGTTTTAACAAAAATTATGGATATAGACATTATGTGTCAGGCTCTTTATTGGAAACTGAGCTACTAGTATTGATTACAGACTGTCTACAGATCATTGGTTGACCCTCACATTTCTCTGAACAATATGACTTATATAACTGCTTATTGTTTTGCATCAAATTTTGTTCCCTATAACTTTTCTTTGTAATGTTACCCTTAACAGATCATTCTCTGGAAAGGCTTCAAAACTTATAGTAGTAATTAGAACCCAGTTCCCGTTCCAGCTGGAAGCCATCATAGAGTTTTGAAAAAGAGTATAACAGAAAACTCATAACATTATCTATTTAGTAGTGAAAGAATCACTGGAGACATGATATCACTGAAATCAACAGACAAAGAGAAAAACGTTCAAGATAAGAAATCACATCCTGAATGAGTACTTGAGCACAAGTAAGGAAAGTAAAGGGTAAATATTGAAGGCAAGGAGAAAATATCACTTTAGGTATAAACTGTTAGCTTAAACCACTTTTAAGAGAAAAAACATACTTTGAAGCAGCAGACTTCTGAAGAAAGAATATTGTCATATTGCTTTAAAAGACCAGAAATGTATTATCACTGAAAGAAATTATAAAATAATCTTCCCTGGAGTTCTGATAATGAAATAAATGAATAAAGCGTGTTAAAGTGTTTGGGGAAGGAGATAGACTAATTACATTGTCAAGGTCTTTCCCAAACCTATAATTTTATGAATACTTCATTAACTTTAGTCATATTAAATAAAAACTGTCATGAAATGAAAATTTGTTTCCATGGTCATAGAAGTTACATTTTACCCATAGTACTTTCCCTTTCTGACAATTTCAGAACAACAGTTAATAACACAATCACATGAAAAAAAATTACATGGTTAAAGAAAAATAGGTTTAAAACTGACCTCCAAATATTTAACAAAGGAACAAAATTTTACATGAGTTCTATTTAAAATACAATCTCTGAATTCAATGGAATATAATATAGAAAAACAAACAAGCAATATATATGAGTATTATCCAATTTTACTGAAATTCTTATTTGTCCAGAAATAATTTCTTTTAACAGTACTTTAACAAGTATTTTATAATACTTTACAATTAGGCAAAATGCTTTCACATATGTTTGTATGCAGTGTCATGTACATGATCTCTAAACCCACACTCTAAAGAGCCCTGTGGGTCCAGCTGGAATACATCAGGAGCCACCAGAGAGCCTTGCCCCACTTAATAAGAACAACTCCATTTTCTTCTGTGGTGTTTTAATTTTGTATTAGTTATATTTTATTTGCAAAGAATCCAACTGCATATAAAAAATTATTGGACACACTCTTTTAAAGTGATTTGTGCAATTCCCATAACAGACTGAAAAATACAAATATGGTACATAATAAGTACACTTACAACTATGAGGATTGTGAACTCCTTGAATAAAACCTTTAATATTACATTTTGTGTAACAGTAACATCTTTATTTAATATAGCATGTTCTTTTTAAATTGTTTTTTATCAGTTTTATAGCATGTTTTAAATGCACAAAATTAACCATGGATTATAGATATCTTGGTTTAAATGAACAAGTTGTCCTAAATTCTGATTTTTAATTTTTACTAAAATTACTCATAGAAGATGAATATTTAATTGTAGGTTTTCCAAGTTAGTGGCTGTATTTTCTACTTTCAACTATTTTAATATTTCAAGAAATTACAGCCGTTTATATGGAAAAGGTTTAATCTTAGAACATTTATGAAAATATAACCATCACCATGAATTTGAAACACTACAAATATCTAATAAGATAAGTGAGACAGGTTTAAATAATTAGAGGAAAACCACAAGCTGTTTCATTTCCTGGTCAATCAATAAGAAATTATCCTGAACAAGAGTCGGATGACCTCTGAAAATTTGATCCTTTTGGTAATTATACTGATGTTAATAAAGTTAGACAATTTCCATTTAATTTGACCTTATGATGATATTAGGATTGAATATTAAATAAAGAGATGCAATTAAGAATTAAATAAAATGCTTTAATATTTTGAACCTGAAATATCCTTCTAATCTAACCTCTTTTAAAATTCAGATCTTTTAATTCTCTAATGAAAAGCAATAGTAAAGTTTAAAAATACAATGAAGAAAAAGAAAGATAAGGGGTAAGAAGAAGCAAGGAATGATTTTTAAACAAGACATATTTTTAACCTATAAAATAAGTATTTTACTGACACTAATGTTGTGTTGTTGTGGAGGGATTGATCATTTCACTGATATTTATATATTTGTATTTGTATATGATCCTCTTTTATGAAAGCTCTCATGTCAAGAATAAAATTAATTAATAGGTTCATTTTATATTTCTTCAAGTGAAAGTTTCAAAATTAAAACATATCCTTATAATTCTTAAGATAATTTAAAGCATTAGTCAGATGACATTGGTTTTCAACCCTATACATCTGATACTTTTTCTTAAATATTTTTATACATCAAACAGAAATGAAGATCTACTCCTAACATTCCACATTTGATGTAAGAGGAAAAATAAAAAGTCCATTCATAATCATGGTCTCTAGGTGAGGCTAGATATTGCTTCTCTTAGCATGGTGACCTTCCTATATTTCTGATATGAACTGATGTATTTAGACATTGATGATATCCAAATACACCCTTTCCTTTCTTATTTGGGACTGACTTTTGTCTATCATTCTATAGAAATATTATGACATAAGACATTTACATGTCCTTATGATATTGACCTAGACATCAATTCTGAAGGATATTCTTTAGGTTCATTTTCTCATCCATTTGAAATTTATAAACAAACAAACACTGTTAGGAAATGAATGGTCCAATCCTTGGTGTACCATGGTTTACTAATGAAAGATTTTCAAGCTTACTTGTTTTAAAATGAAAGAAGGACTGAAGTAGCATTGCTCAAGAATTCTCTAGAATAGCTACACATGAGTTGACATATGGCAAGTACTCAGCACAGTTTTTGGTCCATGGTACACAGATGAATAACTAATATTTCATCCTGCTAAGAACTTTTTCCTCCTCTGCTTGGGACACTGGAATACACAAGCTTAATTTGAAGTGAATGGGACTTTATTTGTAGAAGTTGGGAGACACATCATCTGTTTACAGATAGTTAGTGGCAAAGGTATAAATATTCATATGAGTGAAGTAAGGAAGCAACATGACTATTCCAAGCTGAATGAATAGCTTACATGACAAAGTGATGTAATCATCATAAAAGATATTAAAATAAAGGAGAATTTAGTGAAAAACTATGGCTATAAAGTCTACAAAAAATAAAGTTGAATTTGGTACAAATACAGCTATGTTAAAAAATAATGCAATATTAATTCCATTAAGATAATTGTAAGGAACAATTTTCTATTTGAATTTATAAACACAAGGTAAATGATATCCCACTATATACTGTATGAATGTGGAGTAAATATGTACAATAAATCTGTATCTTTTAAAATTGTGTTTTTCTTACTTGAGAAAAATAGATTGGATATCTAAAAATAGTATGAAAATAAACCGGGTATGATGAAGAATATGAAAATGAATCATATGAAAGTGAATTTATGATGTAAAAATATTTCTGAGAATGCTTTTCTTCTTTCCTAGTATACTTAGTTTTGTTTGTTAATTTGTTTGTTTTGTTTTGGTTTTTGGTTTTGGCCTTTTACTTATGTATTAAATAACATGTGAGCCCTAACTGGCATTTTTCGTGTGCTTTCCCATTTGACTTAGTTTTAATGCCACTTTATAATTCCTGAAAACACTTCACACATTTCATATTGCACATATTTGTATTACTACATTCAGTTAATCCATAGATTACATCCAGTTAATTCATGTATGGTGTCCTGGGCTGAGAGTCTTTTCCTGGTTTGCTGATAATTTAAAAATTTACATTTTGAGGAAAAAGGAGTAGAGGTCAAATGAACTAGCTAATGTATCATTTTTTTTAACTATACTTACAAATTTGTCTGACAGATAATGTTATCCCCAAATAGGTCTTAGCAGACTCCATCTCTTTCTTGTGTGCTTCTGTTTCCTGTGTAAATTCAGAACCATGTTCACTTACAAAGAATTGATTTCCATCTGAGTAGGCAGAATCAATGGATCAACTGTTGTTACCAATTTTACTCCTTGTACCCTTGACCAGAGCCTGTGATTTGTATTTACAATCCATGAGAGCTCTCAGGCCCTTCAGAACTGCCTGTATCTTAAAAAAAAAATTACAGTTAATGTAATGTGACACTTTAAAGTTATACTTCTGCCACTAATGTTACCACCTTTAAATTATTTCTCCAGGCATTTTGACAAATTTAGAATAATAATATAAGTTATAAATATTTTTATCTTCAAAGTATTAATATCTTCTAATTATTTCTGCTCTTTATTCAAGGATTTTTTGTATTGGGTTATTGTTGCTTTACAATGTTGTGTTAATTTCTGCTGTACAATGAAGTGAATCAAATATATGCATACATATTTCCCTCCCTCTTTGACCTCCCTCTCACCTACCCCATCCCATCCATCTAGGTCACCACAGAGCACCGAGCTGAGCTCCCTACAGTATACAGCAGGTTCCCACTAGCTATCTGTTTTACATATGGAAGTGCACATATGTCAATCCCAATCTCCCAATTCATCCCCACCCACCCCGTGTCCACACATCTGTTCCCTACATCTGAATCTCTATTCCTGCCCTGCAAATAAGTTCATCTGTACCTACCATTTTTCTAGATTCCACACACATGTGTTAATATACAATATTTGTTTTTCTCTTTCTGACTTACTTCATTCTTTATGATAAGGACATTTTAAAAATATATTCTTAGTGAAGAATCTTGAGGAATGTGGTTATTCATAAGTTTACCTGAAAAAGAGAAAAACATATAAAACGCTGATGTATCATTTCCCACCATTTTCATTGGAACAGATTAGTAACATTAAATAAATAGTGAAGATATAGTGTTAGCCAAGGTTGGGTAAACAAACAGTTTTTAGAGAGAAATTTGCAAGTATGTACAAAAACTTCTTCCCCTTCATGTAAGAAATTATAGTCTTGGGTTTTTTTTCCCTCCAGAAACGTTCATAAATTGCAAAATGCATTCAATGAATGTTCATTCCAATAGATTATAACTAATGGTATATTGAAACAACCTAAAGATTCATTTTGAGGGAGTTACTTAAATATATCATAGTGTACTCATGTAATTAAAAGATTAAATGATTCAAACACAAATATTAGAATGATAGATGAAGCAGGTACTCGTGCATGGACAGGGAAAGAAACCTATTAGATATTAGATTAAAAAATAAACATAAAAGGGTATAACGTCACTTTCCAACATATTATATTTACGTGAAATATAAGCATATACATGAGTTCTGATTGGTCAGACTTCTTAAATTTGCTGTCTTTTAGGGGTCAGATTGGGTGGTGGTCTGCATATATGGGTGGACATTTAGTGAATGTTCTCTTTTACAGCATTTGGTATCATATGAGGTTTTATATTTGTAATCAGAAAATAATATCAAGATGTTTCAACTTTGAAAGTGAAACAAATATCCTTAATTGTGATTTGTTTAATGCACATGCCAGAGTTAATAAAAAAGTCAAATAATAATACAAAGAAATATGCATTTATTTACTATAAAGATGTGGTGATTGTTATGTTTACATCTTTTTATTTCCTTTCTCTAAGAAACTAAGTGAACACCTACAATAAAATTATAATAGAGGTTATTTCTGTTATTTTTCTGAAGAATTTTGTTTTGTTTAGTTTAATTTTCCTTTGGGGCACCCAGTCTTGTAACTGATCACGTATTTCTCATTGCCAGGCATAATCAACTAAATATTGTTTCCCAACTCTAGCAGGTTAGTTAAAGTGCATGACATGAGTTATGCGCACCAGACACAAACTTGGCTCCATCTTATTGCCTGTCCTTGTTTTCCCTTCTTGTCAGCTTTAACTTATGTGTCATTGCTTTTTAAAAAATACACCTTCTTATTTTACAACATTTTTAGATTTACTGAAAAACGGCAAAGATAGTGTATAGAGTTATCATATATGTTAGATCCAGTTGACTTTGTTATTGACATCTTATGAAAAGTATGGTGCATTTGACAAAATAAATGAACCAAAAATCAACACATTATTATTTAAAATCTATGCTTTCTTCAGATTTTCTTAATTTTTAACTGATGACCTTTTTCTGATCTGAGATCCTATCCACGATATTACATTACATTTAGTCATCACGTGTCCTTAGACAATTCTAGGCTCTCATCGTTTATAGGACTTTTTTTTTTTGTTTTTGATGAAATTTACAGTTTTAAGAGTATTGGTCAGATATTTTATGGAATGTTTCTTAATTGGGATGTATCTGATGATTAGTCTGTGGTTATATATACCAGTATGGATTTGTGTATATTTTATAGTTTGATTTATATTCCAATAATACTTACCATATTTTTAGGTAGTGAAATACATTTTGACATATTACAATCCCCTTATTGTGTTCCTAGGTGTTCACCAAATTGAAAACGTATTTTCAGAAAACATGTATACATGAATCTTTATAGCGCTTCATTTGTACTCACCAAAAACTGAAAGTAAGAAAAATGTCCTTCAGCAGGTGAATAGATAAGTAAACTGTGGTGCATGCATACAGAGATAATGAGCTACTAAACAATCAAAAGATATGGATGAATTTTACATGCATATTGCTAAGTGAAAGAAGCCAATCCGAAAAGGCTACAAACTCTGTGATTCCAATTATATGACATTATGGGAAAAGGCAACACTTTAGAGATATTAAAAAGATCAGAGGTTGCCAAGAGTTTGTAGGACGTAAGAGAGAGTTGAGTATGTAAGGCACAGGGGATTTTCTTTGGATGGTGAAATTATTCTGTATAATACTATAATTATGGAAACATGAAATGATGCATTTTTAAAAATGTATAGACCTGTACAGCACAAAGAATAAACCTAAATGTGCAAATTTTAAAAAAAATCACTTAGGAGGTCAGGAGACCCCAAAATGGAATGCAGAATGTGCAAATAATTAACTATATTACATTATGTGAAACAAGTTCACTGACCTTTGGAAATGAGAGAAATCTGGAAGATTAGAAGTTAAAGAAACTATATATAAGCACTGCATTCAATTTGAAAAACTGTTTTGCGTAGACATACTAGTTAACAACTCTGATACCAATGACTATTGTCTGAATGTTTGTGCTCTCCCAAAATTCATATGTTGAAATTCTAACCCACCCCCTCAGTAGATGGTATTAGGAGGTGGGGTCTTTGGGAGGTGATTATGTTATAAGGGTGGAGCCCTCATGAATAGAATTAGTGTCTTAAAAAAGAGGTTCCAGAGAGATTCTGAGCCTTTTCAATGCTACCACCTAGATCTTGGAAGTGCTAGCCTCTAGAACTGTGGGAAATAAATTTCTGTAGTTTATAAGTAACCCCATCTATGGTATTTTATTATAGCAGCCTGAATGGATTAAGACATCACTGTATATTTATAGAGGAATTTAACAATTAGTTAAGTGGATTAGTTAAGTGGATGATGGATGGTGGGAGCAATGTTTCTCATAGTTGAAGTAGGAGGTTACAGATAAGCAAAGGGACAGGAAGAGAAAAAAGCCTTGTAGCAATGAATCATAGTTGGATATATCATTATTCACTTATACTTACATTAATGTAGGTACAGATGGTTACATATGGACACATTTATAAATTTTGTGTATATACATGGGTTGATACACACATATACATTTGCTTGATGTCAACTGAGACAGCCTAGAAGCAATGACACCCCAGTAACAACGAGCACACTTAGCATCCAGATCTTGATTTTGAATAGCATTATCTAGTAAAAGAACCAGGCTCCATGGAGAGATGGTTGACTATAGGAACAGGAAAGGCACTATACAAAGCAGCTTTGAACATCTTGTTGAAACCAAAAGTAAAGAAGTACATAAACACACACATGTAGAACAAACTTTTCTTTAGTTAAGGCATGTGTTAATGATAAGATCTGAGCCATGGTAACTACTCTGAGAACAATGTAAAGGGAACTGATATGGAAGCATTAAGGAGATAGAGGTCAACTTTTAACTGATTTAAATGTGAGGAGCAAGATGAAGAGAGGTACACTAAAACTCAAATTTCCATGGTATCATCATACAAAGGATGATATATTTGCTTACTATCACAAGGCTAAATATTTCTATGAATCTCTCTAAATACAGACTTTTATTTCTTTAAGTAGCACTTTCAACCACCCCCTCTTCTTTGACATCTTCTACTTTGTCTTTTTAAAATCCCTTCAAATTTGGATGCTGGTACAATATGGCTCATAGTAAATGAAACACTTTCTCTAGGAGAGAATAGTGTGAGAATAAGAAGTGGAGTGAAGCAGAGCACATTCGAGGGATAAAAGAAGTCAAATATGGGGAGTTTGGAAAGTAAAGGAAAGATTGACTTTGGAAGCAGATGAAAAACTAGACAGGAAATTGAGCACCTTGTTGGATGTTAATACTATTTATGGTGATAAGGGAAACTAGAGGGGTCACTAGTTGTAGTTGTTGGGAGGATAGATTATTTCAATTATAGACCTGTTCGTTTAAGATGCTTATAAAAAAAAAAACAAATACAGCAAGAAATTGGATATTTAGGTCTGCAGTTCAAGGGGAAAAATAACAAGATCTAGGTTTTAGTTGTATGTTTGAGAGTCATCATGCTTCAACTGTAAAATGAAGCCAAGGTGGTACTCTTCTTATGTTCTGCCATATCCTTCCATGACTTTCCCTCTTGTTCCTCTAAGCACATGGTTTACAAATTGACTCATGTTTTTTTGCCCCCGTTAAACTGTAAAGGTCTTAAGGGGATCTTAAGGAGTCTTTTAAGGGCAGGATTTGGGTCTTTTTAATCTTTATTTCTCTAGCATGTTTTACAATATTTATTTAATAAATAAATGCATCCTTTAACATAAATAGGCTAATCAGAAATTCTGTGTATTAAGCACAGTAAACTGTGAATTAAGATGAATAGATATTATAATCCACAGATTATAATATATAAACTAACTTTCTGAATAATTACATCATTTACTCACGGTTACATAGTAGGAAGTTGCAACATGGAAGGTAGAAATTGTCTCTGGACTTTCATTTTTGTGCCTTAGCTACTAGTGTTCTTTAATTATGAAATGGGGCAGGACCCTGTGGCCCTTGCCCCCCATGTCCTCTGCCTGCCTTTTGTCTGTAGAAAAACTTTAGCCAAAGAATATGTTTAATCAGAGAAGTGAGAAAATACAGAAACAAAGGAAAACAATCCAACAAGACTAGTGGCTAATAATAGTTTAGCCACTAAGCATAGTTAAGGACCTTTAGTTCCTTCTCAAGGGCTATGCATAATATTCTGAGCCATATCCTGTGAGCTGTCTTGTATATAGATACTGAAACCCCTGCTAGGTGAAAGAAGTTAACTACATGATGACCAGACTGTAGCCATGACATCAGCTGCCACAATTTCAAAAACTGGTCTCAAGGAAATGGGAACAGACCGACCCTGGAACTAAAGATTAATTGTACTTAACACAATCAGACCACTGATGACCAATTTCAAGATGACTGTCACAGCTGACCGTGCTGTTTCTGCATGTAGCCCCCTCCCTCTGTCTACAAAATCTCTTGCCCGCTGGTTGTCAGTGGTGGGGGGAGTCGACCTTTGGACAGGAGTCTACCCTCCCTGCCCCCACCCCGGGTTGCTGACATCCAAAATAAAGCAAACTTTCCTTTCCATCAACCTCACCTCTTTATTGGCTTTTGAACGGTGAGCAGCCAGACCCACTTTCGGTTCCAGTTATACTTCTGACCATATATCTAATTCCAACACTCTTCTTAAGATACCCATGGGTCTTAGTAGAATACTGCTTTAACTTCATCAGACCATTTGGTTTAAACACTGCTACAAAATACATGTAAAGTTGTAAATGAGTTTTCTCTTTTAACGTGCCTGGAGTAAGCACACACTAAGAATACACAGTCTTCAAAATTCTTCTAAGACATTGAAGATGCTTAACTAATATGCATCTGGGAATCAATGAACCCCAACTTAAAATCCTTATTTCTAAGACACATATTACAAACTCTTAGATAAAATACGAGCTAACCTTGTAGGAGCTCAACAATTTTATTTGTAGAACAAATAAATCAGTCAAATAAATCAAGCCTTTTAGGGAACTGGTGTTTTGGTGTGCTTTTACTAGTGCCTTATGTATTCCATATAACCAATCAGTCTCATATAAGACATGAGCAAGATTAATCTGGCCAGAAATGTGGAAAGAAGGTAAATAATACCCCATGGTTGTCTGACTTGCTTGCCCCCTTTTCCATCCTAATGCATTTAAAAATTTGTCAGTGACAAACAGTAAAAAAAAGGTGAGACAATTTTCTAGGCAGCTTCCAATTTAGAAAATATTTAGAATACGCTGATGATAATTTACTCCCTGGGAATATTTTAAGCATTTTGGAGAGGAATTAACTTTTATAGAGATGGAGGTAATCATTGCTGAGTAAATAATTGCTGATATGCAATTAATCACCAGTTCTTTTGGGGAAAGCAAAAGAACTTAAACTATTCATTGTGCAATTCTATTTTTCATAATTATTTTTATTGTCCTTCTAATTTAATAAACTTCATCAGCATATTTCTTAGTATGACAGATACTTTCCTACAATATGTTGTAACTGGTGTCTGAAGTTTTCAGTTATTATTTTTTAAAAAAAATTATCATAATTTCTTTACTTGTTTCATGATCTTGATTTTTGAAGTGTTATTTCCTTTTTAGCAAACAGGAAGCAATAATAATAATCCTATAAAATTTTACCTACATTTTAAGAGCTGGGTCTCCATTCCTCCCTACTCAAAACTCAAATAAAAACTTGATTTTAATATATAATCCACTTGTAGAGTCAACAAATTTTGATAGCTTTGCAATTTTTTCTACATATGAAATATGATAGAATGGCAAGTTAGTCCATTGTGTAGTGTTTATGAATTTATATATATTGTACATGAAAACTATTTGCTTTTTCTAACTTTACTGTTACCTCTACAGCCTAACTCAATGCCGCTACTTGCTTCCTCTTCACTTTTTTTCCCACCTGCATTTCTCATCTTCAATACCTAGTTTGCTCTGCCCCAACTGAATATTTACTTAATATATATTTATTGAATGTAACTACCACCTAATTATATTAGTAACAGATTAAGCCTCTGTATTGTGGGCTCCCACTTTGTATTATTGCAGTTAGGTGGACAAGAAATTAATGTATTTTAAGGGTTAAGAGTCATATAAAGTATCAATTGACAAGCATGGTCATAAAGCAAACATGAATTCACATCCCAGATTTGCCATTTATTTCCTATATGATCCCCAGCAAATTTTTTACCATACCTGCTCTTTCTTTTTCTAATCTGTAAAATGATGATTAAGGTAGTTTAATAGTTGTTGTTTAAATAAGACAATGTATAAATAGCATGGTGCCCACGAAACATTAGTAATAAAAATGGGTGCTTATAATTATGATTTTGTCATTATTGTTTCACTTATTTTAGTCTTAAAGACAATTTCATGTCTTATGTTTCTTTATTTAAAACGCCAAAAGCTCAGGGATGTTATTAATAAAACTTTCTCTTTAGCTTTAATGACTGAGTGCAAATTCCCTGGGAGAATTTAAGGAAAGGTGTGAAATTTAAGGAAAGTGTGACTTTTAATTCCCTTCCTCATTCGTGTTTTGACGAACGTGGTCAACATATTTTTTGGTCATCACACAATGGGAAACGTTGAGTTAGAAAGTGTTTAATACTATCTATTTCTGTCTACATTTTTTATCTCAAATATGAGTATTTGAGCTTAAATAGAGCAGGAGATTATTTTTTGTGATTAATAAACTTAATTTTAGTAAAAAGTTCAGGTGAGTTCTGTGCTCATCATTGAGAAACACATACTTAATGATTTTTTCAAGAGCAGGAAAAGGGTTGTTTTTTAATGAAAATATTTCCACCAGGTGATTACTTTTTTGGGGGGTAAATGACATATACATATGATCTTCAACATGTACTTATTTACCTTTCCTAATTAATCAAACATTATATTGTTCTGTCTAGAAATAAAAAAGGAATATAATCATAAATTTACTACACAAACTATAATAGTTAACATCAGTTGAAATTTTGAAATATAAGCCTCCATATATAATTAGCACTAAAACTGGGTTTTTGGGCACAAGTCTATTTTACTTCATAGTTTCTATAAGATATAATGCCTCTAAGTAAACTATACTAACTCTCATAAATTTATTTCCACTGATTGTTCAATCTTTGTTCAGAATTTTGCTCTTAGAGACATGAAAGAGAAAGAATTAGGAGAAATAAGTAGCTATAAATAAAGGGCAAGAAGGAGGGAAAGTTAATGTTGGACAACCAAGTAAGCAAAAGGAGAGATTGAAAAAAAATGTTCTAAAACCAATTTGTGTCTTATATACCTACACAAACATATGTGGCGTGTGCATGTGTGATGTGTGTGTGTACAGGTATTTTTTAAAATGCACAGTTGTGGAGCTTTAAAATATATGCTTAGTTCTGCTACTTTCACATATGTGACTGAACCAAAGTTTCAACATTGACATTCCATTTTGATTATGAAGGGAAGGGCATCTAAAAGACAAAAGACCATCAGAGAATACAAATTGCTTCTAAGTCTTCAAAGTTCAAATGTAATAACCGTTTGCAAGAACGGTTTAGGGGATATCAATGGCCATTGAGATTGCATTCACTTAAGGAGGACAGAAAAGGAAACCAGAGTTCTCACCACATCATGATTTATGGATTTGGCTGGAACACTTGTAATTACTTCCTTAGCACTAGAGGATGAGTACAGTTGCATGAGCTCCACCAAGCTCGAATTCCTGGGAATACAGCGCACTTGATTCTTTTAGGCTGAAAGTCTCAAAGTTATTATAGTAGCAAATAGGTCAAAATGTTATTTTGTACCTCAGGCCAGAATGGACAAAGCTGAATTAAGAAGGCTACTGCTTTTTCAACAAATGATTAGCCTTTCAAAATCTCTCTGATAAAATTTTTGGAAAAAAACATATTAATGAAATACATAATTTTACTGAGAATTTTTATCTGAACAAAGTAACTGATTATATCTAAGTAAAAATTAATGTAATGATTACAGAGATGTATAAAATAATCATAAGACCGGAATATTTCCACTTTAATACAAATAGTAATCATTATTTCTTTCTACTTGTGATGTCTACAAATGCAAATATTAAGAAATATCACCTTATTTACTTTCAAATGATGTATCAATTTTATTTTGATTTTCTGTCCAGCTAAAATAAATAGTTAAATCTGGAGAGTGCAGATGTCAGTTTAACATACAAAGAACTAGGAATTTATTATCTACTGACCTCTTATTTCAACCATCACAAGTAATTTATCTATGGCTAACTTCTGTTTTAAAACAATAAAATATGATGGAAATGTACATAGTGAGTTAAGCTTTCTTGCCAAGGAGTAAATAAGATATTTGAAATTTAAAAATTGCCCCATTTATTTTCTTTAATGTACAAGAGAAATAAAGGTAAAATGAATAATAATGACAAGATCTTATGAATAAAAAACTGAATTTAAGAATACTCAATGTATAATGCCAATTACATAAAAAAGCCATTCTTTTCTCCTGACTACTTAATTGAAACCAGGAGTGTTTTACATCTGTGATGGCACTGCTATTATGAGTTTGTCTTTTCCCCTTCCTGTATAAATCCTTGCCGCTGTGTTCAGTTCAACAGAGATTTGGTTTGTTCATTGGAATTCAAATACACCTCAATTTCTGAGCTCTTTTCCACTTTGCATATATATATAATTCATATATGGATCATTTATATAACTCATATGGATACATTATTATTATTTATATAAATATATCAATTTTATATTTTACATAATATAAATTTATTACAAAATATTGAATTTATCATATATAAATTTGAGATGAGATATATGCTCCAAGTTATGCATATTCATTCTAGTTATTTAAAATAATAAAGAATTTATCTTATATCAGAAATATATCAAAAATAATTTTAACAATATTCAATTAACTGGGTATTAGAAAGGAGGCAATGAGATGAATTAGGAGGATGGGATTGACTTCTATACACTTATATGTATAAAATAAATAGCTAATAAGAATCTGCTGTATAAAAAAATAAAATAAAATTCAAAAAAAAAAGAAAAGAGGCAAGATGCTTAACACAGTTTGTCATAAATAGTAATTACTGATTCCTTGTAATGTAGAGATTTTTCTTATAATTTAATGGAAATACTTTAATGGTCCCAATACTCTAACGTAATCAATGTTCCACAGATAATAATGATAGAGTACATTCATGTGACTAGAAAATTTTTTTCTTGCTATACCACTTTGCCTTTCGTATAAATATTTATATGAGAAAAGTTATATTGAGCTTGAAAAGGGAATTTTGGTTTTCATTATACAAGCAATAAACTTGAAATTGATACAAATTCCATTCAAAATAAATTTCCTCAAAAAACCACTTAAGATTATACTAACCAAAAATTATAAATATTTTACACTGAAAATTACAAAATATTACTGAGAGAAATTTTTAAAAATCTAAATAAATGGAGAGCTATTTCAGGCATATGTATGGAAGACTCAGTACTTTAGATATCAGTTTTCCTCAACTTGATCTATAAGTTCACACAATCTCTATCATATTCCCCATACAGGTCTTTGTAGTAATTAACAAGCTTATCCTAAAATTTACACGGAAACGCAGAGCATCTAATATATACTAAAATATTTTGAAAAAGAAAATAGGAAGAAAGTAGGAAGACTTACACTTCCTAGCTTCAAAATTTACTATACGCTATTGTCATATCAAGACAATATGTTACTGGGGTAAGGATAGATATGTAGATCAACATAACAGAACTGACAGTTGAGAAACAAATCCTTATATGTATGATCAGTTGATTGTTGACAAGGATATCAAGGCAAATCAATGGAGAAAAAATAGTCTCTTCATCAAACAGTGTTGGAACAACTGAATATCCATGTAAAAAATAATAAATTTATACCTAAGAGCCCCCAACCTACACTATACCCCAAAAATATGCTCAAAATGGATAGTAGAGATAAATGTAGGAGCTCAAACTATAAATTTTCTAGAAGAAAACACACACAAAAATATTTAAGACATTGTGTTAGGCAAAGAGTTCTTAGATGTCATATACAAAGTAGAATCCACAAAACAATAATAATATCTTTTGTGCTTCAAAAGATATGAATAATAAAAATTAAAAGATAAAGCACAGAGTGGGAGAAACTATGTGTAAAGCATACCTGAGAAAGGGATTATTATATTCAGCATATAAAAAAAGAACTCTTGGGCTTCCCTGGTGGCACAGTGGTTGAGAGTCCATCTGCCGATGCAGGGGATACGGGTTCGTGCCCCGGTCCAGGAAGATCCCACATGCCGTGGAGCGGCTGGGCCCGTGAGCCATGGCCACTGAGCCTGCGCGTCCAGAGCCTGTGCTCCGCAACAGGAGAGGCCACAACAGTGAGAGGCCCGCGTACCGCAAAAAAAAAAAAAAAAAGAACTCTTACAACTTAATCAGAAGACAAATATAAAGTTAAAAATGGGTGAAATATTTAAGTAGACGTTTCTCTAAGAAGTATATTAAAATGGTTGCTAAGCACAGGAAAAGAGTCAGCATCATCAGTCCTTAGGAAAATGCAAAATAAAACCTCAGTGAGATATTACTTCACACTTCCTAGAATGGCTTTAATCAGAGAAAAAATAAATGACAAGTGTAGGCAAGGATGTAGAGAAATTAGAACCCTCATACACTGTTAGAGGACACATAAAGAGATATAGACCTTTGGGAAAAGTTAGCAGTTTCTAAACTTAAACATAGATAACATATGTAGTACTAATTCTACTCTTAGGTTTTTACTTAAGAAAAATGAAAAAGACTTGTATGTAACTGTTCATAGCAGCATTATTCATGACAGCTAAAAAGTGGAAAGAATCCAACTCAGTTAGTGGATGGACAAAAATATAGTGTATCCATACAATGGAACCACTATTCAGCAATTAAAAAAAAAACCAGACTACAGTTTAGACCTCAGAAACTTTATGTTAGACACAGAGACTATATATTTTATTACTTCATTTATGTGAAGTATCCCTAAAAGAAAAGTCTACAGCATCTGAATCCAGATTAGTGGGAACTGGGGATGGAAACAGGGATTCACTAGAATTGTGCATGAGGTATCTTTTGGGGTGAATGAAATGTTCTAAAATGTCAGACTGTGGTGATGGTGGCAAAACATTGCTGAGGGGAGGAAGGGAGATAAAGATAAATATAATATTTGCACCACTTGCTTTCATTCTTCTCTCTTTTCTCTCGTCTCGAGTTGGAAGAATCTAATGATGTTGCTCTCTTCCTCAAAATGGATGTGGACGGTTATGGATGTTCTGTTGCTCTCAAGCCAAGTGGTCAAAAATCATCATGAGAGTTAGCAGAACGTAAACCACTGGAGTTGAGCTTTAAGCATCGTAGTTTGTGTTATTTTCCCTATTTTCAGCAGAGCATGGCCGGTTTTTCACAGTCCATTTCCCAGGACTATTACCACAGAACTAGGTAATTGGACTTTGGGATTGAATAAGTATCATGTTCTCTAATTCAATATCTATTTAAGGTGGGAATTTTTTTATAATACTGAAAAACAAAATATTCATATGATATATAATTTTGAACATCTATTAGCCCTGATTTTGTGTTTAAGAAATAATGTGTTGGGCCCGGAGGAAGAGTAAGACGCGGAGATCACCTTCCTCCCCACAGATACATCAGAAATTCATCTACACGTGGAACAACTCCTACAGAACACCTACTGAATGCTGACAGAAGACCTCAGACCCCCCAAAAGGCAAGAAACTCCCCCACATACCTGGGTAGGGCAAAAGAAAAAAGAATAAACAGAGACAAAAGGATAGGGATGGGACCTGCACCAGTGGGAGGGAGCCGTGAAGGAGGAAAGGTTTCCACACACTACAAGCCCCTTCGCGGCCGGAGACTGCAGGTGGCGGAGGGAGAAAGCTTCGGAGTAGCGGAGGAGAGCACAGCAACAGGGGTGTGGAGGGCAAAGCGGAGAGATTCCGGCACAGAGGATCGGTGCCCTCAGGCACACACCAGCCCGAGAGGCTTGTCTGCTCGGCCGCCGGGATGGGCGGGGCTGGGAGCTGAGGCTCGGGTATCGGCTTTCAGTCGGAGCGCAGGGAGAGGACTGGGGCTGGCGGCAGGAAGAGAGCCTGAAGGGGTTAGTGCACCACGGCTAGCCCGGAGGGAGTCCGGGGAAAGGGTCTGGTGCTGCTGAAGAGGCAAGAGACTTTTTCTTCCCTTTTGTTTCCTGGTGCGCGAGGAGAGGGCATTAAGAGGGCTGCCGGGGGAAGCACCGGAGACGGGCGTGAGCCGCGGCTAAAGGTGCGGACCCCAGAGACGGGCGTGAGACACTGGGGCTGCTGCTGCTGCTGCCGCCGCGGGGCCTGTGTGCGAGCGCGGGTCACTGTCCGCCCCGCCTTCTGGGGGGCCTGTGCACCCCGCCACTGCCGGGGTCCCGGGACCCGGGGACGGCTTTCCCGGGAAAGCACACGGAGCGCCTCGGTCTGGTGCAACATCACGCTGGCCTCTGCCGCCGCAGGCCCGCCCCACACTGTGCGCCCCTCCCTCCACTCTGCCTGAGTGAGCCAGAGCCCCCAAATCAGCGGCTCCTTTAAACCCATCCTGTCTGAGCGAAGAACGGATGCCCTCCATCGACCTACGTGCAGAGGCAGGGCCAGGTCCAAGGCTGAGACCCGGGAGCTGTGAGAGCAGAGAAGAGACAGGGAAATCTCTCTGTGCAGCCTCGGAGGCAGTGGATTAAAGCTCCACGGTCCATTTGATGTGCCCTGAATCTGTGGAGTGCATGAATGGACAGCGAATCATTCCAAATTGAGGAAGTGGACTTTGAGGACAAGATTTATGACTCTCCCCACTTTTCCTCTTTTTACAACGAATTATCCCAAATTAAGGAGGTGGACTTAGAGAGCAAGATTTCAGACTTCTTGCCCTTTTCCTCTTTTTACAACGAATTATCCCAAATTGAGGAAGTGGACTTGGAGAGCAAGATTTTCGATTTTTCCCCCTGCTCTCTTTTTGTGAATGTGTATGTGTATGCTTCTGTGTGAGATATTCTCTGTATAGCTTTGTTTCCACCATATGTCCCAGGGTTCTATCTGTCCGTTTTCTTTTTCAATAATTACATTTTAATTTTAATAACACTACTATATTTTATACTTTATTCTATTTTACTTTACCTGCTCTTTCTTTTTTTCCTACCTTCCCTTCCTCCCTCCCTCCGCCCCTCCTTTCCTTCTTTCTCTCATTCTTTCCTTCCTCCCTCCCTCCCTTCTTCCTTTCACTCTTTCTTTTTCTTTCCTTCCTCCCTCCCTCCCACCTGTCTTTCTTTCTTTCTTTCTTTTTCTTTCTTCTCTTCCTCCATCCCTCCCTCCCTTCTTCCATTCACTCTTCATTTTTTTATTCCTCCCTCCCTCCCTCCTTTCTTTCTTTCTTCCTTCCTTCCTTCCTTCCTTTCTTTCCTTCTTCCTTTCTTTCTCTCTCTCTTTCTTTCTTCTACTAATTCTTTCTTTCTGCTTTTTCTCCCTTTTATTCTGAGCCGGGTAGATGAAAGGCTCTTGGTGCTGCAGCCAGGAGTCAGTGCTGTGCCTCTGACGTGGGAGAGCCAACTTCAGGACACGGGTCCACAAGAGACCTCCCAGCTTCACATAATATCAAGCAGCGAAAATCACCCAGAGATCTCCATCTCAACACCAGCACGCAGCTTCATTCAATGACCAGCAAACTACAGTGCTGCTCACCCTATGCCAAGCAACTAGCAAGGTAGGAACACAACCCCACCCATTAAAAGAGAGGCTGCCTAAAAACATAATAAGGCCACAGGAACCCCAAAACACACCACCAGAAGTGGACCTGTCCACCAGAAAGACAAGATCGAGCCTCAACCACCAGAACACAGGCACTAGTCCCCCCCACCAGGAAGCCTACACAACTTACTGAAACAACCTTAGCCACTGGGGACAGACACCAAAAACAACGGGAACTACGAGTCTGCAGCCTACAAAAAGGAGACACCAAACACAGAAACATAAGCAAAATGAGAAGGCAGAAAAACACACAGCAGGTGAAGGAGCAAGATAAAAACCCACCAGACCTAACAAATGAAGAGGTAATAGGCAGTCTACCTGAAAAAGAATTCAGAATAATGATAGTAAAGATGATCCAAGATTCTATTTCCAAGATCCAAAATCTTGGAAATAGAATACACAAAATGCAAGAAACAGTTAACAAGGACCTAGAAGAACTAAAGATGAATCAAGCATCAATTAAAAACACAATAAATGAAATGAAAAATACTCTATATGAGATCAATAGCAGAATAACTGAGGCAGAAGAACGGATAAGTGAGGTGGAAGATAAAATAGTGGAAATAACTGATGCAGAGCAAAATAAAGAAAAAAGAATGAAAAGAACAGAGGACAGTATCAGAGACCACTGGGACAACATTAAATGCACCAACATTCGAATTATAGGGGTTCCAGAAGAAGAAGAGAAAAAGAAAGGGACTGAGAAAATATTTGAAGAGATTATAGTTGAAAACTTCCCTAATATGGGAAAGGAAATAGTTAATCAAGTCCCGGAGGCACAGACAGTCCCATACAGAATAAATCCAAGGAGAAATACACCAAGACACATATTAATCAAGCTGTCAAAAATTAAATACAAAGAAATCATATTAAAAGCAGCAAGGGAAAAAAAACAAATAACACGCAAGGGAATCCCCATCAGGTTAACAGCTTATCTATCAGCAGAAACTCTACAAGCCAGAAGGGAGTGGCAGGACATAGTTAAAGTGATGAAGGAGAGAAACCTGCAACCAAGATTAATCTACCCAGCAAGGATCTCATTCAGATTTGATGAGGAAATTAAAACCTTTACAGACAAGGAAAAGCTGAGAGAGTTCAGCACCACCAAACCAGCTTTACAACAAATGCTAAAGGAACTTCTCTAGGCAAGAAACACAACAGAAGGAATATACCTACAATAACGAACACAAAGCAGTTAAGGAAATGAGAATAGGAACATACATATCAATAATTACCTTAAATGTAAATGGACTAAATGCTCCCACCAAAAAACACAGATTGGCTGAATGGATACACAAACAAGACCCATATATATGCTGTCTACAAGAGACCCACTTCAGACCTAGAGACACATACAGATTGAAAGTAAGGGGGTGGAAAAAGATATTCCATGCAAATGGAAATCAAAAGAAAGCTGGAGTAGCAATTCTTATATCAGACAAAATAGACTTTAAAATAAAGACTATTAGAAGAGACAAAGAAGGACACTACATAATGATAAAGGGATCGATCCAAGAAGATATAACATTTGTAAATATTTATGCACCTAACATAGGAGCACCTCAATACATAAGGCAAATAGTAACAGCCATAAAAGGGGAAATTGACAGTAACACAATCATAGTAGGGAACTTTAACACCCCACTTTCACCAATGGATAGATCATCCAAAATGAAAATAAATAAGGAAACACAAGCTTTAAATGATACATTAAACAAGATGGACTTAATTGATATTTATAGGACATTCCATCCAAAAACAACAGAATACACATTTTTCTCAAGTGCTCATGGAACATTCTCCAGGATAGATCATATCTTGGGTCACAAATCAAGCCTTGGTAAATTTAAGAAAATTGAAATTGTATCAAGTATCTTTTCCAACCACAATGCTATGAGACTAGGCATCAATTACAGGAAAAGATCTGTAAAAAATACAAACACATGGAGGCTAAACAATACACTACTCAATAACGAAGTGATCACTGAAGAAACCAAAGAGGAAATAAAAAAGTGCCTAGAAACAAATGAGAATGGAGACACGATGACCCAAAACCTATGGGACGCAGCAAAAGCAGTTATAAGGGGGAAGTTTATAGCAATACAATCCCACCTTAAGAAACAGGAAACATCTCGAGTAAACAACCTGACCCTGCACCTAAAGCAATTAGAGAAAGAAGAACAAAAAACCCGCAAAGCTAGCAGAAGGAAAGAAATCATAAAGATCAGATCAGAAATAAATGAAAAAGAAATGAAGGAAACGATAGCAAAGGTCAATGAAACTAAAAGCTGGTTCTTTGAGAAGATAAACAAAATTGACAAACCATTAGCCAGACTCATCAAGAAAAAAAGGGAGATGACTCAAATCAATAGAATTAGAAATGAAAAAGGAGAAGTAACAACTGACACTGCAGAAATACAAAAGATCATGAGAGATTACTATAAGCAACTCTATGCCAATAAAATGGACAACCTGGAAGAAATGGACCAATTCTTAGAAATGCACAACCTGCCAAGACTGACTCAGGAAGAAATAGAAAATATGAACAGACCAATCACAAGCACTGAAATTGAAACTGTGATTAAAAATCTCCCAACAAACAAAAGCCAAGGACCAGATGGCTTCACAGGCGAATTCTATCAAACATTAAGAAAAGAGCTAACACCCATCCTTCTCAAACTCTTCCAAACAATTTCAGAGGAAGGAACACTCCCAAACTCATTCTACGAGGCCACCATCACCTTGATACCAAAACCAGACAAGGATGTCACAAAGAAAGAAAACTACAGGCCAATATCACTGATGAACATAGATGCAAAAATCCTCAACAAAATACTAGCAAACAGAATCCAACGGCACATTAAAAGGATCATACACCATGATCAAGTGGGGTTTATTCCAGGAATGCAAGGATTCTTCAGTATACGCAAATCAATCAATATGATACACCATATTAACAAGTTGAAGGAGAAAAACCATATGATCATCTCAATAGATGCAGAGAAAGCATTCGACAAAATTCAACACCCATTTATGATAAAAACCCTGCAGAAAGTAGGCATAGAGGGAACTTTCCTCAACATAATAAAGGTCATATGTGACAAACCGACAGCCAACATTGTCCTCAATGGTGAAAAACTGAAACCATTTCCACTAAGATCAGGAACAAGAGAAGGCTGTCCACTCTCACCACTCTTATTCAACCTAGTTTTGGAAGTTTTAGCCACAGCAATCAAAGAAGAAAAGGAACTAAAAGGAATCCAAATTGGAAAAGAAGTAAAGTTGTCACTGTTTGCAGATGACAGGATACTATACATAGAGAATCCTAAAGATGCTACCAGAAAACTACTAGAGCTAATCAATGAATTTGGTAAAGTAGCAGGATACAAAATTAATGCACAGAAATGTCTGGCATTCCTGTACACTAATGATGAAAAATTTGTAAATGAAATCAAGAAAACACTCCCATTTACCATTGCAACAAAAAGAATAAAATATCTAGGAATAAACCTACCTAAGGAGACAAAAGACCTGTATGCAGAAAATTATAAGACATTGATGAAAGAAATTAAAGATGGTACAAATAGATGGAGAGATATACCATGCTCCTGGATTGGAAGAATCAATATTGTGAAAATGACTCTACTACCCAAAGCAATCTACAGATTCAATGCAATCCCTATTAAACTACCACTGGCATTTTTCACAGAACTAGAACAAAAAATTTCATAATTTGTATGGAAAAACAAAAGACCCCGAATAGCCAAAGCAATCTTGGGAATGAAAAACGGAGCGGGAGGAATCAGGCTCCCTGACTTCAGACTATACTACAAAGCTACAGTAATCAAGACAGTGTGGTACTGGCACAAAAACAGAAAGATAGATCAATGGAACAGGATAGAAAGCCCAGAGATAAACCCACGCACATATGGTCAACTTATCTTTGATAAAGGAGGCAGGAATGTACAGTGGAGAAAGGACAGCCTCTTCAATAAGTGGTGCTGGGAAAACTGGACAGGGACATGTAAAAGTATGAGATTAGATCATTCCCTAACACCATACACAAAAATAAGCTCAACATGGATTAAAGACCTAAATGTAAGGCCAGAAACTATCAAACTCTTAGAGGAAAACATAGGCAGAACACTCTATGACATAAATCACAGCAAGATCCTTTTGGACCCACCTACCAGAGAAATGGAAATAAAAACAAGGATAAACAAATGGGACCTAATGAAACTTCAAAGCTTTTGCACAGCAAAGGAAACCATAAAGAAGACCAAAAGACAACCCTCAGAATGGGAGAAAATATTTGCAAATGAAGCAACTGACAAAGGATTAATCTCCAAAATTTATAAACAGCTCATGCAGCTCAATAGCAAAAAAACAAACAACCCAATCCAAAAATGGGCAGAAGACTTAAAGAGGCATTTCTCCAAAGAAGATATACAGACTGCCAACAAACACATGAAAGAATGCTCAACATCATTAATCATTAGAGAAATGCAAATCAAAACTACAATGAGATATCATCTCACACCAGTCAGAATGGCCATCATCAAGAAATCTAGAAACAATAAATGCTGGAGAGGGTGTGGAGAAAAGGGAACACTCTTGCATTGCTGGTGGGAATGTGAATTGGTATAGCCACTCTGGAGAACAGTATGGAGGTTCCTTAAAAAACTACAAATAGAACTACCATATGACCCAGCAATCCCACTACTAGGCATATACCCTGAGAAAACCATAATTCAAAAAGAGACATGTACCAAAATGTTCATTGCAGCTCTATTCACAATAACCCGGAGATGGAAACAACCTAAGTGTCCATCATCGGATGAATGGATAAAGAAGATGTGGCACATATATACAATGGAATATTACTCAGCCATAAAAAGAAACAAAACTGAGCTATTTGTAACTAGGTGGATAGACCTAGAGTCTGTCATACAGAGTGAAGTAAGTTAGAAAGAGAAAGACAAATACCGTATGTTAACACATATATATGGAATTAAAAAAAAAATGTCATGAAGAACCTAGGGGTAAAACGGGAATAAAGACACAGACCTACTTGAGAATGGACTTGAGGATATGGGGAGGGGGAAGGGTAAGCTGTGACAAAACGAAAGAGAGGCATGGATATATATACACTACCAAACTTAAGGTAGATAGATAGTGGGAAGCAGGTGCAGAGCACAGGGAGATCAGCTCAGTGCTTTGTGACCACCTGGAGGGGTGTGATAGGGAGGGTGGGAGGGAGGGAGATGCATGAGGGAAGGGATGTGGGAACAGATGTATATGTATGACTGATTCACTTTGTTATAAAGCAGAAACTAATAAAAAATAAAAAAATAAAAAAAATAAAAATAAATATAAAGAAATAATGTGTTGGTTCTTTGAATTGTTGGTAAAAAAATAAGCTTCTCTTTCTCTGCTTCCCGTCCCTGTGTTTCTCTCTGTCTCTGTAAATTGTGGCATGAAGAGAGATGAGTTGGGGAAAGATGTAAATCCAAGATTGCTTTTATTCCCACTCATGTCATAATTCTTAGATTACCACAGTGTCCTAAAAAAATCCTATCACGTACACATACACACACAATATTCAGATTATATATGTTTGTGTGACATAAATATATTTAAATAAATTAATTATGTATGATGTTATATACATATATAAGATATATAAGTATAATGCTATAAATATATATAATTGATTCACTGAATTATTCAAATATATACATATTAATTTTTCTTTGTTGTTCTCATGTTTCCAATATATTCTTCAATTTATTAAATTTTGATTATTTTCTTTATTGATTTTATTGATTTAAATTATCTGCCAGCTATATTAAAATCGATAAAAGACATATTTCATAAACAAACTGATATTTTGGCTTCAGGTTTTGGAGGAAATTAATGTTCTTGTTTTTTTCTCTGCCTCTGCCTCTAGATTTTTCCATATAGTCTAATTAACTCCTGGTTATAGATCTACTATACTATTATAATACTATTGTTGCACCAAATAAATATTTCCCAAATATTTTGATTTAGTGTTAAATTTGTAACTTTGTTCACAAATCATTTCCATCTATTCCATCTATATAATGAATGGATTGCAAAGTTTACAAACAATATAATTTTCCCATCCTTGAATTCTTGATTTTAAGTCACCTTTCATTTCACTGGACTAAATCTTTAAGTAGATTTTGAAGAAGAGAATGTGGGACACTACATAATTAAACATATTTTTATGTTGTCTCTTCTTTGACATAAAAAACAATTTGTCTATATAGCTTTAAGCTATGACTATTTTTCTAAGATATTTTAGTCAATGATTGTTTGTTATCTACTATTTAATATTCTATAGATATAATTTAAGATATGCTAAATTTTATAAGAATCTTCTATTGTTTGCTTATTTTCTACAATGCTTTCTGATATTTTAGGTTTTACTCTTGAAATTAATCTTTATTTCCCATTATAGTCTCCGAGTAATCTTCTATATAGTGCTGTTCATTGCTTTTGCCGAAATATAGTGAAAAAATGCATACCTTTGAAAGTAAACAACCACAGAATTGAAATTTAAAACTTCATAAAACCGTATACTGTGTCTAATGATATCTAGAAGACGCGCCTCAGAAATAATGAAAACGGTAGGAAGTAAAGAGCATAGAAGACAAAAAGCATCAGGATGATTTACAAAAAACAAACAAATAAACAGAATGAAGTGCATTATAGATAAATGGAGGGAAGGTTGAGAGAAAAATATCTGATTTCAGCAAATTTAAAGTGTACATTTACATTTTAAGTACCAATACTGATATTAACCATTATTTGAGCATTATACCAATTACTATGCACTATATACAAGTTCAATCCTCCTAGCATATGGCATTTGTAGGGCATAGCTATCGTACCTTGTTATCTATTACCTGAGTACCCAGTGTCATGATTGTGGAAGACAAGGAAAGACTGAGGAGCTGTACCAGATTGGCAGAACCTATGGTTTCATGACAATTAAATACTGAGTGGGATCCTGACTTGAATCTTTGAATCGTAAAAGGACATTAGTGAGAAAAACTGGTGAGCCCAAATGAAGCCTGCAGTTTAGTTATTAACACTGTAACTTTATTGATTCCTCAGTTGAGATGATTGCACTGTAGTTACTTAAGATTTTAATATTAAAGGAAGCTGAGTGTAGTGGATCCAGAATTCTCTGAACTATTTTTGCAATGCTCTGTCAGTCTCAAATTTAAAAACATTTTATGAAAAAATCAGCAGAGGTTTTATTATCCAGTTGGTCAGTGATTTTCAACCTCTATTACTCTAATCTCTCATGTTTCATAAATGAATTTAGTAAGAATCCATCTTTGCTAGTATGTCTACTTTCTATGTGGTGTCATTTACATTAGAGTTGCAATCCTGGCCTTTCTCCTTACATTTGACATATTAGGGAGTGGAAACCGAGCATGAATCACTCAGTGTTTCTCTTCCCTTTTTGCCTTTGTGCACCAATTATCCTCAATAAGTATTCACTTTACGCTGTTTCTTATTCTGTAATATTTATGTGGCATGCCCTATATGAAGAGGCTTGAGGTGACCTAGTGCTGCCTGGGATAGAATGAATAAGCTTTCTATTATGGGGTTCACACAAGCATAATAATAATAATGATAATAACAAGAATAATGAGAGCCCAAGTTTCTGCTGTGCTTCTAAGTCGATTTCTCCTCTAACAACCTTTTCAATAAGAAACAAGATTATTTGATCTCTATTGCTATTCCTTTAGCTCCCCCAACTGATTGCAAATTCAGGCTAGGGAAAAATAAGCTAGTCTTATTGAAGACCCAATATAGCATAATAGTACAGAGAGTGGGCCCTGGAGATATATTTCCCAGCTTCTAACCCTAGCTCTGTCTCTTATAGAGAATGTGACTTTAAACAAACCGTATCACTTCAAATTTTTTTTGTACAATGTGATAATTTTTCTTTGTTTCTTTTTCTTTTTCTTTTTTTTTTTTGCAGTACGCGGGCCTCTCACTGGTGTGGCCTCTCCCGTTGCGGAGCACAGGCTCCAGACGCGCAGGCTCAGCGGCCATGGCTCACGGGCCCAGCTGCTCCGCGGCATGTGGGACCCTCCCGGACCAGGGCACGAACCCGTGTCCCCTGCATCGGCAGGCGGGCTCTCAACCACTGCGCCACCAGGGAAGCCCGATAATTTTTCTTATAGAATTTTGTTAGGATTAAATCTGTCTATCTTTCTTTATCTATCTAATCTATCATCTATCTATCCATCCATCTACTACAAAGGATACATGGAAAGCACTGTATAAATCTTTGTTATCATTATTTATTGAGCTCCCAAAGCCTCAGTGTAAGGCCAGGGTGCTACGAACTTCTCTCTATTTTCTCTGCTGAGATTCCATATGTATTTTATAAAGGAATGCATTATTTAAATAGATAAATGCATTGATAGATAACTAATTAATAACATTTCCATTGTACAACTATCTAAATTATCTCTGACAAAATTGAGCAAGGAAGAATATATATATGTTGTCCAATGTCACATAGTTCATGGAACAACTACTAGGATTTAGGTATCCTGATTCTACAAATGGAAAGACATGAGGATAACTTAGGACAAATGAAGCATTAACATAGTGATGAAGAGCTCAGGACCCAGACATCTTGGTTTGAAACCTTGTTCTGATAGACAGATGTGTGAGATCTTTGGCTTCCTGTGCCTCAGTTTTCTCTTTTGTAGAATGTATAATCATATGTAGCTCATATCTGTAAATGTGCATGTGTGTGTGTAACATAGTGAGAGAGAATATGTGTGTATATGTGTATATATATATGTGTGTGTGTGTGTATACAAGTATATATATGTATATTTATGAACATACATATGTTTGTGTGTTTGTATCTCTGTATGTATGTATATCATATTGCCAGGGAATAATAACTTATTTATGCTAGGATAGAAAAATTAGAAATATAACCAAATATTTTTCAAACAGAAAAAATTATAAAACATGTTTATTCTGATTATAAGTACAACACTCTTGATCTTTCAAATAATATCACACTATTTACAAAAATCAAGCAGAACTGAGTTATTTATATGGATAATACCTCCCCTGACTAATCATTATAAATGAATCCAATTCCTGCCATGGGATATGTTGTAATCAAATTGGATTTAAATGTTTATAGTTAACATCTACTTACATAGTTAGGTCCACTGAGGAATATGTATCTCAGTACCTATAATATTATCTTCTTGAAATAGAGCTGCCTAATGAAGTCTTTATGAAGTTCACATAATTGCTAGTTGGAGGCACAATATAAAATTTCTAATGACTTTTCAGTCATAACTTAAAGTGATAGAAATATGACACTGAAATGGATATACTGTCGGGGTATGTTCTGATGACTCAGTTATTTCCAGGAGATTATGACACTGATGGTTTTTAAACATTTTTTTAAAAGGGAGAAAAAAGAAAACCTTTCTCTTTCAACTTGACTATGAAATTGTGATTAAAAACTGATTATCTAACTATGACCACAAAATCAATCATTTCTTAACACATGCTCTCAGGAAAAATTAAATTAACATTGAAAAAGAGAAATATGAAAATAGCTTGACAATTACTGTCTGACAGAAAAGATCTGGAGGCCATGCCAGGTTTTTTGTCATTTAGTCTCATGTATGCTAGGACACATATAATGTAATTATGATTGTTGAATAGTGAGGATAATGCTTTTCTGTTAGTGTAACACTTGTCTGCTGCTTAAACAAATAATCTAAAGTCTCAGTGGCATAAACAGCTCACCTATTTCTTGTTATGCATTTCCTGGAGAAGTCCCTGCCAAGTGGAAACTCAAGAAGATTTGCTTCTTTAATTGTGTGGCTATTACCATACACTAGTCCTTCCTTTAAGTCCATGAAGCCTGAGGATAAAGAAAGAGCCCGTGGTTTCTAGGGAGGCTTTAGAGATGAGGGCTACATTTAACTGCATTTGGGGTACAAGACACTACCCATATCTAAATGTCTAGAATTAATGTCTCCCTCTCTTGCAGTGAGGCTGGAAAAATTCAGTCGCCCCACACTTCCTGTGAAACCTTCCTATAAGCCAAGTAAAACAAATGGGATCGATGGGGGTCTAGTACTCTTTACCTCATTGTACAATAATTGCCTGACATATTTTTTCATCACATATTACTCTTTTTTTTTTTTTTTTTTTTTTTTTTTTTTTTTTTCTGTACGCGGGCCTCTCACTGCTGTGGCCTCTCCCGTTGCGGAGCACAGGCTCCGGACACACAGGCTCCGCGGCCATGGCTCGCGGGCCCAGCCGCTCCGCGGCATGTGGGATCTTCCGGGATAGGGGCACGAACCCGTGTCCCCTGCATCGGCAGGCGGACTCCCAACCACTGCGCCACCAGGGAAGCCCACTTATTACTCTTTTAAGGTATATTTGAAGGTGTGTCCATCTATCAAAGTCCTATATTCTCATGCCAGTATATTTTATTTTTCCTAAGTATATATATGTATTTTTTAATGTATAAGTGAAAGAATTAGGATTTACAATCTCAGCAAACCCAGTGTGTCCCTGGTTCAAGACTTTATATTTGTTTCTGTTATCAGTGTCATCTCAGCCCTCAGTAACAAGTACTTATTTTTTCCCTATGAAAATTTTCCCTCTGAAATTTTATCTTCAATAACATTTTTTTACTTAGCCAGTCCTTCTGGCATCACTTATTTTGAGGACACTTAAGAAAAAATATTTTGCTTCTTAGAAAAAGAAAAACTAGATTTGTATTGTTCCTGGGTTTTGGTGTTCCCATTAGAACCTTCTCTAACAATTAGAGTGAAAATGGAATTATGCCAAAATATTTAAAATATTTCCATTTTTTTCTTTTCCCACAACTTATATGTGCTTTTAAAGTAATTAATTCTCTGTTATAAAACATTTTAATTGTAGAATGCTTTTTATTAAACAGAGAGTAATTTTCTTCAGTTAAAAAATAGGTAAAAATAGTTGCCATGCTTTTCATTTCTCTACAAGAAACTTTCAACCTGAGGTTTTGACAAGAGGTTATTAGATAACAGCTACTTTTCAGGTAACTTCACATTGATTCATTGTACTTCAAATAAAACATTTGCTGAGAACACTGTTCTTGTGAAAGTGATTTAAAATTATATTACATCACTCATAAAGCAACTTGGTATGAGCCCTTGGAAACTGTATGCATTTGCTCCTTTCTATCCAATAATGAGTCCCCAGAGAACTCTTCAAGAGTTTATCAAATTTAGTATTAATAGTAGCCAGGAGGAAAGTTTTATAAATGCTATAAAAAATGTTCTATGATTATAAGTAAACCACTTTTTTTGCAATGTACACAAAATATCTTCATATTTCTCTACTGACAGTAAAAAACAGTTTGCTTCTTTCACCAAGGAATAGAACTTTTTACTTGTGTGTGTGTGCTGTCTTTGTGGTTGTATTTGTGTTCTTCTTTTACATTGCAATCAAAATGAAATTCAGTTCTTAGCATCCTTTTCTGAATTTTTGAATACTTCAGTTAATGTTTTCCTTCATTTATTATAACTTTACTTCTTCCCTGACTCTGTATCTGATTGTTTCAAGCAAAATAGCAATATAAAGGAGATTGACTCAAAAGGATTCTTGTATAAAAATATAAATGATGGAAATATTCTACAGGGAAATAGAATAATTGACCCAAGATCCAGAGATCCCAAGTGTGAATCCATTGTCCATTCTCAGCATCTCCATAGCAGTTTCCATGTCATTTGAAACAGGACTGGGTCCTTGGTATGAAGATCTATCAGGTATAATGTATTTCAACCTCTCATTCACTCAGCAAGCATCTAACCTCTTATTCAACACAGCACAAAGTCGAGTGCAAAATTCTGGGAATTTTATTCTTAAGAAGCAGTCTCAAACACAAACACCACACTCTTAGATTTTAATCTGGAAAACTAAAGTCCAAGAGAAAAGAAGAAAAAGAGGAATTTGGAAAAGTGGAAACTTTTGTGGGAAAGGGAAATGGATGATTGTATCCAAAATGAAGGATCCCAGTGGGGAGGTCTCTAACAAGAATAAAGATGATTTTCAATGATATTGAAAAATGTTACCATATCCTGGCAGATGAATGTTTTTTGGTGTCAGATTATAAAACACTTTTCTCATCCAGGAGTGGGTGATCAGAAGGACTATAAAACTCTGCAAGATACAAGGATACATAAAACCTGTGTTCATCAGATGTGCTATCCATTTTCATTTTTGATCAAATGACAAATGATCAAAGAAGTAAAATAATTAATAGAACAATGTCTGTGTCTTAGCTTGGGGATCAGGCCTCTATGCAACTGACAACTGGCTTAAGATATATGCACCACATACTTGAATAAAATATGACTTTGCTTAAATATCTCAAAAACGATTCCAAAATGTAGATGTCTGAGTTACTAATTAAACCCCAGGGAACAAAGATTTTTGAAATTAGTGACTTTGCCCACGTTTGAGTACATGAATAAGAGTTTAATCAAGAGCAATTGAAGCAGCCTTAAAGTCCCAACTTCCCATCCATCCAGGTTTATTAAGCACCTACTATATAACCAGAAGTTGTAGTAGACACTGCAGAAGTCAAAGAGATTTCTGTTTTCAAGGAACTCATGGTCCAAAATGTGAAGTCAGACTTGTAAACACATAAGTGCAGTAAATTATTACTAGCAAGATGCTATAAACCAATATCAAGAGCTCTTTATAAAGAAGAGAATGATTATTTCTACGTGGGGAGCAGATGGGTAGGGGAAAATTCTTAGAGCTCGATGCTACTTTATTTAATATTTTTCTTTACCTGCATTTGTCAATAAGGTGAACAAATTTTCACATATAATAGCACACTCATTTCAATTTATGGGGGATTAGCTTCTCACATGTATATTTCTTCATTTAACAAATGTTTACTGAAAACCTACTTTGTGAGTCATGGGAGATGTATATTGGGATCTGAAAATTGTTAAAACATGTTTCTGATTTCAATTGCTCAAGATTTTAAGAGAAAATATAGTATTTCTGTATTTTAACAGAAAATACAGAAAATATAGTGCAGTTTTTAGAACATATTAATGACACAACCTCATTTAAAGGCATCCCATTTTGAATATTCTTTCTACACAGCCCCAAAGGACCCCTGAATTTGGCAACATACAGCAGGAGTATTCAGAGTGTGTGAATTCTGGGGTCTATGCCCTTGAGAGTGAAGGCCCCGTGCTAGAAATGGGCAGAGTGTTCTGATACGCTTATTGGACCGTTGTCAAATTGGAAGATGCACAGGAAATGTAAGAAGAGGCTTCTATTGCACTGCTATTGAATTCAGGGTGTTTTTTTTTCTTTCTTTATCCTATTTTTAGTTTTCTTTCTGTGCCTGCCTTTCTCACACAAGAGTGATTTAGCAGGGATGAGTTTGCCAGCACTCTTCCCAATGGAAAACAGATGTAACTTCTCAGTTAATAGCACAAATACCGTTCTGTCTCACCAACTGAGTAGAGGAAAAGACTTAGTGAATTTCTTCATGTATTTAACTTATTCATCAATAAATTGGACCATATGAAACTATATATATAGATTTAATGATTAAAGGGAAAGTGAAGATGATGAACTCCAAACAGGACTATACAGTACAGTCTTTTCTTAATAATGTGTATTTCCAAATATGTTACTGTAGAGTCTGTACAGCTGCTTGTATAGAAGTTCTGCTTACTGTTTATAAGGAATGCTATTTTAAGGAGATATTAAGCCCATGACATAAAGTCGTGAAATTTAAATAGATTAAAATTTGTATGCACTTAAGTGAAGGTTAAACAAAGATGTTAATATGGTCAGGGTACAACAAATGTCATGTACAATGTGGAATTACTACCTGTTGACTGATTCTGAAAAAATAAATCATGATTCTTAAACAAATTTCTAATACTTAGTGACTCAAGTGAAAGTTAAAGAATAACTTTTTTAATGTACATAAGAACATTTATTTTCATCTTGAAAAGGAGGTATGTAGAAAAAATTAATAGCTTGATAGCAAAGAACTGTGGTTCCTGACTTACAATAGTTTGACTTACTATTTTTTAAATTTATTTATTTATTTATTTTTGGGTGCTTTGGGTCTTCATTGCTGTGTTCAGGCTTTCTCTAGTTGCAGTGAGCAGGGGCAACTCTTCGTTGTGGTGCGTTGGCTTCTCATTGCAGTGGCTTCTCTTGTTTTGGAGCATGGGCTCTAGGCGCTTGGGCTTCAGTAGTTGTGGCTCATGGATTCTAGAGTGCAGGCTAAGTAGTTGTAATGCACGGGCTTATTTGCTCCGTGGCATGTGAGACTTCCCGGACCAAGGCTTGAACCTGTGTCCCCTACATTGGCAGGTGGATTCTTAACCACTGTGCCACCAGGGAAGTGCCTGACTTCGTATTTTTTGACTTTTCAATGATGTGGAAGCAATACCAATTCAGCAGAAACCATACTTCAAATTTTGAATTTTGATTTTTTTTCCCAAACTAGGAATATGCTATATGATACTCTCTCCTGATGCAGGACAATGGTAGCTGGTACTCAGTCAGCCATATGTTTGCCAGGATAAACAACCAATAATACACTTACGACCATTCTGTACCCATACAACTGTTCTGTTTTTTACTATCAGTAGAGTAGTCAATAAATTACAGGAAATATTCAACACTATTTATAAAATAGGTTTTGTGTTAGGTAATTTTGCTCAGCTATAGGCTAATAATGTAAATCTTCTGAGCAGGTTTAAAGTACACTAGGTTAAGCTAGGATGTTTGGTAGGTTAAGTGTATTAAATACATTTTCAACTTCTATATTTTCAACTTAAGATCTGTTTACCGAGTTGTAACCCCATCATAAGTCAAGGAAGATCTGTAAAGGCAATTGCACTAAGAAAGATATAAATGCATATGTTAAAAACGTTTAACTTTTATGGGCATATTTCTTACTGCTTTTTGAGGACTATTAACATGTATATTTAAATTAACTTTGAAATTGTAATTTTTTCCTCCAAAATACTTTCTTTTATCTTAAAGAATTGTAGACATATGTGAGTACTTATTAAATATGTAGATACAGAAAAGGTTCAATGTGTCCAAATGCTGAACTGAAACATCATGAGGCATTTGACTTGTCTGATCCAACTCCCCAGAGGTAAGTGAATATGCAAGTTGAGTCTTCCATTGTTACATTCTAGACTAATATTGCCTGATAAGGTAGACTGATTGCAAAATATCCCCAATTTTTCACCATTCTTTGTACAGATGACTTTTAAAATATGACTATGAAGGAACTCCTATTAAAAGGTGTAATTTTTTTCTTGCCTCTAAATCTTCACTGGCCTTGTTACTTACTACAACAAAGAGAATTTGATGGGATTGGTGATGTGTCAGTTCCAAGCCAGGAGTCAATAAGCAGTGTACACTTCTGGTCAATAATTGGAAAAGTGTTCCATTACCGTGGAAACAAGCTGAGTTTTGTTTACTTGAACTGGTTTGAGAACAGCTAGGGTAGATATAAGCTGTCCTATCTGAGGACTATACATCATCTTTTATTAACCAAACTTTTACAACACTATATTTGGAGTCAATTTTTCTTTTTTTGTATTATTATGATTATAAGAGCTGATATCAACCATCTTATTTGACACTAGTATAATTATAATAAGCATACAATGATGCCATAGGTGGTAAACCATATTTTTTACATAATAAAAATTAAATTTGAGTGTAATATTTATTACATGACTTTTAAAAATTCAAAGCTCTTTGAGGTTACTTGAGACTTACCATTTTGCAAAGATATGACAAGACAATAGTCTAAGAGAGAGGAAAAAAATATGATAATCAAGGATTCACTACAAAATGTCTTGTTCCACAGACACCTCCCCAGGGGATATATACTTTATTTTGCCTGATAATGATATTTGCCTGTTATTGAGTACCAATATCTCCACATTTTGGTTTCTACTGCGCAAGCCAAATGAATAATCCTAATTGTTCTGTTACATTTCTGTTATATCTGTTTAACTATTTAGTATTTTGCCAGCAGTCTATCTGTGCCAAAAAGCCATTTTATGTCATTACACCTGAAGGGAGTGATAAGATAAATAAACAAGTCATTTTCTTTAAGTGTTTTCTCATGTTCATTTAACCATCAAGAGTTTATAGAGTATCTAGCTCTTTCTGTGCACTATATGTACTATGGTATGCACTGGAGATAAATATATATAAATAAAGGTATCACTTATTGTGTCTTTAGATTGTTCAAGATACTTTATATATAAAGTTCTTTGTAGGCACAAAGTACAATAAACCTATGAAGCATGTATCTCTACATATGAGGAAACCAAGGTACAGAGACATTAAAATGACTTGTGCAGTGTCAGTACACAAGTATGAAATGTGAGAGTTAGGATTTGAACCCATACATCCTGTTTCCAAAGCTGATGACTTCATCATTTGGATATGCTATTTCTAAAGTCAAACAAGAAAAACGAACAAAAAGCCCTTTCCCTAAAGGTGTCAGAGACAATTAAACCATTCAAGAAAAAAGAAGATTCCCGCTAACATTCTCTTACTCTTTAAATGTTGTAGATAATAAAGCACAGACACTAACTCAGACTTGGGTGGGAGCAGAATTAAGAAAGTTTGTTTTGAAGGTGATGTATAAGCTATTAGACACGGAGAGATGTGGAGGGCTTATTGAGGAAAGAAGCAGCTCCTGCAGAGTTAAAGATGCACAAGGGCATCACAGAGCATGCAATGAGGTTGAGACATGGAGAGATGATGCTAAGGATGAGCTGGGCAGCTCAACCAAAACTCCTTGTACACTGTGCTGAAACCTTGCCTTATTTGGATCTGATCTGCATTTGCCTTTATTTGTAAGACAAATACAATTTGTATTTGTATTAATACAAATCTAGGAATGTTTTTATAACTGATGAGGACAAGTGGTTATGTGTTTACAGTAACTGAGACATGAAAAGATGAGAAGCAGTGAGTAGTAGAAGTGTAAATAGTAAGGGGCTGGATTTAAGACTTTCACATGTTCACAGTCTTGTTTTAGCCTGTCTCTTTAAGCCTGGATTACCCTAGAAGCCATTTCTCACTTGTTCCCCACCTCTAGTCTTACTTGTCCCAAATCCATGCTTCTCATCACTGTCATTAAATCTTTCCCAAATACTATTTTCATCTTCCCATTTGGGGTTATTTAGCTAGGACAAAAGAATGCTGATGGAAATCAAGAAAGCAGTCTCTAAAGAGAGGAAAATCTGTCCCATAGGAGGCAAAGAATTTTGCTCCATCTCATTTGGGAGGGCAGAAGGAAGAAAGAAAGAAAGAAAGAAAGAAAGAAAGAAAGAAAGAAAGAAAGAAAGAAAGAAAAAGGAAGAAAGGAAGGAAGAAAGTAGGAAAGAGAGAAAGAGAGAGAGGGAGGGAGGAAGGAAGGAGGGAAATCTGTTTGTGTAAGATGTAGTTAATAAAAGTTAGGTATTTTTCTATGCAGAGGCAAGATGCAGAGGGATACAAAGAGCTAACTTTAATCTAACTAGCCCTTAAGTGGTAATGGAAGCAACAGGACTGGTTTAGAACTTGCAGAAAAATGTAAAATTAGATAACAGAGCCAAGGAATCTACCCTCAGGACACTGTTTAAATGAAGGATAAAAATGACCATTGCGACGGAGGCCTTGAAGTTATATTATCAGTTTCCAAGAATAGCCTTGGTAGAGAGTCAGGCACCCCTTACAGTTTGCAACCTGTGCAAATTCACAGACTCTTTGGTTTAATGCTCACTGGGTGTATTGTTATTTTTTCAATGTCTTAAAATTCTTAATAATTTTATTTTTGAACATGTGTTTTACAAATAATGTATATTCATTTTCTAGGGCAAACAAATACCACATAGCAAAATACCACAGACTGGGGGCTTAAAAAACAGAAGTTTGTTTTCTCACAGTTCTGGAGGCTGAGAGTTCAAGATCAAGGTGTCAGCAGGTTTCGTTTCTCCTGAAGCCTCTCTCCTTGATTTGCAGATGGCTACCTCCTTGCTGTGTCCTCACATGGTGTTTCCTGTCTGTGTGCAGGCCTCTGGTGTCTCCTTGTGTGTCCAAGTTTCCTTTTCTTATAAGGACTCCAGTCAGACTGGATTAGGGCTCACCCATATGCCTTCATTTTACCTTAATTACCACTTTAAAGGCTCTATGTCCAAATACAGTCACATCTGAAGTACTGGGGGATTAGGATTTCAATATATGAATTTTAAGGCAACAGAATTGAGTCTAATACAAAGTGCAATGGCAAAATGGAGCATGTGTGTGAGCAGCTGAGATATAGTGGGAGTGGCTGAGGCAGGAAGACCAGCAGGCTACAGGAGTACAGAGCAATTGACCTAGAGGCCTGGTGTGCAGGCTCCTGCCCCCAGACAGCCTCTAGGCAGCCTCCAGGCAGGCTGAGGTACCCAGAGCGCTATGGCTTCTGGGACTACACTGGGGACCAGGTTGGCTGCAGTGGCTGCTGGAGAATGGATAGATTCTGCAAGTGGGTAGTGCTGAGACCCTCTGTCCCCTGGACTCATTCCTGAAGTGTCCACGCAAATATTAACCCCAGCCTCAGTGCAAAAACAGAGATGGCCATACTTAAACAGTAAAAATTGTCAGTAAATTCTTACAAAATAAAAACATTCATAGGACAATGCCCCAAATCATATCAAGTATGTATTAGATTTCAACAAATTTAGAAACTCTGCTCTTGAAAACCGTTGCAACATTGCAAAGCCAATGTCTACAGGTTTAGAGATAGAAATTAAGTTTAAAGGTCATCAAGTTAAATACAAAAGAACACTATTTTCATAAGATGCTTTAGATGAACAAATAACTAAAGAAAAAAGAGTCTTAAAATTGTTTTCTGTATGATGAAGATACAGTTATAAGATATATTAACTGGCATTTTGAATTATACTCAAGGCAGGAAGTCACTTTTGGTTTCTTATACAACCTCCACAGGCTACAGGGAATGTCAGAGGAAACATTAAAATGCCATTGTATAAATTTACATAAAAAATTAAATTCAAACTGACATGAAACTGGTATGTATGATGAATGAATTCTTTTAGAAAATTGTTCCACCAGAACCATCAGCTTTCTATGTACTAAAATTTATATTTCAAAATAAATTATCAGAATTTATTTGAATGCTGTCACCGTGTATAAAATACTCTTAACAGCTCTAGTAACAGTTGTATCAGCAGGAAAATCCTTCTCAAAATAAAAAATTCAAATATTGTTTGCAATCCTCTATTTGCCAAGAACAACTGCTGTCACTTTGAATTATATCAGTTGAAAATAATATTGCTGAATGTATAAATGTTGATCTGATAATGAATTTGCAGAACAGTGAGCCAGAAAAATCTTATGATCAATTGCGATATCACATTAAAAATGTTATTATTTCTCATATAAAATTAAACAAAAATTATTATTTTTCAGTTAGTAAGTTTATGTTGTTACTCATGTATCACTATTACCTCTATTATGTTTTATAAATAATACCATACTTTTAAGGAGAAGCTTGGTATTTAGTAGCTTTAATGGATTATTTTATTGAACAGACTCTGCACTTTCATTTTTCCCTGGGACCTGCAAATCATGTAGATAGCCCTGGTTGGACGAATAGATTGGAATGAGTTCAAAGAGGAGGAAGTGAGGAAGAAGAGGCAAGGATTATAAATGACTATTTTATAGTGTTTTTATAACAGGTAGCATAGAAATGGGCAATAAAATGGGACAGGGAAATGGAGAAGAAAAAAATATCACGGGAAATTAAAGCAAGAGAGGGAGTGTTGTTTTAAGATGGGAACTATTACATCAGGTTTGCGGTCTTACAAGAATGATCCAGTGGAAAGGGAGAAATCGAAATCTTTCTTGTCCAGATTATAAATAAAGGAGTCAGTCTTTGAAGAATGGCTATGTCTTTGCCTGAGACAATACATGAGTGACTAAGTCTGGAAATCAATGGAAAGAACCTGTAGATGGAGAGAAATGTGGTGAAAAGTTGAGTTCCTTTGTTCTTGATATTGTTGGAAGCAGATGGTTGACAGAATATTAAAAGATTGAAATAGTTATAATAGGAAATGGACAAGGAAGTTACTGGGGATCCACAGGAATACTAGGTAACTTTGACATACATGGTGATAGAACATGGATTTTTATTGCCACATTTCTGCACAGTTGTATGATTTTGCTTGGTTATGTTTTGTTTTGTTTTGTTTTCCAATAGTGTCCAAGAGCCTAGGTTAGGAGTAGAAACATTGTACAGTTAAAATTCTTTGTGGTTGGAGTTGTTTTAAGATAGTGTAGGAGAAGGTCAATAGATCCAGGTTGTTGTCTACAAAAGGATTTTTAAAAAGTGGTTGATATTATGCATCATAGGCCAAGTATGAAGAGATTGAAAAATGAAAGATATGAGAGGACTAATTAATTGAGAATAATGGAGTGAAAAACCGTGGACGAGACATGGATCAGAAGTGTCACACTTGAATTTAAGATTTTAGAGACAAGATAGATCTCGGAAATGATTATGTTTTATCAAGCATAAGAATGCCTGAAATAGAGAAATAAAAACCTGAAACTAAATCTCTATAGGTAATAATTTTGAATAACTGTGTTTTTGTATATTTATGTGTTTTGTACAAAGAAAAATACCTCTATATTTACTTTCTTGAACAAATCTAGAATTCATAAAATTAACAATTATTTTGTTTCTCATTTACTTTACTTTTGATGTCCTTATCTTAATTTATCACAAAAGTATCCTATAAAGAACTAAAAGTTTTTATTACATTCAACTAAATCAGGCTACATCTCAGGTTGATTTTCCTACTTCAAAGAATAAATTATTGGCAAACTTTAATTCATCTACATGTTCAAGAATTGGAAAATATTTAGTTAATGGCAAGTTCAAAAGTGGTGCATTTCTTGGGGAAGGTTACACACAAGAAAAGTCACTACTTTGAGGGTATATGCTTAGGAAATTTTGGGAACTTGGACTCTAAGCTTGAGAATTTCTTAGCATATCTAAGCCATGGAATTTTGAGTCTCAGGCAACTAGGAGGCATGTTAAGGGAGAGGGGTGATCATAAAGAATATGGCAACTGCAGTCATTTATTGAATATTGATTGGAGTATCTCTTCATTGAATTGTCCAACTCAGGAAGGCAGTGCTGGACGTGATTTGTCTGAGCAGTAAATTCTATGTTAGCCCCTAAGATCCACATAGAAAAGTGTTAGAAAAAAATCATAATGAGACTACAGAAGTAGAAACATAAGGAACATAAGGAATTCAGATTTAATAGCAACTTTTCAGAATTTAAATAATTGTGCTTGAAAATTTAATCTTTAGAGAAAATTGACCAAATGATGAAATATGTTAACATGATATAAACTGAGATGATCTTTCTTTCCTTTTTCCTGAAAGAGGAAAATAAACTATTAGAGGAACACTCCACTACTGACAAAAAGAGGCAGCCTGATACTTTACTCAGATATTTATTTTATCCAAAAGCTGAATAAAGATGCAATCTTTAGGAGCACACAGCAAAGTGATTGGTTCACCTTAGGTTGTTAGATTTTAAATCATCATTGGAGCTTCAGGCCAAGAAATTTCTACAGCTAATTCTGCTGCTGTAACAAATGTTGGGGAAAGAGAGAAACCTTTCCTCAGAAGAAGTTTTTACAGATGCTAATCAACTCTATAGCAAAAAGCAGCCACTGCGTCCCAGAGCTGAAAGCTCTAGATCAAAACAGATAAAAGAAGCTCCATTAGCAGACAGGGCCCACCGCCAATACAGTAATGAGGTGGATATAAATATGGGCTCAAAGAGAAAAAGAAATGGAGAGTTTCTGAGCATGGTGTAAGGAAAACAAAATATCCTGCAAAAGGCCTCTTATTAGAGCTGCCTATCCTACAAAATTTGAAATTTTACAGAGGCAGAAAAGTTGCAAATGCCACTTTGAGAGAAAAAAACTGTATGAAAAGATCGCCATTTGCTCCCAGCCCCACCAGTAATAGTGAAAAATTTGACTTCCTGATGGGAAATTCACTTTCAGTTAAGAGGACTCTGGTCATCTGGCATAGACTGGCTTCATGGCAAGCTAAACACCAGTAATGTCTTCCTCAACTGCCTTTGCTTAGATAAAAGTGAGTCTCTGCTTTGGTCTTTCACAACAGGAAGTGGAAATGTCCTTTGAACAACACAGGTTGGAATTGAGCAGGTCCATTTATAGAGATTTTTTTGAATAGTAATTACTGCAGTAAGACGAAACTGTGGTTGGTTGAATTTGAGGATATGGAACCATGGATATAGAGGGTGACTTTTTGACTGTAGGGAGGTTCAGGGCCCTTAACCCTTAAGTTGTTCAAGGGTCAACTGTACTGACTTTTGGGAACAGGTTTGTTTGTTTTTTGTTTTCTTTTTTTATTCAGTGGGCAGAGATAACTGCTTTAAGGCCTAGATACTGACTTGTTTTCTAAATTTGGTGTGTATATAGCTAATGCTTTGATACCTTTTTCTTCTGATTTACCATTTATACTCTAAAAAATGAGATTTTGAGATAATTTAAATCCTGAGGACTTAAGAGAACCACTCCCAAACTTATGGAAGACACGCAGCTGTCCAAGGAACCAGTGTCCTTCAATCACACTCCAGCTGAGACTGAACACAGGAGGGATAAAAGGGGGCTTTTAATTTATTACTCTATTCAATAATTAAGAGAGGAATTAGAACTTTGATCTTTGGTACCTTAGGGTTTTTATTTATTTTTTATTTTTAACATCTTTATTTGAGTATAATTGCTTTACAATGGTGTGTTAGTTTCTCCTTTATAACAAAGTGAATCAACAATATGTATACATATATCCCCATATCTCCTCTCCTTGTGTCTCCCTCCAACCCTCCCTATCCCACCCCTCTAGGTGGACACAAAGCACTGAACTGATCTCCCTTTGCTATGCAGCTGCTTCCCACTAGCTATCTATTTTACATTTGGTAGTGTATATATGTCCATGCCATTCTCTCTCTTTGTCCCAGCTTACCCTTCCCCCTCCCCGTGTCCTCAAGTCCATTCTCTACATCTGCGTCTTTATTGTTGTCTTGCCCTAGGTTCCTCAGAACCATTTCTTCTTCTTCTTCTTTTTTTTTTTTTTTAGATTCCATATATATGAATTAGCATACGGTATTTGTTTTTCTCTTTCCGGCTTACTTCACTCTGTATGACAGTCTCTAGGTCCATCCACTTCACTACAAATAACTCAGTTTCATTTCTTTTTATAGCTGAGTAATATTCCATTGTATATATGTGCCACATCTTTATCCATTCATCTGTCGATGGACACTTAGGTTGCTTCCATGTCCTGGCTATTGTAAATAGCGCTGCAATAGACATTGTGGTACATGACACTTTTTGAATTATGGTTTTCTCAGAGTATATTCCCAGTAGTGGGATTGCTGGGTCATATGGTAGTTCTATTTTTAGTTTTTTAAGGAACCTCCATACTGTTCTCCATAGTGGCTGTATCCATTTACATTTCTACCAACAGTGCAAGAGGGTTCCCTTTTCTCCAAATCCTCTCCAGCATTTATTGTACCTAGATTTTTTGACGATGGCCATCCTGACTGGTGTCAGGTGATACCTCATTGTTGAGTTGATTTGTATTTCTCTAATGATTAGTGATGTTGAGCATCCTTTCATGTGTTTTTTGGCAGTCTGTATATCTTCTTTGGAGAAATGTCTATTTAGGTCTTCTGCCCATTTTTGGATTGGGTTGTTTGTTTTTTTGATATTGAGCTACATGAGCTGCTTGTAAATTTCGGAGATCAATCCTTTGTCAGGTGCTTCATTTGCAAATATTTTCTCCCATTCTGAGGGTTGTCTTTTCATCTTGTTTATGGTTTCTTTGCTGTACAAAAGTTTTTAAGTTTCATTAGGTCCCATTTGTTTACTTTTGTTTTTATTTCAATTTCTCTAGGAGGTGGGTCAAAAAGGATCTTGCTGTGTTTTATGTCATAGAGTGTTCTGCCTATGTTTTCCTCTAAGAGTTAGATGGTGTCTGGTCTTACATTTAGGTCTATAATCCATTTTGAGTTTATTTTTGTGTATGGTGTTAGGGATTGTTCTAATTTCATTCTTTTACATGTAGCTGTCCTGTTTTCCCAGCACCACTTACTGAAGAGGCTGTCTTTTCTCCATTGTATATTCTTGCCTCCTTTATCAAAGATAAGGTGACCATATGTGCATGGGTTTATCTCTGTGCCTTCTATCCTGTTCCATTGATTTATATTTATGTTTTTGTGCAAGTACCATACTGTCTTGATTACTGTAGCTTTGTAATATAGTCCAAAGTCGGGGTGTCTGATTCCTCCAGCTCCGTTTTTCTTTCTCAAGATGGCTTTGGCTATTTGTGGTGTTTTGTCTTTCCATACCAATTGTGAAATTTTTTGTTCTAGTTCTGTGAACAATGCCATTGGTATTTGATAGGGATTGCCTTGAATCTGTAGGTTGCTTTGGGTAGTATAGTCATTTTCACAATGTTGATTCTTCCAATCCAAGAACATGGTACATCTCTCCACCTGTTTGTATCATCTTTAATTTCTTTCCTCAGGGTCTTATAGTTTTCTGCATACAGGTCTTTTGTCTCCATAGAGAGGTTTATTCCTAGGTATTTTAATCTTTTTGTTGCAGTAGTAAATGGGAGTGTTTCCTTAAGTTCTCTTTCATATATTTCATCATTAGTGTATAGGAATGCAAGAGATTTCTGTGCATTAATTTTGTCTCCTGCTACTTTACCAAATTCATTAATTAGCTCTAGTAGTTTTCTTGTAGTGTCTTCAGGCTTCTCTATGGATAGTATCATGCCACCTGCCAACAGTGACAGTTTTACTTCTTCTTTTCCAATTTGTATTCCTTTTATTTCTTTTTCTTCTCTGATTACTGTAAAAACTTCCAAAATTCTGTTGAATAATAGTGGTGAGAGTGGGCAACCTTGTCTTGTTCCTGAACTTAGTGGAAATGGTTTCTGTTTTTTTCCTTATTGAGATCGATGCTGGCAGTGGGTTTGTGAAATATGGCCTATATTATATTGAGGTAAGTTCGCTCTATGCCTACTTTCTGGATGGTTTTTATCAAAATGGGTGTTGAACTTTGTCGAAATCTTTTTTCTGCATCTATTGAGATGATTATATGGTTTTATCCTTCAGGTTGTTAATATGGTGTATCACATTGATTGATTTGCATATATTGAAGAATCCTTGCATTCCTGGGATAAATCCCACTTGATCATGGCGTATGATTCCTTTAATGTGCTGTTGGATTCTGTTTGTTAGTATTTGTTGAGGATATTTGCATCTATGTTTAGCCATGATATTGGCCTGTAGCTTTCTTTCTTTGTGACATCTTTGTCTGGTTTTTGTATCAGGGTGTTGGTGGCATCATAGAATGAGTTTGGGAGTGTTCTTCCCTCTGCTATATTTTGGAAGAGTTTGAGAAGGATGGGTGTTAGCTCTTCTCTAAATGTTTTATAGAATTCACCTGTGAAACCATCTGGTTCTGGACTTTTGTTCATTGGAAGGTTTTAAATCACAGTTTCAATATCAGTGCTTCCAATTGGTCTGTTTATATTTTCTATTTCTTCCTGCTTCACTCTCAGAGGTTGTGATTTTCTAAGAATATGTCCATTTTTTCCAGGTTGTCCATTTTGTTGGCATAGAGTTTCTCTCATCAACCTTTGTTTTCCTGCAGTTTCAGTTGTTACTACTCCTTTCTAATTTCTAATTCTATTCATTTGAGTCTTTTCCATTTTTTCCTTGATGAGTCCCGCTAATGGCTTATCAATTTTGTTTATCTTCTCAAAGAACCACCTTTTAATTTTATTGATCTTTGCTATCATTTCCTTCATCTCTTTTTCATTTATTTCTGAACTGATCTTTATGATTTATTTTCTTCTGCTAACTTTGGGGTTTATTTTTGTTCTTCTTTCTCTAATTGTTTTAGGTGTAAGGTTAAGTTGTTTATATGAGATGTTTTTTGTTTCTTGAGGTAGGATTGAATTGCTATAAACTTCCCTCTTAAAACTACGTTCGCTGCATCCCATAGGTTTTGGGTCATCTTGTTTTCATTGTCATTTGTTTCTATATATTTTTAAATTTCTTTGATATTTTCAGTGATATCTTGGTTATTTAGTAGCACACTGTTTAGCCTCTATGTATTCGTGTTTTTTACAGTTTTTTTCCTATAATTGATTTCCAATCTCATAGTGTTGTGGTCAGAAAAGATGCTTGATACAATTTCAATTTTCTTAAATTTTCTGAGGTTTGATTTGTGACCCAAGATGTAATCTATCATGGAGAGTATTCCATGCGCATTTGAAAGAAAGTGTATTCTGCCACTTTCGGGTGGAACGTTCTATAAATATCAATTAAATCTGTCTGGTCTATTGTGTCATTTAAAGTTTGTGTTTTCTTATTTTCTGTTTGGATGATCTATCCATTGGTGTAAACCGGGTGTTAAAATGTCCCCTACTATTATTGTGTTACTGTCGATTTCTCCTTTTATGGTTGTTAGCATTTGCCTTATGCATTTAGGTGCTCCTATTTTGGGTGCATAAACATTTATAACTGTTATATCTTTTTCTTGGATTGATCCCTTGTTCATTATGTAGTGTCCTTCCTTATCTCTTGAAATAGTGTTTATTTTAAAGTCCATTTTATGTGATACAAATATTGCTACCCCAGCTTTCTTTTGATTTCCATTTGTATGGAGTATCTTTTTCATCCTTTCACTTTCAGTCTGTATGTGTCCCTAGGTCTGAAGTGGGTCTCTTGTTGACAGTTTATATATGGGTCTTGATTTTGTAAGCATTCAGCCAGTCTGTGTCTTTGGGTTGGAACATTTAATCCATTTACATTAAAGGTTATTATCGAAGTGTATATTCCTATTACTGTTTTCTTAATTGTTTTGGGTTTGTTTTTGTGGCTCTTTTTCTTCTCTTGTGTTTCCCACCTAGAGAATTTTCCTTAGCTTTTCTTGTAAAGCCGGTTTTGAGGTGCTGAATTCTCTTATCTTTTGCTTGTCTGAAAAGCTTTTGATCTCTCTGTCGAATCTGAATGAGATCCTTGCTGGATAGAGTAATCTTGGTTGTAGGTTTTCCTCTGTCATCACTTTAAGTATATCCTGCCACTCCCTTCTGGCCTGCAGAGTCTCTGCTGAAAAATCAGCTGATAACCTTATGGGGTTTCTTTGTATATTATTTTTTTGTTTTCCCCTTGCTGCTTTTAGTATTTTTTCTTTGAATTTAATTTTTGTTAGTTTGACTAATATGTGTCTTTGTGTGTTTTTCCTAGGGTTTATCCTGTATGGGACTCTCTGTGCTTCCTGGATTTGTGTGACTATTTCCTTTTCCATGTTATGGAAGATTTCCACTATAATCTCTTCAAACATTTTCTTGGGTCCTTTCTCTCTCTCTTCTCCTTCTGGGATCCCTATAATTTGAATATTTGTGCATTTAGTTTTGTCCCAGAAGTCTCTGAGATTGCCTTTAATTATTTTCATTCTTTTTTCTTTATCTGCTCCTCAGCAATTATTTCCACCATTTTGTCTTCCAGCTCACTTATTCATTCTTCTGCCTCCGTTATTCAGTTATTGATTTATTCTAGTGTATTTTTCATTTAAGTTATTGTCCTGTTCTTCTCTGTTTGTTTCTTCTTTAGTTCTTCTAGATCTTTTTTAAACATTTCTTGTATTTTCTCAATCTGTGCCTCCATTCTATATCCGAGAACCTAGATTATCTTTACTCTCATTACTCTAAATTCTTTTTCATGTAGATTGCCTATTTCCTCTTCATTTATTTGGTCCTGTAGGATTTTACCTTGCTCCTTCATCTGTGACTTATTTTTTTGCCTTCTCTTTTTTTTTTTTTTTTTTGGTGAGTGAGATTGTGTTCCTGTCTTACTAGTTGTTTGGCCTGAAACTTCCAACACTGGAGTTAGTAGGCTGTGGTTAAAGCTGGGTCTTGGTGCCAAGATGAAGACCTCTGGGAGACCTCACTCTGATGAATATTCCCTGGTGTCAGAGGTTCTCTGTTAGTCCAGTGGTTCCAACTCGGAGCTCCCACCACAGGAGCTTTGGCCTGATCCCTGGCTCATGAACCAAGATCCTGCAAGCTGCACAGCATGGCAAAAAGCAAAAAGAGAACAATAACAAAGTAAAAAAATAATAATATTAGACTAGGAATCTAACAGATATGTTAAAAAGAATATAAAAATAAAAATATAGATGAAAAAACAACCGGAAGTTAAAACAGAACCACAATAGTAAAAAAAAGAAAAAACGGTGGAAAAGGCCTTGGCTGTGGAGGGTGGGGCCTAAGCAGGGGCAGGGTTTGGTTGGTGGGTAGAGCCTATACTTAGGACCCACAGGGCTGAAAAAGGCCCTGGGGGTGTGGGGAGGTGGGGCTTAGGCTCAACTGAATAGAAGTGGTCCAGGCGTGCCTCCTGCCTCTGGTCTCAGGGAGTGGGGGACACCAGCTGGGAGCCCAGCAAGCTTCCCGGACCTGAGTGGGGATGGTAAACACCCTCCTCTGGGCCTCTGAGGGTGTAGGACCTGGTCCAAGAGCTGGGCAGACTTCCCCAGCTGATTGGATCGGGTATATGCTGGGCATGCTCCCACCTGATCCAGGCCTCCGAACATCCCACCAGGCATGGGAACCCCTCCTCCCTCTCAGCTACCCTTCAGGGACTCTGGTCCTGTCTGGTCTCCACTTCTACCTCCTCAGTCCCCCCACGTCCTACCAGTTCGCTTGGGGCTTCCTCCCGTCTCCTTGGGCATCAAGGTCCCCCACCAGCGTCTGGCAGGTGCCCTAGTTGTGGGGAGATGCAAACTCCATGTCTTCCCACACCGTTATCTTGACTCCACCCCCATCATATGTTATCTTAACTTATCAGAATATTGACTCCTTAAGGCAGAACTTTGTCTTTGCTCATTGGTATATTGCAAATACATATTACAGTCTATCACACAATAAACTCTAAATACGTATATATTAACTGACTATTTACTGACTGACTATTTTGTTCTTTATAGCAGTTATTGCTATTACTTTCCTGAAGCAACTGGAGAGATAACTGTATTAGATTTTTCCAAGGCATTTCAGGTTTATTTTGTCACATCTGGAATTAGATGAATCATCTTTGAGTAAATATCTTATTAAAATTAAATAGAGTCAGGAATGCTTTATAGAGTTTTAGAAAGATCAGATACAAGGATTAACATTTATATTTAGAGGTAATGAGTAATACCCATAGTCATACAAATCTCCACTCCCCAAGCCCCCACTCCAGGGAAAGAAACATTATTTGAATTTCTCTTTCTGGTCCTTCCATCTTTCTTATTATATTAAGATATAAGAAAAAAGGAGAGTGTCAAAGTCAGGATAATTATTTAGTGGAGAAAAGAAGAAGAGATGATAAATTCTCCATTTTAGTACTTATTTTTGGCACTGAGGTAAAATTTGCTGATGGTAATGCTTGATGCTTGGGATTAATGGGGAAAGGAATTGACTTTGCCATGAGGAATACCAAGCAATCTTAGGCAGAGTGCAAACATATTTTCCCATTCACAGGTTTGTCAACTATAAAGTCAAAGTATACTTCTGTTTCCTATTTTATCAGCCTTTGAGATTTTACAATAAAGCAAGCACTGGAGTTGCCAAAAGTTAAAAGACATTTGTTGCTTACATCTTGGAAACCAAAGGCAGTAGTTTTCCTCAGTGCTTGAGTCCTTCTCAGCCCTGACCACAATGGCACCAATGAATACAGTTTTTACAGTGAAGAGAAACCAATACACATTTTAAATGTTGTATTTTATTCTTCAATGCCAGATGCCAGCCAGTGATTCTTCAACATTGCTTTCTCTTTTCTTTTCTTTTGTTTTTTTCCCCGTCTGGATGCATACTGTTCACATCCTTAGTATAATTTTCATAATTAACATTACTCATTGCATGCAATGAGTGAGAATACATGCATAGTTTAAAAGATATATTCCCCATATAAACCCTAACAAAATTCCTTATTTCTGCTACTCCCTCCAACTTCTGGAGACTTACAGATGTCACAAATAGTGGATTTTTAAAATTTTTTCATGTTAAATCTTTTCTCTCTATTTTATTCCCACCCATAATATTGTGATGTTCATGAAATAATCAGATATCTGTATTTTACTTTCACACTGATGTTTTAATATCTCTATAAAATGTATCTACAATTTATCATAATCAGATATTCAGCAAATCCTCCAGTGTCTCTAATTTCTCTTTCATTATTTTGTCAGTACACAGTAAGGCACAGGCTACACTGGAACTACAGGGAACACAAATATCTAAAGTATAAACAAATACATATAATTAAATAATCTTTGCAAAGAAAACATTCTATGGATTTACAAAAAATCATTTATTTTTATTCTAAAACCAATAATTTTAAAGTGTTATTTTTACTATAAAAATATTTTGTACAGGCTGATAATTGTCTGTTAAAGTTCCAGTACATACAAAAATATGGCTTCTCCATTTGAGGTGTGGAAGGGTGTCCCTATAATACTGCCCAGAGGTCCCTTCCCTTTTGCCTTCCCTTTCCTGGAGGCACTTATTGGAAAAAGAAGATGAAAAATATTGCTTTGGGGGGCAATTCTCCATGGTGTTTCTGTACACCTATGACAGTTTTTGTTCAAGACAATCTTTTCAAGGGTATTTTTTAATAGCAGAACCCTTGGAAGATAAAGCCTTGTTTGCAATGTAAAAACCTTTGTAAGACAGAGGGCCAGAGGGCAGAATTATTTCCTAAGATAATAAGGACAATGTATCTCTCTGGGCCACAGGTTAGGCAGGTTTGCTTGTAGTCCCCTTTATAAAATTAGGGGTTTCCTAAGCTTGAAGTCTCTCAGCTATGACACCAGCCCACACAGTGCAGCATCTACCTGTGCTTACTTCTGTACTGTTTTCTTGGGACTTGTGAGACAAGGGGAACCAAAGTAAATCTGAAGCTGATACTGACACAGGAGACTCATGTCTTCTGCCAGTATCTATATAATTTTGATAGCCTAACATTATCTTGTAAGTAGGGCAAAGTCTCAGACATTTTGTGACAATTTTGGAGACAATTGGAGGATGGGATACCAGCAGAGACATGGCTTTCTAAAAGAAGAAAGTAAAAGGATCTTACGTGGCCAGGTTAAGGGACATGAGAATACTTTCCAGGACTAGTAGCAAATGTTCTCAAGTTGTAGGCAAGAAGTGGTGGGGTGCAGTTAAGGGCAATCTCTCAACTTTTAATTGATGGAGAGTGGGAAGTATGCTTGAAACAAGCTACCCAAATGAGTCTTTTCCTTGTTGTTTACTCCTCTAGGCAGGAAGTGGATGAGTCAAGGAGTCCCAAAGCTGGTACACAGGGCTTTGAGTAAACTGAAAACAGTGGAAATTTGATTGAGTCATCTGTCTGCTTGACATGGAAAGTAACTGTGACTTACTGGTAGAAAGCTGTTTTCTCTCTTCTTGCCCCCTCTCAGCTGCTTTGAGAAAAGAGGCTGAGTATTCTGTGGATATAATTTGGGAAAATAGTTTGGTGGGAAGGAGGGATGCAAGCTTTTTGGCTCTGTTAGATGCAGGCACCCAAATCTCCATCCTATCCAGACTTGTGTGAGGAGGAGACTTCTGGATTCAACTGTTGGGATTCAGCAAGTTTCACTTTGGGAAAAGAAAACTAACATGACCTTATGTGGGACCCTTTAGGCTAATTAACTGCACTGTTTTTGTTGCTTCTACACCTGCATGTATGGTAGGAATTGATGGGTTACTTGAACTTCCCCATCCCACAAGTGCCAGACAATCAGCCTGATCAAGGAAGAGTTGTAAGTAGAGAGAGACTAGGGAGACAAACTTCCATAGCATTTACCACCAGTAGGTGGGTCATAATTTAGCATGAGATTCTTTGTCATCTTATGTCCAATTCTTTCCTTATACAGATGATGTCTGTGTATGGTAGGTCAAAAGCAGGAGTCTCAATTGTCCTGTTATCATATCTCTGTCAGCAGCATAGCTGATAAAACCTATTACTTTGATAAGTACCAAAAGTGTTTTGGGACTATGTGAGGAGATTCATGATTATCCATCTGGCAGTCAAGGAAAAAGTGCTGTCTCTTCAGACCCCTGCCACCAAAAAGAAGACCTAGCCCCTTGTTGGTCATTTTGAGCAAAAAGAGAGAATAGTCTCTGTGACTGATGATTTTGTTGATTGGAACCTCTGGAAAAGGGAGCTATTCTGTACCCAGAGATGCTCCTTGGAGTTTTAAACTTAAAGTCTCCCTGATACAGCTTCCAAGTACACCTCTTTGGAGAAGTAGCCGTTAGCCTGCTACTGGGCTCTTGTTGAAAGTAAATGCCTCACCCATAGAGGCCATATGACACTCTGGTCTGATATCTACATTTTGTGGTGGGCCTACTGGGACCCAGTGATTATCACAGTATGAAGGGCCCCAAGGAAGTTGTATATTAAAAAACACAGCTACTGGCCCCAGTTGCATCTTGGCTTTACATGAAAAACTAGCAGCTATAGCTTGGTTGTATGGAGCCTTTCTGTCCCACTCCACCTCTTGAAGCAAAGCTACTGTCATCAGGGTGTTTTATTCATAGAGGTTCCCCTAGATGCCTAGGCCTGGTTCACTGATGGTTCAGCTAAAAAGAAACCAGATGGGGCTTCCCTCATGGTGCTGTGGTTGGGAATCTGCCTGCCAATGCAGGGGATATGGGATTGATCCCTGGTCCTGGATGATCCCACATGCTGTGGAACAATGAAGCCCGTGTGCCACAACTAATGAGACTACCCTCTAGAGCCCAAGGGCCACAACTACTGAGCCTGCATGCCACAACTACTGAAGCCCACTAACCTAGAGTCCATGCTCCACAGCAAGAGAAGCCACCACAATGAGAAGCCCTCACACTGTAATGAAGAGTAACCCCCACTCATCTCAACTAGAGAAAGCCCACACACAGCAACAAAAACCCAACAGAGCCAAAAATAAATAAATAAAATAAATAAATTTATTTTAAAAAAATAAACCAAATGTCTGCTAGGATGCTGCAGCTGTTTAGCCTAACTCCCAGCTCTAAAGAACCAACACCAGACAAGGTCATTCTGTTTAGAAGTAAGAACTCTGACTGTTGCTCTTTTGCTTATTACCTAGATGTTTGGTCCATCATGTGGAAAACTACTAGATTAAAAGTCACCCCCCTTTGGGGTCATCAGCTGTGGAAACAGATTACAGCTGCTGGTTGAACTATCTGAGTTATTCACATAGATTCCCATGAAGAAAAAGGGCCCATTCTCTGATAAGATCCACTGTAATCAAACCACTGATTGAGTCTGACTCTGGTAAAAATAACAATAATACCTATTTCATAGGGTTATTTGAGGGTCAAATGAGATTATATGCATTACAAAATTTGAAAAGTTCCTGGAATATGGTTAGTCCATATAAGTGTTAGTTATTCTTAATATTATCATTAGATTTCTTGTCATAGATGTTTCTGTATTTTCTTCCTCAGCATTGATGGAAATCATGAAGCAATGAACTTTATTTCCTGTTCTAAAATGTAACCTTATTTGCAGGTTGTAGCACATCAAAATAGTGGGTACTGTTATATTTCTTCCAGCGTCAGCTCTACTTAAAGGAAATTGTGGGTTCCCTCCTTATTGCTTTTCTTCCATTGAGCCTTATTTGCATTATATCTCAAATTCCTCCAGATTTGATGTATGTAGATTACTTGATTTTTTTCAAGCACTCTTGTAGATTCCTTCTGTATGAAATTATCCCTTTCACAATTTTAGGCCAATTCTGGAAGAAGACTCTTTCTTTTAACTTTTACGTTTAAACTATTAGTACTAAAGAAGTGATATCTTAATTTCTCTACAGATTTTATATCAGGGATATTATTAATTATGAAAATTGCAGGTGTCATTAAAAGATGGTATTGTACAGAAAGTACAAATTGACATATTTAAAATATATTACTTTTTAATAGAAAATATACAGAAACTTATCTGCACAGATATGGCTGCACAAAGCAAGAGATATCACAATATATTTCCATTTGGAGGAGCTATCACCTGGGTTTACTGAGTCCTTATAGAGATGGAAAGCTGCTGCTGACATCTTCTGAAAGTAGCAATTATTTTAACAGGCCTAACATCCAACGTCTCAACCATTCTCTGGGATAAGGGAGGTTTCCTGAATATTGCCACTCAGTTATGTGCTTCCTAGGAACAAAAAACAAGGAGATTGCATGAGCTGGGGGTTAATATGTAGCAATCTAGAAGTTTAAGTTAGAATCATTTCATAGGAAACCCTGAGTCCTATCACCCAGCAGGAATTATTGGTTGTAGCACACAGAAAGATAATAATCATATGAGAAATGTTAGTTTTTATTTCAGCTTCATTAAAACCTGAGTCATTTAACAAAGAACTCAAAATTTTAAAACAAAAGTGCTTTGTTTCAAAACATAATTCAAACTATGTATTTTAGCTTCTAAAGCACATTATAGTAATTTGTTTTCTGGAAATTAAAAAATCATTGAATTGACTAATGTCTGTATAGCATGAATCTATAAATGGAATATTCAAAAATAAAGGTTGTACTTACTTTTCAGGCCAAGATGGAATAATAGGAATTGGATTTATTTTACCAGTTAAAACAAATAAAAAGCAGACAAAATATAAAAAAAATAATGGTTTTCAAGACTTTGGATATCAGGCAATAAAGCTTAATGATCCTAAGAGAAAATAAACAAATGAGGTGAATCTTGTAATTAGCCTAACTTCATGTCTGGAGAGAGTTTCTAGGCCACAGTGCCAAGAAAGGTAATCCTTGTGGAGTCTGGCAGTCTCCCTGTATTTAGGAACCAGAGCTGGGATGCTGGAAAGAATAAGCAGGCTAGGATTTACAGTGCAGAATACTGGAGAGGAGATAGCTAAATCAAGGGACAGCTCTAGGGATCAACAGAGGGTCCCCCACAGGTTTTCAGATGAGTGATGACTAATGAATGCAAGGGAGGAAATTAGCCAGGACCAGAGAAAGAACCACCTGAAAGAATTATAACAGTGACAAGAGCTCAAACAGAATAGAAAAATCCCATAATTCATGGGTATTAGGAAGAGTACTCAGAATCTAGCTATCTATCCTCAAAAGGGTCATAATTCCCCCAGGAAACTTAACTTCACCCAGAATATAGCTCAAGAATATTTTTCAGAATAAAAATATCCATCACTTAACAAAATCAAAATCAGTAGCTGGCATTCAACCAAAAATTCCCAGGTGTGCAAGAGGAAGGAAATATTTATGATCCACAGTGAGGAGAAAACCTGTCAACTGAAGCAAACTAAAAAAATGTTACTGATGTTAAAAATATAGATAAGAATTTTATGAGTTATTATAATTGTATATTATATATTGAAGAAGATAAAAGATTGTACATATTAAGTAGACGATGGGAGAGATAAAAAAGTTTCAAATTAGAGTTTTAGAGCTGAGAATTCTAAGGTCTGAGATGAAAAAATTAGACTAGATGAGACTAACAGCAGAATAGACACTGCATAATGAAGATGAAAGAACTTGAAGAAATAATTATTAATAGAAATTATCAAGAAGAAAATGAACACAGCAATGATGAACTAGGGGGCAACTTAAAGTGGTCTAATCCACAAGTAATTGGAGTCCTTGAAAGATAGAAGAGGAGGGAACAACATCAACAAAAATAATCCTCAATAAATAATGGTCAAATTTCTAAATTTTATGAAAATTATAAACTCACATATATCAAAAGTTCAATGAATCTCAAGCTCAAGAAACATGAGATAAACTCCACCAAGTTACATTATAAACAAGTTGCTAAGAACCATATAAATAGAGAAACTTAAAACTGAGAAAAAAGACACATTACTTATGAGGAATAGATATCAGAGTAATAGCAGGGTACTCACTGGCAGCATACAGACTGGAAAATAGTTTGGCGATATCTTATAAGTACTTAGGAAAAAGAACAGCCACCTCTGAATGGCATACCCGGTGAAAATATTTTCAATATTGAAAGCAAAAATAATGTCATTTTTAAACATAAAATAAAAGAATGAATTTATGTCCTAAATCCATGAAGAAATGTTAAAGGCAGAAAGAAAATTATTCCAGTTTGAAATCTGGAACTAGGCAAAAGAATAAAGAACACTGCAAACCAAAGTATGGACAAATACAAAACAGCATTTTTCATTATTGACTCTCTCTAAAAGATAATTGCCAATTTAAAACAAAAATAACAAAAATGAATTGTGAGTTTTACAAAATAGAAAGAAAAAATTGTAAAACAGCAATAGCATCAGTGCTAGAAAGGGAGAAATTGAACATACATACATACATACATACATTCTTGTATGTTTTTTATGTTATAAATGATGCATTCTATCACTTGAAAGTAGAAGGTGATAGATTAAAGATGTTCACCATAAACCTGAAGCAACTATCAACTTAAAAAGTGTTATAGTTAAAAAGCCAACAGAAGACATAAAATGAAATCCTATAAAATATTCAATGAATTCAGAAGGAGGAAGAAAAAGGAGAAAGGGAACAAAGAACAGTTGGGACAAATAGAAGACAAATATCAAGATGATCAATATAAAATTAACCATATCAATAACATATTAAAGGTAATTGGTCTAACCTCTCTTGTTTATAGGCCTTTTCCAAGAGGACTTACAGATGTAACCACTCTCTCCTTTTTGTCCTCTAGTTGGTCCATGTGTCTGCTTTATGAGATACAGCACTTTGCTTCATTCCTTTCTTTGCCTACTTTCCTAATAAAGAGGCCCAAAGTTCTATTTGATTCAACTCTATCCTTTTTATGTTTTACATAGTAACAGAGTAAAACTAGACACTCAATAAATATATATTAAATAAAATATTTGAAGTATTGTGAGACACCAAAGACACAATAAACATGTGAATCTCTCAGGCTTATAGCCGGTGCTAGGATGGACAAGCTGATATTAGAACTGGTTCTAAAATTCTTGCTAATATGAGAAATTGACCTGAAAAATAGAAGTGAAGAAAATTAAAACTGGAAGGTGATATAGATCTGTAATATTAGTTTAAACAAAAGGGAATTTTTCATCAAGGTTCGTGATCAATGAAGTAGTATATCAATTTGGAGCTTTAATTTTTTTTAAGATCTGTCATTACTTTCAAATGAAGATTTTCCTTTCATTTTACTTAAGATAAATGCAGGGATCAATTTAAATAGACCAAAGTCAATAAAGCATTATTCCTGTCTGTCTCTCAATAACTGGAGACTTCTTTAGATATTATTCTTTCATGTCAAGAAGTTCCCTGGTATCTTAGCTTAAGTAGAAAATGATTGCCTCCTTTATGGTTGTGGCATATTTTTTGTTTGCTTGGTTTTATTTTTTTTTTGAGCTCCTATAGGTAATGCTCTCAACTAAAATACAGAACCTGAACATTTCTTGGATAGAACAAGTAACTTCCACAGTCAAAACTCCTGCTTAAAAATCATTATACACACACACCTCATTATGTTTTATAGCTTACAATATCATACCATTATTCTTTTAGGTGATAACTTTAATAAAAACAAAAAACTTGTAACTACACATGGCACAATTAAGGCAATTCAAATTCTCTTGAATAAATGGTTACATGAAAAGCCATGCTCAGTAATATTTGTAATTGAAGAGATAGACAAAATGGCCCACAAATAAACTCGCCTTTTAACACCCTTTACTATTATACAGTTAAGCCATGTTTATAGCAAGCATGAAAGCTTACATCCAGACTTAATATAAGTTTTAGAAATCAAAGACAAATGTTGCTCTCTGTGTATTATAACAAAAAAATGAAAAAAGTACTAGTTATATAAGGTAGAAATGAACAAATTCATTAGTTAAATAAAATGAAAAAGAGCACAATAATCATATTTTTGTTTATTGAAATTTGTTTTAATTCCTTTCTAAACTTTCAAATTCTAAGTGTTATAATGATAAAAGTTTGAAGTGAGGAAGACAGTTTGAAATGGAACAGCCTGTATCTAGAAATTAATTTATAGCAGAGGATTAGACTTTAATATTTTAGTTTATAATATTAAATATACACTTTCACATATATTAACCAGTGAGTCTTACTCTCTTTTGAGAATTAGAAAAACAATCCTCATGCAATTCTTGGTAATCCATTTACTCTGAGAGAAATAGAACTCTTTAACTTGATAATTTCTGATTTATTGTATTAGTTGTAAGGTTAAATGTATGAGTACTTACAGAGGTTGTATGCTGTCTGTGGAGCTATTTAATTTAAGCTCATAAGTTAATGCCTTAATAATAAATATCTACCTAATGCACTGCTTAAATAGTGCATATTTCATTAATTTTTCTCTAGTTCAACTATCTTACTGATCCTGGCCAATACTGAAGGTGAAAGCAACCTTAGTCAATGATTTATTGCAAACATAGTTTAAAGAAAACACTCAATTGCCTATTTGCCAGGTTAAAACAAGGTGAAATACCATTGATGGTATTTATTTATGAATTTATATAAATCCCTTACTTTCTCTTTATATGAATTTATATAAATCCTTTAACTTATTAATTTATATGATTTATATAAATAAATTCATTCATTTATATAAATTCATAAGTAGGATATATAAATTATCCTACTCAGATATGTTTTCTTCTATTTTCTCTGAAGCTTTCTTGTTATCCTTTTAATCTGCTAGTTCTTTGTGTATTCAGGGATCACCTCCAACCGTTTTCTTTTATTGTCTATGTATTGCTCTTTTTCCTGCTCATCTCAGCCAATATATTTTCTTGAATATTTGAGAGCCCCCAGACAACTTTCTGAACTTTTCCCTATCATCTTTCTGTCCCAGTACAGTTAATGAAAGAGATTAAACATGTGATCCCTGTAAAAAAGAATTCCTGGGTTTAAACCCTAACTCCAATCTTTTCTGGTTATGTGATCTTCTCTGTTTGTCAGTAATCTCATTTGTAAAATGTTGAGAATAATAATATCTGCTTTATAAGGTTTGTAGCTTAAATGAAAAAACAATACAAGAGCACTTTGAATCATGCTTGACAAATATAGTAATATTTGCTATCATTATTCTTATCAGCAAACATCTTTCATATAGGAAGCCATCCTCACCATTTTGACTCAAACTTCCATTTACACCTAAACCTATGTAATCTGAGTTCTGCACCATTATCTTAAAGAGATTGTTTCATGAAATCAGTGACTGTGTGCAAAGAACTGGAAAATTTGTACAGTCTTTCTGTGGTATAACAACATTGCATAGGAAAGGCTTTTTTAAAGTTTGCAAGCCTATGCACCCGCAATTCTATCCTCTGTCATATATTTTAAGGAAATAGATGAGTGAGAAAATTAAAAAGATGTTTATCAAAGAGTGACCAACAAGATGCTAACCAAGCCTTATTTACAATATGTTCTAAAAATGTGATAAACTTAAAGTAAAAGAATAATAGAGTGATTCAATAAACTATCATACAAGCATATAATTATAGAGTGGACAGATATAAAAATAATATTTTAGTTGCACATCTGTCAACATAGAAAATATGTTTATGAATTTTTCTACATTAATAACACAGGCTTTGGGGCCAGATGGCTTGTGTTCAAATCTCAGTTCATTCAATGCATAACTCTGTGAACTTGGACAAATAACCACTCCAATCCTTTTTTTCTTTATTTTTTCATAGGTAAAGTAAAAATATTAGACCTTGCCTAACATGTTTTGTGAGGATTAAAAGATCATTAACTTGAAATATTTAAATAGAATTTAGCACATATAAAGACTTTTCATAATAAAAAGTGTTATTTTTTTCTTTTCTGCATGAGCATAACATTTCAAAAATTTCTAGAACTTTCTTCCTGGTATCCAACTTTTCAAAATGATCATCCTAAGTTAAAAGATTCATTTAAAAAAATATAATGTTAATTTTTTCTAAATTTCTAACTCCATAATCTCATCTAAACTTTACAACCTTGTTTCAAATGCCTGTAATATATTCCTAACTGGATATAGTAAAACTCTCAAATCCAAAAATTCCAAATATGCCTTTATAATCTTCTCCTTCAAATCAACTTTTTCTTCTGTAGTCCTTCTATTCATTTCTATATTGCTATCTAGGAAGAATTTTAAAATGATAGGCTCTGATTTCTTTTCAATAAATTTGTTTTCCTAGTCTTCCATATCAAAGTGATTACTATGAACGGAATGGTATCTGCCCCAGAAGATTTATGTTGAAACCCAAACCCCTAAAGTGACTATATTGGAGATGAGGCCTTTGGAGGCAATTAAGTTTAGATGAGGTTATGAGGAAGGGACCCTCATGATGGGATTAGTGGCTTTATAAGAAGAGAAAGAGAAAGAGAGATTGTTCTCTCTGCCAAGTGAGGACAAAACCAGAAGGCAATGACCCAGGAAGACAGTTCTCCACCAGGAATCCAATCTGTCAGCACCTTAATATTGCACTTGTCAGTTTCCAAAATGTCTATTATTTAGCCACCTAGTCTATGGTATTTTGTTAAGCAGCTCCAGTAAACTAAGATACTATGTCTTGATTTTTTTTTCTCAGCAATCTACTTAATGCATATTAGTTCAGGGTCTCTGTGTCTCTAATCAGAATATCACTATATCCTCCTCATGGTCTTTCTATGACATGAATCTTCCCATTACAGTTTATCTATCAAATATCACTAAAATTTTCCTTCCAGAAAATAATTTGATTATATGTCCCTTTGCAAAAAATAAAAACAAATTTCTCTTAGTTTCCTCTTATTTATAGTAAAAACAATCTATGCTCCTTACTCTTGGTATTGATTGAGCATGAAATAGTTAAAAATATAAATATTAGCTTTAGCAGTTCCTAGAACATGATTAAAACATTATGGTTATTGTATTAGTTATCCCTGCTTAACTTAGTTCCTAAAAATAATGTAGCAGGTGCTGCTGGTGCCCCAACACAATTCTCTTCCATGGCAGGTGTACTCAAACCCCAGCTTTTGTGAGTTTTGGCTGATAATTCATAGTTGCCCCCTTTAAGGTGAACATCCCTCAGCCAAATGAGAGCCTTCTAGCACTGGAGGCTACTCCTCACTCCTCTCCCTCAGTCCTATCTCCCTTGGAAGAAAGGGCTCTGCCAATGACTGACTTACACTGGGGTGGGAAATGACCTGCTTTTCCTCAGTGCACAAATATGTGCTTTAATCTTCTCTTTTGGATCCGAGATATCCCTACTTACCTTAATTCCCTTGCACTAACCTGCATCCTATACTTCCTTTTTCCTAATAACATTTCCCTAATAATCATTTGATTAGAAATCCATGTCTCAGGCTTTGCTTCTTGGAAACCCCAAATAAGAGAAACAGTACTATTTTTATTGTTCACAAGTTTATAGGTCAGTTGGATAGTTCTTTGGTTCCTGGCTGATTCGGTATTCTATGTGAATACCTGTGGGCTTGGAAGGTGGCTCTGCTGATTGTGGCTTAGCTTTTTCACATCTTTGGGCTTGGCTGGCTGTCAGCTGCTCCCGGGTTGCTCAGCTCTCTCCCATGTGATCTCCCACATCTCTTCAGTAGGCTAACCTAGACATGTTTTCAGTAGATCTCCAAGGTACAACAGAAATCAGAAATGCAAAAGTCCCCTTGACATTTTTGAACTGACTCTCCATCACCTCTGACCCACTCAATTGGAGAAAGCAAGTTTACAAGCCAGCCTATCCTATATATCTGACCATAAAGTAAAAGGGCTTTGGTGTTTGAAACTTTTATATCTTCACTCAGCTTATACTGTACCTTTTTTTGTCAAGAATGTCTTCAAAAGGATTGAAAGAGTGACAGGTGGAAAGGGAATTTTCTCAGATAAGAAGCCTGGAGCTAGGTCATTGTTTGTTTGCATGCTTATCCTTCTCACTACATTGGGTAACTTTCCCTCAGAGAATAGATCAGTCCTATTAATTATTATGTTGAATTTATTTGTTTATTACTTAAACATTCATTAAAGTCCCATATGTACCAATCATTCTATTAGGCACTGTAGATTTAAATTTCAGTCGATTTTCCCTTGCATATTTTTCTTCTGCATTTCTTTTGAATTCACACCTACTTTTTCTCTTTTTGTAGAAAGATGTCACATTCATTTTACTGTCATACTTTTCAAAGTTATATCACAAATCTCATTCCCATCAGTCCAGTCTCCATTACAGGCATATTTTGAAGCAGGCCTTTCTAAGTTCAACAATCATATTAGCTGACAAGTCAGAGGCAGGAGTAATTAGAGCATGAAATATATACTGCAGGTCACCTAACATCTCCAGTGTAAATCATGATCCAAAACGCTAAGTCAGCCACATTTTCACTAGGAACCTTCAGCTAATTTCCTTATCTTTGGAGCAGCTCACCCCTTAGCTTGTTAGTATAAGTTGTTAATATTAGAAATGTGTAAACAATACAAGCCCATTCATGCATATATGCACCTTCTTTTTAATGTGGAAATTCTTCCTTTCCCCTGCATAGTAGTTTATTGAAAACACTTTTTGATTTATGTTCTTTGGTTATGTTCTGAATAAAGGGAAGGATTATACTCTCTTATTTTGTGTTTCTGAGATAGAATGTGGGAAGATCAGATGCTAAATAAGACAATCAAGTTAGTTTTTATTGTTTCTATAGATTTTCATCCTAAATAGGAAAACTTTTCTTCTGGGGTTACGTTTAGAAAGAAAAACATAAAAGATCACTCAAAACTCATTTAAGTGACTGAAACAGTGATGACTCTGTGAAAAATCCCAACTTCTTATGCTTCTTGTTATTGAGTTAAATAGTATGCAAAAGAAAAGTATCCCAGAGTGTGATATAAACTTTGATTAAGCAATACTTTTGAATGTTCCTACCTCTGGCAAATGCAAGAGATTCAGTTCACCTTTACTACAAATATAAATATCACTTATAGAAGAATGAATTGGCCATCTAATATGTCAGAGTACCCAGACATAGAATAGACTGTTGTAACAGAACATAATTTCCATTGTGAGTACAAACTGTTTATTTTAATTTGTATTTATGATTAAGTAAAAGAACATAGGTTTTATAAACAAAGTTAGGTTTTCTCTTGGGATGAACCGTTTACCAACTGAGTACTTTAGTACATAATTTAACCACCCTAATGTTTCATTATTTTTTCTGAAAATATGGATGCTAATACCTCTTTTAAAAGATTATTGTAAGGCAAAGAATAATCTATACAACACATCTAGCTTAATTTCTGGCAGAGAATATGTGCTCCAAAAATTTTGACCTCTAAAGTAACAATGATTTAATAAAAGTCAAAGCGGTATTGATTTGATTTTCTAAACTGAAATGAGTTTTGCCCAATTACACAAATTGTTAGTAATGTTTATTAAGCTGTATTCTAGCAATTTAAGTTAACTCAAGAGACTGATTCTTAAAAACAGCAAAAAAAGAAGAAAGTACAGTTCAGTGTATGTTGACTTAAGTGTGGCATTTGTTCAATCCTTCTAAAGCAGTTTGAGGAAAACAAAATCAGGGTTCACTCTAAGACTTCCCTCGTGTGAAATGTTTTAAGTCAATTACTTGTTCTTTTGTTCTCTATTTGAAAATGTAGGAAAGCAAATTTTTTTAAGTTAAATAATAAAAAATATATTATACACAATCACCTCATTCATTAATGTAAAATTTTTGAATCTTATTTTCTATTTTGTTTCTTCTAGAATGATCAAAATTTAGATGAATACACACATTTAAATAAAGGTACTACAGGCAGATTTTCAAAAGAAAATAATATTCTGAAAGTAAACATAAAAATTTTTATTAAAATTTATTAAAAATAAAACAGGAAAACATATGTTATGAAAAAACTATTTTCATGTGAGTAAAGAATTTTAATACATTAATAATAAAGTGTGCTTACATACTATTTTAAGCTTAGAAAGTACCTTTCTGCTATGTAAATAAGCATATGTAAATAAGCATGGTAGCATTATTATAAAGTCTGCTATGTAAATAAGCATGGTAGCATTATTACAAAGTCATTGTCATCATAATTTGCATATTATATTATTAGATTAATTAGAATATTAATTTCCGGAGGTGCAGAATAAAACCAATTACCATGATTTTATTGCCTGTATATATTTTAATGAAATTTTATAAATGTAAAATACATATCATAGGGAAAAGTAATTTGTTATAAAAGCATAAAGACAGAAGTCTCAGGGATATATAATGTATGAAAAACAACTTTTCATCTCTTTAGAATACATTTTATTGGTTACCATATTGTTCAAGTTTAATATATGAAATTTAAATAATAAGTTCTTACATATTTCATAATTCACTAACCAGGCTAATGAGATCTAATTCACAAAGTATTTTTCCCTTTTTCCACTATATTGACATATTCAAAATTTATACAAGATATTCTTATAATTACTTGAAGTTTTTTTTTCTTTAAGATTTGAATTATATCACCTGAAGTATATAAAACTCTTAGTGTTTTAGAAATTTCAAAATAATTTGCAGATGCAACCTACAACCTTTTAAAATATCTTGCTAGACATACTAACTTACTGGCCTTTATTGTGTAATCATCTTTCCCTTTATAAACCATCTTCAAATGTCTTGACAAATTCCATCATTTAGGCACACTAGAATTTCTAAGTGGTATTCAGAAGATCTCCTGCCAATAGAAGGACCTTTAAGAGAAAACATGCATTAAACCTAGAATATAAGGCGAAAGCATATCTGTATATCCTTTCAGTGTCATATTGCAATATTAACAGGCCTACCCAAGGAATATTTGATTTTCTAGAGAATGGATCTTTGTTTTGACTTTATATGCTAATTGGTTAGTGCTTAGACACCAGAAAGTTACATGCTTACTTGTAGATATGTTTAGTAGAAAAGATATCACCATCCTTTAGGATATAAACTGGTATTATAGGTAACCAAGTGATCTTATTCTAATATTCTACTTAAATGTCTTTCCTTATAGACTATGCAAACACTTATTCTTCACATGTTCTTGGAATCAGCCTTTCCATGTGACTGGTCCCTCATTAATTAATGAGCTAAATAAAATCTTTGACATGTATTTATTCTATATTTATATAAGGTTAATGTTCTTACATTCTGAAAATTATAATTAAATAGAATAAAGCTTAAAAGAAGAGTGACTGTCCAAATTAAAAATAATTTTAAATGATTAAAATTTGATAATTAAAATGAATACTTTTCATTAAAATGAAATTCATTATAAATTAAAAAGATGATTTCATGCTTTTTAAAATTTAAAACACTGGTGTAAAGGAAAACTCAGTCTCACTGTCTTTAGTTTCTTTTATGTAAGCTTATATTGTCTTTAAGATCAGCTAATGTATCATTTTGGTTATAGTATTTATGATGCAGTACTTCCTCATGTCACTAGTAATCTATTTCATATCATTGTATATGCCTGTTTATAAAATATCCATTTTACTGTATTCTTACAGCTCAGAACAAAAGAGACTCCAGAAAGAGGAGGGACCTGAGGGAATCTGATTGCTTCCAGAAAGCGAAGTGCAAGTCTAGTTGTGAATGTTAAGTGCCGCTGGCTACAGCTCTTTGGAGCAGTATTTCTTGTCCTGTCAGGTGAGTTCAACAAGGTAGAAAAGTTATGGTCTACCTGGAGGTTTCGCTTGTAAAGAATGTTTACTTGTAAGGCCATTTGACTGCACTTAGTGCACTGAAGAGCAAGCCTTTGACCTCATGACAAGTAAAGAAGGGACGGAATGAAATGCTGATTTCAGAGGGCACAGCACTCTGTCAGAGCGTGGGCCAACTCCTCTTTAATTATTCAAAGAAATCACACCATTAAAGTCTTTACGTTTATTGAATCCAGAGAGAAAACAGTGATTCAGAGGACGATAAAAAAAAAGTGTATAATGTCTCAGTGCCTTAGGATTTAATGCAAAATAATGGACAGGATTTATTTACAGGTTTAAAAATTGAACATTTGCTAGTTTTTTTTTTTTTTTTTTTTTTTGTAATCTAATATTTCAGCTGTGGAAAGAAGCCATTAATAGTTATTGAAGAGTGAGTGGTGATAATAATAGTTACAACTTCAAAGTGCTATTGAGAGGCTTAAAGGAGGTAATGTACATAAATCTCTTGGTACTATAGTCGGCAAATATTGAGCACTTTATATAACATTATGTTTATTATATTATGGATATTACATTATGTATTGTTTTACTAGAGACTGTAGTAGGTTGAAAATAAAGATAATTTTTCTTATTTATATGCTCTATCAATCTCTTTTGCCTTTATTTTTAGAATCTCTCATTCTTCTTCTTCTTTTTTTTTTTTTTTTTGCGGTATGCGGGCCTCTCACTGCTGTGGCCTCTCCTGTTGCGGAGCACAGGCTCCAGACGCACAGGCTCAGCGGCCATGGATCACGGGCCCAGCTGCTCCGTGGCATGTGGGATCTTCCTGGACCGGGGCACGAACCCCTGTCCCCTGCATTGGCAGGCGGACTCTCAACCACTGCGCCACCAGGGAAGCCCTAACTCTCATTCTTTTGTGACATATTTTCTACACTTGTTCGTTGGACTATCTTTCAACAGCATTATTAAGCAAAACAAAATTTGGCATAAATTCACTGGATCTTTAACAGTACCTATCACCCTCCCCATACACCTGTTAGGACCACAACTGTTATAGAGCAAGAATAAAAATAGTCAAGAAAAAAATACAATTTAGTATTAAATAAGAATTTTTTTTCAACAATTTTTTTTGCAAGCTCTTAAGTTTAATACGAAGGGAAAATGGAGAATGTTGAAAATGATGTTGAATGCATCATTTGCTTGAAATGATCTATTTTCTTAAAAATATCCTCAAATCTATTATACACCAACTCTATGGTATAAAAATTTCACACTACTGAACTATAATTGGTTTTCAGGACTGGATGACATATGTCCATTGATCCACACTCACTTATTAGCTTTTTGATCTTTAGGCTGGTGAGTAATAGCCAGATGATAGAAGAATTTGAAGATTCTGAGAAAAGGGATGGACAGAAGGAGAGAGACTAGCCTGAGATAAGAAATTGGATGCCTTTACCATCATGATAAGAGGAGAAGAGGAAAGAACATACATTCATATAGACAAAAATTTAATAAAATATGTCAAATCATATAATATATATATATATATATATATATATACACACACACACATGTATGTCATTTCAAAGAGGGGATATAAAATATGTACAAACTTTCTTGAAGCTATGTTCTTAATCATAGAACACTTTTGTTTCTGAATACAAAGTATCTTGTGAACATCTTAAAAATCTGTTTTAGGAATGCTGCTTTGAATGGAAGAATGATAGTTAAAAAGTGTAAATTTTATTTGGACATAAGAAAAAATATATACATCCTTGCAATTGGAAAGACTTATGGCTCTTTATGGTACTTTTAAATTAAGTTTATTGATTGCATTATTTAATAAATATTTGCCATTAGTTTTTAATACGATCTTATGATTAAAAAGTTCTTTTGAACACTTCCTCTAATTTTACTAGTCGTTTTCATTGCATTTAGATGTTATTGTGGTTCATACAAATAGATTTTTGGCTGCAAAATCCATGTCACTGCTGTATTTTATTAATACATGATGTCTCTATCCTTTTTATTGATTTATAATATTTAATGTTACTTTCTCTTAGTATTTCTTCTCCACATGTCTTGTTTTGACTGTGCTTGTTTCTTTGCTGATTCCTACACCTTCAACTTTAATATAAAATTACTTCATTTTGAGAATCTTTTTTTCTGAATATAACATGTCTGGGTGTTAGTTCTTAATGCAGTGTGACAGTCTTTGTTTTCTGATGGATCAATTCCTTCCTTTTTTCCTTTCTTTCATGTCTCTCTCTCTCTCTCTCTCTCTCTCTCTCTCTCTATTCTTTGAAATTTTAGTTTCATTTATGCTACAAAACTTTTTACATGATTTTCCCAATGTTTCAATTTTCCAACATTTATTCTAATGTGAAAACACATCAAATACATTAGGCTCATAGTAAACTCCAAACAGTGAAAAACAATTCTAGAATTTATTGCATATGGTACCATCAGTGGTTGCTATTTTTAGAGTTTTCTTTGGGGGATTATCCATTGAAACATAATGTTTCAGAGCAAAGTCATCTTCAAGAGTCGACTTCTGAAGACAATAAAGAGTACAACAGTCCAATATTTTTACAGGTGTTATTTGACAGGTTATGAGTAGCTGCAAGCCATTTCTACACATTTTTTCCAAAAGGCTTAGATGATGAAGATGAATCATTACTTTCAACACTACTCTACTAACATAAAGTTCTAACAACTTTCAAAATGGACTTAGGAGAATTTGGACCAACAAGTTGGATCAGGATATGTTTTATTTCTTTGGTGGTTCTCTTATCCATCTCAGTACTTTGGTGGATCTGAAATTGATCATATACTGCACCAGGAACTCAGAAATGGATATACTCCTGTTTAGAGCCCCTTATTAAGCCATATTTCCTCATATCTAAAAGAAATTTATCTAACATTTCAGGAAATTCAATTTTATGGTTAAGATAAATAGCTTGGAAATCTAAATCTAAAATCTAAATCTAAGCAATCTAAAATTGTTTAGAAATCTGCACATGGATTAGAAATAGATTTACATGCTGAAATTGCATTTTCCCATAAGTCATTAATAGAGAATGGATCCTAAAAGTCAAACATCACTTTGAAGGCTTAACTTTGATTTTGATTTCTGTTTTCTCTTGTGGAAAATATATTTTCTATTATTTCTGGTAATCTATAATTAACTGTACCAACCTTACAATATTAATCAATGTATGTTGTGCCTGGATGGTTATATAAAGTTTGCAACCCAAAAAATCAATTAGCTTTAGCATTCCATCAGAAAGTTAACAGGTTTCAGGTCACTGTGAAAAATCCCATGTTGATAAATTATGTGAAGGGCTCCAACATATTTTTTTTCAGTTTCTCTAGTATTCCTGTGATGCTGGATATATTTTTTTTCTTTTTAAGCCAACTATTAAGATCAATATTTCCACACTCCACTGCCATATAGATGTAGTGGTCTCTGATTTTATAATCCTAAAGTTAGGTTACATTATTGCTGTGTTGTTATAATTTATTAAAATAAGTCATAAATCCCATAACTCTCAATTGTTTGGTCACCTGATTCTTCTAGGTTCACATATTTTATAGCATGTATTTGCTTCTTTTCACTAAACACCTAAAATACCTTACTTTAATTTTTATGTCCTACTTGCTTTAAAGTTGAATTGTTTTTATTTTATCTGAAATGTATTTTTTTATTAAGATGTTGAAATCATAAGTAAAGTTTATCAATCTATTAATTCATTTCTTTCATTTTTGATTTAAATATTCATATACTTGTTTTTCTTCAAGTTAATTGCTTATTTTATATCAGAGATTCCTTTATCTGTGCTGACTTTATCAGTTCCTATTTTCAACCACTGTTAATTTGGATTTTTTTACTGCATTTCTTTCCCATTAATTGATATTTACCATTCCTCTCTCTTTATCAGATAATTTTACTTTTATTACAGTTAACAATTGCTTCTCTCACTGAAAGGCACTGTTTATACTGCCTCATGCTCTTTAATTCTCTCTTACTACATTTCTGTATAGAAAACTATATTGAGAATACTTCAAAAGTCTCCCCATTTCCCCTTTCACACAATGAGACCTATGGAACAACTTGAACTTCCTTTTTCTCATGCTTCATGCCTACCTCGGATTTTGACTAAGATAGTATAGTTCTTACTAGAACTATCTTTCTGTGAGTCTTATGCTGCTCTCAAGCAATACCAGAAAGTATACATTCATCCATTTTGAGTTATTCTATAAATAAATAAATTTGTATATAATTAAATAATATTATATATTACACATAAATGTATATAAAACAAAATAAATATAAATATAGAAACAATATATATAAATAAGATACATTATATATTCTGCATATTTATTTACACAGACACACATGTGTAAGTTGTATAAATATTAAGTTTATTTATACCAATATTCATAAGCACTATTAATCTACTATTCCATCTTCTCTTCATTGCTATATTTTGAGGTCTTGTTTTGGTTAATGTTTAGTTGGGTGGTAGTTTTTTTTTTTTTTCCCAAACATTTTTCTTAGGCGTGATAGTTGAGGAATACACTTTTGAATTCTGGCATCTCTTCAAACATCTTTGTGCATCTGAGATGCAAATGACATTGTTAATAAATTTGGAAGTCCTGGGCTGAAATCATTTTCTTTCAGTAGTTCATAAGTGGTATTCTGCATTTAGCTGCTGATAATACAAACATGTCAGTCAGATTTATTTTCCTCTACTTGTAGCTTATCTTTACATATGGAGAATTATAAAATTATTTTTCTGTTGTTAGAGATGATGTGTTTTATCAAGATAGGTGTTCTTTCTCATCACTACAGCCTGGAACTCAATGACCTCTCTCAATATGAAGACACATGCTTCATTCAACTCAGAGAATTGCCTTCAATCATATGTTCTGTTTTTTTCTGATCATCCATCTGTCCATTTTCCTCCCTTTGAAACTCCTATTCTTTCCTTGCTAATTTTCCTGAACTTGTTAACTCACTAATTTCAGTCTCAATTTCTTCTCATTTAATCTATTTTCTGAGTGTGTCTTCCTAAGTGCTTAAAACAAATCAGGTGTCCGTCTGTCTCCTCCAGCAGGTCTTTCTCTCTTGCCATGTGTTTCAAACTTTCCATCTTATGTTTCTCTCTGTGGTTCCTCAGGTCTATCAAGTAAGCTGCAATTTTACTCTGCCAGTAAATTGAGACTTAGATTGAATATTTGAATGTCTCCCATGAACAGAATTCTCAGGGTTTCTGAGGTAAATGGGACTCCTTGTCTGGGGAGCTGTGGATTAAAGGCAGACTGTCACCACTCTCCTGAGATAAATGGAAGAGTCCTTTCTGCTCTCGGGTATTTGTCTACTTCCAACCTTCCCAGTAGTGAAGAATCAGCTCACTTGTTGTTTGCAATCTGGGCTCGCTGAGGTCAGTGATTTCCAGGCCACATCCTAGAGGAAAATTCTACTTTCAACCTTCACTTGGAATACGCTCCCACCTGGGTTCTACAGATCTCTGGACACCAAGCACTTTAAAGAGTAAGTCACACAGCATCAGATTTTCATTTGGAGAGATAAGAAGAGGAAAAATGTGGATGATGAATTTGAGTGGGCAAACTTGAAAAGAGGGATAATATTTTGACATAGTGAATAAATCCAGGTGATATATAATATGATGAAATGAATATAGAAATTGACTATATTGATAGAGAAAACGTAAAGAATTTTTAATCCTTTAAGAGATATAACAAAAGCCATGGCCATTGATTGAGTATAGAGGACAAGAAGGCAAGAGCCACCTAAGCTAAAACTCAAGATTCTGGTTTGAGGTAAGGTGACAAGATAAATTTTTTGCCTTTTAATGAGAAAGGAGAAGTGTATTATTTGGACCAAATTGGTACCAGAATATACTGCTGGGTCTATCAAATCTCCTATCCAGATTGGGATTTCCAGATATTCATTGGTCCTCTATCATGGACTTGATAAAACTTGATAAAATGGATTTTTGAAGATTTTTAAAAGATCAAGATGATAAAGATTATCGATAACATTGTTCCACAGGTACTTTAACACTATTTTGAAAAAGAATCTTTGTTCACTCTGAATTCATTCAGTCATTAAGTATTCACTATCTTTATATCATTAACAGGAATGGTGAGAAGCAGTTTAGAATCAAAGATGAATAAAGTGAAGTCTCTTTCCTGAAGAATTTTTGTTACAGTGATAAACTCTTATTTCTCAGAACCCTTATGGCTCAGGATCAGAGAAATTCATAGATTGTCATGAGAAGAGAGGACCTGGAGGATGCGTTGGTGAGAGAAGTCGTACCTAATCTGATTTTTAAAGGATGAAAAGAAGTTAAATAGGAAAAGTTCAAGGACATTTCAGAAAGAAAATGACACAAAAGTGAAAGACTGTGGCAGCAAACAGCATAGTATAGGTGAAGCAATACAAGCAATTTTGTGCAGCTAGTTAAAATGTATGAAACTGGGATTAAAAAAGAAAGAGTTTGAATGGAGCAGTAAGTGCCGGGCCATGAAATAGTTTGTTAGGAAGTTTAAGAATTAACCTATACATAATGAGAAGCTAGGAAATATTTACAGAATTTTTTTTTTATGACAGCAAAATGGTCAGATTTTTTTTTTTTTAAGACAGATCACTTTCTTGGCTGTAATGTAAATGGATTCAAGGATGATAAGATGGGAAACAGCAGAGATTTTGGAAGTTACTGCATTGGCTTAAGACAGAGATAGTAATGTTGGAATTATGTCATTTGAATAGGAATAAAGTCAATTTAAGTTTTAGACAGATAACTTGATTTTATGTTCTCGTTAAATTGAGTATGAAAGTAAAGATTCCCAGTTGACAGGTGGACAAGCACATGTAAGGCTGTAAGGAGACAGCTGGGTTGGAAATAAGATTTTGAGTTATCAGCTCACAGGTGTTAGAGGAAAGCATGAGAATGGAGAGAATTTCTCAGGAAAATCATGCCAAGTGAAGTGGTATTAATCTGAACTAGGAATAATGGTGGTAAACAAGTTTAAAGGGTGGACAAAGAAAGTGATTATCAGGAAAAATTAGTTTTTTTAAAGATAAAGAGATACCTAATAACACTGGCACTTGAAGACATCAGTACTCTTTACTAATATCCAGTTCTCTCTTCCCTTGGGCACATGGGAGGATTGTAGTCCTCATTCCCTATGAGTTAGGCATGGTCAACAGACTCATTTGATCAGTGAAATGTGCATAATAGAGACATATTACTTCCAAGAGAAAGCCAGTAATTTCCCAACTCCCCGCACCCTCTGACTTTGGTATGCTTATCACAGGAGCATTTGTTGAGATGAAGCCTCAAAAAACCTGGGTTATTGTCTATTCTTCATAGCTGAATGAATGTTGTTGTTTCAACAGAATTTTTAATACTAAAGCTAATCTTAACCCATGAAAAGAGCGTTAGTATTGATTAGGAAATCCATCGTGATCTTAGCAGGACATTTTTGGTGGCCTAGTGAGATAAGCCAAACTTCAGTGCGTCTAGGAGTTTAACGGATGTGATATGGTGGACATAATATATGTCCCTTGCTACTATATGAACATTGGGAGAGAGGAGAGAAACTGGAGAGTATATCCAGGGAACTGTAGAGTCAAGACAGGGTCCAATTTAGCAGGGGTGAATCAAAGAGAGAGACTTCAGGAATGTTCGTGCTGAGGGAAGGGAGCAGTTAAAATAGGAATGAACACAATAGAAAAGGAGTGATCAGTGAAGCTATTTTCTACAAACACCAGGAGATATTGCAATAAAGGACACACAGGGAGAAGGATTTAGGATGGGCTACAGTCACACAAAGAGAAGGCTTTAAACAGGAAGAGGTAACCCTCAATATCCTAGACAGGAAGTTAGGAGAGATAGAGAGGAAGGAATTAAGGAAAGAACCAGAGTTTAGTTAAGGTAAAATAACAAATCATGAGAGTGACAGCCTTCTGTGTTAAATGAGATATTGGGTGGTTTGTTAATAATGAAATTATGTTTTCAGAGGTTACAGTGTAAATTTTGGAGGTGGGGCAATAAGAAAAAAGACAGCAGTATAGACGTTTATGTCAGAGAATATTTAGAGGAAAACTGGGAAAAAGGGATTTATCCATCAACAAATTGATAATTGAGATCTTTGTCATGTCTTTTAATTTTTCATGTATTTTAACTTTGTCTAAAGTCTTTTAGTAAAAAAACTACTCAGTATGCTAAGTAATATCGGCCGTGGTGTTAGTGGCTTTGCATATGTTTTAAATAATATCGTTTAAAAGATGTTGACCACCGTGCATTTCTAAAATCTTGTAATACTAAAATCAGTCAATTGTAGAATGACCTAAAGCAATAATTCCATTAAATATGTTCATGAGCAGTATTTTAGAATTGTTTTCTTTGCCTAGTATCATCATTTATATCTTAATTGCAAACTTTTTTTTAAATTGCTCTGTGCCAAATATCACAAACTAAGTGGCTTAAAACAACACAAATATATTATCTCCCAGTTTCAGTTGGTCAGGAGCCTGGCATCAACTAGCCGACTTCTTTGCTTATGTTGGCTGGGGTTGCTATCTCACCTGAAGCTTAAGTTCCCCTTCCCAGCTCATTCAAGTTGTGATTAGAACTTAGATTCTTTGGATTATAGGACTGAGGTTCCAACTTTCTTACTGGCTGTTAGTCAGAGCCCATTCTCAGCATTGAGAGGCTGCCTGTGGTTTCCTGTGTTCATCATAATATGGTGGTTGCTCCTTTAAGGCTTTGAAACTTACTTCCTCTCACTGTGATTTAAAGAGCTCATATAGACAGGCCCATCCACATAATTTCCTTTTGATTCACTCAAGGTCAGCTGATTAGTAACCTTAACTCTATTTACATCTGTAAAATCTCCTTTGTCATCTAATATAATCATGAGAGTGATAATCCATCAAATTCACAGGTTCTGAACACACACAAGATGGGGAAATTACACAAGACATTTAAACCAATGTGAAAACCTTTAGGGCCATCTTAGAATTACAATTATGCCAACAATCTTGACAATCAGAACACTTAAATAGTATATGAATTATTGAACATGCATGAGAAAATATTAAAATATGGCAACCCCATCCCCACCTTGTTGTATTTTCTAATATTATCACCTGATAACTTTTCTTTCATATTTCCTTCATTAATGAATTAAATACATATCTCACCTTGAAATCCATAAAATTGTTTTAAAATTGATGTAGAAAGAAGAGCATGAGAGAACAAAGTCATGCATGGGAGAGGAAAGACAAGAAGATATATTTTTACATAAAGAAGAAGAATGATGCTATGAGCTTCTAAAACTGACCCCAAAGGATTTTTTAATCTCCTATAGCCATGGAGATATAAAGAAGAAACACAAAATTTTGACTTTTCAATAAAAGATTACAATGCAAATGAAATTCAGTACCTCTCTGGAGTTCTTAAGTGAAAGTGAGAATGATGATTAGAAAAAATCAGAATGCTGGAATTTGTAGGGATTCTGATAGATTATGATGACTTAAATCACCACCTCCAATCCTCTTTAACTTTGCTTTTAAAAAGAAAACATCTCTTGGTCTAATGGAGATTGTTAACATTCCTTTGCTTTAAGACCCTTTAATAACCTCATTTGAAGCAGATGCATTTCAAGGGGATGCTGACTGTTTTTAAGATCCACAAGTACCATCTCTCAGATCTTCCTGAGCCATACCCTCAGAAGAATTAAGATGAATTATGACTTGAGAGGAGATGGACAAAAATCTGGCAGATCATTTGGTTTTTATTCTACTATTTATATCAACCAAAACCTGGAGCTTCATGTAATTCATGTACGAAAATATTAGACATGTGTTACGTTAGGAAGGAAAAATCATAACATTATATGGAGTCAAACAATTAATATGGATTGCAGCTTGAGCAGTGATAGGTATCTCTAATTACTTGGTAGATAACTGAAATCTGGGCTCAATATTGGCTTATGTTAAATAAAGTTGAGACATTGGAACTTAACTGGAACATAATGCAGGAAGAAATGACAGTACTTAGAGAGAGAAGCTATCTGTAGAGAATTCTTCATAGGTTAATTACTCACCCTAACTAATCATGCTCCCAAGAGGGGCTCTTCAGTTGCTTTCCCTTCTCCCTGGTCTTCCTTCATTTTCTCTGGCTCCTGGGCTAAGGGTAGTGTACATATGTTCAACTCCATAACAAAGGGCTCTGGTTTCTGTAGGATGCCTTCATCACTGAGGTCAGAGGTAACAAGAAACAGTATGATTTTCAGTCTGTCTTCCTGTGGTTCCAGCTTTCTGTTATCTTCTCTTCCTGCCTGTGGACTTCAGCCTCCAGCATTAGAAACAAAAACATCCTTGCAAAGACTATTTAGTCAACCCCCCTACTTCCATAAGTCATTTTCTATAATAACTATCTCAGTGGTTCAGCTCCTTTGATTGAACCCTGACGGACACAAAAGAAAATCTAGTAATTTTTAAAATAAGTATAGTAGAAAAAGCAAGAAATACAAACAAATCTAAGTGGAATGAAGACACTTGAGGTGAGGCACCAAGTTGGAGAATCAAGGGCTTCTTACCTAATTCCCAGATTAGAACCGATAGGTAGACTCTAGAGATCCTGGAGTAAAGGAGAAACTGAGTTTCCTTAAAGGTGTATCCTCGTGGGCTTCCCTGGTGGTGCAGTGGTTGAGAGTCTGCCTGCTGATGCACGGAACACGGGTTCATGCCTTGGTCCAGGAAGATCCCACATGCCGTGTAGCAGCTGGGCCGGTGAGCCATGGACGCTGAGCCTGTGCGTCCGGAGCCTGTGCTCCGCAACGGGAGAGGCCACAACAGTGAGAGGCCCGCATATTGCAAAAAAAAAAAAAAAAAAAAAAAAAGAAAAAAGAAAAAGAAAGAAAAGAAAAGAAAGGTGTATGCTAGTAACAAAAATGCAAATATGTAATGGACATAGTCTTCCTGGTTTTCCCCTGGGGTCCTGTGAACATTTTCAGAATAACTTGCTTTGGACAAAGAGAAGTATTGAGACCTTTTAAGTGTTACTCAGTGCACAGCTGTGAACTGACATGAAGTTTTGATCATCCAGAAGACTACTGCACATTTTTACTCAGAATGGGAGCTTATGGAGGTCAGTTGAGAAATTATATGTTGGCCTGAATCCATCTTTTAGTGGGTTTTGTAAATTTGCAAAAGCATTCTGTAGTTTATCTTCCCAAATTCCAGGTATATAGTTAACATATGTCCATAGCTGACAGAATTCCTATGTTGGTTTCCTGGTCCATGGAGTAAAGGTTGTTATGGTACAAAGGAAAAGTGGAGGTCTCTGATCCCATTATATCCAAAAAGAAAAAAAAAAAAAAAAGAATATTAGCCATGATGCAATCTCAAAGAATGATGCCAACATCAAAGACTTGAAAGATGTAAGACTAGTGAGTTCTAACGTATCTCCATTGAAAATCCCACTTTGGCTGTGAAGAAATACCAGTGCTGGAGAATGAACGGGAATTATTGGAAACAATTAGAAATTGCCTCCATTGAAACTGTCGTTTCAGATGAGATCTGCATACTGTAACAAATACCACGAAGGTCAGTAGGCGGTAAAAATCTATTAATATGGTAAATGTTTGCATATATGTTTTAATTAGGAGGGACCACCAGAGAGTTTGCTTTCATAAGGCACTGAGGACAGCACATCTTCACAGTATTACCTCAGGAATAAGTCAGCTCTGTCCTATGTCATAGCATAGTACACAGGAAACTTGATTGTTTAACCATCCCTTTGAACATAATACTATCTTACCAGACTGATATCATGGAAATTAGATCATGGTGGTCAAGACATAGCAAGTAACCTTTAGAACTATTTGTAAGAGGTACTTGTCAAGGGTGGAAGATAACTTCCCATGAAAATTCAGAAAGATGAATGTTATGCATGAAATCACTAAGGACTTCCCTTAAATAGGACGTGTGTAGCTGAGTAACTAATCTCCAGTTGCAAAGACTAATAATGTTAAATACCTAATAGGATGTCATCTCCCAAGAGGACCACCTTGATTCCTGATGGTAGTTGACTTATATTTAATCTCTTCCTTCCATCACATAGAGGAGAAGGGTAAGGACAATAAATAATTCATTAAAAAGGTGATTCAGGTTATAGATGTTTTTGTCTGCCCCAAATTCTTTCAGCCTTATTGACTTATTAAATACTTTATTTAACATTGTGATATTCATACAACACAGTTCCTGAACAAAGAAATCATTTTTCAACCAATGAAACAAGAAAACTTGCTTACTATCACAAAGTTCATTGATTTGGCCATATAACCCCATTCTTAGAAGCAGCAGGATTAATATTGATACAAATTGAGATGGTCCCTGAGGACTTAGTTATTTTGCTGATTGGATGACAACAACTTGTCATGCTACAATGACAATTATAGCTGGAAAAGTACACCAAATATTGGAATAAATGTAAAAGTTTTGGATTTTATTCTTGGCTCTATCTTTAATTAATTGGATAGATTGAGGCAAATCAGTGTACATTTTCATAATTTTTTAATAAATTTATTCATTTAATTTATTTATTATTTTTGGCTATGTTGGGTCTTTGTTTCTGCGTGCATGCTCTCTCTAGTTGTGGCAAGCGGGGGCTACTCTTCATTGCAGTGCATGGACTTCTCCTTGCAGTGGCTTCTCTTGCTGCAGAGCTTGGGCTCTAGGCGTGAGGGCTTCAGCAGTTGTGGCGGGTGGGCTTCCATAGTTGTGCCTCATGGGCTCTAGAGCACAGGCTCAGTAGTTGTGGCACATGGTTTATACTTGCTCTGCAGCATGTGGGATCTTCCTGTACTAGGGCTCGAACTCTTGTCCCCTGCATTGGCAGATGGATTCTTAACCACTGTGCCACCAGGGAAGCCCATCATATTTTTAAAAAGAAGAAAGATTGTTTCTAAGAACAGCAGAAGTATCCAAGGTGTTTGAGAAAGATCCAATGGTTAAAAGTTTACAATGAATATTTTAAAGTATATTTAGTTTTAAATGGAATGCCCCTTTTAAAATATCTGAGAAACTTATTGTAGATGTTAGGTGGTTATTAGTGGCTATCAGATGCCTATAACTGTGATTTCATCTCTCAGTTTATCATATGAACAGTGTTTGACATGCTGAACTTTTGACCATTACATACTTTTAGTGTGTTTTTGTTTTTATTTAAATATATTTTTGTTTATAATTGTTGAAGTAGAAATTCTTAATGGTTTAGGAAAAATTTCATGCTTTGCCAAAGTTTTGAATATTATTTTGAATTCACTAAACTTTAAAAGAATTTTAGGACTAAAAAAACGATTAATATAGAGTAAGATCCATGGTTCTAGTGACTAAAGAGAACTGAACTCTTCTTTCATTTACAGTTAAGGTCTCATAGTAATCTTCTATTTTTGGCATGGAAGTGAAAATCAGAGTTGAGTAATTATGATGGCAAAAGAAACAGCTGCTAAACATTCCAAAGTGAGCATTATAAACCTAATATAATATCAAGATTTGAAAGTTAATGCTGGTATAGGATTTTTACATTCTTAGGAAAAACTAGTAAAAAAAATTACAAAATATGAGAGAAATGTATTTATTTTAAACATTTTTATTAGAGTATAATTGCTTTACAATGGTATGTCAGTTTCTGCTTTATAACAGTGAATCAGTTATACATGTACATATGTGAATCAGTTATACATATACATATCTCTACCCTCTTGCATCTCCCTCCCTCCCACTCTCCCGATCCCACCCCTCTAGGTGGTCACAAAGCACCGAGCTGATCTCTCTCTGCTATGCGGCTGCTTCTCACTAGCTATCTATTTTACGTTTGGTAGTGTATATATGTCTATGTCACTCTCTCACTTTGTCCCAGCTTACCCGTCCCCCTACTCATATACTCAAGTCCATTCTCTAATAGGTCTGCATCTTTATTCCTGTCTTGCCCCTAGGTTCTTTGGACCTTTTTTTTTTTTTTTTTTTAGATTCCATATATATGTGTTAGCATATGGTATTTTTTTTTCTCTTTCTGACTTACTTCACTCTGTATGAGTCTCTAGGTCCATCCACCTCACTACAAATAACTCAATTTCATTTCTTCTTATGGCTGAGTAATATTCCATTGTATATATGTGCCACATCTTCTTTATCCATTCATCTGTTGATGGACACTTAGGTTGCTTCCATGTCCTGGCTATTGTAAATAGAGCTGCAGTGAACATTTTGGTACACGACTCTTTTTGAATTATGGTTTTCTCAGGGTATATGCCCAGTAGTGGGGTTGCTGGGTCATATGATAGTTCTATGTGTAGTCTTTTAAGGAACCTCCATACTGTTCTCCATAGTGGCTGTATCAATTTACACTTCCACCAACAGTGCAAGAGTGTTCCCTTTTCTCCACACCCTCTCCAGACTTTATTGTTTGTAGATTTATTGATGATGGCCATTCTGACTGGTGTGAGATGATATCTCATTTTAGTTTTGATTTCATTTCTCTAATGATTAATGATGTTGAGCAATCTTTCATGTGTTTGTTGGCAATCTGTGTATCTTCTTTGGAGAAATGTCTATTTAGGTCTTCTGCCCAATGTGGATTGAGTTCTTTGTGTTTTTTTTTGATATTGAGCTGCATGAGTTGCTTATATGTTTTGAAGATTAGTCCTTTGTCAGTTGCTTCATTTGCAAATATTTTCTTCCATTCTGAGAGTTGTCTTTTGGTCTTGTTTAAGGTTTCCTTCGGTGGGCAAAAGCCTTTAAGTTTCATTAGGTCCCATTCGTTTATTTTTGTTTTTATTTCCATGCCTCTAGGAGGCAGGTCAAAAAGGATCCTGTGTGATTTATGTCAGAAAGTGTTCTGCCTATGTTTTCCTCTAAGAGTTTGATGATGTCTGGCCTTAAATTTAGGTCTTCAATACATTTTGAGTTTATTTCTGTGTATGGTGCTAGGGAGTGTTCAAATTTCATTCTTTTACATGCAGCTGTCCAGTTTTCCCATCACCACTTACTGAAGAGGCTGTCTTTTATCCACTGTATATTCTTGCCTCCTTTATCAAAGATAAGGTGACAATATGGGCATGGGTTTATCTCTGGGCATTCTATCCTGTTCCATTGATCTATATTTCTGTTTTTGTGCCAGTACCATACTGTCTTAATTACTGTAGCTTTGTAGTATAGTCTGAAGTGTGGGAGTCTGATTCCTCCAGCTCCGTTTTTCATTCTCAAGATTGCTTTGGATATTCAGGGTCTTTTGTGTTTCCATACAAATTGTGAAAGTTTTTATTCCAGTTCTGTGAAAAATGCCAGTGGTAGTTGAAAGGGAGTGCATTGAATCTGTAGATTGCTTTGGGTAGTAGAGTCATTTTCACAATGTTGATTCTTCCAATCTAAGAACATGGTATATCTCTCCATCTATTTGTATCATCTTTATTATCTTTCATCAGTGTCTTATAGTTTTCTGAGTACAGGTCTTTTGTCTCCCTAGGTAGATTTATTCCTAGGTATTTTATTCATTTTGTTGTAGTGGTAAATGGGAGTGTTTCCTTAATTTCTCTTTCAGATTTTTCATCCTTAGTGTATAGGAATGCTGGAGATTTCTGTGCATTAATTTTGTATCCTGCTACTTTACCAAATTCATTGATTAGCTCTAGTAGTTTTCTGGTGGCATCTTTAGGATTCTCTATGTATAGTATCATGTCATCTACAAACCATGACAGTTTTACTTCTTCTTTTCCAATTTGGATTCCTTTTATTTATTTTCTTCTCTGATTGCTATGGATAAAACTTCCAAAACTATGTTGAATAATGGTGGTGAGTGTGGGCAACCTTGTCTTGTTCCTGATCTTAGTGGAAATGGTTTCAGCTTTTCACCATTGAGGACGATGTTGGCCATGGGTTTGTCTTATAAGGCCTTTGTTATGTTGAGGAAATTTGCCTCTATGCCTACTTTCTGGAGGGTTTTTATCGTAAATGGGTGTTGAATTTTGTCAAAAGCTTTCTCTGCATCTATTGAGATTATCATATGGTTTTTCTCCTTCAATTTGTTAATATGGTGTATCACATTGATTGATTTGTGTATATTGAAGAACCCCTGCATTCCTGGGATAAACCCCACTTGATCATAGTGTATGATCCTTTTAATGTGCTGTTGGAATCTGTTTGCTAGTATTTTGTTGAGGATTTTTGCATCTATGTTCCTCAGTGATATTGGCCTTTAGTTTTCTTTCTTTCTGACATCTTTGTCTGGTTTTGTTATCAGAATGATGGTGGCCTCGTAGAATGAGTTTGAGAGTGTTCCTCCCTCTGCTATATTTTGGAAGAGTTAGAGAAGGATAGGTGTTAGCTTTTCTCTAACTGTTTGATTGAATTCGCCTGAGAAGCCATCTGGTCCTGGGCTTTTGTTTGTTGGAAGATTTTTTATCACAGTTTCAATTTCAGTGCTTGTGATTCGTCTGTTCATATTTTCTATTTCTTCCTGGTTCAGTCTCAGAAGGTAGTGCTTTTCTAAGAATGTGTCCATTTCTTCCAGGTTGTCCATTTTATTGGTATAAAGTTGCTTGTAGTAATCTCTCATGATCCTATGTATTTCTGCAGTGTCAGTTGTTACTTCTCCTTTTTCATTTCTAATTCTATTGATTTAAGTCTTCTCCCTTTTTTTCTTGATAAGTCTGGCTAATGGTTTATCAATTTTGTTTATCTTCTCAAAGAACCAGCTTTTACTTTTATTGATCTTTGCTATCATTTCTTTCATTTCTTTTTCATTTATTTCTGATATGATCTTTATGATTTCTTTCCTTCTGCTAACTTTGGGATTTTGTTGTTGTTGTTGTTCTTCTTTCTCTAATTGCTTTAGGTGTAAGTTTTGGTTGTTTATTTGAGATGTTTCTTGTTTCTTAATGTAGGCTTGTATAGCTATAAACTTCGCTCTTAGAACTGCTTTTGCTGCATCCCATAGATTTTGGGTTGTTGTGTTTTCATTGTCATTTGTTTCTAGGTGTTCTTTGATTTCCTCTTTGATTTTTTCAATGATCTCTTGGTTATTAAGTAGTGTATTGTTTAGCCTCCATGTGTTTGTATTTCTTAAAGATTTTTTTCCTGTAATTGATATCTAGTCTCATAACATTGTGGTCGGAAAAGATACTTGATACAATTTCAATTTTCTTAAATTTACAAAGGATTGATTTGTGGCCTAAGATATGATCTATCCTGAAAAATGTTCCATGAGCACTGGAGAAGAATGTGTATTCTGTTGTTTTTGGATGGAATGTCCTATAAGTATCAATTTAGTCCATCTTGTTTAATGTATCATTTAAAGCTTGTGTTTCCTTATTTATTTTCATTTTGGATGATCTGTCCATTGGTGAAAGTGGGGTGTTATTAAAGTCCCCGACTATGATTGTGTTACTGTTGATTTCTCCTTTTATGGTTGTTAGTATTTGCCTTATGTATTGAGGTGCCTTATGTTGGGTGTATAAATATTTACAATGGTTATATCTTCTTTTTGGATTGATCCCTTCATCATTATGTCATGTCCTTCTTTGTCTCTTGTAATAGTCTTTGTTTTAAAGTCCATTTTGTCTGATATGATAATTGATACTCCAGCTTTCTTATGCTTTCCATTTGCATGGAATATCTTTTTCCATCCCCTCACTTTCATTCTTTATGTGTCCCTAGGTCTGAAGTGGGTCTCTTGTAGACAGCATATATATTGGTCTTGCTTTTGTATCCATTCAACCAGTCTATGTCTTTTAGTTGGTGCATTTAATCCATTCACAGAGAAATGTATTTTTAATGAAGTTGGAATATGGGTAACTGTAAAACAATCAAACAAGTTTTGTGAACATTAAAAATCATACATTACTGGGTTCTAATTATGACTGCCTTTGACAATACTAAGTAAATGCTGATAAGTTCTCACAATCAGATCAAACTTATTAGTGTGGGTGAGACACTCATTCACTTTATTTATGTTCTGCTCATAGATTAATCTCAACTGAACTGATATTTTTTAAAGAATTGTTTCTCTGACAAAATGTTCCTCATTCAAAGACATTTTACTGTTAGATCTAGAATACTAATATTTTAAAGTGTAGAATTAACATACAGAAATATTGTTTCCTCCCTCCAACAATTTAGATACCTCTAAAGAGGCTGAGGTAATTTAGGATTACAGTCTTCTGAAGAGAAATAATCCTGCATCTGCTTGATGAAAACTGTATGTGGATAGTTTTCAAATTTCAGAATAAAATAATATATATGGTCATCAATGTCAACAGACTAATAGTAGGTAAAGACTCATAAACATATTGGGTTTACTCAAAAAATGGGTTTTTGAATCATTATGGTAGAAATTTGCTATTTTTTTTATCTGAAGAACTCTCCTTGTGCTTTTCAGAATATAGTATGTAAAGCAATTCAAGGTTACCCTGTTGAAATTTGGGTGGGAGCTCTGTAGTCCGTTCTACTAAGTCCAGTTACCAAAAAGTTCTTAAACATATACAGTAAAGCCCAAGGCTTAACAGAGCAGTATTAAGAGTTTAAAGATTTTTAAATCATTTGTACATGTAATAATAAGTGTTAAAAAATTGTATGAAGAGATAGATTTCCTCTCATGCCAGGACACACACACACACACATACACACACTCCTCAAGTCAGTTCAGTTGCACAAGTGTCCTTAAGTCCTGGTGGGGAAAGAAAGAGCAGAATGGTGACATGGTGACAGCAAAAAGGACTAATGCAACTGGAAGAAATCTTTCAAGAATTTTGACTTATGTATCATGCATAGTAATCCCTTCCAACATTTGAGAAAAGATGGAAGTATGTTTATGATTTACATTTCAAACTTCTAGACCAGCTTGTCTTATACTTTTTACTACTCTTTATAATCTCTTCCATCCATATGACTGGTAATATCACTTGTGGAAACGTCCCATATATGTTCTTCTCAATGGCTGATGCTTCTGATATAACTATTAAGAATGCTGAAGGGCCTGAGATTTTACTCTACTTGCAAACTGAAAGTTAGCATGGTAGAGTTTCAGAGATATTAGCAGGAGACCTAAAACTTCAGGTCAGAAACGGAGAAGAGTTTATTGCTCATGGCAATTAAAATATCCAGAACATCAACATTTGGTTTGATTTCTCAAGCCTTAATTTCCAAGAGCTGATGTTAAGAGAAGTGACACCTGCCTACACAGTGGGTTATTTTACACAGAACCCACATTTTAAAATACAAATCAGTAAGCATGACTGCCCCTTGTTCCACAAAGAGGTACTTTATCCCTCAAGGCTCTAAACAAACCTGCTTCTGCTTCGATGTGGGTGGGTAGGAGCTGCTGGGAGGCATGCTATCTCTGTTATCCAAGGCTGTTTGCTTTTCAGAGATCCTCAAAAAGATAGTTCAGAAAAAAAAGCAGTTGTGCCTCTGCTATAAGACATTCAGCAACACAAGAGGCCCATGGACAATTGCTTCCCAGTAAAAAATGTTACCATTAAAAAAAAAAAAAAAAACCTTCTGAAAATACTATTAGGGGAAGGCAAAATCACACACTCAGGGAGGAGATGTTGGGATGCTCAGCATCTACAGAGGACTACCTCTCTCCACAAGGTTTCCAACCCTCACCACTTTCTTTCAAACAATGGTAACACTAAATATATTTCTATAAATGTTTGTCACCAAAAGATTCATCTTCTGAATTATTTTAAAAGTAAGGCTTTATTGTATAACAGTTATTCTGATGTATACTGAATTCACAATAACTTAATCTCTATAATTCACAATCCATTAATAGCCAGCAAAGTGAAATCCTATAGCAATAAGACATTGTAATCACTAACCCCAATATTAAGAAGCAAGCATTTATTTTTTACATACCTGCCTTTGAGTTCCAAAGAGTCAATGCCTATGTGTACAAAACACAATCAAACATTCTACATATATTACTAAATATATCCTTGCAAGTCCAGGCAAGAATAACAAAACTGAGCACTCACGGTCACCAGTAGTATTTATTTATTTATTTGTTTGTTTGTTTGTTTATTTATTTTTGTGGTATGCGGGCCTCTCACTGTTGTAGCCTCTCCCGTTGTGAAGCACAGGCTCCGGACGTGCAGGCTCAGTGGCCATGGCTCACGGGCCTAGCCACTCCACGGCATGTGGGATCCTCCCGGACCGGGGCATGAACCCGTGTCCCCTGCATCAGCAGGTGAACTCTCAACCACTGTGCCACCAGGGAAACCCCACCAGTAGTATTTTTTTTCAGCTAATATTGGAGGACATAATAATGACTTCAGATAATTTTCTTTTATAATTTTGGGAAATTCTCTCTAACCATGACTTTTAAGGTTAAGTAAAATACATAAAATCTGCAAATATGTTTTTAAATGGAGTTCCTAATTGATTCAGGCTAACACTATGATCACATAATTGTTAGCCTTATAACTGATTCTTAATTGCTCTTATGTGTGGTACCTTCATTGCTAGTCATTATAATGATAATATTAATAAATTACATATTGTTACAGTTTAAATTCCTTGCAATACCATGACCTACATCTCATTTTATTTTTCATAAAACACTTGTAGAATAGGTAAGGTTTTTGTCATGTGAATTTGGAAATGGTGAAGACTGACCTCAATCATTATTTTGCCCATCACATTGGAAGTTAATTGAAGACTTGATGAATATGACTCTAACAGACCAAATCAGCTTATTCTATCCTTGTTAGCCCTGGCATTCTGATCCCTCTGCTATTTCCACTGGCCCTTGCCAACTGGATCCTAGGGAATGTGCTTCTACTGAGGTGGCAGCAGAGATCTCATTGACTGGGGAAATATGCAACAGTTAATGATCTGCTTAGGAGCTGGAAATTTTTAAGATCATAAAAATGAGTCATTAGAATTAATGTAGATTATCATGTACCTTAAAGGACTTTCTACATTTTTATAAATATCCTTCCTCCAAATAGCTAGAGGCCATGAGCATAAAGAGTAAAGTTCTACAAAGCAAATGATCTAAGCCCCCAACATAAGACCTGTTATTTTTAATCTTGCAAAGATTACACAGATTTGTTTACTTCATAGTCCTAATGGAAACATGGCTCATTTCAGAAATTTGATTAAGAACCTGATTCAATTCTAATCAAAATATTTAAGTCATATATTATCTTCCTTGCTGAAGAAACAAAGAGGAATAAATGTGCTTCTGACTTTAAAACGCTTATATTATGGGGCAAAAATAGCAATTAACTGAAAAAACAAAAATTGTCTATTACATAGACTAATTATCTTTGTTGTATAAACTCACTTGTTTTGCCCAATTTTATTAGTGATAGAATTTCACCAAATTTTTTATCTCCTTATCTTAAAATAATTTTTCAAGGTTTAAAATTAATGGTATTTTATACCAAAAGTATATGCACTTTTTATACTGAAAGCATCAACTAGAAAATAGTAATGATCAAAAATTATATGCTGTCAGAGAAGCAAAAGTTGTTGCAACCAAGTTCAATCTATTTTAAAACTTCATAGAGAAGCAAGGCATTCTAAAGAAATTTAGTGATTGACAGCTTGACTTTAACTTTTTCTTGCCCTCACTCTGTTAGGACAACCTCAGCGTCCTGATCATAATATCATCATTTTCCAAGTTGACTCTCTGAACTTATGACTGAGTCAATCACAAGTGATTGAATCAATAGCAGCACTTATATTAGTTTACAGTACAATATGCATTGTGGTGAAATTAGGATGTAAGACATGTACTTTGCTTTGTAGAAGTAAGTCATTATAAGAAATTTATCTATTGTTAAACAAAATATTTCAGCTTTCAGTATCACTAATAATGGAGCATGTGTGCCAATTTATTAATTAATGAAACAGATTTTACTGTCTTCTGCCAAATAAGCATATACTTTCACTTCTGGAATAATTTCATTTATTTCAAAGCATTAAAAGTGGTGAAAATAACTAATTTGATTGGTATCATTATTTCTCCAGTACCAGTGTTGATATTAGTAAAAGCTTTTTAAAACTGTAGTAAATTCTGATTACTATTTTGCTGTTACCACTAGTAAGAGGTAATTATTCTCTGAATCTGACCTTTAGTTTATTGCAGTTTAAAATGTAATTCTCAATGAAATTAAAAGATATCTATAATGTACTTTTTAAATTCAATACCACATAATCATTAAATCCTATCAAATAGAAAACTGAATATAAATCATTCATTTTACAGTATTTTATTACATTATACATTTCTAAAGAAGCCATTATATTAAAACAAAATCTAGCTTTAACTTTTCATATATGCTTTTATTGTCCATAAAATTTTTAATTAATTTTATTACAGCTCCATTAACATAGTCCAAATTATTTTCTGGCTGTAAGTGTTCAAATAATTTTCACTGAAAAGTCAACTTATCTAAGCTTCTGTCAAAACTTGAACTAATCAAATCTCACATATCCACAAAAATAAAATAAAAACTTTATAGGGAAGTTTAAATAATGATATCCAGAAGTGTTATGAACCAGAACTAATTGACATTAGTATTTTTGTAGCTGGGAATCAAGGGGCTTTTTGCTTAAGAAGGTATTTTTGCCATACTATTCTCACTTCTTTTTCGAACTTCAAGCAAACCAAAAATTGAACATATATATTCTAAAAACATTGATGAACATTAAAGAAAAGGATTATTTACTTAATCTACTATTCCTAGGTTAGCACTCCATAAGAATCAGCACAGCTTCAAATTTGGCACATAAACGACACACACAAATGGATGATAGTTCTAACCCGCTGTAATGTAAATATTATGGTCAATCACACAATTGACTTTTTAATTAGTGTACCCATAGTTCTTTATTGTAGAGGAATTACCCCTGAGCCAGGAATAAAAAGATCTGAACTCCCATCTGGGCTCTGTTGTTTGCTGATTTAACATAATTGTGAGATGAATTCTTAATAGGACATGGTACAAAATAAGAGCTCACAAAATATTGATTCAAAATGTGAAACTGATTAATGGAGACAAATATTGCAGGAAAAGGAATGATAATGTATTAATTTTCTGTGCTGCATAACAAATTACCACAAATTTAGCACCTTAAGATAGCACACATTTATTTTCTCACAGTTTCTGTAAGGTAGAAGTTGTGGCACAGTCTAGCTAGGTCTCACCAGGTTGAAATTCATATGTTGACTGAGGCCGTGATCTCATCAGAAGCTGCACTGGAGAAGAATCAATTTGCAGGGTCCCTCACTTGAGAGAAGAACTCATATTTGTGGCTGGCACTAAGGTCCTCATTTTCTTGTTGGCTGTTGGCCAGGGGCTGTGCTCAGCTCACAGAGGTCACCCTGATCTCTCTTCCACATAGCCTTCTCCATATGCCCTCTCACAATGTGGAAGCTTACTTCTTCGGAACAAGCAACAGAGAGACTCCTACCTCAGAGACCGCCAAGTCTCTCTTTTAAAGCCTTTCACCTCATTAAATCAGGCCCACCTAGAATACTCTCCCTTTTGATTAATTCAAAATCAACTTACTTGAGACCTTAATTACATCTGCAAAATCCCTTCACATTTGCCATAGCCTATTTCTAGAAGCAAGTCACATTCAAGGATAGAAGATTATACAGGATTGTGCATGCCAGAAGGTGGAAATCACTGGGGTCCACTTTAAGTTCCATCTGCCGAAGATGGAATTGTGGTGATCAAATCCAGAAGATGTCTAGCTTATTATTGTTAACATATGAAAAAGTGGAGAAGAACTCCAATGAGGTCACAGTGTCCTAAGACAGAATGTAATAAGTGCTGGAATGACAGTAAGTCAAAATGGTTAACAGAACACTGACAATAGACAATAGCAACAATGATGTTCCTTAGGGTTCTTTTACCCACTGGATAGCTGCTACACCTAGCCACCTATCACTTTTTGTTTGAAATAAAATGGTGTGGAAGGGGAGATACAGGTTGTTCCAGGCAAATTTATATTGGTAATCCTTGCTTGTACTTTTTCTGTAAATCTTGCTTTTCCTAAGATGTTGAGCTCAGCTAAACAATAATAGATTTACCTTTCTTTTAGAAGTGACATTATTTTCTATAGAAGAATCAATTCAGGACAAATAAAATGATTTATTTGCAACAACCCATCCCCAAACCTTAAGAGAAAAATAAAAGTGCTTTATTAAGTCCCACAGGGGGGAAATGTGTTTTTATAAATTAGATTTCCAACATTATTCAGTTTATTTTTAGAAAGCCAACATATTTTGACACTTGTTTTCCCCTGCTACAATATAAATAACTGAACACATTGGAAAAGTAGCAAACACTTCCAACTTTTTCAACCTGAAATTCTATCTCCTGCCATTTTTCCAGAATAGGAGGGCAACTCTTTTGAACTAAGGGTTGCTTATCACTCATCTGCCAGAAGGACATGGTTACCCAGCAATCAGCTGCTAACTTCTCCTTTCCAAAGTTTTGGGTTGTAGCAGGTCTGCATCTAAACTTCAAATCCAATCTCTGAAGTGTAAGAATAGGAAAGAAAATGTCCTAATTGTATAATTCCTTTTTTTTTCTATAAAAATCTTCCCTGGAATATAACATATAAAATTATCAGTAGTCAGGTGAAAATTCTTGTATAATTCTATTTGAACTATTAATTATAACAATGAACAACTAGAAAGTCATTATATTAAAAATTGCCTTTACTTAGCACCTGTTATATACTGAGCAATATTGTAAATTCTGAGAATTGAAGAGAGCACTCTACCCTGAATATCTAACAATCAAAGAATTGTTAGGCATAGTATGGTATATTCAAATTATTAAATGTTAAACAATCACTACTCTGGTATTTCTAAAGAATCTTTAATGAGATTTAAAAAAAATTTAAATAAAAAAGATTAAAAATTAATATTAACATGGAAAAATTGTAACATGTTCACCCAATAGAATGTGATACAATAGTAGAAATGAATGACCTAAACTGACACATATCAAATTAGATTAATCTCAAAAATAATGTTAAGCATAAAAAACAAATTATAGAGGAATACTTACAGTATAATCACATAATACTATGTAGTAAAAGTGAAAGAAATATATGCAAACAATGAATACCAAATTCTGTCTAGTGATTAAATATGTGAGAGAAAGAATAAAAATGAATCCAGAGAGGAACAAAAGGGGCTTCAATCATTTAGGTAATGTTTTATTTCTTTTGCTTTATATGGGCACATCGGGTATGGCAATATTTTTTGAAACCTATTTTTATTCACGGTTATTTAAAAGAAAAACCACAGGAGTAAAACTACCAATAGAAAAAAAAAAACAGCATATAATATATAATTCCATCTGTTGAGTAGTAGGACTTTTATATTTTTTTCATGTTTTCATTCTTATTGTTATCTCTTTCAATTCAATAATCATGCATTCATTTTATAATTAGAAGAAAAAATGTCACTCAAAACAGTTTAAATGTGTCACTGTTCATGTACAGTGGTGAAGAGTGGGAATTTTAGTCTCTAGTGGGGCTGGATTGTCATTTGGTCCAAACTAGAGATTTCTCTTTTTATCAAACCAACAATTGCTGAATTTCAAATCATGTTTTTTGTTTTTTGGGTTTTATTTTTTTCATTTTCTGAGGCCAGTTGATGGGCTTTTCTAGCCATTTTTCCTAAATTATAAATCTGGTAAATATCCCTTTGGACCATGACAGAGGTTTGGCTGTTGCTGGTCCCTTTAACAGCAGCCTTCCTTGCAAAAATATCAGTGAGGTGATTTCCCTTAGCTTCTAGAGAGTCAAGTTTAGAATGTCAGAGATTCTTTTTTGTTTATTTACAAAGTTTTTTTTTTAATTTATTTATTAAATTCATTTTATTTTTGGCTGCTTTGGGTTTCTGCCACCGTGCATGGGCCCTCTGTAGTTATGGCAAGCGGGGGGCCACTCTTCGCCGTGGTGCACACGCAGGCTTCTCATTGCAATGTCTTCTCTTGTTGCAGAGCACAGACTCTAGGCACGCGGGCTTCAGTAGTCGTGGCTCATGCGGGCTCAGTAGTTGTGACTCACGGGCTCCATAACACAAGATCAGCAGTTGTGGTACACAGGCTCAGTTGCTCTGTGGCATGTAGGATCCCCCCAGACCAGGGCTCAAACCCATGTCCCCTTCAGTAGCAGGGGGATTCCTAACCACTGTGCCACCAGGGAAGCCAGAATGCCACAGATTCTTAATAGAAGCTAAATCTATTATTGTGGATATTGCATCCAATAATTCCTGAACATAGGGTTACTTTTAATATTATTTTCACTGGAAATAAGGAAGCCGTGTTGCTTCCTCAATGTTCCAAAATCCTGAGCTACTCTGAAAGCATATCTACTATCAGTATTAACATTGGCAGTTTTGTCCTTGGCTCAAGTACAGACACATATAAGAGCATGGGTTCAGCTTGTTGGGCCAAAGTAGCCATAGGTAAAGATGCTGACTCAACAACATCAAAAGGAGCTGTGATAACATACCCAGCACAATATTTGCCATTGTCATCTTTTAAATAGGAAACACCAGTGAACCATGAGCAAAAGTAAGCATTACTCAAAGGAATTTCCTGTAGATCATGACAAGGAGTCAGGTGGTGGTCTGTCAGGGCTAAGCAACTGTGAGGGAATGTAAAAAAGTAAAAATGTAAAATGTAAAAATGTTATGTGGGGAGCATTTTAAAAAGTACTTTATAGATGAGGCAGCTGACAGAAATGTTGAGTGTGATGAGAATTCAGGAGAACTTCTACTGCATGAGGTACAAAAATGGTTAAAGGGACTTCCACAGTGATTTTCTTGGTGGCCTTAACCAAAATGGCAGCGTCTGTGATGGCCTTAATGCAAGAAGGTTATCCGCAAGACACAGGGTCCTGTTGCTGGCTATAATACCCTATGGGTATGGTGGTCCTTGTGTTATTGGGTGAATTGGGTTATTATTATTGGGTTATATTATTGGGTTATTATTGGGTTATTGGGTTCAAGGACATTTCCTTCCTTTTCAAATACAAAAATGGAAAGGAGAATCTGTTAATTGTAATGCCCAAGAGCAGATGGGTTCAGCAGCTTCTTCTTTTTAGGCCTTGAAGACTGTAATTTTGTCCTTCCCATAAAATTGGGTTTGGGTTTTTAATTGTTGAATAGAACATAGAGGTTTGACAATAAGGGAGAAATTTAGAATCCAACTTCAGCAGTAACCAACTAGCCCAAAATAGCCTCAGAATTAGTACTTACCTTAGGTTCTGAGAAACTCAGGACACCATGAAGTCTATCTGGATATAGGTGCAGTGCTTGTTCTGATACCAGATGCTCTAAGACCCAGACTCAGGCTTGGGAAAACTGCAGTTTTTCTTTGGCAACCTTATGTTCCTTTAGGCCAAAATCTTTAGCAAGTGGATATTCTCTTCCTGTGTGGAAGCTTGAGAAGGGGAACACAGAAGCAAACCATCCACATATTGCAACAAAATAGAACTTTACCATAGAGAATATTATATCATCCAGATCAGCCTTCAGGATTTGCAAGAATTAAGAAGGACTGTCAGTAAAACCCTGAGGCATTACTGTTCAGGTGAATTGTTTTTCTTCCCAAGTGAAGGGAAAAAGATATTAGTTAGCTTCATCACCTAGAATACTAAAGAATGCACTAAAGAATGCACTGCATGAGTCAGTAAATAATTCACTTCTGGTAGGAATGGATGTTAGTGACATACAAGTGTTATGAACAACCAAATGTCAAGAGATAACAATGTAGTTTACTGCTCAGAGGTCCTGAACAAACCTCCACTTTCAGCCCTGAAATGTTCTTACCGATAAAATGGGAGTGTTACAGGGGCTGCTAGTACAAGGGACAATGAGGCTTTGGGACTTGTAATCTTCTATTATGGGCTTTATGACTTGAAGAACTTCTTTACTTATAGGGTATTGATTAATTATTGGAAGAGGTTTTAAGACGTCTATTTGACGAGAGGTGCTCTGTGAATTTTGCTAACATCGGTTGGAGATTTTGCCTGTAAGAAAGGTGGTAGCTGATTTAATAGGGACAAATGATTGGTGTTTCCAGAATCAGCTCTAGTACTGTCAGAGACAGAACAAATATAAGATGTCAAAGGGTCATTTAATTCACCTGGTGGGTTACTTTGATAACTATTGTCAATTTCTAGAATTCTCATTTTTGGAAGAAAGAAATTTCATCATGGTACTTCTGTAAGAAATCTCAGCCTAATAAATGGATAAGGGAGGAGGAACTAAGCAGACAAGGGTGTATACCTCTCAGAGTCTAAACAAATGGGAATAGGTTCAGAGACAGGAACCTCTTGAGGTTTATTAGAGGTCCCACTATTTGAACTGTTTAAGTAATCTGAGGCAGGGTGTGTTTTATAGTAGTGGGATTCAGAACACTGAGAGTGTGGCTCCTCCAGTGTCAATTAGGACTGGAAGAGATTCAACCCCAACCTGGAGATATGTTCTTTCAAGCCGATTAAGAGGGAGGATTGGGAATAGCCCCTGTATTTCCTCAGAGCCCTGTCTGAGAAATGAGATGTTCAAAAGGCTGCATAAAGAGCTGAAGATGTTTAAAGTGCTTACTTTAAGCACTTGAAGAGAGTAACTACCTCCTTTCCAATGTCATGTATCTTTGCAATAATAGCAGAAGCTGGATGGGTTTTGGTTTTCTTTAGGAGCCTTCATTTTTTGGATTTGAAGATGAAGAATTTTGGCAGTCTTCCTTTAATGTGACCCATGTAGAGAGTAAAAGAGCTGGTTTGCCAGATTAACTAAATCTAGAGTGATCATAGTTTTCCATTCCATTCTGTTTTTTAAAAATTATTATTGTTATTTTTTACTAGAAGGGAAAAGTCCCAGTATAGCCCATTAATAAACAAAGATAAAAGAGACACAGGTAGAATCAACATCTGAAGGAAGACCAGAATTTTCTTTAAAAGTAACCTAAAGTTGATTATATTAACCATGAACAGGTTCATCAGATTTCTGTGTGCAATTCTGAGTTTTGTTTCAATCAACAGGCTTTGGAAAAGCCCTAGGAATTTCTGGTTGGAGTTGCCTAGTGATTGCCTAATCCAGATCATATAATAAGTTAGCTGGTCTTCTGGTTGTAAGTTCTAGGGACCATTCCGGATTTTCCCAATAAGAGGTTTTCATCCAGTTCTGGGCCTGGCTTTATGGACAAGCAAGTGAACTAGATATAGGTCAGAGAAACCAGGCTGATAAATTTGAATGACTATATTAAATTCCTCAACAAATCTGTGAGGAACTTTGGTTACTTTGGGAAAATCTGACTATGGCTTATAGTGAAGTATAGGAAGTTTAGGCTTTGGATCCTCAGAAGGCTTTATTTTAAAGGGACAGTTTCTGACAAGTTTAGAGGAGAAGGGAGTGGAGAGAATTTGGGGGAAAAATGGAATTTTAGTGAGATAATAATTACAGAGAATTGAGGGTATAGAGGAGGCCAAGGCAGCACAGAGGGAAGGAGGAAGATGGCGCTAGAGGGGAGTCTAAGGCAAACAAACCAAAGAAGAAAAGACTGAGGCTTCGAGATCCAGTTTATCTTTCTTAAACATTCGTGTGTCTCAATTAATCTTGAAATCTTATTTAGTGGATAGGCAATTTTAGGCTCCTGATAATGATGAGAAGTCTCAAAACATCAACTGAAAGAAGAATTTCACTTTGAGCTATAATAGTCCAATTCTTTTTTAAGGAAATTAAGTTTGGGATTTCAAAAGTTCTTGATAATGGCCATTGAGGTTATTGTCATTCTGAATTGCTTTTAGTCAGGTCAGTCTATTTAGTTTTACAAGTACACAAGAAGAGGGAATGTGGTTTTTAAGCAAAAAATCATCTAGGAGTCCCTATAGGGTGGGTTCCTCAAAATACTTAGATAACTGAGATCCCATTTTCATAGGTTTTTCTCTAGAGTAAAGAACAATTTTCAAACAGCTCAAACGGCTTGCTGCACAAATGGCTCAATTCAACATCTTGCAAGCCTGAAGACCAGTCAATTCTAAGGAAACAACTTGCTCGCAGGAGAGCCAGGTCAAAATATTTCCACACAGTTTCCAGAGAATAACCCCTCCCAGAGGAATGAGCTGAAGTCTAAAGGCATTTTCAGCCAGCTTTAGGTGAAGCAGTCTGACTCAAAATCAAACCAAAGTTCCAAAGGAGTACTTGTATACAGAACAAGGCCTTAGCCAGAAAGACAAAACCTTAAAATAAACCCAAAATAAAACCTGGAGAGTTTCAAATTCAAAGAGGAATGAACTTGAATACAGAAGAAAGATACATGTTCAAACCCCAGGGTTGGCAAGAAAGCAGTGAGTGACAATGGGCTTAATTTCAGGTACCACACCTGTTTTGTTCACCAGCCCTGTAACATTAGGGGGGTTTTCTCTGGTCCCTTTACTGGTCACCAAAATGTTGAGCAGAAATAAATAGACTGCAAGATATTTCTCCAGCAAAGGTGGGTTTATTCAGGATCAGTAGAGATTTGCAATTCAGGGTCTGCAACACGGGCAAGTCATGTGCAAGTCCCTTACATATCAAGGGAAGGCAAACACTTTTTTTTTTTTTTTTTTTTTTTGCGGTACGCGGATCTCTCACTGTTGTGGCCTCTCCCATTGCGGATCATAGGCTCCGGACGCGCAGGCCCAGCAGCCATGGCTCACGGGCCCAGCCTCTCCGTGCATTTAGGATCTTCCTGGACCGGGGCATGAACCCGTGTCCCCTGCATTGGCAGGCGGACTCCCAACTACTGTGCCACCAGGGAAGCCCAGGAAAACACTTTTATAGAGGGGTAAAGGAAGCTGGGAGGGCTATAGTAAACAGGATCCATCTCTTTTCACTTGCTGAGTTCTTGTCAGGAAAGAAGAAGAGTCTTTCTACTTCCTGTTGGGCTCTACTATCATCACAGGGCATGAGAGCTCCCCTTTCCAGTCTCTTGTTTCTATTTAATTAAGGTTTCTGTTTATTTATTTATTTTATTTTTTATTTTTTTTTCTTTTTGCGGTATGCGGGCCTCTCACTGTTGTGGCCTCTCCCGTTGCGGAGCACAGGCTCCGGATGCGCAGGCCCAACGGCCATGGCTCACGGGCCCAGCTGCTCCGCGGCATATGGGATCCTCCCAGACCGGGGCACGAACCCGTATCCCCTGCATCGGCAGGCGGACTCTCAACCACTGCGCCACCAGGGAGGCCCCTGTTTATTATTTTTTTATAGGAGAAACCAGTACCACCAACACCTTGATCTTGGACTTCTACCCTCCAGAACTGTGAGTAAATAAATTTCTGTTGTTTAAGCCACACAGTCTGTGTTGTTTTGTTATGACAGCTAGCCATGATTATGAAAAAAAAAAAAAAAGAGTGACAAAATATGTCAATGTATCACATAAAATAGCAGTAACAATAATAAAAAAAGCAAGAAACAGATTAAAAAGAGCTATACATTTAAATGTTATTTCTAAATAGTGGAATTAATAATTTTGATTTTGTATCAGTTTTTCTGTGTTTCTAAAAATCACTAAATAATGCCTTAAAGTTAAATAAGTTAAATGAAATATAAAAGGTTATAGTAGAAAAGTTAAATATAAAATGTTAAAAAAATTAACCAAATCATAGAAAATTAATTGTTTTTTCCTGAGTTAAAAGGCCATAGAAATGTTGTATAATTGTGTATTTTATAATATAACATATGCACATTCAAGATTGATAAAAGCTCTTTGCCATGGTATTAATCCTGACATAATGAACGTCCAGGGTGTTGCATAGTGCTGGTATCAGCACTGGAGGTTTCTCATTAACGTGTGTCAATGCACCACACAAACATCTCTTTGCCTGGGGAAAGTTTCTTGGGGAATGTTTGAAGCCTCAGTGGACATGCATTACACTTGTTATTCAATCAGAGTTCTGCATATTAGAGTGAGATTTAATACCTTCATTGTCTTTGCTAAGCTAAAATATAAAGGAAATTGTTCACTTTAGGGAAAAGATTAATTAATTTAAGCCACAAAATTCAATTTAGCAAGGCAAAGGTCATTTGTAAACCATGTTCTGACCATCTGATTGAAAAACTTGAGTTAGGGACCAACTAATCAAGACTAATCAAGAGAGAGGTTTTGTTTTTTTTTTCTTTAGAATAATAAATAGTTTGATGAGGTATGCCATATATTATTTTCTTTTCTCATTTTACTACAGGTTTTCAAAGATGCTTACTTACACTTTTATTTATTCACTACACTAATGAGTATGACACTATATTTCTCTTGAATATTTATACTTCATTCTAATTTTTAAAACCAAGCCAAAATCCATTTACAAATAAAGTAAAAGATGTTCCAAAATTGTTGCCATGTAAAAATGTCTTGTAAGCTCATATATAACAAGAATAATTTAATTTCCTTTCATTTTCTTTATCTCTCCCTCCTGCTAGTATCATAATATTCAAGGCATTTGTATGCCAACTTTTCCCCAGAACACCTGGTCAATCCTTTACTGCCAGATGGGCCTGATGATGTAGAACAAAGCAGGGAATAGTTGTAGTAAATATGTCTATGGGGGATATTGTTGGTAAAATTATTGGTTGAGTCTGCCTTGACTGAAAGTTGTAGCAATCCGTAGTCTCCATTTATCTGTCTACAACTAGCAAATTATTCAGAGTTGTCAGAAGGCAGGGTGATATAAAGAAAGAGCACTGATCTGTAAGTTGGTAGATTTCATGATCTGTGCTGTTTATTCTACCTCTTTGGGTCTCACTTTTCTACCTCTAAAATGAGTGAATTAAAAATAGAGAGAATTGAGTAAGATGTTTTTGTACTTTATTCAGTTTTATGGTTCAGAGTCACAATGCAAACACAACATTTTGGCATCAGAAAACTAATAGACTTTTAAAGGTACATATAAAGTTAAAAATATATACTTTACTACATCCTCTGGATTTTCAAAAAATTTTTTAAAGTACTCCTATTTTAACAAAGTTATGTTATTTTAATAAACTTTGGTGAATAGCTACTGATGGACTTAAAAAAAATTATTACTGTTGAACATTAACCATATTACTATGTGTCAGGCACCATGGCATGAGCTGTGACCCTATTAAGCACTACTAACTGGGGCTGATAAATGTAGTGTTAAGAAAATAGCAGAAGGGCACCTTTGCAATGAATGAGAGCAGCAGAAATGTAGATGGTTGGATATGGAAGTAGAAGTCTCCTGACACATGTAAGTTGAGCAGGTTCTCACTTGTCAAGAGGGAGAGGAGTAGCATGAGAATTTAATGGAAGTATGTTTCAAATGTCAACAGGTAGATGTATGCAGGAATTAAATTACAAGAACTTTTATCAAATAACCAAAAAGTTAATAACACAAAGGGTAAAGTTACAAAGCGACAAAAAATTAAGTGCACAGAGGCACAAGCAAATTTCAAGAGTAAAGTTAACACTATATAAATGGATATTAATGGATTTCCAATTTCAGCTCCAATATCTAAAGTGTTTAGAAGTCATCACTCCCCTCATGATAATGAGAAATGGTTGTACAAATTGAAAATCAATGATGTTTCTTGGATCTGTCAGAGAACTGATGTTATAAGACAAACTACTACCATGAAATCTGGAGAGACAAGCACATACAGAGAGTTAGTGCTAATATATACTTATCAGGAGAACTCACTGGAGCCAAAAACTGATGGAAATGCTTACATGTTAATGTTAAAAAATTGCTGGAAGCTGAGCGTGGACTAGTTTGAGAATTACAAAAATTGGGGGCTGCAGCCTTGGGAAGAGGGCGTATTTTATGCACTTTCTCTCTGGGCACCCACAGTAAAGTTCTGAGAAAGACCGAGGGTTTTATCATGGGGAAGGAAAGAGAAATAGTTCTGAAATACATCCAGTGACTTCTCCATAACAAAGTCCTACTCTACAGGGAAAACACTTAACCAGAGCCTATCCTCACTTCTAGGGTCCTCTAGATTTCCTGTCTCACCTAAGGGGAGAAGAAAAACTAAGAAACACTTGTGAAAGTCACAACACAGGGAAATAGACCCATTAAAAGAATAAGATGCAATCATAATATTATAGAATGCTTCCTCTGCCCTACAACTTATCCCCATATAAACAGGGATCCAGTGGATTACAGTTGAAATAGCCACAAGACACTACCTCTGAGAGAAGTTCTTAAGGAAGCTCTAAATTAACAGGGGAAATGAAAATAAGGCCACCAGAGGAATTTGAAATCTATGACACCTACAACTACACTAAAGATATCCCAGCTCCTGACCACACTAACATAAAACTACACATTAAGGCCTCCTTACCTCAGTTCCTGTTACCCAGTACATCCTGTTACCTCATATATCCTGTTACCCAATACATCATGTCCAGCTTTCAACAAAATATTATTAGACATACTAAAGGTAAGAAGAAAAACCAGCCTGAAAAGAAAAAGCAAGCTGCAAACCAAAACAGATATGACACACACTTTGAAATTATCAGGCAGGGAATTTAAAATCATTATAATTAATAAGTGAAGGGCTCTAATGACAAAGTAGACAACATGCAAGAACAGATGAGTAATGCAAATAGAGAAAGGAAAACTCTAAATAACAATCAAAAGCATGGTAAAAATGAAAATAAACTAACAGAAATAAAGAATTCCTTTGACAATTTTATCATTAGATGGGACATGGTCAAGGAAAGAATCAGTGAGCCTAGAGATAACTCAATAGAAACTTCCCATACTGAAATGAAAAGAGAAAAAAAAAGAGGGGAAATATCAGAATGGAACATCCAAGAACTGTTGGGGATTTCTAAAAGGTAAAACATGTGCATATTTGGAAAACAAGAAGGAGAAAAAATGGAGTAGAAGTATTTGAAATTTATAATGGCCAAGAATTTTCCAAAATTAATAACAGACACCAAACCACACATCTAGGAAGCTCAGAGAAAACCAATCAGGATAAATACCAGTAAATTTATACCTAGGAATATCATATTTAAACTGCAGTAAATGAAAGACAGAAAAAATCTTGAGAAAACCAGATGGGGAAAGTCTTACCAATAGGGTAACAAGGATAAGAATTAGAATAAGATTCTTAACAGAAACCATGTAGTCAAGAAGGGAGTAGAATGGAAACTAAAATCCTATATCAAATACAATAAGCCTTCAAAAGTGTAGGAGAAAAAAAGACTGTCACAAACAAAAACCAAGGGAATTCTCTAGGGAGCAGATCTGTCCTGCAAGAAATGTTAAAATAAGTTTTTCAAATGGAAGAAAAATGGTGTAGTCAGAAAATTGGATCTATGTAAACAAACAAAGGGAACTGGGGAAGGAATAAATAAATGTAACCTATAGTTTTAAATTTTTTCTAATTCTTAATTTATTAAAAGATAACTGTATGTTTAATGTACTAAAAGTAATGATATGTTTGATTATTACAACATATGGATAGGTGAAATAATTACAACAGTAACACAGGGGACAGCAAGGAAAAATTAGGCATACTTTATTATAAGCTACCTACACAACATGTGAAGCAGTATAGTGTTATTTCAAGATGGACTTAGGTGAGTTAAGAATGTGTATTGTAAGCTCCAGGGAAACCCATATTAGTTTTGAAGAAGTTTAATTGATATGTTAAGTATTGAAAGAAAATACCAGATTTTTAAATGAGTTATTTTTCTATTTATTGTTGAGTTGTAAGTGCCACAAAATTGACTTCTGTGCTTAGTTCTAAGTTACTTTTAATTTTGATATTATACTTAAGTTTATTTCCATTTCAAATTATTTTTTCTTTGTTATGTGACATAAGAGCCCATTGTTCTGAATATGGATATCAAGATGTCTAAACAGCAAGATGAAAAAGAAAAACACCAAACTATAATTAACCCATTGTATTATCTTTGTTCTCTTGTCAAAATCAATTGACCATAGTGTAGAGGTTTATTTCTAGATTCTAAACTATGCTCCATTGAGCTTTATGTGTATTTCTATGATTATGTAAATATGACAGTGTCTTGATTAGTGTGGTTTTATTGTAATATTTATAATAGAGAAGTATGTACCCTCCAACTTTGCTCTTTCTCAAGACTATTTTGTCTGTTCTGGGTCTCTTTTCATTTCCATATGAAATTTAGACTCAGCTTGTCAGTTTCTGCCTAAAGACAGCAAGGATTTTGACAAAAATCTCTTGAATCTGTAGATCAAATTAAGTAGTTTTGCCATCCTAACAATAGAAAGTCTTCCAAATCATTAATATAGGATTGTTCTCCTTTTATTTACATCTTCTGTAAGTTCCTTCAACAATGTTATAAAATTTTCAATGTACAATCCTGCAGTTCTTTCATAACTTTATTTCTAAATATTGTTTTATTATTATTATTATTATTTGCAGTACGTGGTCCTCTTACTGTTGTGGCCTCACCATTGCAGAACACAGGCTCCTGACGCGCAGGCTCAACGGTCATGGCTCATGGACCCAGCCACTCCGCGGCATGTGGGACCTTCCCAGACCGGGGCATGAACCCGTGTCCCCTGCATCGGCAGGCAAACTCTCAACCACTGTGTCACCAGGGAAGCCCCATTATACTTTTTGACTCATAAACAATCTATATGAACTATGTTAAATTGATGAATGAAACAAACAAACAAAAATTTAGTTAAGAATGCATTGTCATTGAATGGAAGAAACTGAACTAAAACACTTTTCTAATTTTAAAAACCAGTGTGGTTTAGATTTTTTTTAATTTAAATTTAAATCATATGAAGGCAGGAAAGAAATGTTACCATTATTTGAAATTTTAGGTAAAATTTGAATAAGAAATTAAAATTTATGAGGCTTATTTATTCCATTCCATATATCTAGAGGTAATAAAAGCATCAGAAAAATTAAGAAAATAATTTTTTTAAAAATCAAATATTTTCCAATGAAATCAAAATATTTTCAATAAAAGTTTTTAGTTTTATTTTTACTGATTCTTCTGCTGTGTACCTTAAATGTTAAAAACTGATACTGGTTATGAGCTCATGTGGAAAGCAGCTCAAATTAAATTTAATAAGCTAAATGACAAAGGGCTGTTTTTCCTAAACTGAAAAGCTGTTGTCATAAAAATGCAACATTTTTATTAGTGTCATCAAGATTATATCAACAAAGCTTTGAATAACAGACCTTGCATTAGAATGTATTGTTATTTTCTACTGTATCATCTGCACAAAATGGTGTTTTATATTGTTTTGAGTATTGGTGATTAAAAGCAAAAAAAATGTAATTTCAGTTAATTTAGCTATCAACATTGTTTAAGTTCCCTGGTTTGTTCAAAACAATGCTAGATTTTGTGAGAGGTACAAAAAACCCCTCAATTCCTACTTATTTTCAAAGAGTTTTAAAGAGTTTGAAAGATGTCATATAAACAGATGGCTGTAGGAAAAGGTAAAGCAAGGGAAGTTTAGATATTTAAGGTCTGAGTATCTTGAGAACTCAGAAAAGGAGGAAATGCCAGTCAGCTAGCAAATTTGTCTCACCCTGATGCTGTGCTGAAGAGAACAGGAGGCTTTAGTTCCTCATCAACCTTGTGACAGCAAAATTTAGCTACCTATAACCAAAGCACAATGTCCTGGGACCTCTTCTTTTATGAGTTATATAAAGTGCAACTCCAGCTCATGTTCAAAGTCAGGAGAGAGCAATAATATTAATATAGTTACCTTATATGTGGCTCCTGTTTTGCCTCAGATAATAGAACAATGGTATACTGTACTATTCCACCACTTACCCTTACAATTAGTATATTCCATTACCTGTAACTAGCTTTTGAAAATAACTTATTATCTTTGTAAAAAAGTGGGAAGAAGTAAAATGGAAAAATATTTGCCAAATAGAGAAAGCATGGACTGTTGAATTAATCAAACCTATTGAATCCCAATTCTAAAAATGTCAATCTGGTAACACTGAGTTATTTCAATCAACTTCAATTTTATCATGCCTTGAATGGAAATAATGCCTTTTGTGCTTATCATTGATGGCTGTTTGTATTAAACGAGAAAAGAATAAATTGTCTAAGTAGTATTTAACACTTAGTAAGTGCTTAACTCATTTTCTTCTTATTTTTAATTCTCAGCCAACATCATTTTTCACCTTTAGATTATTTTTACTATTTTTAGAACAGTGTATAAAAGCTCACAACATTATTGTACTGCAGTTTCTTTTCCCCTAGGTCAACATTACTGAGATTTCTGTCCTCATCTCCTTCCTGCCTAGAGAATTTTATTATTCAATTGTTTTGGTTAAAAGGTATATATGCACGTGTTATAAGTACATTTTATACTAACAAAACAAATAACAAAACTTTATTAGTAATTAACAACATTTAAAACACAGCTTTTAAATGAAGTTATATTTCATGACTAGAGTTTTCAATTAATAATTCTTAATTACTATTGACATATTCTTTAGCTATTCCTATCACTATTCTATATTCCTTTCACTCTTCTACTAGACTTTTTACTTGTTAGCAATTCATATTTTAATTATACTTTTAAGTATCTATCAAATCTATTTCTTTTACTAGAACCAATCATTTTAGTGAAAAACTTTGGCTAAATTAAAGATTCTTTCTGTTTTATTTATTCATATATAGCCATAATGTTGATATTATTAATTTAATACAATAGCATGACATCTTTATTTGAAATATTAGCAACTGTACTTATAATATGGCATGAAGTAATTAAAAATTTTAATGATCTTTATTATTGTTTTCAATATTTGAATTTACTTTAGCAATTACACTTAATAGGATTCATTTTATTTCTAGTTTTATTAATTGTTTTTTCTGTTTATTACTTAGTATCATTGATTTTAATTAAACACTTCCTTATTTGTAGCTTAAAGAAAACTAGGTAAAGTAGTAATGTTTAGAAAATGTACTTTTCTTACAAAAAGGCAGAATATTAAATTTCTAAATGTGTAATCATTTGATTTAGATAGGCTTTGAAATCAATATAATTTCATGTTTCAGTTATATTTCAAAACCTTTAGAAACTGTCTAGTAAGTTCGATGTTGACATATTAGAGTTTAGAATTTATTGCTTCAATTATTCCTTGTAAATAGCTATTTTTAAAATGACTTATTTTGTGATTGAAAAACAATATAGCATTGTTCTCTTATTGAAAAATTAAATTGTCACTTGTCACCATAGAAACAAAGTTGAAAACAAAGAATTACTAAAGAAATCCAAAGAGCTTTGCAAGGAACTTGACAGATTGATTTGTTAATTTAAAGGAACCAAACAAAATTGTGAATTTCTAAGAATTACAGTGTTTTTTAATCTAAATTTACTATATATGCTATTACTGTAAACCCATCAAATTTTTATTATTTTTTTAATATTCAAGGTTTTTTTCCTGTTCCTTTCTTAATTAAAAAACTTCAGTTAGATGATAATAATACAAATCTAGTACAAAAGCTTATTAGCTAACTGTTGCATAATGTTATCTCATTAAACAATCTTGTGATAAAACCATAATTATTTCGGTTTTATTCATGACAAACCTGAGGCTCAGAGAAGCTAAATAACATATCCAGGGTAATTCGGCTACAAAATAGACAAGAATTTGAAATTGAGTCTATCTGTTTTTTTGCTAATTGGGTCTCATTGGAAGAAGGCTCTGAGATGGATATTAATTAGCAAAGAAATTAGGATATAAGAAGTTTATCAGTTTATCAGATGAATGAATGAATAAAATGAGGTATATCCATACAGTGGAATATTCTTCAGCAATAAAAATGAATGAAGTACTGATACATGGTGCAGCATAGAAGAATCTTGAAATGTTATGCTGAAAGAAGACAATCATTAAAAACCCAAATATTGTATATTTCTATTTATATGGAATTTCAAGAATAAGCAAAGCTATAAAAGACAGAAAATGTATTAGTGTTTCTCAAGGACTGAAGGCACTGGGGGAAAATGTTGAATGACTACAGTTGGAAACAGAATTTCTTCTCTGAGTGATGAAAATGTTCTAAAATTGACTGGTGATGGTTGCAAAATTCTGTAAATATACTAAAATCAATGAGTTCTATATTTTAAATGGATTTTAAAAAAAGAAGTTTCTCAGAGAATGCTTCCTTATGGGTTAAGAAATAAGTAATATTCGGGGCTTCTCTGGTGGCACAGTGGTTGAGAGTCCGCCTGCCAATGCAGGGGACACGGGTTCATGCCCCGGTCCGGGAAGATCCCACAAGCCGTGGAGTGGCTGGGCCCGTGAGCCATGGCCGCTGAACCTGAGTGTCCGGAGCCTGTGCTTCACAATGGCAGAGGTCACAACAGTGAGAGACCCACGTACCACAACCACCACAACAACAACAACAACAAAAAAGAAGTAATATTAGTCCTAGGTATAACTTGGGATGTGATGCAACCTCAGAAAATGCCACACTGGAATGGCCCTTCAGAGTTGTTCCAAGATGAGGCAAGGAAGATAAAACTTTATACCACTACATCAAACAATTTTTGAATGCAGGCTGCCCTTGGTTAAGGGGCTTGGTCATTGCCAATATAGCTCTCTATGGCCAAGGAAATTTCCGAAAAGACTGCCAGCTAAAGCTTATCAGCCAGATATATGCCAGCAACTAGAGAAATAAATCCTTTAGTCTTGAAAGGATATATGTTTGTCCAGCACATCCCAAAATCCACTAGTCCATACCCCGAAATCATACATTCTGTGATGCCACCCTGTCAACTAGACTATCACTTTGATCACACATGGCTGCTGTAGTTGTTGAAACAACATGGTTTTCTTTCTGTAGAAGAGTTATCCTTTCTGTTCTGGTAATAAAGCTCAACCCATATCACTGAGTTAATGTGAAAAATAAAGGAGATGGTTTAAAGTTTGGCAACATAAAATCTTTGTTGTGAATTTCAAATCTATAGGACTTCCTACAGATGCATTTATTCATTTAAAAACATGTAAGTAATGCTTTTGATTTTCAAATTCTTTTGCTTTTGAAATTACAATTTTAATTTTATTACATATTAAATTTTATAGTGTGGCAGAGATGAACTAGTTCTTCTTCAACAAAATTTTATGCCTTCTGACATCACAGGCTATATTTTCCAGCTTCTCCTGCAGTTGGACTGGACAAGTCAAGGGAAGATGCACCTGTCTGATATATGCTACTTCTAGACATGACCCATGGAAAAAGTTACACACATTATTTTCCCATGTTCTTTCTCCTTGGAAGCACTGCATTGAGGATGGTGGAGCTACAAGATGAAAGGAGTTTGGATTATTAAACCACCACTTGTGGGAGAGTGGTTCTCAAGTCAAGATGAGCTAATTTGGACTTTTATGAATAGGAAATAAATTCATTTTTGGGAGACACTAAAATTTTATCTCAGTCTACTAGTGCTATTTTGATTAATACAGGTGAAATTTGCAATTTTATTTTATGCCTGCAGAGTGTTTTTAACTTTGTTTTCCTTCTTAAATATACTTAAATTTCTTCAATGTGACCATATTTAACTTGTACCTTATATTTACTACTGTTCTCTTAAGAAAAACAGCACTAAAAACTTATACTGATTTTACCTTTTAAAAATTATTTTGTTTTATTCATAGTTTTATTTATGATGATCAAATATTTTAAAAATTATATCCCTTTTGTTTACTTGTTAATTACATATATTATATTAATATGTTTATTAATCTAAGCAATTTTCAGTTTTGTAATGAATCACAATTGATGAATGCTTCTTTGAAAGTTAATGTACAAGTGGGATAATGGTCAATTCCATTGTGTTTTATTCTTTTTTTACTTTAAAATGATTTTTTTTTGTGATCAACTAACTTCCCTCAAAATATCACAAAATGCTAAGATCCTTACTTCAATACCCTGTATCCATTTAGGGTCTTTTGAGTACAATAAACAGGATTTCAGATCCTGCCCCTTCCCTCTTCCCTATCCCCCCACTCCAGGGAAGATATGGGCTGCTTCCAATACAACTCATAATAAATTGTGCAGGTTGTTTGGTAAGACTGAAGATACATTTGTAGTGAGGGGGGTAACATTTAAGATGGTCCTTGAAAATGAAAACACACTATACCAAGTAGATAAAGAAGTTGGGGCATATGTGTAGCAGGGAGAGTAGCATGGGATAAGGACACACCAGTCTGTGGTATCCATCTGTACAAAAACATAGAGTTGACATATTGTATGACATGTTCAGAGAACCAAGAGTAGTACAAGGTGGCTGGGGTAGAGAGGGTATGGTAGTGTGTGATGGACGAGACAATTTGTGAATGATGTTCTCTTTCAAGCTTTAGAACTTGGATGTTAGATATCAATTTAAATAGTTGTTTCAATATTTTCCCTATCTCTCTTTTTCCTTTCTAAGAGAATTGACACCATCATATGTGTATTATTGGATATGGTAGATGAATTGGGGCTACTGTGAAAAAAATTCCATTAATTCAGATAAGAGATGAGGAAGATCTGAATGAGGAGAGAGATAAGCCAATATACTTTGAAATTTAAGCTTCAAAATGTTTCACATGATGACCTTTCCTTTTGCTCATTTTTCTTTTTTTTTTTGTACTGCTTTTTCACAGTTGTCACTTAAGGAATATTTATATATTTCTTAAAGAAACATATTGGAGGCACTGTCCATGTCTATTCAGTCCCCCTTTTGTTTAGGGTGACCATATAATTTGTTGTGCTTTCACTATTTTCGGGAATATTGGGGAAGCTATTTATAATTGAACTGGGACAATAGTTTAATTATAAATAAAATCAAAAACACTGCAGGGAAAATAGGATAATATAAGAAGAGGATGAAAAATTTAAAAATGAATACATATAAGAATAGGTTGAAAGAAAGCAAACATGATACATATTAAAATGCAAAGTTCAATGACTTCTAAAATTCTATTGCCAAAGAATTTCCCCTCTGAGTTTTATGAATTTTTAAACTGAAAACAAGTACAATGAAATCCATTGTAATTTTTCTCTTCTGTTCTTACATCTTCATTCTCTCCTTTCTGTCTTCCAAATTTACTCTTTCCGTGTCTTTTTCTTTTTTTGTCTTTCCTGATTTGTTACAATGCTTAAGGGTAGTATACGTGCTCAATTTTAAGTGCTATTTTCATTTCTTATTCCTCTTACAGTTAACTCTTCTACTGAGAAATAAATTCTAATGTCCGTCTTGATTCTTAACAGTGCTTCATCAGTGTATGTGTGACTTGTAGTGAGTTGTCTCAGTTATTTTTGGAAAGATCACAAATTATACATAAAGAAGATGTTCATATGTATGCTAATTTATACATAGCATTAATTATATGAGCCAATATAAATGTTAAAGTTTGGAGGTTTACACTGCTACATTTTCTCAATTTGAAAATATTCTGAAGTTACCACAACTTTGAATCTTACCTTTTTTTTTTTATTTTCACTTTGAGTTAATCTCAGAGTACTAAAAAAAACCTCACCAATTCAAAGTCATAACATATAGAATATGCAAAAATATGGCATAGAAACTTTTCTTAAGTCAATACTAACATGGCCAGAATATTTAACTAACATGTTAAATTATTGGTGTTCTAGAAGGTTTATATTTAAGCACAAAATGGATGGCCACGCATTTGGTACTAGATTAAGATATGAAATGGGTGATTTATTCCAATCACTGGAAATATTTGAATATTAAAGACCTTATTTAGAAACAGCATACATCCATTATTTGTATAAGTGAGTAGGATGAAGTACAAGATCACATCTCTTTGATAACTTAAATAGAACAATAACATTCAGGTTTGACTTTCTGAGGTGAATTCTGCTAGCTCAGTACAAACTGACACATGGTGAGGATAGCCAAAATATAAACAAATACAATATGAAGTATAAGGAGGAGAGGTGTCAGAAAGAACCACTTAACAGAAAATTCTAGTGGTGTTAGTTACTTTAGAATACACTGACACTTCCCTTACACAACTATTCTTTTTAATTATAATAAGTAATCATAAAGATTTTTATTTTCAAATAGGCAAATGGCCACTGGGCTTATAACCTGTGTAATCACATTTATTTATTTATTTATTTATTTCCAAAAGTATAAATCTAATCTTTATGAAATTTCTATTGGAGATAAATATAATAAATTCTAGAATTATAGAAGAATGAAATATGTCAACATGGCAATTATTCATAATATATAATACCCCAATTTATATAATAAAATGAATTTGGAATTTCATATTTAATATTAATACAGCTATTTCAGTTTACATACAAATAATGAACTATTTATATTTAACATGAACTTTTGTGTGCTATTTTCCTCCTTACAGCAAATATATATATAGCTCATATTTCATCTTTACTTAAATTGTTACCACTTCACTTTTGGTTTTATGGAATTTTTTGAGGATAAATCATTTTAGACTTCATGGCAACATGAATTCATTGGGTCTTATGATATTTTTATATTCAGGCTTCAAGAGAGCCTATAAAAATCCAACACTTGACTAGGAAGACCATATGCAAATCCTAGCAAGATGTCCAGGTATGGTGGTGAAATAACCTTTCTTTGAATTTTATTTTGATACCTGTTACGTTTACTTCACAACGTTGTACCTACTTAAGAACATTCCAACTGTAATCTGCACGATTGATTGATGGTCCTCAGCACTGGGATAAAGAAGCCAATATACTAGGGATATATATCTATATATCTGTATATATCTTTATTTAACTATTTTTATATTTAAGCACAAAATGAAAGGATGGCGATTTGTGCTTAAATATAAAACCATATATATATATATATATATATATATATGATCTTTAATAGTATGTCATTTTTCAGTAGTATTCTGGAATTTTATAAAAGTCTTATGAAAATGGGGTGGTAGGATTGCTAATAAATTGTATAAAAGGTCAAAGAAAAAATAAATTAAAGGGGGAATATGTATTGTAGCATACAGACTGGTGGCAACATAATGTGGGATTCCATGATCAGCATTAGTGTCCAAGTTCCTGTTACAAGAGGCAAGATGACAGAAGTTATTTATATGATTATATGATATTTTTACATTTTAAAAATCTTGAAAAAATATCCCATAATTGCACTTCATCCTGAAAGAAAAATAAACTATGTTATTACTTGGTTAAGAGTAACTGAAATTCAAAAAAGACACACGCATCCCAATATTCATAGCAGCTTATCTACAATTGCCAAGATATGGAAGCAACCTAAGTGTTCATCAACCGATGAATGGATAAAGAAGATGTGGCATATACATACAATGGAATACTGCTCAGCCATAAAAAGGAAAGAAACTTTGCCAACATGAATGGACTTGGAGGGCATTAGGCTAAGTGAAATAAGTCAGACAGAGAAAGACAAATACTCTATGAGATCACTTATGTGTGGAATCTAAAAGATACAGCAAACTAGTGAATATAACAAAAAAAGAAGCAGACTCACAAATATAGGGAACAAGCTAGTGGTTACCAGTGCAAAGGTGGGGAGGGGGAATGCAGGGGTGGAAGAGTGGGAGGCACAAACTATTGGGTGTAAGATAGGCTCAAGGATGTATTTACAACATGGAGAATATTTTGCAATGACTGTACATGGAAAGAAACTTTTAAAAATTGTATAAAAATTAAGCTTCACATCCCCTTTGAGGTTAATAAAAGAATAAACTGAAAATGTGATAAAGCTGTGTGAGATATGTTTAAAACAGGTAATATTAATTAGAATAAAAAGAAATTGTTTTTTTGAAATATGTGTAACTTCTAAAAATAAAACTTTAAATTTACCTGTAAAAAAAATAATAATAAATAAAATAGGAATATAATAAATGCTTAGGAAAATTTGGGAGAATACTAACAATCCATAATGTGTATCAGAAGTGTAGTACATACAATCTTAGATGTTAAAGGGCTACAAAATTGTATTTGTTTTCACTGCCTCCATCTCCTAAACAATGTATGCAACCAGTAGGCCATTTACTTTTCAAAAAATTTCGGATATCAAAATACAATCTTAGAGATTAATTAAAAATATTTTATTCTTTTCTGCATAGCTTGAGTATTATGGCTGAAGTTCATTATTAAGGGACTTCTCTTGTATAACTGGTCAAAATATTAAGAATTAGAACTTTACTATCTTGAAGCTTATTTCAGAGGGAGTTTTAAAAGAGTTTCACAAATCATTTTCTTAGTTTCAACCAAACCTTGAAGGATTGGATTTAATTGAAAATGTTAAAGTTTCATTTCAGGCTTCAGAGATTCAAATTTTCTGAGAAAAGGGCAATTTAAAGACAATTATGTTCTTTGGAATATAGTATGAAATCATCCTTATTTTCAAATTAAGGATTTCCATATTAAGATCACCTCTAGATTAGTGGCTGGTAAATAATACATTGCTGACATGAATACCTGTGGGTACCTTTAAAGTAGCTATAAGTTAATTAGTTCCCTACCTCATGCTGGCTCTCTAATGAAGAATGAGGCTTTGCCTAAATTTAAAGGGACTCAAAGTTCTGACTCTTGAAATTGATCCAACTCTAGATGTATTTTTCTCTATGGCACAGTTGTGGTGATCTGTTAAGTCTTAGACTCATAGTCAGAAGGCTGACATTCCAGGCTGGTTCTGCTAATTTACAGGCTGTTTTATCTTGCACATCTTTTTAAACCATATGGGTCTCATTACCTCTAAATCTTACAAGGCAATATTTCTACTACCTGTTCTTTAATGGGCCCTGTACATTTTTAGTCCTCTTTATCTTCAGAGGGTAATCTTAAGGATAAATTGGAATTACCTACATCATAATAGTTGGTAAGTATATAGTGATATACAATAATGTTTAAAAATGGATTTTTTTCTGATTTATACAGAAACTATAAAATTTAGGGATGGTCAATGATTGTAGACTAATTCCACTGTGTGATGACTAACTTTATGTGTCAACTTGGCTGAGCCATGGTGACCATATATGCAGTCAAACATTATTCTGGATGTTTCTGTGAGAGTGTTTTGGGATGAGATTAACATATAAATTGTTGAACTTTGAGTAAAGCAAATTGCCCTCCATCATATGGGTGCTTCTCACCCAAATAGTTGAAGACCTGAATAGAACAAAAGACTGACCTCCTCTGAGCAGTCAGTTCTGCAGCAGAAGGCCTTTGGACTTGAACTTTAGCTTCTGCTCCTCCCTAGTTTCCAGCTTGCTGCTGCAACCTGCAGATTTTGAACTTGTCAGCCTCCATAATTTTATGAGCAATTCCTTAAATTAAATCTCTTTCTCTCTCTCTATATATATATATATACACATATATATATATATGTATATATATATATATAGGCACATCATATTTGTTCTGTTTCTCTGGAGAACACTGACTAATACACACCAGAAAAAGTATACATTAAAAGTGATAGAAATTGCATTTATATATTAATATTGAAGTTTATTATTTAAAAACAATATCACCTTTCACAACTTAGGTTTTGTATTGACTTAGTCTTTATTTTCTTATTTATGGCTCATGGTAGGTGATATTCATTTTCTCAGAGAAGCAGCATTCTTAGGGTATAGCTCTTAATCAAAATAGGTCCCAAACTCCCATCCTAAGACAAAGTTCCTCCTGTTCTCTAAGTTTTAACAAGATCAGTCACTCAAAGCAGCATTCTCTCTCCTCTTCTGAATACTTTGAAATATTTCTTATACAGAAAAGTGGTTTGTCTACTCCTTTACCAAGTTTCTTTAATGAGACTAGGACATCGTTTTAGTCCTTGGGGAGTCATTCTTCCCATTCTCAACTAATTTTTATGTTCTCTAATTTTCTCATCTCTTTACAACATTGAGTCTTCCATCCCTTGGAGGCTCTCAATATAAATTTCCCTCCAGCCCTTTCTCCTCTGCTTCTTGGAACCCTCGTGCCATTGTAAATAAAAATTCCCAATCACTCTCTACCTTTTCCACAAAGCTTTGCCACCTGCCTGTTTTGACTAAAATTTGGTTCTCCCTTGAGAACACATTCTCCTATGGCCCTCCACTTTGGAATTACTCCCATTACATTTCTTTTTCTGAATCTCCGTTATATGTACATGCTCTTGTGAGTTTCAGGCAATCTGGCTGTAAGACCCTTTGCTTTTTTTTTTTTTTTTTTTTTTTGCGGTACATGGGCCTCTCACTGTTGTGACCTCTCCCGTTGTGGAGCATAGGCTCCGGACGTGCAGGCTCAGCAGCCATGGCTCACGGATCTTCCCGGACTGGAGCACGAACCCCCGTCCCCTGCATTGGCAGGTGGACTCTCAACCACTGTGCCACCAGGGAAGCCCTCTCATCCAGCTTTTTACAATCTATGTCTACATTTCTTTATGTCAATTCTTCACTTTCCGTGGATGCTCCAAACCCTCCGTCACTTTACTAACAACGTTGTTAAAGGCACCAATGTTCACTCACTATAAATCTAGGATACATTTTCAACTCATTATCCTAGACAGTTTTATGCACTTGAAACTATTCCTTTCATCCTTTTTCTTTAGTTAAACAAATTTATTTAAAGGCAATATCTTAGCAAAAAGTAATCTGCCTGTAACCTCAGTTTTTGTTACACTTTACCTGTTATTACAGAAAAACTATAACTGTGATAATTGGTAAATATAGTATTAGGGGAGGACATAGTTTACTCTGGGAGTCAGTAAGGACACCTGGAGAAATTTGCATTTAATCTGTGACATGAAGAATGAGAGAGCATCGCTTGAAATGCTCTTCTTTCTTTATTCACCTGAGGCCACACGTTCCACATTTAAATTCTCTGACACTGTCTTTGGACCTCCTGGGAGACTATATTATTCCTCTTCCCATCTCTTAATTGCTGGTGTCCCTCACAGTCCATTCCTCATCATTCTGTACATATTTTCTGACTTTCATCTTCTTACAGTTTTACTCACCACTAATCATAGTAACCCTTTACCTTGGACTGGCTATTCTCCCTCCAACTGGCCAACTTCCTTTCAATTCAAGGTCAAGATCGACTTAACCCCTCTAGGCTAAATTAGTTACAAATATTCAATTTTACCACAAAACCTTATGTATATGACATGTCTATTTCTTGTTTCCTTCATAATTATCCATTTATTAAACTATTTTGCCTCTCAATTGTGAGTTCCTTGAAGAAAAAAATGTGTTTTATCGAATTTTGTAGGTTTAAAATTTTAAATGATATCCAAATAGTGGGTACTATAGAATTTTTTCTTAAATAAATGAATTAATATGTGGACGAGCAAAGATCTTTTTACTAGACACATTGCAATTAATTTACAGGCCTGCTTACATGAATAATGTGTTTTAACTTCAACACACAAGGTAACAAGGGCAGGGGAGTATATGCTTGGACATACTCAGTGGATGGAGTAAGGACTGATACTAGCCCCCAAAGAAAATGTAGGTAATGCCCTAGCAGTGAAGTCTGTCAAGAAACAGAAGAGCAGTTGATGATACACTCTTCACCATCACTCTGCTATTATTTAAATCATAAAATTGGATCATATTAGCAACACGTTGTAATGCTTAAACTTTGTCAATCCCTTTTCATTTTCCTGCCTTCTTCTTCCTTTTCTCCCTCCTTCCTTCCTTCTTTTATTCTTTCAAAATATATCACAATAAATTTTATACATTATGGCATTGCAGCTTGCTGCGGATACTCTGAGAAGAAGGATGGACCTCCACACATAAAATTGTTTCATATGTGAAGACTGATTTCTTGATCAAAGTTATCAAGATACGCAGCAGATGTGTGGGAAAATGTTTACTAATCACATAATAGGCATTTGGAGAAGAATGCACAATTTTCAAGCTAGTCTGAAAAATGGCTTAAGAGAGAAAGGAAAAGAGCCTAGCTTGGAATTTTTCTTGTGGTCGGGGGATGGAGCTTGGGTGAGTGTTCCTACAGGTGTTCAAGGGCTTACATGCTTTGAATCTCCCACCAGCAACAAAAAGGGAGCATTCAGACTTTCTTCTCAGCTTGCCCAGAAGTGAGGCAGAGGGAAGAGGGAGCAGTGAAGTTTAGAAGATGTCAGCAGTCAAACCTCCAAAAATGGAGGCAGCCTCTTTAGTACACACCCTAAATACTGCACATTCTGTAACACAGTCACAGTCTATTGTCAGGACTAACAACAAAAATAGCATTAACTCTTTATATCATCCAATATTAACTCTATACTCAAATCTTTCTGATTATGTCATTTTTTTTACACTTAGTTTATTAAAAAGTTAGGATCCAATAAGGTCTACAAATTGCATTTTTTGTCTCTTAAACGTATTTTATTCTTATATATCCCTCAACCTTTTATACCTGTGTCATAGAATTATTGCTGATGTCAAATGCCCTGTAGAATGTCCCATTGTCTAAAGTTTTCTAATTGTTTTGTTGTGCTGGCATTTAACTTATTCCTTTGACTCCATTATTTCTATAAACTGTAAGTTACATGTAGAGCCTTGAAGAAATGTGGGTTCAACTTTATAGCTAGAATATCACATAATACTATATACATGACATAAAATCATGAGAACATGCTAGCTGCTTGCTCCACTTTGAGTGATGCTAAGATTAACTGATGGATTCAAGTGGTAAGAGTCTGATCTCTCCACTACAATTTGAACTTTTGATTCTATAATCTTCATTTAACCTGTGGGTGTAATTTGGCATCATGTAAATATCCATATTCCCACACTACTCCACCAAAAGTGCTCTTGGTGAAATTTCTAGTCATCTTGATGTTCCTAAAACAATGGACAAATCTTATCTCACTATTGCTTAACCAAACCACAGTTTTTGACACAGTTTATTTCTCTTTTCTTCTTGTGGCATATCCTTTACTTGACTTTCAGAGTACAATTCTTGCTTATTTCTTTTCCATCTCTGGCCTCTCTGCAGCTACAGATACTTTGCTGGTTTGCCCAGTTCTTCTTCTTAACTCCTAAAAATACTTCTGTTGTAAGAAGTGGTAGAAAGTGGAAGAATTTTTACAAACTTAGAGACAGGAGATTCTGAAAATAGGCTGACTTGATGTTATACCTGAGCAAGATTGGAGAATGAATATTTACAAGGCTGTTTAGAAATACTGACAGGAGGAAATGATCACAAAAAAATAGAACTGGTTCACCAAGGGCATGTCATGTCAGATTAACCTTGTTTCTTTCGCTGACAGAGTTACTGAACTAAAACAGATTTTATCAAAGCACTTGACAATGACTTTCAATGATATTCTGTAGAGAAAAGAAAAGGAAGAAATGTGTATCTATGAAAAGATAACTAAGTGGATTAGCAAATGGTAGGACAAATAATCGAAGAATTAGTTTAATGAAAACTTGTCCGTTAAGAGGTTTCTGACTGGTGTATCCTAAACCAACAAATGAGAAACAAAAACAAACAAAGAAATTGGAGGATCCTGGAGCTTTCTTTCTTCTACTTAGAACAGTGATTGTCAACTGGAGAACATTTTTCTCTCATGGGATATTTGGCAACATCTAATGATATTTTAGGTTGCCACAAGGGGTTACTGCTGGAATATTGTAGGTAGAGGCCAGGGATGTGGCTAAATATCCCACAATGTACAGGACAGACTTCTAAAACGAAGAATTATCCAGCCTGCCATATCAATATTGCCAAGATTAAGAGTCCTGATCTAGACTCAGTCTCTTGTGATCTCATCAGTCCCAAGGCATCAAATACTATTTAAAGGCTAATGACTCCCAAATTTAATCTCCCTGGGATTCTGACTCATAAATCTACTGCCCACTGTCTGTCTCAATTTAGATGACTAATAAATATTTTAAGCTTAATATGTACAAAAGAAATTCCTAATTCACTCTAAACACTTCCTACCCAAATCCTTCCTAATTTCAGTTAACGACAATATATTTTAAAGAAAAAAAAAAAAAACCCAAAATGGTCATCCTTGATTCTCTTTCACTCAACTCTATGTGTTTCATCACTGTTTACCATTAGTTCAACCCTCAGAGTAAAACGAGTTATCATCACCTTCTCTGGTCCAAGCCATCATCATCTCTTGTTTAGATTATGGCAGTAGTCACCACTTGAGCTTCATGCTTTTGATCTCAAATATTTTAATTTAACTGCCTCCTCTTATATAAACATTTCTAAATCACCTGTTACGTTGTAACTCTTCTCAGCTTCCAATACATTCTGCCATAGTTTTATTTATTTTATTTATTTATAATGTACCATACATGTGACTTATCTTCTATAACATCTCTTGAGGGAGGATTTGTATTAGTTTATTTGAATGTAACAGAGTACTCAGTAAACAGTAAGTGGTTAATTAGTATTTTTTAACAGTGAATATCACAGTAAATTCTGCAACCCCCTCTACAACATAAAATTAACATTTAAAGTCAGAATAAGACCTTTCTATTTAGAAATGAATGCAACAAAGATTACAATATTAAATTATTACTTTGGGTGAAATTATGGCAAGTTGAATTCAGTACTTGCATCAATATTTAGGAAAAATTAGTATAGACTGCCTTATATGTTGTTCTAATTTATTTTAACAGTCAGTTATCAGCAAGAAAATATTTTGAAGACTTTGGATATTTGTAGATGCACTAAATAACATACAAGTTATAAAGGTTTATTTGTGTTTGATAGTTAAAGCTGATCATTTATAACTTTAATTAAAAGTGGGAAAATGTGTTTTCTTAATGGAGCTGGGTAATTTGAAAAGATAAAAAGAAAGTTTTATAATGAAATGTGTCCCTTTTTCTTACCCAGAGACAAATGCATAATGTTATGAATCATATTTTCAGTATTTCATTCATTTTAATAGAAAATACAGACTCAGTGCCTCTTTAGTTTCCCAAATATTAATGGGACCTTTTGTCCTGTTAAAGGTATTGCATTATGATATCAGTAATTATTTCTATTACTTGTATAATAGCTGCTGTAATTGATGATTAGGTTATTGCCAAATTCGATTTATGCTTTTTAAAAAATACAGCTAAAATACTTCATGATCATTCATTTAAAAAGTAGCCCATTTGACATCTGTGCCTGTAGCAAATTGCTAAGCTCAAAGCTTTATTTATACAAATAATTTAGATTTTATAAATTCAGTAAAAGAAACACATATTAAAAGATTGATTATATGTAAAAAGCAGTTTAGAAGAAAATAATATTTAAAGACATCATTTTAAATTATTTCTATTCAAAGTAAACAGATCTTTCGTCAAAATGCAATACATTGACAGTCATCTACCACTATTTTATTATTTAAAATATTATATTTCTTCACTGAATGTGCAAATACTAAGAATATTAATTTCTGTTTTTCATGCATTCTATTCTTCCTAGTACATGACTTTGCAAGTATAAGAAATTAATTCTTACTTGCTTTTACCTGAGAAGATATCAAATAATAATTTTTTTGATCACAGCCTCAAATTAAACTAAATTTTATTACATGAGCTTTTAGTTTCCCAGTGCCATTATAGGAAAACACCACAAGCTAAGTTTCTTAAAACAACAGAAATGTACTCTTTTACAATTCAGGAAGCCAGAAATCTGAAATCAAAGTGTCTTTAGTGATCATTTCTTCTGGAGGTTCAGAGATAAAATCTGTTACATGCCTCTCTTCTATCTCTTGGTGGTTTCTGGCAATCCTTGGCATTCCATGACTAGTAGATCACTCCAATCACTGCCTTAATCTTCATATGGCTTTTTTACTTGTGTGTCTCTGTGTTTCCAAAGTTCCCTTTCTCCCATAAGGTCACCAGTCAATTGGATTTAGAGCCTACTCTAATCCAATATGACCACATCTTAAATAATTACAACTGCAAAGACACAGTTTCCAAAAAAATATCACATTCTGAGGCTCTGGGACATGAATTTTGGGAGACTCTATTAAATATATAGAGGCAGTATTTAACCCAATATGGTCTTCCCTCTGTTCCCTCCCCAAAATTCATGTCTGTCCCACATGCAAAATTCATTCACCCCATCCCAACATACCCCCAAATCTTAACTTGTTTCAACATTAACTCTAAATCTGAAATCTCATCTGCCTTGGAGTCATTCTTCCCTTTCCTTGAAGGATAACACATATTCACAGCCAAGTAGTTGTATCATCCCATCTCTTGCTTGTAGAAGCTCAGAAGTCCAACAGCCTTTCATTTTATTCCTTCTCTGTTCCTTTCCATCCAAGTTGGCAGCCTTTGTTTTGTTTTGTTTTGATGTAACACTTTGAAAACCCTTGTGGGTCATCCATGTTTGTCATGGGATCCATGTTTTTAGACACAATGATTCTCCAAGATCCCTGCTGCATGATCTCATCTCTACTCCTCCCTTCTACTGAGGTGGTTGATTGGATCCATGAGTCACACACCTAATCTCTCCAGCAGGTTGTCTAGACACCCACTTGGTGTTCTCTCCAACACATGCTTTAGCATCTTTTGCAATATATTAATAGATAGGCTAAGAATTTTCCAAGTCATTGAGTTCTAGTTCCTTTCTGCTTAACAGTTTCTTCCCCAATTTATCTATTTCATCTCCCATTTTGCTATAAGTAGCAAGGAGAAACCAAGGCACATCTTTCACACTTTGCTTTGGACTCTCCTGAGCTAAACATTCAAACTTATTGCTTATAAATTATATTTTCTACCCAATGCTAGAACACAATTTGGCCACATTTTTGCTACTTATTAACAAGGATCACTTTGCTTTAATGTTATTAATATGCTTCTCATTCCCATGGGAGCTCTCACCAGAAACACCTTTAAGATTTATATTTCTGGGCTTCCCTGGTGGCGCAGTGGTTGAGAGTCCGCCTGCAGATGCAGGGGACACGGGTTCGTGCCCCGATCCCGGGGGATCCCACATGCCGTGGAGCGGCTGGGCCCGCAAGCCATGACCGCGGAGCCTGTGTGTCCGGAGCCTGTGCTCCGCAACGGGAGAGGCCACAGCAGTGAGAGGCCCGCGTACAGCAAAAAATAAATAAATAAATAAATACGATTTATATTTCTACCAGCATTCTCTCTATGATGATATATGTATTCTTGAAGACTAGAAGCTTTCTCTACAACTGTCCTCACTTTTTTATGATCTCCCACCTGGATGGCCTTTAACATCTGTATTTTCTGCCAATAGTGCCTTCAAGGCAATCTAGAAATTTTTTTTTTATCATGAACCTCAAAATTCTTCCAGCCTTTCCCCATTATCTAATTCGAAAGTCACTTATGCAATTTAGATGTCTGTTATATCAGCACCCCAATTCTTGACACCCAACTTTGTAGCAGGGCCCTCCAGAAGAATAGCAGTAATAATATGTAAATATATAGTCTTAGATTTGCACTTGGATTTAGATATGGATATGGAGATATATATATATATGTGTGTGTATATATATATATATATATATATATGTTTATATATATATATATTTTAAGGAATTTTAAGGAATTAGCTTACAAAACTATGGACACTGCAAAGTCTGAAATCTGTTGGGTAGACTGGCAGCCTGAGCACTCAGGCAGGAATTGATAGTATAAGCTTGAAGCAGAATATCTTCTCTGGGAAGCCTCATCTCTTGCTCTTAAGACCTTCAATTGATTGGATGAAACCTACTCACATTACGGAGTGTAACCACACATTTTGGGAAAACCTCAGTTTTCATCCTTTGTTTCTCCTTTACTCTCACACTATACCACACTCACAATACTTGTGATACCAGATATGTGGGGTTTTCCCCCACTAAGCCATTCTCTGTGATGCCACCTGGTGTTCTACAATTTAACTCCATAGTGACGCTATCTACCTGGAGGTAGCATTGGGTCCCATGGGTTAAGAGCCCAGTCCAACAAGGCTGCTCCCACTCCACTTCAGATGCCAGCTGCAGGCCTAGTTTGTCACCTGTGCTTCTGACCAATTATTTATAAATCTGAGGTTCCTACAAGCTCCTCCTCAGGTTAGATTACTTTGCTAAAGAAGTCACAGAACTCAGGGAAACACTTATATTTGCCTGTTGTTTAAAGGATATAATAAGGGATACAGATGAACAGTTAGATGAAGAGATACATGGGGCAAGGTCTGGGAGGATTCTGAGCGCAGGAGTTTCTGTCCCTATGGAATTGGAGCGTATCACCCTCCTGGCATGTGGATGTGGTTACCAATCTGGAAGCTCCCAAACCCCATACTTTGGGGATTTTTTTAATTTCATTTTATTTTTTTTGCTGTAAGCAGGCCTCTCACTGCTGTGGCCTCTCCTCTTGCGGAGCACAGGCTCCAGATGCACAGGCTCAGTGGCCATAGCTCATGGGCCCAGCCACTCCACGGCATGTGGGATCTTCCCGGACCGGGGCACAAACCAGTGTCCCCTGCATCGGCAGGTGGACTCGCAACAATTGCGCCACTGGGGAAGCCCACTTTGGGGATTTTTATGGAGGCTTCATCATGCAGGCATGATTGATCATTAACTCCATTTTTACCCCTTCTTTCTCAAGAGAATGGGAAGAGGGGTTGCAGATTCCAAGCTCCAATCATGATTTGGTCTTTCCGATGACCAACCCTCATCCAGAAGCCCACCCAGAGTCATCTCATTAGAACAAAGACACTCCTATCACCCAGGAAACTACAAGGATTTCAGAAGCCCTGTGTCAGGAACTGGGGTCAAAGACCAAGTATTAGAAAAAAAGATGCACTTTGTGCTATTTCCACTTAGGAAATTACAAGAGTTTCAGAAGCTCTGTGCCAGGAACAGGGGACAGAGACCAATATATATTTTCTGTTATCTCACACCACATCTTCAAAATATCTTCACATCAATACCTAGGTCAGTAACTGAGTATTATAGTCTAGCTAGGTTGACACATAAAATAAGCTATTCCACACAATTTAAAACTTTTATTCTTTTTTAACATACAGATTAAAATTTTATTGTGAAACTGTTCCATGTTCAAATAAGTTTTTGAGAAAAATGCATTTTCACATGCCAATTTTATTGAAGCAAGTAAACATGTTATAAAATTAAAGCTTACTACACAGGATATATTTCTTCACTATTATGTTTAAAATTAAAGTTGTTTATAATACCACATTTTTTAATAACCTAAACTACAACTTTGCATATATATATCTAAATTAATTTATTTAAAAGTTAAAGTCTAAGAATTTTATAAAATACATTTTTATTTAACTTTTATATTGTTAATAGTTCCAGTTTTTGTTTTTCTAAAATAACCTTTCTTTTGCTTTAGGATTCTAGCTAGCCATAAAGTATTTCAGTTATTCTGGTTACAAAATAGTTTCATGATAGGCTTAAGTTCCATGACAAATGTTGAAAGACAGATGATCAGTTTTGTAATACATACTCTATATACATATTCTAACTATTCTCTATACATGCTCTGTGGGTAAAATAGAATAATGTTTTCTGGATCTATCTAAAATTATGGAAGTTTTAGTTTATAATTGAGTTAGTAGACTAGGAAAATATTTGGTAATAGGGAGTTATTCTCTAACTATAGCCTCTCATTTCACAGATTTAAGGAAGCTCATTATTTTATTTAATACATGTTCATTTGCAGATATAACTCACAAAAATAAACAGTTTACTGTGCAGTTTCCAAAGGATATATTCCAAAGGATATATTGTTTGATTCATTTTACAAAGTGCAAATGAGCATATAGTAAATGGATTTTCTTTTGACCTTGTTACTTTTCTAATTACTGTACCTGAATTTGTCAGTCAGGAAGTAAATGATTATCGTTTTGTAGGCCAGGTGCCTCCATGCATTACATGAACTGCTTACTGCTTGGCAAGTGAAAGAGATGGGGTGTGCAAGGAGAGTTTCTAACAGCATAACTGAACAGGGCCATTACAGTAGCATTATAAACGTAAACAATCACTAGACCTCTGGATAAATACCAGTCTATTATTTTTTTTTGTTCCTTATGAGTGGCTCTGATGGTATTATAATGCTTATATCAATATTTTGCTGTTAATAACTTCCATGTATTTTTGTGCTCTCCTCATCAGAGGAACTAAAACATTCATAAAGAATAAGTATTTATTAAATCCTTTCTCTTGTCCTTAAGATGCTATTAACACTTATTACAGATACAGAAAAAATCTCTTGTGTTAAGTGAGGGGGCAATACATCATAGTGGCTGTCTAGGTAGTCTCTAAGGAAAAAGAAAACATAAAATGTCTGCTTCCACCGATAAGTTCACTCCACTTAAAATACTTTGCCTTTTGAGCAAGTTAACTGACTCCCCTAACTCAGATTCCATACTATATTATAAGAATAATATTATTTACCTCTGAGGGTATAATATTGAAATAATTAATTCAGATAATATACATGAAACACTCATAATATAGCCTTGCATAAAATACTTATTAGGTATTAGCTTCTAAATTTCAACATTCAGAAAGGTTTATATATATATATATATATATATATATATATATATATATATATACTTTAATCAGTGTATTCCATCATCCTCAAACTTTTTCTTCAAAACACTCTTCCCATTCTTTTCCTCCTTGCCTATACTTTCCACAGTGCTTGCTAAGCTCTCTTTATTTGTAAGCCAGAACCTCCAACACTCAAAAGTGTTTCAGAGAACTCCACCTAATAGCCTTAAATGAAACCTTCTTATTGTCTAATGATATTGTTTCTATCCTGGTTCCTACTCTCATTACCAAAGTGTCCATTCATTTATTTCCCCAGAGAGTTAGGGGAGTTCTTTGAGAGGGGAACAGTGGCTTTGGTTAGGCACTTTCTATTTCTCCATTATCGTGGCTGGACCTTATTTTTCTACCATGCTCTAAGACAATTTGTTCCCTTTCTGCTTACATCTAATACTGGACTGGTATTGGTGACCTCAAATGATTTGACTACTTTGGAGTCTTTGACTTACTCTTATTCCAAAGATCATACTAAGTCACTTTAATATAATAAGCCAATCAATCCTGTAACTCATCAGATAATAAGTACCATAGAAAATGAATAAAATATAGAAAGCATATATTAATCAAGATCTAAAGTAGAAGAAAAAAACCAGATTATTAAAAAAAAATAAGGAATTTAATGAAGGAAATTTGTAACATGAGTAGTGAAAGGAATGAGAACCCAAATAATGGTCAGTAAGGCAATCAAGTTTTTGTAGCTATGAAGTTGTAAGGACAAAAAGAGCAAGTAGAATTATCACAGCACAAAGACTAAGTTTACTCAATGTATTAGTTTCCTAATTTGGATGTAACAAATTATTAAAAAATTTAGTGGCTTAGAATAATGTAAATTTATTCTTTTTACAGTTTTGGAGCAAGAAGTCTGAAATCGGTTTTATTAGGCCTAAATCAAGGTTATGGCAGTGCTACACTCTCTCCAGAGGCCTAGGGCAAAGTTGATTTCCTTGTCTTTTCTAGCCTCTGATGCTGCATTCCTTGTATTTTATGGCTGGCAACCCCTTTCTTCATCTTTAAAGCCTCAGATAGCATCTTGCTTTATTTATCATATTGTCTTTTTCTTCTTTAATAAAACACCCCTTTACTTTCCTTTTATAAGAACATTTGTGATTACATTTATGGTCCACCCAAATACCTCGGGATAATCTCCTTATCTCAAGATTATTTACTTAATTACATGTGAAAAGTACTTTTCCCCCCACTTAGCTAACATTCACAGATTCCAGGAATTAGGGAAGATTTTTGGGTGGCCATTTTCTTCCTACCACAGTCTTCCATTTGACTCCCAAAGACTAACATCCATCCCACATGCAAAAAACATTCACCACATCTCAACACCCCAAACATATCAACTCACTATAGCATCATTAAATCCAAAATCTCATTTAAATATTATGAGTTCAAAAGTCCTAAACGTTGTCATCTAAGATCTTCTAAATAAGAGATGGGAGAAATTTTGTGTATGATCCATCCTAGAGCAAAATTTCTCTCCAGCTATGGACCTGTGAAACTAGAAAACAAATTCTCTGTTCCCAAAGTATAATGATGGCACAGACATAACATAATAGTTATTGACATTGCATTCTAAAAGAGAAAATTAAAGGAAGAAAAAGTCACCAGTCCCAAGCAATTTTGAAATCCAATTGAGCAGACTCCATTTGGTTTCAAGGTCTGAGAATAATCCTCTGTGGAACTTGATTCCATCTTCTAGGTACATAGCTCCAGTCACTGGGTCCAAGTCTCTACCCTTTGGACCTGAGGCCCTGCTCTTGACTCATCCCTCCACTTTCTTAAAGAGTGAATAAGCCTGTTGCAGCTGAGTTTTATAGTCTGTTTCTGGCCTGTAGAATTTTGAAAGTCTGATATCTTTTCCTAATTTTGTCCTTTTCTTATAACTCTTAGTACAAACTTGAACATTTCTGTCAATATAACATTCTCAAACAACTTATGGCTCTCCTGTATATGTCATGGAAATTCACTCCATTAGACAGGAGCATCTGTCCAGATATTTCCTGAATAATCCCATGTCTATTCCTGGTTTCTTCTGAGATGGTGGAGGTAATCCATGAATCACATGCTTGATATCTTCAAAAAGACCTCTGTGTGAATGACTCTTCTAATCTTTTAATCCTTGTGAGAGGTTTAGCCAAAGGTTAGGTCACATCTTTGGATCTGTTTGGAGTATGCTTTTCTCATAGTGGATCTCCTAGTTTTAGCTTCTTTTAAAATTTGGATAGATTATATTTTATCAAATCATTAAATCCTAGTTTATTTTTGTTTAACACTTCTTCCTTCAATTTATCTCTTTCCTCTCACATTTTTCTGTAAGCAGCAAAAATAATTAGGCCATACTTTCAATACTTTGCTTGGAAATATCAACTAAATATACAAATTCATTATTTACAATTTCTGCTTTCTACATAATTTTAGGATGTAATTCTGTCAAGCTCTCTACCACTCAAGATCTTTACCTTGATCATATCTGCAGAGTCTCTTCTGCCATGTAAGGTAAAATTTGCAGATTCCAAGTTATTGTTGGAGTCTTTATATATACTTCATATCCAGTGAAAGCTGAATCCATGGTTGGGTTTAGCTAATAGCCACATAGAAGAGGCAGTGTCTGACAGAGGAAGCCCCAATGATAGGAGAGAGAAAAAATAAAGTAGCTTTTTTCTTCCTTCTAGCTTTCAAAACCCCATTGGTTCTTCTCATGGAACAAACCCAGATGAAACCAACTGGACTGGAAATTTTGAAACAGAGCCTTAAGAGATTATATCCCCAGAGATAAAATATAGAATGAAATAACATCGAATGAATTGATCTGATGGCAAAAAGTTCCAGGACTGAGTCAGGGGATAGAGTGAAGAGGTGAGTGTTGTCATTTTATTTTGAGTGGTCAGGAAAAAAATCTCTGCTATAAGGTAGCATTTAGGCAAAAGCATGAAGGAAGCAAAGGGGAAAGCAATGTAATTATCTTGGGAAAGAGCATTCCAAGTAGAGGGAGCAAAATGTAAAACACCTGAGGAATAAGTTCAGATACTTTTGAGAAAAGTCAAGGGTCATGCATGGCTTGACTTTGAAGGAAAATATATGAGAGGATACAAAATTGCCATGAATGGTTAAGAAGATTGTGTCTGGCATCTCTTATGTTGTATAGTATATAATTTATACACTGTCCATGAGAGCCTTGAGGCCAGAGTATGAAGTATGTGTGTGATTATGTAAATAATTCGGATTTTCCTTTTAATAAATGGGAAGTTCTTGCTAGGTCTTGACCAGAGAAATGACATAATATGACATTTATTATAAAATAATTACTCTAATACAACTTTGGAGAATAAACTATAGCATAAAAAGACCAGTAAGAACACTAATGCAATAATTCAAGAGTGAGATAAGGTGATTTCAACTGGCAGGAGAAGGGATGGGTACTGATTATATTATAGATATATGTTGAAGGTAGAACCAGGAGGATTTGCTGATGAAGTGCATAAACAGTGTCAAAATAGCAGCAGAGTCTAAGATGATTTCAAAGTTTCTAGACTGGTAGTTGGGAAATACTTTTTTCATTTATTGAGAAGGAGAAATTGTGAAGGAGGCAGGCTTTGGAGGAAATATCAGAAGTTGAAATAGTTGATTTCTGAAGTAGAACAAGACAGCAAGGTATATTCAATATTCATTGAGAGAGTGATTATATTGGATGTTGAATTTACTTACAAGGGTGCTATTGTATGAGTAGTATTAGACACTGTAAGTTAGGAGACAAAATAATCAATTATTGAGGGGGTTTAGTGAGCAGGTAAAGTAAAGTGAAGTGAAGGCAAATTGAGATGCAGCTGGATTCATGAATCTTGAAGGATATAGTTTTTTTCTTAAAATTATGGGAGGAATGGAGACATTTTAAAACATAGAAGTTGAAATGTCTTCCATTTTTGATCTTCATAGGATATGAAATAAAAAGCAGTTTCAGTAAGAAGGCAATGGGAAAAATTATATTAGTAGATTATGATAAGATTTCAATTAAGAAAGGAGAAGAAATTTTGTGAGATAGACCTGAGCCCATTAATGATTTTTCTAGTTTAGGGAAATAGTGGAGGGGTAGGAAGTTGGATTTAAGTGTGAAGGCTAACAAATCAACAAGAGAATGATAGTATAGGAAAATATATGATAGGAGCAAATCACTTTGTGTTCAGATAGAATAAAACTGGGATGTATAGGCTGTTAAATTTAATTATGAAATCTCCTTTAGCAGGGCAGTTATTCCAAATAAAAAGAATTTAGTGTGGCTTAGAATGATGGACTGGTAGATTAGGATAGGCATTCTATTTCCCCAAATTTTATATTCCCCAAATTCTGATAACTGCCTATTTGTAGTAGTGGCTGGCTACCAAGTTAATTGGAGAATGGGTCATATATTTATTCATATCTAAATCTTTAACTGAGCCCTTATTATTAATTACAGGTCTAAATCGGAGCTGATTAAGACAAATGGTTAGATGATACTGCATTTTTTTTCTAAAAAAAAAACTCCCTACATCTCTGAGCTTTGTTTGGGGTAGTAATGTTTGGTAGCCTGTCCCTAGAAAAAACACTGTCTGAGGTTAAAGCTGAAAATGGGACTCCTTTTTCAGAGTTTCATTATGCTTATTTTGACACGTTTTAATATTATCCTTGTAGGGATATGTCAGATCGTTTTTGCTGATTAACCTTATAATATCAAGTGAGGTATCTCTGTTTATTTCATATCAGAGAAATGTACCAATAATGACAATGTTACTGACAAAGGTGATCTGGCCAGAAGTATCTATAGGCTGTCTTAGCCTATTTGATAGCTCCTATAACAAAGGAGATTTTAGAAAATAACTATAAAACTCATGAAGTGGCTTTTTTCACCCTACCTCATTTATATCATCATTTCTGATCTTAAAGGTATGAATAAGGCTCAGGCATATACATGCAGATATTTTTTATTTTCCTATGCAGTTCATTTTAGAGCAGAGGTAAATAACCACAGAGAATCTTGCTTACAGAAGTGAATGCAGTAATCCCCCTCCTTATATCCATACTGTCAGATATTGTCCCCACGCACAATGCTCTGATGCGTGGTCACATGACTTGTTTTGGCCAATGAGGCATGCACATGTCATGCAAGCAGAGAGTTGAAAAGAACTTGCACATTGGCGTCTACCCTCACTTGCTGCTCTTTACAACCATTAGGCTGTGATGTGAAAAAAACCAAGGCTATCCTACTGTATGACAAGGGACCACATAGTTCCAAAATGGGCCATCCCAGCTGAAATCCTTATACCAACCTGCCTACAAACTATTTGACATGTGAGGACAGTTATTCACATCATGCATCCACCAGCCAACCTGCCAGCTAATCACAGGCACATGAAAGAAGCCAGTAAAACATGACCCAGAACAGCCCAGGCAACACACAGAATCATAAGCTAAATAAAATGATTGTTTTTTTAAGCCCCTAATTTTGGATGGTTGTTTGTACAGCAAATCCAGCTTAGAAATAATATAGTATAAAACATCATAAAAATGGATATATTATATAAATATAATTAACTGCTATTTATCTTTCCACATCTTCCATATCTTAAAAGTAAGATGTATTAAAAATCATTTAATTTATAATAAAAATATCTTTTAAAAGGTACTTTAATACATAGATTTAATGTTACCTCTATGAAATGAAATATAAGCATTTTAGTATTATTATTTCTTAAATGGATGGGAACATATGCCTTTCATAGTAGTAGTAAAAAGATAAAAACCAGAGCATTATGCTATTTTGTTTTTATTGCATTTGTTATAATGACATGTTGAAGTAAAAATAAGGCAATGATTTGGATACTGTTCATCTTTCTAATATTAATCATGAGCAAAAATATTTATAACATTATTAGATACAATGCAGCCATATTTGAAAGTAGTAAATAATACAATGTGTTTAAAAATAAATTTAAAAGAGTGATAATTCCCTCCACTTTCCCCCCCAGAATAAACAGAAAAAAATGAGAGATACCTTATAGTCAAATAAACAAGAACAGTTAACTATTTTTATTTCTATTTGTTCTTTTCTTTATTTATCACGTTTAGCATCCCACATCTTTAGCACTCATATACACAATTCATAACCAGATAGCTTTGAGACAAGATGCTTTAGTTTATTCCATGAAGAACAATTGTTCAGAGCTACCTCAAAGCCAACTACTGATACTTCCATGCTTCTGTTTTGTACTGGAACTGTTTTGATCACTGAGAAATTATAAAGATCTAAAACATCTGTGAGTGAATACAAAGAACACCTACACCTGTGCACAGAGCAATCTGAAATTTTGTGTTTTGGAGATAGAGTTTGCAAATGAATTGTCAATCACTTGGAATATATTGTTTTTGTATTCTGTTTCTCCTGGGAATTTTCCTAGAGGGTTGTCTTATGAAGCTAGTCTACCACTAGCCTAAATCTGTATTTTTACTACTATTTCATTAATTAATAATTAGAAGTTATACAGCAATCACATAGCAGAAAACATTTTATTTAAAAATAAAACCAGATTATGCCTATATCTTTAATACTTAAATGGTTTGTTATTGCTTTTAGGAAAAGGATAAATAACGATGACATGGTCATATATGAGCCTGGTCCTTGCTCATTTCTCATGTTCTTTTGGACTCCTTCTCCTTCCATATACAAATAGATCTTAAGTGTTTATTTTTGTTTACATTGTTGCTTTCATCCTTGCTGTCTGAATTACAACTTCAATAGAGGTATTTCATTTAATCTAAGTCACTGTACTCTTTCCTGACTCATTCTGTGACATGAATCCTCTTTCCCATTTTGCCCCAGAAATCCTATTTCTCTAAGAAAATTTCCACTTCGATTATCACCTTTAATTTATCAAAACTTATATGATATTTGCAATGAATCAGGTATATTTCTAAATGCTTTATTAATAATCTACCATTTAATCCTCATAGCTAAGTACTATTATCTCTATTTTCAGAAGTAGAAACTGAGGCATAGAGAGATTTAATAATCCCCCCCAACCCCCGGTCTCAAAATGGTAGAAATGGAATTCAAAAATTATCTTCTGGTTCCAGTGTCTATGTGTTAATCACTGTGCTATTCTACTTCTCAATGGCCTAGGAAGCCCTTCTTTAAACACCCCTTCATGGATGGTATATGCTCCTTCTATATATTTTGAAAGTCTTCTGCATATTACCTTCATAAATATTATCATAATTTGGATCAAATTTTATTTGTGAGTATGTCCACCAATCATCTGTGAATTCCATGAATGAAGTCAATGTCTTCACCAAAAACAGGAGTTAAATTATCTTTTGAAAATAATCTATTAGCTTTGATAATTTTAATGTTTATCCATTTTTCCATTATTAATAATTGATCTATTTTTCATTTGATCCCAAATTATATACTTCTTAAAATGTATACACTTGTTCTGCTATATCATTCTTCTCCATGATACTTCTTTTCCTAGGGCCACCCTTTATATTTATTAAAAAAAATAACTTTAATATATGTTTGGTTGAGTTACCATATTATCCTTTTATAAAATTTTGAAAAACAAAATTGTCATGACCTGTGACATTGATGGGATACCATTCTCAACCACAAATATTAACAATAGAATTTTTCTCCATCTAGGGAAATCATAGTTAAAATAATAAGATAAAAAATACATTACACCATATATTTTATTTACTATTTACCATTGATGCATAGAAAAAATAAGAAAGCTATGTTACCTTTAGTACATGTACACAGAAATTAATCTGATCTTAGAACAAGCTTTTTCAGATTAAATTATTAGAAAATATGACAGATAAAAGTTACCTATGAGGATATTTTGCAACTTTATGTTTGAAATGTGTTAGGAGAACTTTTTTACATTGTGTCTTTATAATAATAACAAAGTAACAAATCTAGAAAAGTTTCATAGAAAGTAGAAATAGTTCTCATTGAATAAAATTTTCTCATTTCTTTCCTTCTGCAGTTGAAATTATGTAATGATATATTTTAAATATTTTAAGACCTCCATACACCCACTTCTTTGTAATGATTCCAAAATCATATATATTCTATGCTTAACCTGTGTGTGTATATGTGCGTATATGTGTATGTATATAAAGCAATTGTAGCAATATCTGAGGATTATATTTTTTAGTCAAAGTATGGTCACTAGAAGCAAAAGAAATATTATTTCATTTCTTACTCAAATATGGATAATATAATAAATGATCAATATTAGAGAAGAAAATTTTTGAAAATATTATAAGATTTAAAAATTATATTTAGACTAATAACTGTCCAACATTGACAAGGAGAAGGGACAAAATAATGTGTAGAAACAAGTGTACATTGTAATTATTACTTATGACTTATAGGTCACATCCACTGAATTGTGAAAAGAATAATTAAAATGTAACCATAAGCCTTTGGTAAAGAAGTGAGAAAAATAGAATAACAGGTGTGTAGAAGATAAACTAGAACAAAAGAGAAGACTGGTTCTTTAAAATTTTTAAATAAGTGGTATATAAACAGATTTCCCCAAGGGACAGATAAACCCAGTATCATCAACCAGTTTTTTGTCCAAGGTGCTAAGCCTCATTTCCCCTTGATATGGAAACACATACTTTTGTAATTAAATTTCTCTGACATTCTCTCACTATAAATATAGTAGGAAATTAACTGATAATGCTTTCTTTCAGACCAAGTTCTCACGTTTCCACAAAATATTTTCAGAAAACCCTAACAGTGTAGAACACGCACAAAAATTTATCTATTCCTAACTCCAACAGAGGAAGCCTGAATTTAGGTTCAAATGAAGGAATGGGGAAAGTATGAATAGAACAGATAACACTTTGATACCTTTTTAATTTGAAAAATTAAAAGGAGGATAGTGTGAGATGGAGGAAGAAGAAGTCACAGAAGAAAAGTGGAGATTGTGAATAACATGGTAACAATCCCACATTATTTAATCACAGTATGCAATTTAAATGACACATAATATAAAAGATATGTCCTACTGTCAAAGGGAAATAATGTAATTTTAAAATATTCCTAGTAGATTTTCTGATAATTTAAAATCCTATAAGTATAAATATATTTTAATGATAAAATAATTGTTGTCTTCATTTGCATAGGCATAATAACCCTATTTAAGGAATCTTTTAAAATATTAAGCTTTTTGTAAGAGCTCATAATTTCAATTACAAGAATCTTTTTAACATATCAATTTTGTTTAGAATTAACTCATTATTGGAAATTTTCCTTCTTTAAGGGAACATAGTGCATTTTACCTTGTAATTCTAAGTGAAGGATTACAAATCTTTCTTTCTTTGAAAGAAAATGATGATATTTCCACCAAAATATTCAGTAATCCATATTTTAAGTCACTTTAATTATTTAGTTCATTAACATAAATAAATTTTTATTTAATTGTCTTCCTGATTACAGAAATGTGTTCTACGTATATATCATCAGGTTTTAATCTCCTCTCCCTTTCATTCATTACATAAATCATTAGGAAACAAATTATTCAGTAGGTTTGGTTAATGTAAAATTAAAATAACAGTAGGAGTAAAATAGACAATAAAAGTTATTTTTTTAAATCAATCTTCTGGCAGGAAATAGTAGTACATATGTTTGAGTATATGTGGTGTATACAGGTACTTTGTGAATAGTTTTTATCACAATAATAAGTTTATACATTTGGAAACATTTTCACAAATGAAGTAAATTCTCTTACAGGACTAACACGGTGTGTTGGCTGTTATTTGGTTTGATTCCTTTGTCCTGGATACACGTTTTATAGTATTCTTCCTCTTTACACCATCTCCTGTGTAGACCCAGGGATTATACCTGCTTTCATCTCCTTTGTAAGCCTGTCTCTTTTCTTGTCACATTTTCTTGGGGTTCCTATGTCTTCAAACTTTACTACATTGTAAGAGAGACAATTTCTCTCATGTTCTCAAAAGAATCAAACAGAAGATTTCTCACTGACTAGTATGAAGAAATAGAGAAGTCAATAGCTAAATAAAGGATGGCTAAAGATGTTAGATAATGGTTACCTGGTGTATGTGTGTGTGTATGTCTGGGTTTTGCCATTTTGTTGTTTGGGTCAAATATTTAAGTGCCTCTCCATCATTCTTAAGATCTTGGTGTGATTGCCAGAACTGGAGCCCTAGACCCATCTTTAATGACAATTGAATTCAATGTAGCTGCTAAACTGAGGAGTAATTATTGAAGACACATCATTAATGTGACCACTAATATAATTATTTCTTCATTTATTTGCAATATAAATATATGAATAATTAAAAATTAATTTGCAAACTGATTCATCCAATCTGTAATATTAATTTAAGTAATAATATTAAAAAAAAGTGTTTTCAAAGGCAAGGAACAGATTCTCCCTTAAAGTCTCCAGAAGAAACACAGTTCTCCTAACACCTTGATTTTAACCCCATAAGATCCATCACAGACATCTGACGATGGAAATTTTAAGATAATAAATGTATGCTGTTTTTTTTTAAGAGTTTATTTTTGTGCTAGGAATATTTCTACAAATTAATAAAGGAAGATGCATAAGAGTGGTATGATGTAGAGAGAAGGAAAATAAATGCATACACCTGCCAGCTGGTCCTAGCTTGAGAGTCATGTTTGCTTCAAAGAAGTTCCATGATCAGATCAGCTCTTCAAGATATACAAGAACATAAGAACAGCTGGTCACCATCAAGGGCTGAAACTGATAACCAATTGTGTAACACACAATTCTGGCAAAAATCTAGGTGATATATAAAGGAAATCCTAATTAAAATTCAATATATAATTTTTGAATGATTGCCAATATTGCTCCACAGCAAGGAAAAGAAATTCTGATTTTCCCAACTAGACTTTCAAAATAATTTCATAATTATACAGTTACTTACTGTCCTAATATGAGGAAGTGTCATCAATAAAACATCAAAATATTTATATATTGTCTAACAAATAAAAAATGCATAAAAATAAAAACAAATTAGACACATTTTGTCAAAATCTGAAGAGAAAATTTACCTTTTGATCCTTTATGCAGCTCTGGGGTTCTAGATGTTTACCAGAAGTTTTTACTCCAGCCTTAAAGATAATTAATTTTCTATATTTTATAATTCAGTAAATAACAGCTGCATTATTCTATTACTCAAATTATGAGAAACACCTTTTTGGCATATAGTTTTTCTATTCAGTTGAATGTGTTGATGCTATCAGTACTTGAACTAAAAAAGTGTATTGATCAAGGAGCATGAGGACCACTTTGTGCCTCCAATTCCTAACCAAGGGCCTTGTATAAAACTGACTCTCATTACCCATTTATTGGTACAGGTGTGGTTGATCAAATCTGCATTTTCATGATGTCAAAACAGCTCTATGCAAAATACAAAATTGAATCAATCACGTTTGAATGATTTTTTCCCTATAGATACCCATCATTTTAGGACTGAAGGTATACAGTTGAAGCTTAACTTTGTGTTTTGTAACCACCAAAACCTTTCAAGTCCTCTTTCTACATTTGCAGAGTGAACCATCCTAGTTCATGCCTTTCCTAGAAGAGGCCAAAAATGACTTTCTAGCCTTCCCTTGTAAGGAGATGATAGACATATGACCTGACTCCTCTTATCAGGTCAGTGGGTGTGATTTTAGGCCAGAAATAAGAGTAGAATTCCTTATGGCAAGGGTGGGGTCAGAGACATCCCTCTTTTAGGCAGCAGTGGCAGAGGTAGAAGTGGTGCCATTTGATGCTTTCAGTAGCTGCAGCAAAGATGTCTTCATGGTTGTGATGGAATATTATTCCTGACTAGGCAGGTTTTAGGCCTGATTTTCATGTCTTCATGAAGACAAGTCATGCTGTATAATACCCTTCAATAGGTTTATTTTTCTGTTCTATTAGATCAGGTCATGTTTCTTGTAATGAAGGTCTTGACAGAGTAAACAGACTCAGGGACATCTAATAAACTTCTCTCATTATACCTGGAAAAATGTGAGGTTCAGAGACTGATTTTATTTCCAAGATTCACAGCCAGGTAGGACTAAAATCAATATTAGAACCCATGTCTTTCAAATGAAAATTCTATGTATTTCCATGAAAAATCTGTACATAATGTTTTTTGTTTGTTTTAAATCCAGATGCTTCTAAATACCTAAATATCTGGATATCTTATTCTACCCCTAAATTTACAGTTCTGCAAATTTGCTTATTTTGTCTTACCAGTATAGTTAAAATTGATTAAGATGTAAATTTCTTTTGTGGTGTTAAAACTACAGAGAAAGAAACCCACCACATCTTAGCAACTGTGCCAATGAAATCTCCTCAGGTTTCTAATTATTTGCTACAGAAAGGATTAGTCTAGGTTTGCTTAACTATCAATTCAGTGAATGTGGGAGAGAGGGTGCAAGGGAAGGCTATCTACTATCTATTACTCTCTGGGCCTTTTAAAAACTGTTATAGTAAAATGACCCAAAAAATGTTTCTTTTGGGTCCACAGTTACTTCGTTTTAAAGCTATCATTTCTTTAAAAACAAATAATAAGCTACAGGAAATTATTTATAGGCTCTGATCGTCCTTCTCTGTAATATGTGACTTGCTCCCCCGACCAGAAGGTCGGTTGTCTTGGGTCTTTTCAAAGATATGGATGAATGAATTTTTGAGCTAGGAATCATATTATGGTAAGCATCTTTCTCCTTGAATACTTTTCATTCTGCTCTTAGCTCTCTAGTTCAGGAAATGTTAGATTAGAAACACTAGAAATTCTCAAAGGTTATAGCTGCATATGTGAAGAAAAGTGATCTTAAAGATAGCTAAGCACGAAGCCACATATCAAAACTAATACTTGCACTGCCCTGAGAAGCAAAATGGCTGCCCACGCACTCTATAGAGCGAGTAATATAACTCACAGGGGAGACATGATTAAAGAAATCACATACATCATGGACATAGCACTCCAAAGTGTCCTTTTAGGATTGCCCTGGAAATAAGTATTGTAGGAATTTATTCTTGAGAGTTAAGTCATAGAAAATGTAGATTTTGCCTCTTAAATTTAAAAAAGTATGATTCATAATATTCACACATTTACAATGTGTATGTTTTTCTTGTTTCTTTCTCTTTTTTTTTTGCTTATTTCCTTTACAAATATTTATCACAGCTCTAATGCTTAATTTGCTATGTTAGCAATTAGGGAATCTAATTAAAATGGTATAGAAAAAGATCTATCACTTATGGAATATATATTCTAGTGAGAAAGAGAAAAAATTGGCAAGGAATTATAATTACTATGATAAATGCCCAGAGAAAGGTAACAGAGAAACACATACATGGACATCTAATATAGGCTATTGTGTTCGAGAAAAGTTTCAAATTAGATACAATATTGAACTGAGACTTGAATCATGAATAGTATTTAGTTAGATGAAGAAATGAGAAAAATGGTTCAGGAAAAGGGTGCATTCAAATCGGACCTAACATTAGGCACAACTTTGAAATTTGATAGTTGATTTGATAACATGCTAAATCACATGGCTTTCATCATTCCTGCTTTCTTTCCTAATGCTTATTTATTTTATTTTAGCAACCCTGTTGTGCATTCTACTTTTCATATATCCTGAAAAATCCTATCACCCTTCTCTTCCCAATGCCAATTCTTTAGTTAGGACCATATGATTTCTTGTTCAGATTACTAAATCAGCTTTCTAATGGATGTCTCTGTCTTGGTCTATCAGTTCCCATTTCCTCCACGCTCTTCATCTTGGATTCACCCTTCACACTGAAGCTAGTAAAAATATTTTTAAAACACATTTAGTGATCAATGTTCTCCAGGAGTTAAAATGTATCATTATCACCCCACTGAAGTATTTGATTAGAATTTGAAGACCTTAGTAGAAAGGTCTTGACCATGTTTTTTGACCACCAGAAAACTTTGAGCACCTTTTCTACTTTTGGGGAATTAGCAAGTCTCTTTAAGATGTGACCTTTTCCTGCCTTCTCATCTAGTACTATGTTATAAACTCTCTCTTTGTTCCAACTATAAAAAAACCAATTTTTGTAACCCCTAGGTATACTATTCTTTCCATGGAGGGCTTCCTATGGACTGCATTTCCTTTTATCCATTTTTCTCCCATCTCTTCCTGAAAAATTCTTATGTGCCTATTTATACTCAGTTGTTGTCACCTAGTCTACCAACTGCAGGTATATTTATTTGCCTTGCATCTGTACTATATCCTGATTCTCTTCACTTAATGCTTTCATAATATTTTATATGTCTCTGCCAGTTCAAACTGTGTTCACTGACCACAGGACCATTCTCATCTTCATATTTGTGTCCTAGCACAGAGAAGTCTGTAGACTTGTAAACATTCAATAAATAAAGGTAAAATGAATGAATACCTTTAATATTTTACATTATCTCAATGTTTTAAAAAAGGTATAAACTTTAAAGATATTTATTAATTTTCAATATGAATTTTTCTTTGTATAGACTACCATAATTGTTTATAATAACAAACTATAAATATTATAAAATATATAACATTTTACTCTTTAAAAAGGATAATAGTGAGTTTTAATGATGTCATAACATATTTGCACACTTTCCCAGTAAGTATAAGAGTCTGTTTTTTAATGGGTATAATGGACGTTTGAAATATCATTTTGAGACAAACTGCAGTGCATGGAATGCTCTTCACAAATGTGATTCCAGCACACAGGTTTATAAGCCATGCTCAGCATGCACACAGCGTATTGTTAAATAATTTATACCAACATGAGGTGATGAAAATAACTGGGAAATGAAGACCGTTTCCTACTCAGATTGTATCAACTGAGGTGGAGGAAAGAACTTTTGAGGCCAGGATCTGGTAGCATTATTTTTCCTTTCCCCACCCCCACCAACATTTTTCTATTCTTTTCTTAGTTCTTCTAAATACAAGGCAAATTTAGCTTCAAAACAGTAGCTAAATCTTTTATAATATTGAAAAAATTTTGTAATATACAAAACAAAATCTATCAGTGTAGCTATGTCTATTCATATGTATGTATAGATCTCAATTTTACATATATATGAAAATATATATTTTATATGTGTATGCAAATTTTTTCATTAAATCAGAGGTTTTTTAGTAATAATTTGCCAATCCTCTCTAGTTATAATATTTCTGGAACAAAATATATAATCAATATTTGCTGATTGAATGTTAGGCTTATAAACATTGTTTACACTGAATAAAAACTATTTTTAATTCCTCTTTGAAGGCTGCTAATCCTACTTAGCCTTTTCCCAAGTTCTGTTCAGAAAATACTTGTCCACTTGATATTTGGTCAATATTCTCTGGAGAACTTGATCTATATTCAGTTAGTAACTCAGTGTGAAGGGCACTGCAGGAAGTACTCTGGGAAAAATTAAAAATAAATGGTAAATTTCTGCTTTTCACCACAATAGAATAACAGGGTCTGGACTTAAACTCAGTCTAATTAAAAGCAAAAAGTAAACCAAAGCACCCAAAAAGAATATATTAAACAATAGTTTTCAGACATTGGATAACAGGTAATAAAGATTTTTGATCCCCAACAGAAGAAAAATGAGTTAGAAGCTGTACAACCTCTTTGGATGCCTGCCTATTTACACATTTTGGATCTCAAGCAATGAGCAATGACCCCAAACAAAGCCTCGTAGTCTCTTTGGTTGAAATGATGGAGATTCAAGAAAACTTAAGCATTTGAATGTCGAAGAGAGGAACTAGAAAGGAGTTATACAGAAAATGAGCTTCAGATACCTGCATATAGGTCACCTCATATCTTTGTGGAACACTAAGTTTTGTGTGTATGGTGAAGCTCCACAAGGGCAGGCAAAAATGATAGAGGATTTCTAAGATGAACAATCTCCAGATGTCCCAGAGAGAATGACGATGTTTCATCTCCATCCTCACTGATTATCCATGGTATCCAGTAGAGATACCTTGGTAGTAATGCAAAAATATATTCGGAGTAAAGTCTACTTGAGACCACCATAAACAAAACATGAAGCAAAGTCTACTTGAGACTACCATAAACAGAGAATGAAACAGAGTATTCCATGAACTGCAGTTTGTCTCAAAATGATACTTCAAAAACCTCAAGTAGGTTCTCTCTACTTGAGACCACCATAAACAAAGTATAAACAAAGTATGAGCTCTAAAGAGGTCAACTGACAAGCAAATAACTTCATTGTCCACAAGGAGAAAGTCCGATGATCTTTCAAATAATATACCAATCCAGACACTTCACAATGTGTTTTGTGGTTGCACCACAGAGACAGAACCAATTGCTTCCAGCCAAAATTGATTTAGATGTTGAGCACCACATATACACCAAGAGAGAATGTGAGTACTTCTCGGGTGTGATAATTTCAGCCTCAGTATTGATTAAGGCCTTGTTTCTTAATAGTAGGACAATGGTCTATCTCATTTTTGTGAAATCCTTTGTATTTGTGTCTCCTAAATGAGCGTGTCAAATGAATGTTCTTGGAAAAATATATCATCAAAGTAACACCATACCTATGTTCTTGTTGAAAGTTGGATGCCATAATTTGAGCCCCAGTATTGATTAAGGCCTCAAAGCTTTGCTTATTGGTGCATTTTGGCATCTGTTAGACTTAATTTAGGTAATCTACATTGTAGAGGCACAAAAGTCAATTGCCACTCTTTTTATTGTTCTATTGTGTATTTTTAGTAAATGTTGGATCTCCATTGTGTCTTTTCTCCCTTGAATCAAGTTGGTTTTTGTTTTTGTTTTTGGTGATTACTGGATAAACTTTGGGGAGGCAGGTGATTTTCTTCACTGCACTCATAGTTATGTGTTTTTTCCCTGTAGTCCCAAATCAGTATAATCCGTATTAGGGGCCTCATCCATGGTAATTGCTACTTTTTGGAGTTTAGGAACTCAGACTTAGGTTAGGTTAGAATGAACTCCTTGGCATGTTAAAAAGCCTTGGCACTCAAATCTAAAGTCTTTAATGATTTCTCTTAGAGTTGTCCAGTAGGTTGATGGTGTTGTCTGTCCATTTAAGAGGGATGAGGGCAAAGTGTTTGGGACCTATTTTTTATCAGGATTTGTGCCAAAGGTTGCTGTGTATGTCTTTTCCCTATAACCCTGAGAATCAGCTCATATACACTTATGTGAAATACTTAAAAATCATTAGCCATTCAAGTCTAACCTTTTAAAAAGAGTAACCATTAAAATAACATGGAGTTTATCCCAGGAATGCAAGATTGATTTAACATTTACAGTTCAATCCAATTTTTGATTCATTTTATGAACAGATAAAAGTAAACCAGATGTAAGATCATTTTAACAGATGCATTAATGATAAAAGTTCTTTGACATATTGAAATTTTTGGTTACGTCAGTATGCACATTTATCTCAGCTAATTGAAGTGTAAAATGGGTATGTATTATTGTACATAAAATTAGACTTCCATAAGATGATTTACAAAATGTTTCTGCAAGGAATAAAAAAAGTGTCCCTGGACTTGCTATAACAAAAACTTGTTATTTGACATGACAAAATGTTTACAGTGGATTTGTCTTACACATTTTTTTTTTTACAAATCACCATTATCTTTATTTTCTTTCAAAAACCCATTAAGAACACATTGGAAGTAAAAATAGTGTCATCATCTGGCACCTGATGCCCAATTGTACAAATTTTTAAATAAGGAATAGTTTCTGGTAAGTCCTATAAGGCAAAACCATGAAAATATGTATTATTTCATTTGTAGGGAATTAATAAAAAATTAATTAGAGAAGGCAGAATATAAACGAAGAGAGTACATTAAACTTAGTATGTCAGTCATTCTGATAAGAGCCATTTTTTCCAAAGCTGTTTAACCGGTAAGTATCACTTGATTTTCATTAAAACTGCAGAATGGACAGTTACTAGGCATGCAAAAGGAAAAGCAAATCTATGTGAATGAATGCACATGTAACTCAAAATGATATAAACAGTTCTACCTACATTTATGTTCTATCTTACATTTTAAGGGCCATAAAGCAGCTGTGACTTAAGTATAATAGTAGAATAGAATCAGAAGAACTTGGACTCGAATTATGAAATAGAGCAAATTTCAGGCATTGTTGAGAACTGGTATTCTTGAGGTGGGAGAAAGTAGACTATCAATAGAAGCCAGAAAAGGATAAGTTAAAATTGTGTAGTTCTGAATTTAAATGGAAAGTAACAGTATGAACCTATGACATATTTTATATTAAAAACAAACATACAGTTTCCTAGCTCTGACCACTGAAAAAGTTTAGAAACTACTGATGTCATGTCAAAAGGACTCAGGAGTCACTGAGAAGCTCCAACTGGCCAAAGATAGGGTCTCAGTTAGAATAATAACTGTAACGGAGTCCACAGTGATATGAATAAATAAATTTTAAAAAAATTGGTCACCACTGGAGAATATTTGTGAATCAACTCATTATTTTGAAAACTGTTAAATAAAAGAAGAGAATCATGCCTCTACAACTGGGCAAGCAAATAGTTGATGAGGGGAATCTTCTCCTGACAGAAATATATCCAGCTTGTCTTAAACATTTGCTACCATTTTAAATGGAATCATTTGGACATATATACCACAGGAAATTAGAAAGCAAGAAGAAAAAGATAAAGATTGAAATAACCTGAAGTGGGGAGAATCAATCAGAGAGATTATATTTTAAGCAGAGAGATTAGTTAGGGGAAATGAAATAAAGATGCATTTTAGTAAGTGAGGGAAATAATCTTTTTGAAGACTTATACAAAGTGAAAAAAATTATGAACTGGTAATTGCAAATAGATTTCTTTATATTAAGTGGAGAGGTTTACTCAATATAACATTAAAGATGTATTTTTAACATACCATACTATTATTTGTGGAAACTGAACATGACATTAGAGGTTTTAAAAATCTTTCAGTAGGTGTGTGCATTGCTTATTTTATATATATTGTGTATTTACTATAATTACTGAAAAATTCAGTTAACAATATTTCATACTATTGAGACTTTCATATAGTTTCCTCCTTCAAAGAGCATAGCTTTTTCAGCCGAAGGTGACTTAAATCATATCTCCAAGAATGAACATATACCACTTTTTGAAGACAGGCGTTATCTTTCGTGTAATAATCAAAATTAGTAAAAAGAAGACACTAAAATAAGATTAAGTTTACTGATTTTAATCAGAGAAGGTTGACTGTATTTTCATTTTAATCTTTTTTTTTTTTTTTTTTTTTTTTTGCGGTACGCGGGCCTCTCACTGCTGCGGCCTCTCCCGCTCTGGACGTGCAGGCCCAGCGGCCATGGCTCACGGGTCCAGCCGCTCTGCGGCATGTGGGATCCTCCCGGACCGGGGCACGAACCCGCGTCCCCTGCATCAGTAGGCAGACTCCCAACCACTGCGCCACCAGGGAAGCCCCATTTTAATCATTTTAAAGTACATTATTATATTTTTATGGACAAAGAATAATACATTGATATTCTGAGCTCTTACCATAGAAGGTAACTGCAAACTTTCTTTGTCCAGTTTTAGCAAAATCCACATTGCTTCTCTAGCTGCCCAGGGTTTCATATTTGAATTAGGTCATATCATCAAAGAGTTGCAATTTATGAAATCCGACTCAATTCCAATACAAATACATATTTTCTCCAATTTATAACATATGGATCAATGTTATCAGAGAATCTTTGAAAGTAACATTCAATTACTTTTATGCCAACAAACGATAACTCATTTTTCTTTGGAAATTTTTTCTCGTAGCACATCCTATGTGGCTTTTGTTTTAAGCTTTATTTTCCACAAGAAAGTGCTCACTGAACAAGTTGCAGCTGTTTGCAAGTGAAAAAATTTATAAAGATGCATTTGTAATTTCCTTAAGTTCTTAATTTGGAGAATAGGATTTGTTACATTTTCAAACATTTGAGAAGCTTAAAAAGAGTGGGCAAAAGGAATATAGAATTTTTAAAAATTGTATTACAATCAGGTGACCAGTTTTAATTTAGACGCTACCTGTTTTAGGGATTTTTTTCCCTAGATGAAGTATATGAATACCAGGGGTACTTTCCTACTTCCTCATTTTCTCTATCATAATGTTTGCAAAATTTTATGATTATTTTCTTGTAATTTCCATAAGAAGTTATGTCTTATAAGCTATGTCTTATAAAATATTGTCTTTTTAAATATTCTATGTTCAGAGTGGTTAGTTACTATCAGACACTTATAACCTGAATGTATGTTGGATGTATGAATCATTAACATAAAAAATAAGATGGCAACTGTGTGAATCCGCCTATGCATATGGATAGACATTGCATGACTGCACATTTCCATTCTGTGGCTGCACTTCAGCAACTCATGCTGCTTGAAGCAGTGTATCACCGTCATGGCTACCTTTTAAATTTGCCACTGTGGTTTTGATTTTTCTTTATCAACATTCCCTCACTTTAAGTAAACACATAGTCCCGTATATTTAAAAAAATACAATTAAGAACTGAAGATATCTATATCTATGTATAAAACTTCCTGATATCCAAGCTCCAATACCCCAAACCAACTCAATTTCTGACTTCTACCCTTCGTCTCTCCTGTTCCTCTCACAATCTGATAAAACATAGCAAAATGCTTATGTGACATTTCCACTTGGATATAAAATAATCATCTCAAACTTAGGGATAAAAACAAATACAGTCGTGATCTATACTACTGTCCTTATATTTTTTTTCCTTTTTCCTTCTCAGTTAATGGAAACTTCATCTTCCAATTTTTCTGACCCAGAACCATGACTCATTATTTTCCTTTTTCTCCCACAGCTCACATGCAATCTATCAGCAACTATTCTCTGTTCTATTTTTAAAATACGTCTAGAGTTCGACTCATTTCCACCATCTCCATCACTACTACCCTAGCTCAAATACAACAGTCTCTCAACTGGATTATTGCAATAGCCATCTGGATGGTCTTCCTTCTTCCCCCATTTGCCCTCATAAAGCTTAATCTCCAGAAAGCAGGTAGAAAGATCCTATTAAATTGTCAGTCAGAACACATCACCCTTATGTTCAAAACCAGTTAACAACTTCCATCTCACTCAGTATAAAACCTGAATTTCCGGCTATGGCTTACAAGGTCTTGGGCAATTGGATTCCCTGTTAAGTCTGTGATCTTATATCCTAGTATTCTCCCGTTTGTTCTCACGGGCTCTTGGGCTCTGTCACTATTTCTTGAAAGTGCTAAGCACACTTTCACCTCACAAAATTTTATTTGTTATTCCCTCTGTCCGGAAATCTTTCCATAGATATCTGCCTGAATCAATTATTGGCTTTTTTACTTCTTTGCTCAAATGACATTTTATCAGTAATGCTTTTTGATAACACCTTATAAAATGATCTCCTATCCCAGTTACTCTCTATTAGTCTCAAGATGCTATTTTTTTCTTTATCTATTTTTAAAATGTATTTTCTGTAATTTTACTAGGATATAATCTTGAGAATGGAGAATTTGTTTACTGCTATAAACAGAGTAATTAGTAAAATAGGTCACATAGTTGGTAGTTTATAATGATGAATAAAGTCTTTTCACACTATGTGAACTATACATCTATAATGTCTGTTTATCTAACTGCTTGACTCCCAAGTTTATTATTAAATCTACTTAAAATCCCTAACCTTCATGGAAGGAAATGGGAAGAAAACATACTGGATACTTTTGACCTCATTTCTCACTTCCTTTTGTTTCTTCTTTCTATTTTTCCTTTCCTGAAAATGTCACTAATTTCAGGATGTGTAAGTTTTTTTTCTTCCAATCAGCATGCTCTGTTGTATGTTCTGTATTGGGTTATCTCTATAAACAATAACAAGCCATGGACTTGATGGATAATATCTTTTAGCTAGGTATACCCATTTCCTGATGCCTTTATACAAGCTGCAATGCTTATACAGCCCGAATATAAAGGTGATAATATCAATATAATCATTGGAACCTGGTTAAAATGAACAAGTAATAGAAAAAGTAAAATTTTTGTTGGCTCATTATTCATTTTATCATTCATCAACTATTTATGGGGCCCTCCTGTGTGCCAGGCCTTGTGTTGGGTAGCATAAAACAAAAGAGGTGAAGAGGTGTGTTCTTTGCATGGAACCTAGAGGCTTCTAAAGATTACAGATATTAGATCAATGCATACAAGAAAAAAGTGTTAAAGTGGTTATGCAGAAAAATGCAGAGGGTCCTATGGAAATATATCAGTGAAACAGAATGAATGCAAAATATGTGATATGATCACAAGTGTGATAAAGACCAATATAAGTGTGTCAAAATCACACACTTGAACTGTATCACTTAGTACATGACAAAGCTAGAGAGGTTAAAATTGTACTTCTAAAATAAAATAATTTCTTCATAATTTGTGATTAACCACCAATCGATCAGCAACAACAACAGTGTTGTGAAATTATGTAAAATAGCTGTAACAGAAATTTATATTTTTATAAGTAATCCCAGGAAACACCACTGAGAGTCAATTATGTTAACATATTTTTCCCACGAGAAAATATATGGTGAAAGTATTTTGAAAGTTCAACATCAGGTAGATAGTTTGTCAGGTTTTTTTTACTTGACACAGAATAAATCTTCTTTGCCAGACAAGAATAAATGTGCTAGTTCTTTTGTATTTTGACTTTTAAGTTTGTGCCACTGAATTCAACTTCTGACTAGAGGAGATAAAATAAACTCTCCAAAGAGCTGAGCCTGTCAAAATAGACAGAAAAAAAAAAACATCTCTCTCGGATGCTCAAATAATGGATGCTGCATACATAAGTAAAATTCAAGAGAAACTTCAGTTCTTCTCACACTTAAATTAAGTTTTCTTGTTCAAGCCTATGCTAGATTTCAGCATCTTTACTTAGTCACCCTAGACAGAAAAATATATTTGGATCTATAAATATTAGAGTTTTCATTGATGTGACACTGAATTTCTTTTCACCATAATGAGGCAGATTCTGGCGGAAAATAAGTGAATGAAGTATACTCACAACTTGGTTACTATGGAAACTAGCAATATCTTTTCCTCATGATTAGACATTGAAGTAACTGATTCTTTTTCTTTTAGTGCGAAGGAATTTATCTTATTTTTTTTTAACTTCTAAACTAATCTACAGTGTTTTTCTTTTGCACTAAGCTCTACGGGCTTTATCCCAGGAGTCTCTCAATTACTAACAGTTACACATTCAATAAACTTGAAACTTTATTGCTAGCCAGTTGTATGAAAAATAAGAATGCTGGGTTGTCATTTAACCAAGAATTTGCTCTGAAACAGCTGTTGTGGAAAAGAGATGACACGAGAATCCTTACCTTCGAGGAAGTAGTTTCTGCTTATTGTATCTAATCAGTATGTGTCTATGTGTGGACTTGCACATGTACATTTATAGTATATGTGACAGGATGCATTTCTGGAAATATGCACTTTTACAAAGAATTAAACGGCATTTCAGTAATTTCAAGATCTCTGAACATCAATACAATAAAAAACAAAAACTCTGCTATTAAGGCACTGTTACCTGAAAACATAGAGGAGACCTCACTACACATAAGGTAACCTATATTGTGCTTTTGCATAGGTATTAATGTAAAATAATATATATCAGTTAAAGTTTTCATACATTAAGAAACATTTAGTGTTTAATCTTTGAAATGTGGAAGGTCAATGGTGCAAGCTTTTGGAAACTACAACTTTTGTCAACAAATTTGAGAGGTTTTTCTTTTTTCCTCCATAAATATTTCTCTCCAGGTTCAGCACATCTTACTGCACAGAAAATAGCAAATTCACTTTATCTCATTTAATATTCTTCCTGACATGGTCACCTATCTTCAAGCTTATCCTAAAGTGTGTGCTACAAAAATTGCTATATGGCAAAAAAAAATGGCTATAATTTTTATATAGCCATTATAGTCAACTGGACATGTTGAAAGTAATTTCCAGGCATAAATATTCTTCTAGTTAATGTATTCATTATTTACTGTCTACAAATACATATGTTTTTGGACTACAATAATGTTAAATGCATTAACACTGGAATAAAATAAGAATGTCCTTTCTATGTATTTTATATTACATTTTTCATATGAACACTCTCATGTGAAGGAGACTGATATGATTTTTAAAAATGCTTTCTCATCTTACCAACACTGTGCATAATCCTACTCCCAAGAGATAAACTCTGATTGGTTTCTACTTTCAGTCTGAATGCCACTTCTGGTTGGGCAGAATCTAAAACTCATTTCAAATGTCATTGAAGTCAGAGAATTAATACAAACAGCTGTGTAGTGTACAAAAGAGAATCAAGGGTGTTCCTCTTCTTTATCTCAGTGACAAGACTAATCACACAATTTGAAAACTTAAGAGTCATTCAAAATCTTACTCTATCTCACTCCTTGCATGTGACCCATGAGTAAGTTGTACCTTACTCAAATCCATTCTTTCTTCCTCCATTTCTACTACCAATGTCAGAGATTGAAAATTCATTTTTTCTCTCCTAGGTTATTGCAATATTCACCTATTTTTCAACACAGTCGTCTGACTCAATTTTATCTTCTATCTAGTCTACTTTCAAGGTAATCTATCTATAGGAAAATTTGGTCTCTGCTTAGATCTGCTTTAGAAATATCATTTTCCCAGAAGAAAGACTTTTTTAGAAAATATTTGTCCCCATGTACATTTTCTAGTCACTGATGCTTGAGAACTGTTGCTATCATTTTTACAGTTTTATTGGAGTTTGATATGCTCCTATTCTGCTTATTTTCTCAAAACACTCATGTCCAGATCTGTGGTTCTAGATTTAACATTCCTGCATTCGAACTCATACCCTTGGTTATAAGACAAGAAATTTGAATTTCATTGGATTGCACATGTACAAATTCAGGTAAACTGCTCCTTTCTAAGGCTAGGTGAGAATGCAATTTGGAGCTGCTCGTGACATGTGGCAAAGATCTAGGCAGAGATCACTAGACTTATCATGGTTCTTCGTTATGGTATAAAGTGATGTTTGAAAAGTTAAGTTTTTAGATTGTCAGGGTCATTAATATTTAATATCATATTATATTTATCATATTTATTAAAGAAATATCTCCACATCATTAAAAATTAATGTTGCCCAATTAAGTTGAAATGACATCTCCAGCCCCTGGACCAAATTTTCTCTTCCAATTCTACTCCTAAGACAAAATGACTTTCAAGATTTTAAGTCTTTCTTCTGGGATTTATCTACACATTTCTAAGTAACATACATATATCCTAATTTTCAGTTTTAAACATTTCATATTAACTTATCTCACTGGAAGAAGAACATTCTGTTCTCTTACAGTATACCCTCTTCTCCCTTTCCTATCCTACACACTGTAAGATGTAACACTTTTCATGTTATCATCGAGTATAATTTTTGGTTGATTTGTTAAGTCAATATTGTGATTATATTGTTATAAACTCAAAGTAAATATAGCTGAACTATGTACTGTAGTATGACTACATTTGCTGTCATAATTATTTTGTTTTCCCTGGAATTAATAGTTGTCTGTTTTATGTACTTAATGTTTAATTTCATTCATACTGGTCATCATATTCTTCATAATTTATTCATCATTTTCTGCTAGGGAAAAAGACACACATATCAGTGATTCTATCAGCTTCATTTGCATTTTTGTTTGGAAACAATTTTCCTGAAGCCTTTTGTCATCCTATTTCCATCTGGGCTGGTTGTCCTCTAAATCAGCTGCAGATGGTCATCCTGGGTATTTCCTGACATAATTCCTGGGAATTTCCAGCCATCTCACCCCTTTCTTTCCTAATTCCATGTCATTCTTTTCTGCAGCTCAGTACCTCACTCTGGAGGATATTCATGTCCCTTGGCTATAAGGAATTTTCTAGTACTAATTCTTTAATATGTTTCTTCCCTTTAAGTCATCTCTTTCATTTTTCTTTTAACCCCTATTATTTGCATGTTAAAATTCCAAGATAGATAATATAGGTATTTCCCTTACTTTTTTTCTTTTGTAAGAATTTCTACTTATAAGAATAGTTTCCTATAGATATCCTCTTCTGTTTTTCTTCAAAAAGTTCTCTTGAATATTACACTGCCAGCACTTTCTTTCCCCAAATAATTTTATCATGACCCCTCTCCTCATCAAATATCCTTTATTTTTTGTCCACTGTTCTCTTTCAAGGATACAGTCTCTCTCTTTTTATAGATTCAGTGATTCTTCTCTATTTGATATCAATATTTTCAGATGTTTTTAACCATAAAGAACTAAAAATTCTATTGAAATCTTTGTGTTCATATCTCAGGCTTATCTACTGCTGAGCTCCACTTTAAGTGGATCAGGTAAGAACCCAGTGGTCCCAATGCAGTAAATGGGGTAGGAAGGAAATATCAGTGTCTCTATGTCTTGTCTCTTCTATGGTCAATTTCACATACTGGAACCATTCAGTCTTCTGGGCAAGGGTTAGAAATATGGTCTACAGGCATTCCATACAGTTTGTAAGAGATTATAGTGTCTTAACATTTATTACATTTACTATTATGTACTTTCTTAGGTTTTAGTTGTGGTACCTATTCTCTGCCCCAAGAGATATCTTTCGACTTCGAGGCTAGAAAATGTTAGTTTCAATCCTATAGGTTTAAGATGGGAAATTCTCAAACTTGAGAAAGAAACCAGGAGATTTAGCTGTTTTTGTAAACAACAAGATACCTAATGTCCTCATTTCCTGATCTTCCTCAACTTGCTTTCTTTTTGTATTCTTCAACACCATTACGACTCAAATTTAATTTCCAGCTTCCTTAAGGCTGCTTATTTGTTGCTTGTCCATCTGTGTTCCACTTACCAAGTTTTACTGACATTTCTTACAGAATGTTATCTCTTTTCCTACTCTCTTTATCATTGTGGAATCTTATCTTTGTTGGAAGATGTGGTGAGGTTAATTTTTTAGTGATGTTTTAGTGGAAATTGAGAATGAATTGAAGATAAATGCACGTGTTCTACCTGAATGTTTATAAGCCCTTTACTTTGTAATGAAAAATTAAGAATCAGAACTAAAAAATGACCTGCCTAAGATCTTTAAAATGTGGGCTAAGATTCAGCCCAAACATATATATTTTTTTATCCTGTGCTCTTTCATATGTAAGAAAAAAAGATCTGTTTATTAGAACTGTATAAATTCTTTCAATTACACTACACAAGAGATGGGGCCAAAACTTCTTGGTCTCCTTTTCTTGAAAACTCCAAGGATCTAAAAAACTCTGTCTAGGATCACTATATATCTATAAAAGTTCCACTAAACTTTGTGTTGCATTCTTTTTAAATGATACTTCCTGGATTTGTAAAATATGCCATTCATGACCCATATGTAACTGCAGAAACATAAAGTCAAACTGACACTACTCGGTTTCTTCTTCATGTTTAAGGTTCTTTATCTATCTATCAGCCCTGACTCAAATCTACTCCAGGCCCATTCTGGAAATCATGGAAATAGTGAATCCCCTATAAGCAAGTTTAATTTCAGGATTCAGAGCTCCTGAGTGAATCTGGGAGAGGGGAAATGCCACTAGTGAAGAGTATGTTGTAAACCTACTGCCGTCATGATGGATGAGTATCTACCAGGATAGAGCTCTATTTTCCTGATTATTTTAGTCTCCCTTTTCTATCACTAAGAAACAAATCCCATATTTTTAGAAAAAATTTATTTCTACTTATAGTCATGTTTCAAATGTTAATTTTATGTAATATTTCATGATGTGCTATCTGTTTTATACTGTAAGAGTGGTGGCCAGAGATGAAGAAAACAGACTGTGTGAGTAAATAAGTTTATAAGTGATCTTTTTAGAATATTAGGTGATTTTAAAACATTCAATGTGGATATGTGATTGGGCTTTTGTAAACAAATTATAAGATGTGAAAAGAAGCACAATGATGTTGACCCTGAGCTGGATATATTTCAGTGATCATAATGGAGTAAAAGTGTTCACCCTTGCTGACTCAAATTGGATTTACTAAAGCAGAACCTGAGACAAGGATTTTTGATCAAGTGCCTTACTGATGGAGTGCCCTCATCAGAAATGCTGAAAGGGACACCAAGTTTGGATAAGAAGAGAGCACAAAGCAACAATGTAGTCCCAGGAGCCAATAGAACCTTAGAGATAGGACCACCTAGGATAAGTGACCAGTCTTCTGTATCTTCATGCAAACCAGGTCTACAGGAAGGTTGGGATAAGGGTGGGGTGGACAGTAATTTCCTGGACAAACATGTCTCATTTGGCCAAGGGCTATTCTCCTGAGAGGGGAGAAGTTGTGAGTTGGTCTCAGCCAACTCTCATAGCTTCTGGGAGATGGAGAGTAGGACAGAATACCAACAGCATCCTTTACACTTGCCATGTATAATATGTGCTGCAGCTTCTGGGTTTTAGCATAATTCCATGAGTCTGTTGTGCTAAAGTAATTGTGAGTAAATAGATCCCAAAAGTTGGCCATATAAATATTACTTATATACATTCTAGAAACTGTAGAATTACACTTATTTTCCTTACAAATTTCTAACAAAACTAAAGCACTAGTAAGAAAAAGACAATAGTCCCCTTTATTTCAAAATAATGAAAGAAAAAGAAAGAAAGAAAGAAAGAAAGGAAAAGAGAAAGGAAAGAAAGAATGTAGGAAGGAAGGAAGGAAAGGAAGAGGAAGGAAGGAAGGGAAGAGGAAGGAAAGAAGGAAGGAAGGAAGGAGAAAGGAAGGGAAGGAAAAGAAAGAGTATTCAAAAGAACTTATTTAAAAAAAAATACTCGTGAAAGTTTTACTGAAACTTCTCCTTCAATATTAAGCTGCAGGGATAGTAAGATGAAAATAATATAAATAAATATTTGAAAGCCATACAAAGCATGTTAAGTGTATAATATTAATTAACAATTATACATATTATAGTAATGATAACTAACATTAATTTAGTGCTTACAAAGCACTATTATAAACACTTTGCCTTGAATCATTTATTCATGACAAGAACACTAAGTGGGGGCCTCCCTGGTGGCGCAGTGGTTAAGAGTCCGCCTGCCGATGCAGGGGATACGGGTTCGTGCCCCGGTCTGGGAGGATCCCATATGCCGCGGAGCGGCTGGGCCCGTGAGCCATGGCCGCTGGGCCTGCGCATCCGGAGCCTGTGCTCCGCAACGGGAGAGGCCACAACAGTGAGAGGCCCGCATACTGCAAAAAGAAAAAAAAAAAAAAAAGAACACTAAGTGGGAGGTACTTTTATTATCCTAATATCACATTAAAACCCAGAGGTCTAAGGATAGCACTAATCATAATGCTTCCATAATATGTAGTTCCATTTTATAATAATATTAAGAATTAAGGTAAGCATAACCTAAAAGTTCATTTTGAGCCATTTTAAGAAAAATACTTTCTTTCCATTCGTGAGTTGCTTTTAGATGTTCATTTCTTTTAAGTTATCTTCAAGTACACAATTTAGTATAAGATGTTACTTCCATTTGTAAGTTGTCTCCATAAGGAAAGATCAGATGGTAGCCACATTACCTTAACACATAATAGTGACAGATGAATTAAGCTTTGTTGATGGAGTTATTAAGAATGTTCAGTGAGGATAAGAATGGTCAAAAATGAAGATAGTCTGCATCATAACCAGGTGTTAACTGTGATCAAACACAACTACAGACCTCACATAACATCAATTAACTTTCAATGGTAAAAGTAGTTTGTCTAGTCTGTTACCATACATGCTTCTGTAAGATTTTCTTTGTAATTGTCTAAGCAAGCAACAGGTAGAGTAGAGATTTGAGAAGTCCATGAGGAAATACAAAAGAACTTGGTAGTTTTAATTGAGCGCTGATTCAGTATGAAGCTGCAATGTAAGGTAGCTGCTAAATGTGGCATGAAAACTGTATTAGGAAATAGATACAGTTAAGATAAGTACAAGTCACGGCAATGCCAGGGAGCCTCTAAAAGACTGTATCAAAGTATTGTAAATGTATTTTACAATGATAATGGAAAGGTGTGAACTATGCTCATGAAGGATCCAGAAATGGTCTTTTGGAGCATGCATTCAGCTGCATGAGATTCAAAAGATTTTACTGAACAGTTGTAACAGCCCAAAGTCAAGTGCTTTTTCAGAACTTTTCCATCCCTTATCAATCTAATCTTTATTTTGATTTTTTGAGGTGATCCTTATTCCCTCATTATTTTCTCATTTTATTGACGATGAAACTGGATTTCAAAACAGTGAAATAATTTGTACTGAAACTCACGAATAAGAGCAGTAAAAATAATGACAATGATTACTATACTGTCAGCTATAATTTATCACTGAGTGCTAGGTGAAGCTCTGTTTAATAGCTTTATGGAGTTTAAATCATTGCATTCTCACTATAATCCCCAAAGAAAGGCGCTGATGAAGGCTGGAGTCTGAACATCAAGATGTGTTCTTTAACACTAAAGCTTATGGACACAAGTAGTTTTGAAGAAGGATACTTAGCCTGAGAAGGGTGCTTCAGTGAGAAGTAGGGCTCTGTGACTGTTTGCTGTTCAATCCAGAGTATGTTGCTTTTCCTGTTGGGACCTTGGTTTCTTCCTCTAAGTGGAAATGATGACTATGTCATGATGCTTTTATAAAAATTATTTATCTTCTGCTTGCCACTGACTACTTTCCTCTCTTGATAATTCTCCTTGTTCTTGTCTGAATGATATTTCTTCCTAAATGAGTTTCTGCAAGACTCACAGGTTCTCCTTGAATCTCACTATATTGTTCTAATAGCTTGTTGATGTCTGGTTTCATAGGCCTCCGTGATCTGTAATTTCTTTTAGAAAGTAAAATTGTTATCAAGCTTTCATTATATTTTCAATTTTCCTTTCAAAGTTACTCTTTTCAAACCTATTTTTTTGTATTGTCTTCCATATTAGTCTCAAAGACTTTGCATAATGTTCCCATTTTTTCTATTTGTTTAATCTAATGGGTCTTTATTTTTTATGTCAGTTATTCCTTTTAAAAAGTGTTTATTCAGCATACACAGTCATCTCTTACTTGCTTGACTTTCTCATTCCATTGGTATTTTCCTTATTCTGATTCTTCAACTCCACTTCAGCCACATTACCATTACAGAGCCAAATCCTGGATATTATAATCACTTGAAATTATTAGTTACTGAAGTCATTTGTTCAGACATTTCATTCTCTGATAATAACCTCTACTTCTGCCCTATTTATACCCTTATATCATTGACACCAATTGTTTAACTTTCTAAAGTCAAAGATTTCATTGTTTAATTGAACTTTACATTCCAGATAGATAGATACGGTAGATAGATGAACAAAGGATATGTATCCTTTGTCTTTGTTCCCTCTTTATGAAGTAAATATCATGGCTTATCATTTTAGTTACTCTCTTGCTAATATTCCAAACTTTATCTTTGTTTCATTGGCTTCTAATGATATTTAAAAGTCCCAGGTCTTGAGAAGATCTACAAGTTTCTGCATTACTTCGTCTTTCCCAATACCTCAAGCTTCAAGTCTTAATACTTTTTCATTTTACTCTAAGTTGCAGCTATTCTGCAATTTAAAATATATATCCTTGTGGAGTATTTCCAACTCATAGTCTTTACCTGCAGTTTTCTTTATCTGTATTGACCATTTTTTCCTTCTTTCCTTTGGAAATATTAATTGAAATATATGTCTCATACCCTGTGTTGGAGATGTGGAACACATCAGTGAAAAAATAAATAAAGATCTCTTACCTATTGGAACTCACATCTTAGTGGAGTAGGTACACTAACCATGATACATTAATACATTATATAATATGTTAGAGAATAAGTACAATGAGACAGAGGGAATACGGCAAATTAAGGGAATCCGGCAAATTAAGGGAATCAGGAATACTAGAGAAAACAGTTTTGGATTAAAATTTAAAATAGGTAAAGGAGCTAGCTATGAAAATACCTGGAAAAGAAAAAGGATTTTAGCAGAGATAACAAGCAGAGGACGTGCTACAAAGCTGATATTTGTTCTCTTCTTGACTCAAAAAACGTATTTGACTAAGATCAATGAGCTCCTAGAAGAGGCAAAATAACTTTGCTATTTTTTTCCCATTTCATCTAGTAAACATGTCACACATTTGATTACTATGTGACTCTCAACCTCAACATCCTTGTTGATAGCTCTCATACCTGTCCTTCTGTAAGCAAGAAGAGGAGGAGGTGAAAAGGAGTGGGGAGAATGTATCTCATCTTGCTGCCCAATGATGATTTACATATTGTCAGCTGGAGAATAGTTATATGGTTATTCCTGGATGCAAGGAAGGTTGGGAAAATAATATTTATTATGTATGCCGTATGCTTAGCTAAAAATTCTATAACAATGGAAGAAGGTGAGTATAGCTAATAAAAGACAAAGAGAAGTTTCTACCTGTAGAATTTCATTGAAGAATTGGTTGATTGAGGATTATAACAACCTACATGTGATTGTAAAAGTTCAGTAACAAGAAAACATTTCTCAACCAATAGAAAAGAGCACAAAAAGTGACGAGGAGAAACAAGTAGTAACAAAACTTATTCTGAAAACTCAAACAGGGAGGACATGTGTTTAATAAGGTCATTAGTTCCTGATCATGAGCTGACTGAACTCAATGTTTGCTTGCCCTTATGGAAAGCAAGACAAGGTCCATTATTTAAAGATGAGGATTATAGGTGGGTTATAAAGAAGTGGATCATGTTTTTGGAGAAAAAAGAGAAGATGGAAATCTGCTTTCAAGGATTTGACAAAAGTTCATACTAAAAACAAAGTTTACTTAATGTTGAATCACCCAAGTAGCCAACTAGATAGAGTCCCACAAATCCATCTGACATGGAATACAAGTGGGGAAATCAGCCCACTAATGCCATGACTGTTTGATTTTTTATCTTTTATTTACAAAAAGTAAACCATCAGTACCAATGCATTACTTACTCTGATATCCATGGACCCCAATCATTTTTTGCAAGTCCGGTGCTGAGATGGTTCACTATGCCCCTTTTCTATGTGCAGAGGTCTCTGGGAGATTTTGAGAGCTTATGCTGTTTAAAAAATACAAATGCCACTGACATTCAAGTTACCAATAATATGTATTTATAATATTACATATATAGAATCAGTAATTGTATATATAATCTGTTTTGTAATACACAGTCACATCCTCAATTTTTTAACTTTTGATTATGATCAACTTCAGACACAGATACTATTTAGGACATGAGAGTTTTATTCAATAATTTAAGGCAGAACATCTCATGGTGTCTTGGCATATTGTTTTCTCAATATCTTTAATAAAGGCTTCAGAATTTCAGATCTAAAGAAAGTATTCCTTCTCCATTTCCCTGCCACCCTTTGGCAAGATTATGTGTCCAACCATAGTGAAATACACAAGATATAATAGCCAATATTTATTAAGTGCTCATTGTAAGCTAGACATTTTCCTAATTATTATCATATATTTATTCATTTACTCCTTAAAATAAACCTTCCAAGAAGGAATCAGTATTATTTTGTATTTTAATATAAGAGAAATGAGGCCAAAGAGTGAAAGGAACTTGTGTAAAAATCTCAAAGATAGTAAAAGGAAGAGTCAGGATTTGAATCTCAGAATTCAATTTAGCTCCATTATTATGTATTGAATACAAACACTCAAAAACAAACTTATTCACACATACATCCATATAAATACACATATATGCTTATGCACATGTAGATAAACTCATGTGCATGCTTTTTCCCTTGATTTGCCTGATAATTTATTTATAAACAAGTATAAGATATATCTTAAATTTGTAGATACTAATAACACCTGCCACCTGAAGATAAATGTATTTCCTTGTTTTCAGTGATTTAGAAATGTTCTTGTAATAATTTCAGCAAGTGGGATACATGTTGGAGTTTTATTTAGAAGTTCAGGCAGTTAAGGATTTTTAAAGTTATATCTAATACTATTCCAAATAATTTATGTCTGTCAAGGTAGTTATATTTAGGTAATTTGTTTCTGCAGTAAACACGTATTACTGAAGTTTTGAAAATGTGAGAAAAATTTAATACATATTTTTTAAAAAAATTTTCAGAACCAAATCCAAATCTATATTGTCAACAGAAACCTTGATCCTGCCATGATTCACAGTTGACAACCAATCAATATTCTATGAAGGAATAACTGAGTGTAATAATGAACGAATGAAAAAACTATGAATATTTTAAAATGGCAGTGAAAACAACTGACAGATATCTTCTATTTTATTTTGAGAAAATGTTATTAACAAATAATTTTATAAAATACATTTATCATCACATCAATTTTAAAATTTTACATTTTAAAATAAATGTGTTAATATTAAAATGATTATCATCTTTGCACTTAATTCCCTTTATTCCGGAGATGCTGGAAGTGTCACCTTGAAAGTTTTACATGAAGCATGATGGTCTGTACTTGGAGCTGTGAGGTTATCTCCTTTCTCACCATGATTTATCCTAATTATCCTTTAATTGGGTGTTTCAATAGGGTGTTGCTGGAATGCACAGTTCTAAAAACTTAATGCATTAAAGACATCATTAATTATATTGTCCTTCAAACATTTTGGATAACTTTCCCTTTTATTTAAACATCCAAAAAGAAAATGAGTACAGAAATATAGCAAAACCTAGAAGAGAAGACAAATGATTGCATGTTTTGTTACTGAGTGTGAAATTATATTCATCACAAGAACTTTGGAAATAATGAAGGGATTTTTATAAGACCTGGACTTTGTTTCCCCATAGGACTTCTGTGTTGAGAAGGTAATTCTATTTAATTTTTTCTCTTTTTAAAAAAATACTTTGGGTTTGGAAAGAACATGCTATGATTTAAAGAACATTGCTCATGAAGACACATAAACACTAGAATAAATCTGAGCCCTGTGGTTTACTAGTGTATGAATCCTGTGGGGATTATGCAGACTCTCTTAGGCTCAGTTTCTTCTTGTATAAAAGGTGGTAGCAAATGAAATAAATACGTTAAAAGACCTATTGTTCTTAAATACGGTAAATTATTAGTAAGTATTAGTTTCCTTGAGCCCAGAAAGTTTTATATTTCAGTTGTTTCAAAGGTTTAGGGGGAAATACCCATGACATTCTGATATGACAAGTTGACAAAGAAAACAAAAAAGACAAGAGTTTATTGGTTAAATATAAAAGTATAACAATGTATTTGAAAAAAGATGTACATTAAAAGAATAATTCATCAAGATGATGCAAAATATATCAAATCTATTAATATATTTTACCTCATTATATAAGAAAAAAATTTATACACACACGATTACTTTAATAGATGACAAAAGACATATATTAGATATATTATTTAATCGAGACAAAATATCTATTTTAAACTAATAAAAAACATTTCCTTTCAATATTTTTCTTTAACACAAAACATGCCAATGAAAATCATAATTAAATCAAAGATTAATTCTATCAGCATTATACTCAAATAATTTTAAAATAATGTATTAAACTGAAAAAGAAACGATTATAGTTTTGTTCATATACATGTTTCCTAATGAGAAAATTGGTACTTACTAGAATTAATGCATTTTGTAGAAAGGCAGTACAGAAATGTATATAAACAGTATTCACTATATCTCTTCACTAACCAAGATAAGTGTATATATACATATTTCATGAAAACAAATTTATAAATTGCTTCAATAGTTTTATTTATTTTATTTTATTAACTTTTATTTAGTTTAATTAAAAATGACCAAACCCCTGGTCATAATAAGGAAAATGGTTTCATAGTAATATAAAAGAAAATGAGTAAATGAAGAAACATATTATGATTTGGAATGTGAAAAACATGTGATGTTACAAGGATTTTCCCAAGATGGCACATTTACCTATAGGTAAGTACATTTAGCTTTCATATAATTAATAATAATTTAATACAAGTTTTATTGTAATGTAAAAAAACTCATTCAAAACCCTTCTAGAATATTTAAAACACAAAAATAAGAACATTTGTTAGAACATAATATATAGGCAGAGAAGAGATTAGCCATACTCAAATATATTATAAAGCTATAATAAAAAAAAAAAAACACGTTTTGTTGTTACCGAAAGTGGGGGTCTAGCTGTTTGCCACTTTAAAGCCAATAAAGAAGAAAGATTGATAAAGGAAAGTTTGCTTTATTTTGGAGGCTGGCAACCTGTTGGGGAGAAGGGGAGGGTGGACTCCCATCCGAAGGCTGACTCCCCCTTACTGACAATCAGTGGGCAAATCTTTTAAAGGGGAGTTTCAGGGGTGTATAGGCAGAGGGAGGGGGATACATGTAGAAACAGCACAGTCAGCTCTTACAGTCATCTTGAAATTGGTCATGCAATGGTCTGATCAACATCATCTTGATTGTTTTAGTGAAGTTAATCTTCAGTTTCAGGGTAGGTTTGCTTCCATTTCTTTGAGGCCAGCTCTTGGAATTGTGGCAGCTTTTGTCATGCCTGGTCATCATGTAGTTAACTTCTTCCATCTGGTTGTGGTTTTAGTATCTATAAGACAGCTCAAAGGATATTGCTCAGAATATTATCTATAGCCCTTAAAGAGGAACTTAAGGTCCTTGACTTTCCATAATGACTAAACTTATTATTTAGTCTTGTTGAAATGTTTTCCTTTGTTTCTGCATCTTCTCACTTCTCTGATTAAGCTTATTCTTTGGCTAAAGTTTTTCCACAGACAAAAGGCAGGCCGAAGACATGGGGGGCAAGGACCATAGGGTCCCACTCAATTTCACTATGATTCTAGCACAAGAAAATTTCAGATATATCCATGAGGTAACTTAACTAGAAGCAGACTCTATGTAAGAATACTAAGGGACCACAAGTAAGTGTATATAGGAGTTGACTTTTCAATAATTTGCCTATTGGAATTTACCTGATGAATAATGATACTTGTTTTAAACAGTACCAAAAGTATTTAAATGAAGCCATCACTTTGATATTGAGATATTCTCGCTTGATGAATTTGTTTTTCCTCACCTATTCTTCTCTTATGATGTATTCTTTCAGTGGCTCACTAGCTGTCTTGCATACTGACCCTTAACTTGGCATTCCACAGAGTTATTTTGTTTTGTTTTGTTTTTAACCTGCTTGGATTGTAGAGCAAATGCACCTTTAACACAATCTGGAAGATTTTCTTTTAAACTCTTAACACTTTTGACAATATTGCCTTCTTATCCTTCCTTTAATTAAACATGCTAATCCTCTGAGACTTTTCAATGTAACTTCTCTTCTCCTACAGTGACAGTTTCTTTGATTTTCCAACCAAGTACAAATCTTCTTCCCTTTTGGGTTTCACAATATCTGAATATTCCAGCATCTACCACTCTTTCTAGAAACTACCTACATTTATTTTTTTATTCTCAGCATTCAGGGACATTTACAAACAGCATAATATATATAACAAACTGCCTTAATTTTAACCCCCAGTTTTGCTAAAGACTAGTTATGTAATAATAAGCAAGTTACTGAAGTTATTTTTCCTTCAGTTACCTTATCTGTACTGTATAGTTATTTATTGCATCTATTTCACAGTATTGCTATGATGATTAACTGACGGATTACTATCATTATATTATTATCATGACTTACAGTCTTACAACTGCATTTCTGATTTACTCTAATATCCATATGGATGATCTCATCAACACACTCTCTGAAATATCTCCAATTAAAATTTATTATTACTGTTTAAGCACAGTCTATGTGCAACCCTCACAAAGATTAGAGTACTTCAGGAAGAAGTCTGATATTAAAGACTACTTCATCACCAAATAGCCTGATGGGGTTCTGAAAGTAATATACAGTTTCTTGTGGGAAACTATAATGGTTAAACCAAGTTAGTCCAGCATCCAGGGAAGATTTCTAGGAAGATCATTAGATATTGTAAGGTTGACAGAAAGCATATCATAAAAAAAAAAATCATACACAGGAAAAAACATGTGAAAATGTCAGGAGGTAAGTGAGAGTATGGTATATTTAAGAAATTAGATTTACAGTCCAGTAGAGAAGGTGAGAAGGAAAATAGTTGGGAATAAGATGATGAAACAAGCTGGGTACAGACAGCCTTGAAAATCCCTGAGCATGAGTGTGTGCTTATAGTAAATAAGAAATGTTTTTAAACAGTGAGGTGCTATGTCAAATTTGTTCTCTCATTTTTTTTTTGACTTATTCACTGAATTTGGAATAAGTAAATGGGAACCCTCTTGCACTGTTGGTGGGAATGTAAATTGACACAGCTACTTTGGAGAACAATATGGAGGCTGCTTAAAAAAAAAAGTAATCCCACTACTGGGCATATATCCAGAGAAAAACATAATTCAAAAAGAATCATGTAGGCACAAGCCTCACCCACCAGAGGGCAACAGCAGAAGCAAGAAGAACTACAATCCTGCAGCCTGTGGAACAAAAACCACATTCACAGAAAGATAGACAAGATGAAAAGGCAGAGGGCTATGTACCAGATGAAGGAACAAGATAAAACCCCAGAAAAACAACTAAATGAAGTGGAGATAGGCAACCTTCCAGAAAAAGAATTCAGAATAATGATAGTGAAGATGATCCAAGATCTTGGTAAAAGAACGGAGGCAAAGACTGAGAAGATGCAAGAAATGTTTAACAAAGACTTAGAGAATTAAAGGAAAAAAACCTAGAAAAAATTAAAGAACAAACAACAGAAATGAATAATACAATAACTGAAATGAAAAATACACTAGAAATAATAACTGAGGCAGAAGAACAGATAAGTGACCTGGAAGACAAAATGGTGGAATTCACTGCCATGGAAGAGAATAAAGAAAAAAGAATGAAAAGACATGAAGACAGTCTAAGAGAGCTCTGGGACAACATTAAAATGTAAAAACATTTATATTATAGGGGTCCCAGAAGAAGGATTATAGCCAAAAACTTCCCTACAATGGGAAAGGAAATACTCACCCAAGTCCAGGAAATGCTGAGAGTCCCAGACAGGATAAACCCAAGGAAAAACACACCGAGACACATAGTAATCAAACTGACAAAAATTAAAGACAAAGAAAAATTATTGAAAGAAGCAAGAGAAAAATGACAAATAACATACAAGGGAACTCCCATGAGGTAAACAGCTGATTTTTCAACAGAAACTCTACAAGCCTGAAGGGAATGGCATGATATATTTAAAGTGATAAAAGGGAAGAACCTACAACCAAGATGACTCTACCCAGAAAGGATCTCATTCAGATTTGACAGAGATATAAATGCTTTACAGAAAGACAAAAGCTAAGAGAATTCAGCATCACCAAACCAGCTCTACAACAAATGCTAAAGGAACTTCTCTAAGTGGGAAACACAAGAGAAGAAAAGGATCTACATAAACAAACCCATAGAAATTAAGAAAACGGTAATAGGAATATACACATTGATAAACACCTTAAATGTGAATGGATTAGATGTTCCAACCAAAAGACACAGGCTCCTTGAATGGATACATAAACAAGACCCATATATATGCTGTCTACAAGAGACCCACTTCAGACCTAGGGACATACAGACTGAAAGTGAGGGGATGGAAAAAGGTATTCCATGCAAATGGAAATCAAAAGAAAGATGGAGTAGCAATACTTATATCAGATAAAATAGACTTTAAAATAAAGAATGTTATAAGAGACAAGGATGGACACTACATAATGATCAAGGGATCAATATAAGAAGAAGATATAACAATTATAAATATATATGCACCCAATATATGAGCACATAAATACATAAGGCAACAGCAAATAGCTATAAAAGAGGAAATAGACAGTAACACAATAATACTGGAGGATTTAACACGTCACTTACACCAATGGACAGATCATCCAAATAGAAAATTCATAAGGAAACACAGGCTTTAAATGAAACAATAGACCAGAGAGATTTAACTGATATTTATAGGACATTCCATCCCAAAACAGCAGATTACACTTTTTTTCTCAAGTGTGAACAGAACATTCTCCAGCATAGATCACATCTTGGGTAACAAATCAAGCCTTGGTAAAATTAAGAAAATTGAAATCATATCAAGCATCTTTTCTGACCACAATGCTATGAGATTAGAAATCAATTACCAGGAAAAAGAAAACTGTAAAAAACACAAACACATGGAGGCTAAATAATATGTTACTAAATAACCATGAAATAACTGAAGAAATCAAAGAGGAAATCAAAAAATACCTAGAGACAAATGACGATGAAAACAAAACAGTCCAAAACCTATGGGATGCAGCAAAAGCAGTTCTAAGAGGGAAGTTTATAGAAATATGAGACTACCTCAAGAAACAAGAAAAAACCTCAAATAAACAATATAACCTTACACTTAAAGGAATTAGAGAAAGAAAAACAAAAATCAAAGTTAGTAGAAGGAAAGAAATCATAAAGATCAGACCAGAAATGAATGAAATAGAAACAAAGAAAACAATAACAAAGATCAATAAAACTAAAAGCTAGTTCTTTGAGAAGGTAAACAAAATTGATAAACCTTTAGCCAGCCTCATCAAGAAAAAGAGGGAGAGGACTCAAATCAATAAAATTAGAAATGAAAAAGAAGTTACAATAGACACCACAGAAATACAAAGCATCCTAAGAGACTACTACAAGAAACTCATTGTCAATAAAATGGATAACCAGGAAGAAATGGACAAATTCTTAGAAAGGTATAACCTTCCAAGACTGAACCAGGAAGGAATAGAAAATATGAACAGACCAATCACAAGTAATGGAATTGAAACTGTGATTAAAAATCTTCCAACAAACAAAAGTGCAGGACCAGATTACTACACAGGTGAAATCTATCAAACATTTAGAGAAGAGCTAATACACATCCTTCTCAAACTCTTCCAAAAAATTACAGAGGAAGGAACACTCCCAAACTCATTCTATGAGGCCACCATCACCCTGATACCAAAACCAGAAAATTATACAACAAAAAAAGAAAATTACAGAACAATATCACTGATGAATATAGAGGCAAAAATCCTCTCAACAAAATACTAGCAAACACAATCCAACAACACACTAAAAAGATCATACACCATTATCAAGTGAGATTTATACCAGGGATGCAAGGATTCTTCAATATAGGCAAAGCAATCAATGTGATACACTGCATTAACAAATTGAAGACTAAAAACCATATGATCATCTCAATAGATGCTGAAAAAGCTTTTGAAAAATTCAACACCAATTTATGATAAAAAATCATCAGAGAAGGGGCATAGAGGGAACCTACCTCAACATAATAAATGCCATATATGACAAACACACAGCAGACGTAATTCTCAATGGTGAAAAACTGAAAGTATTTCCTCTAAGATCAGGAACAAGACAAGGATGTCAACTCTTGCCACTGTTATTCAACATAGTGTTGGAAGTCCTAGCCATGACAATCAGAGAATAAAAAGAAATAAAATGTATCCAAATTGGAAAAAAAAGAAGTAAAACTGTCACTGTTTGCAGATGACATGATATTATACATAGAAAATCCTAAAGATGCCACCAGAACACTACTAGAGCTAATCAATGAATTTCGTAAAGTTGCAGGATACAACATTAATGCACAGAAATCTCTTGCATTCCTATACATTAATGATGAACAATTTGAAAGAGAAATTAAGGAAACACTCCCAGCTACCATTGCAACAAAAAGAATAAAATACCTAGGAATAAACCTACCTAGGGAGACAAAAGACCTGTAGCAGAAAACTATAAGACACTGATCAAAGAAATTAAAGATGATACAAACAGATGGAGAGATATACCATGTTCTTGGATTGGAAAAATCAACATTGTGAAAATGACTGTGCTACCCAAAGCAATCTACAGATTTAATGCAATTCCTATCAAATTACCAGTGGCATTTTTTACAGAACTGTAACAAAAATCTTAAAATTTGTATGGAGACACAAAAGACCCCGAATAGCAAAAGCAGTCTTGAGAGAAATAAACCGAGCTGCAGGAATCAGACTTCCTGACTTCAGACTATACTACAAAGCTACAGTAATCAAGCCAATATGGTACTTGCACAAAAGTAGAAATATAGATAATGGAACAGGATAGAAAGCCCAGAGATAAACTCACACACCTATGGTCAACTAATCTATGACAAAGGAGGCAAGGATTTACAACAGAGCAAAGATAATCTCTTCAATAAGTGGTGCTGGGAAAACTGGACAGCTACATGTAAAATAATGAAATTAGAACACTCCCTAAAACCATACACAAAAATGAACTCAAAATAGATTAGAGACCTAAATGTAAGACTGGAGACTATAAAACTCTTAGAGGAAAACATTGGAAGAACATTCTTTGACATAAATCACAGCAAGATCTTTTTTGATCCACCTCCTAGAGTAATGGAAATAAAACAAAAATAAAGAAATGGGACCTAATGAATCTTAAAAGCTTTTGCAAAGCAAGGGAAATCCAAACAAGACTAAAAGACAGCCCTCAGAATGGGAGAAATTATTTGCAAATGAATCAATGGACAAGGGATTAATCTCCAAAATATATAAACAACTCATGCAGCTCAATATTAAAAACACAAAGAATCCAGTCAAAAAATGGGCAGAAGACCTAAATAGACATTTCTCCAAAGTAGACATACAGATTGCCAAGAAACACATGAAAACCTGCTCAACATCACTAATTATTAGAGAAATGCATATCAAAACTACAATGAGGTATCACATCATACCAGTTAGAGTGGGCATCATCAGTAAATCTACAAACAACAAATGCTGGAGAGGGTGTGGAGAAAAGGGAGCCCTCTTGCACTATTGGTGGGAATGTAAATTGCTACAGCCACTATGGATAACAGTATGGAGGTTCCTTAAAAAACTAAAAATAGAATTACCATATGACCCAGCAATCCAACTACTGGGCATATACCCTGAGAAAACCATAATTCAAAAGGACACATGCACCCCAATGTTCACTGCAACACTATTTACAATAGCCAGGTCATGGAAGCAACTTAAATGCCCATAGACAAACAAATGGATAAAGAAGATGTGGTATATATATACAATGGAACATTACTCAGCCATAAAAAGGAATGAAACTGGGTGATTTGTAGAGACGTGGATGGACCTAGAGACTATCATACAGAGTGAAGTCTGAAAGAGAAAAATAAATATCATATATTAACACATATATATGGAACCTAGAAAAATGGCACAGGTGAACCGTTTTGCAGGGCAAAATTAGAGACATGGATGTAGAGAACAAAATATGGACACCAAGGTGGGAAAGTGGAGGGTGGGTGGGTGGTGGTGTGATGGATTTGGAGATTGGGATTGACATATACACGCTAATATGTATAAAATGGATAAGTGATAAGAACCTGCTGTATAAAAATTAAATTAAAAAAAAAGAGTCATGCACCACAATGTTCATTGCAGCTCTATTTACAATAGCCAGGACATGGAAGCAACCAAAGTCCATAGACAGGTGAATGGATAAAGAAGATATGGCACATATATACAATGGAATATTACTCAGCCATAAAAAGAAACAAAATTGAGTTACTTCTAGTGAGGTGGATGGACTTAGAGTCTGTCATACAGAGTGAAGTAAGTCAGAAAGAGAAAAATATATACCATATGGTAACACATAATATGGAATAAAAAAAATGGTTATGTAGAACCTAGGGGCAGGACAGGAATTAAGACACAGACCTACTAGAGTATGGACATGAGGATATGGGGAGAGGTAGGGGTAAGCTGGGACGAAGTGAGAGAGTGGCATGGATATATATACACAACCAAATGTAAAATAGATAGCTTGTGGGAAGCAACCGCATAGCAAAGGGAGATCAGCTCGGTCCTTTGTGACCACCTAGAGTGGTGGGATATGGAGGGTGGGAGGGAGATGCAAGAGGGAGGGGATATGGGGTATATGTATACGTATAGTACTCCAATAAAGATGTTAAGAAAAACACAAAAAACAAATAAACCAGTAAAAGGGACTTGTCTAAGTGAGCGATTATGGAGGTTTACTCAGGAATGGAGAGAAGTGAAGTGAATAGTTTTGAAAAATGTTCAGAGGTTAGAACCCAGAAAATTTGTCACTTGATTAAATGGAGGTGGGATTTCCATCTTAACTGACTGACTGGGTACTGGCTGTTGCAAATTAGCAACCTCAGTTTCTTACCAACCTAATCTCCCAATTCCACATAAATGCTGCCTTCACATAGCTTTTACAAACGTAAAATGCACCAACTGCAATGAAGACACACACACATGTACACACACCTCCACACACAATCAAACCCTCCCCCCGCCCAAAAAAAGGAAAACACCAACTGTACTTTTTCTCATAGCATGGGGAAGAATGATTGCTATGCTCTGTAGAATGGAGGTGCCCCAATTCACAGAGTGACCATTTCTAAACCTTAAAGATCAATATCCCATTATTTGCCAGGAATCGTGTATCATTCTAGTTTTCTCTTTCTGTTCTTTTCCCTATAGCCGCTTTATAATCTCATTGGGATTTCCAAGCCTTCTATTTCTCCCTTAACTTTGGATCTATTTACTACTTCTTGATGTCAACTTCTTTTCTACCTGGCCTAACAAGTGGCCCATCACTTCAAACATTGCTCCAATTTAGAAGGTGCTGAAGTGACAGGTACTGGCTACCCCAGAAGCCTTTTCTTACATCTGCTGTAGATAGGGTACCTTATACATTTGTCACCTCAGGGTCTAAAAAGACTCACCTGGGACCTGCATAATAGGCAGGGTTAAGTACTTGGATCATGCAAACAGAATACAAATGCCCTCTGTTTTTATGGATACACCAGTCAGATCCTTAATTACAGTGATTTAATCAGATGATGAGAAAGAGCAGTGCAAGCAACTTTTGTGCTGTGGAATCTTGTTTCCCATCTCTAGCTTGGCCCTTAACATACAGTTACATTTCCTAAACTGACATCTGGTCTACTTTATTAAATGAAGAGAACATTTCTACTTTGGTTATATCACAGACATGAGAACAGTAGAAAATAAATGTAAATGTTTTATAAATAATCTAAAACTTTACAACTACAGCTCCATCAATATAGATATTCATTTTATTACTATGTCAAAATGTGGATATTTAGTCTAATAGTGATTTTTATTTCTCCCTGGGATTTTCTAGGATGCCTGGTGGTCACCGTCCTCACTTTTGTCAGTTTTTCCATGCATCCTCCTTGCTCTTTCCCCATCATTCAATATATGAAGACAGTTGGGGATGGAAAATTTATGACTTTTTCTAAACTATACAATCAGTTAGTGGTTGAAGCTAATCTTAAAAACAAAAAAAAAACAAAAAAAAAAACAAGTCTTTGTATCTGAGGTCTAGTACAATTTTCCCAAAATTCATGAAAATATTAGAAATTATATGTATGCTGCTTATAATTTATATACTCAATACTCTTTACAATATGAGTATAAGACTATATAACAGAGAGATCCAGTATAATATAAATGGTTGACATTTATGCACAACTTAATACTGCAGCTTACTTAAATATCTATTATAGAAGAAAGAGTTACTTCACAGCTGGATATGTCATGTGAGTTTTCTTAAATATTCAAGCCTATTCAAAGTAAAACTGAAAATAAATATTAAGCAGGATAACAACATCTGCACGAGTTTAGATTTCTAAAACTTGGGGAGATATTAAAAGAAGAGCTTCAAAGTCTTGACATGTTTAGTATTTCTGAAGCCTATCAATTATTTTATCATCACTTGATACATTATACAGCAAGATCTACATATTCCCTCCCATCACATTTAATTATTTCTTAGGTCTCAAGCAGAGATGTACCTTCACAGTATATTTGAAATTGAAGAAAACACATCATCTTCAACATTTTGAAATTTTTCTCAACTTTTAAATGCATCTGTGCATTTAAGTGTTCATCTATATAATATAATCATAACTCAGGGAAATAAATAATTATAAATTAATTTGTTTAGCCTTAAGGAAATACATTTCAAGTTAGCTAAAACTTCTCAAATTGTCAGCATTTATTTTATTTGGCAGAACTGAATACTCTATTACAAACTTAGATCTGAAAATATTTCAAATGTAGTGGGCAAGCATTATTGCACTCTGATGGCAGTTTCCATAACTGGAATATATATTACTGTGAGAGCTCTACCACCATTTGCTTTTATTTGATCCATTTAATTAAATCAAATAGTGTTATAATCCTCAAGAGGGAAACTACTCTACTTATTATAACTCCATTAGGAATACTTGAAATATGAGTATTTTCATAGACTACCTTAAGAGCCTGGTTAATAATGCAGTGTAAAAAGGAAGTGAACCTCCAAGGATCCGTAGAAATGCTATATTTTATGCTTCTGTTAACCAGAAAAGTGACAAGAAAGTAAAGCCAGTAAATAATCATAGGATAATAAATATTATTTAAAAATGCCATATATAGTGCTGTAGAGGTCAAAATCAAAATGTGTCTTCATGGAACACATTTGCTGTTGAATGCTATTATATGTCTTGAAACACACTGACATCCCTATTATTTAGGCTAATACTTCCTCAATTTCCATTTAGTGCTTCCAATTCAGCCCTTCATTCACCCTATGAACATTTACTGACCACATGCTATTTGTGCATCATTGGGTTACCACATGTTCTTTCTTAATCTTTATTCATATTACCATGTCTATGTGCTGTTTAATCTTCTTGAGTAAACTATTCCTCTAATTGGGTTGTAGTTTCTGTGAGAGAGATTTGACATGAGGATTGTGTTGGGTATGAAGGAGTTGATGGAAGCCCTAAGAAAAATTTAAGGGAGTGGCATCATCAGTCAGTCAAAGATCAATTTTATAGACAGCTGTTAATTTATTTTAGTTGAAATGGCAGGAGGTATGACCAGACAAATCACTAGTACAGTTTAGGTTAAAGTCTGACACGTTTAAATATTTGGATTTTAACCTCCAGGGAGAAAGAGTTGAATACAAACAAGCTCTAAGCCTGACAATCAATAATTAAAAAAGGAACACAAAAATAAAACATAGTAAACCAACATTTGTAACAACATTCTGCTATTTTAAACGAGTTATCTTATTATTTATCATCCTAATCAGGAGTGCCATAATAAGAGTTTTTTTAATATTTACTATCAGCATAATTATAAGAACGGTAATTTCTCATGTTTATACACAAAAAGGAAACATACACACACACATACACATAATCTTTTAAACGTGTCAACCATTTCAATTGATAGAATATCACAGCTTTGTTGGATGCAACAATGAATTATGTGCAACCATACCAAACCTAAATTCATTTTTTTCTTGAATACATTGAGTTAACAAGGATATGCTTTCATAATTGTTAACCTGTACCCCTGTGGAAAAGATTACCTATTGAGTTCAGGGCTTATATGCAGTTCCCTTTGCCTTTAGTTTTACAGACTTCACTCATTTTCAAAGTTGCCTAAGCCAGTACATTTTCCCTCATGTTCTTTGATGAGATTATCTCATATGTTTATAATATAGTAAGAATCTTTTGAGACAATGGTACACTTTAGAAGGCAATTTGGCAGTTTGTTAACAAAGCTAAAATATAGTCTTACCATACTATCCAGCAATTATGCTCTTAAGTATTTGCCCAACTGATTTAAATGTTGATATCCACACACACACAAGTCTGCATAGAAATATTCATCACAGCTTTATTCATAACTGCCACAAAACTGGAAGCAACCAGCTTCTGTCTAGAGTATTTTCACTTGACAATGTGCATTTGAAAATGTCAAACTTGAAAATGTTTACTTCCGTTTCTGTAATTGAAATTTTCTCCTGTATTTTCTCTATACGTTGATCTTATGTGCTGAAAATCAAGAGACAGTATTTAACATAAAAAAAAAACTACTACTGACGGGTGAAATACATCAAATACAGATTTATACCAAGCAATGACAACTCTACTGTAGCAAGTGCATTCAGACAGCTCTCACACTCTACCGCAGATCTACTCAGTCTCTGTCCTCTGGATATGTTTTTCTAATATACCCCATCTATAACGTTCCACTTTTCCACTGAACCTCAAACTGATGGCCTGATGGTTGTCTGCTAGTTACAACATGGACTGTGACACCACGGCTCATACATCAAGTGGCTGGCAGAGGCAGCATCACTGAATATTTTTACCTGCCATCGCTGAAAGCAGTAAGTAGTTGGAAGTCCCTTGACAGTTACATTCTGAGTGCAGTTCTTTTTATCAGTAGGCACCTGAATGCTACCCTTGAAAAGGAGGTGCAATTACTTAGTGTATTGAAAGAGTTGTCAAAGTAGTGATTGTCGTTGAGGTTTAGCTGAGAGCTAAATTGAGAAGTCCATTCACCACACATGTGTCTTACATATGACTAGGTGATAACAAGGCAGAACCTAGAACTTCTAAGTAAAGTCCCAGTAAAGCAAAACTTGCATGTTTTAATATATTATTAATAATAATTTGTTAGAATTTTTTAAAAGAAACAGGAGATATCCGTCTGGGAAGAATGGCTGCACAAGTGCATACTGGAACTGTCTCATACAAATCTGTACATCTGGTCACCTTATATAAATACAGTGACTTTCTAAGCAGTATAGCTCATGCTAGAGTGAAGTCACTTTCATCTTCTGATCACCTTGGTGGGTTTGGTTTATAACTTTCAGGAAGAGGTGTTGTATGCTCAACACAAACATGCAAAGTTAGATATCTTGAGGCAGTCAGAGTAAAGAGAAGATAAAGAGGGAAAAGAGAAGAGAGGGACCAGCACCGTGAGGCCTATCTGAAAGGGGGTGGGGCAGTCAGATGCACGGTATCTTGATGGCCATAAATCAGTAATGGAAAACAAAGTTTCTCAAAGATATTTCTAAGATTTGTATGTTGCCACACCATATAAATTCAGTGTTAGCTGTGCCTCGACACAAACAAAACTGGTAATTTTCCTATTTTCAAGAAAGTTTTATGAGGATATTTCCTCCCATCTTATGTATGCTTTTCCTTTTAGGAGCTAAAATAGTCTTGAGTTTGTATAATACACAGAGCAATATCACCTGTATTTTCACAAAGAACTTAAGACAGGAGGCCATAGAAAGTATGAGTTTTAAATAACTTAAGAAATAGCTCTTGATATTTAGGCTTTGTAATCGTAGAAGTACAACAGTGCTAGCTGTGAGGCTTGAGAATAGCAAAGGGAGTGGTAGGGGTGTGTTGAGAAGAAAGGGCTGCTTGTTTTAAAGGTGCTCTGAGCCTATTGGTGTGAGGGTTCCCCCTCCCAGCCCTTCCAATACACCAGTGCGACTTAATTCCAAGAGACTATTTTGCTATGGCAAAAGAGTACAGCTAATTCCACTTCTTTATTGGGGACATTGTGAGTTACTCTGCTAACATGTTAGATGTGTCTGTTGTGACCTCACTGCCCTCATCCTTAAATGAGTCTTTAGTTTTATGAGATATCTCCACCTTCACAGTACAGATGGAGTTATTGTGAAAATCAGTGATTCTCAATATTGGCAGCAAATGACTATCACTTTGGAAGGTTATGAAGCGTACTTATGCACAACACCTTTTTCATCCTCTTATTCACATTCTTATTTACTTGGTTTGAGCACAAGACCTAGATAATAATATTTAAAAAAAAAGAACCTCCGGATGACTTGACATAGGCCAATTATTGAACAGTAATACTCAAACTTTAGCTTGCATAAGAATTTTCTAGAAAGACTTCTTAAAGCACAGGTCACTAGGTTCAGCCTGTACAGTTTTGCACTCTGTAGGTCTGAGCAAGGACATAAAAATTTGCATTTCTAACAAGTTTCCAGGTAATACTGATGCTACTAGTCTAGGGACCATACTTTGAGAACTACCAATCTTCCTTAGTGCTTCAAAGTTTAATATGTTTACAAATCACCCGGGACTCTTGTTAACATGCAAATTTTTAATTCGTAAGTCCGGCTGTTACCTGATAAGTCACATTTCAACAAGTGCCATAGGATAATATAGCTTGTGTGGACATTAGTATTTTATTTTTAATATATACCTTGAGGTAGATAAAATGATCTCTCTAAAAGTAATTGATCAGGAGAGTTCCAGAAACCACTTCCTTTATGTCTAGCTCAATGTTCCTATTATTCTATAGAAGAACTGTACCTACGTTATATTACTGTCAGTTTTCCATAAAAAAATGACTTTACATTTGAGAAAATTTAGAAATAATGAAGTCAAATTATTTATTGCAGTTTTTCCTGAGAAGTTTAATGTTTACTGTGAAGCTTTTATAAGTTTATAAGTATATTATGGAACATTATAAAATTTTTCCAATCAAGGAAATATTTTGATTAAAACCCGTATTAATATTGTACCCACCTCTAAATTACAGGGGACCCATTTTGAGAAATCTTACTCTAGTGTTTTGCCTCCCTTCAATCATCAGAGTTTGACTTAAGTATAACAGATGTCTGAAATTTGTATTTTATATTCTCCACATTTAAAGAGGATTAGTTTTTGAGTCTTGATAGAATTAAGGAACTGAGAATAATAATAATACTTTAAAAAAGAAATAACCCTTGCTAACTTACTCATTAGGCACTGGGCTTTTTTGTCTTAATTTTCATACTCCCAGCAGTTTTTACAATGCCTAAAGTAACTAAAAGAGTGTACAGTGAATGATTTCATCACTGTGTATATGAATTACAGGATATGGAGGAAATGTAAAGAGATAATTAATGATAGTAATTTAGAACCTCAAAAACTCTAAAATATTGGTTGTTAATTGGTGTCACAATAATATGAATGATACCATCGCATAAGAAAGGCAATAAAGAACAGGGACAGATAGAATCATCCCATGTGTATAGATTCACAATTAGAGATGTGAACTTAAACCAAACAAGGGTGAACCTGCTGTCTTTTAAAAGAGTGACTGGGAATTGTTAAATTCTCTCCATCCTTAGAACTATCTCTTATTAATTAGGATAAATTTTTAAAAATAGAAAGGAACCCAAATTCTATAAATTTTATCTGCCCTAGCCAATAGTTTATAAACCATAAAAAACATTAAATGTGATGTAAGAATATGAATTCATGAAGTTCTGTAAAATTACTAGTATTTCATCTTTTCCTCTGGTGAATGAGTTATATTGTATCATACTGGGCATAGAGCATGGCACTTTTGGTGCCGCATATTATGTATCCATGTCTTTGCTAATAAAAGTCAACTGTCCTTTTACTTACAATTTGCATTAACAGCTCATCAATATAAGTGAAAATGATTTATTAAAATATTACTGAGTAGAGACCGACTGGCTCAGGGGATTGATTGGTAATGGGATATGTAGTCTTTTATTTCTAGGTCACTGATTTGAATTACATTTTGTCAGAGGGTGGAGGCTATTCAGTGACATATGGTGTGTGGAATGGGGTGGTGATGTCAGTCTTATTTTCAGTAAGTGCTGTCCATTTAGGCTTCAATATTTTAAGGAAACAGCACTTGACACTAAAGCCTGTCTCCATGGATTCACAACTTTAAAATATATATATTTGTGTGTGTGTGTGTAAAGTTTGCTCATGAGAGATTAATGTTACCAAGAATAGGAAAAAAATATTATCCATTGAAATATTTTCAATATAAAAATATTTTACATGACTTATGTGGATAGGTTTGACCATCCTGAAAACCAATCTTTTAGGAAAATGTAAGTTAACATGTTCTTTTTAATTAGTTTGGGTTTTTTTTGTATCTTAATGACTTCAGGAAATACAGCTCTTTCGAAGTTAAACTTTATTTTACTATTAAGACATTAAGATATTTTATAGAAGTAAAATTTAAAATCTTTTTTTTTTTTTTTTTTTTTTTTTGCTGTACGCGGGCCTCTCACTGCTGTGGCCTCTCCCGTTGCGGAGCACAGGCTCCGGACACACAGGCCCTGCGGCCATGGCTCGCGGGCCCAGCTGCTCCGCGGCATGTGGGATCCTCCGGGATCGGGGCACGAACCCGTGTCCCCCGCATCGGCAGGCGGACTCCCAACCACTGCGCCACCAGGGAAGCCCTAAAATCTTTTGACAAGTTATAGGTCAAAATTGTAGAATGTCATAATTGAGAAATCTCTTTATCTAAAATTATTTTATGGATGAAGAAAGTAAGTATAAAGCTAAAATGACTTCCCCAGTATCATCCAGTTGCCCTGAGCTTAGCAGAACTGCAAGTTGCAGATCAAATCTCTTCTCATTGCTTGTGCCATTTCTTGTTTAAACTGGAGTCCTAATTCATAGGAGAAATAACATTTCCCATTCTTTTCAGGGCAAGATAAATTGAGAAAAAAAAATGGTAAAAAGATTAAAGAAGAGCATTTGAAGATCTAATGATTATATGATTATATGTAAAGTGAATCTATAATGTGCAGTCATACTGTTTGAATTAATAAGTGAACTTAGCAAGATTGTTCAACACAACCTCAATCAACAAAAAATCAATTTTATTTCTATATATTAGCAACAGATATTTAGAAAATGTTATTTTTAAAGATGACTGTTCAATAATGACAGAAATAAATACTTAGAAATAAATCAACTAAAATATGTGTAAGACCTCTACACAGAAATGTATGAACTATTGTAAAATACCTAGAGAAATGGAAGAATATGCCATGTACCTGGATTGGAAGTCTAAACTTTGTACAATTTTCATTTCTCCTCAAATAAGTCTTTTGATTCAATACAATGTCAATCAAACTCCAGTGTATTTGGCAGGGGGTGGTGACGTGGAAGAGTGACATATTTCTTCTAATATTTTATGGAAATGCAATTAAGCAAAAATAGGGAACGTAGAAAATCAAACACTGACTCTATTTAAGACATTGTCTGGCAATGACAAACAGCACTTGTTTTAAAGTGAGGTCTGGCCTGGTAATTTACTTTGAACAAGAAATATGAGCAGAAGTATATATTTTGTTTGCCAAGAAGAGGTAAAGAGTAGTAATATCTGCCACAAACAATTCTAGGTTTTAGCCTGGATGACTGGGAGAGGAATTCATATCATGACCATCCACAGATAGGTGAAAATAGTGAGATGTGTTTTTTTCTATCTTCTTAGCAGAGCAAATATATTGACACCCATTGAGTTTAGAAGCTAGATGAGGACAAGTACCTATGCTAAGGTAACATGACCTCAAAATAACCTTTAGAAGTTAAACATAAACATTTATGAAGGAGAATGACTTACATCCATGAAAAAGACTATATAATTATTGTATTGCCCTGTTTGGCAACAATTCAATAAAGTTATCATTTAAAATTCAGTTGTTATATATTTTTAAAAATGTAATAACTTCAGAACTGTATGTTTTCAATCATTCTAAATGCTAGTATTTCTTTTCTGTACAAAAAGTTACATCAAACTTACTTTTCCATTAATATCTCTATGAGCAAGAATAACCATTTTTATTATAGTACCAAAATGCCTAATGAATACATCCTTCCATCTTTGTATTAATTACATGCTCTGTGTGTGCTTATGGTGTCCAATTTACAGAAAGCAATTTTCTCCTTTATTTAGGTTTCTGAATGGTGTACATATGAATATAATGGACAACGTATTGAGATGCTAATTGCCTGTATGCAAGGCTTTCCCTATGTCCCCCTTCATGGCTAAACTATTTCACAGATATAATTTAAATCATTCCAATTCTGTTAAAACCATTTTTCCCCTTTGAAGATAATATTCACATGGAGGGGAAAAAACTTAAAATATATCCTAATTAAAAATTTAGACACAGAAAACAGGTTTGTGATTGTCTAGGGTTGGCAGCAAGATGGGGAGGTGACTGCTAAAGGGTTTCTTTGATGGTGATAAAATGTCCTAAAATTGATTCTGGTGATGGTTACACAACACTGTGAATATATAAAAAAAAATACTGAATCGCATACTATAAATGGGTATATTATCTGGTATGGCAATTACATCTTAAAAAATTGTTAATGTATACATATATATATATATATACCTTCATATATACAATAAATTCAAATATATTTTACATATATTGATGTATATATCTTTTCCTAGATTTTACATTAGTTACCACTGGTAAGAATTTAGATAATATATCATCTTCCAAGGCCATAGTTAGTCATTGATGGTATAAATTAATGCCATTTTACTTTAAATTATATAGATATATTTTTGCTTATCTGTTCATACATCAACTATAGGATATCAACTTGCAGATAACATTTTGTGCAAAACAATAAAATTCGTATTTATTTTTCATTTTTAGTAAATAATACGAAGCATTAATGTTGCAGTTCATAAATTTGAAAGTATAATTTATTTCATCCATTATTTCTGTCTCCCCAGTCTTTATAATTTTCTCATAACTGTACTCAATATATCTACTAAGCTCCAAAATTTCATATTTAGGAAATAGTAAGATTGTTTCCATCTCTCCTTCTATTTACTCTCCTTCTATACTTAATTAGTTTACCTTCAGATCAAATACAGCAGTACAAAAATGTACTTTTAGGTTAGCCATTTTATAACTGAATTTAAATTTAGTTTATTTTTATTTTTGATATTAACAGTTTATACACAATCAAAGAAAATCAAGTGTTATGGAGTTAATCAATGATAACAACAACAAACTCCTCAACCACACATGTGTAAACATGAATATTATAAATACCCTGAAAGCAGTTCTTTATTGAAAAGATTCTGGAATCTTCTTCCTTTGGATTTTAGAAGTAATTCTTTTGGTTCCTATAGCTTTCTATTTTTTTAAATGCTTATTTTATTTACACATCAATAATAACATTTTTTTAGAATTTGTTATTATTTAATTGCTCTGTTCTAGGAAGATTTCCAAAGGGAAAGTGAAATTTTGATAAAACATCTTCATTTATATCAATAGTTTTATATCATGTGTAACAACACTTAGACAATCTTTAAAAGTTTAGAACAACAAATTTACTTTTGGAGTGTGAGAAATAATTTGAGGTGTCAAGAAGTGTTAGAATAGCATTTTAACTGTCTCTATTCCAACTACTTAAACACATTTCTGGACTCTTTCTCTGGCTCCTCTGATGTAGGGAAGCTCAATAGGAGATTCTGGTGTTTTTTCTAAGATAGGCTATTAAACGGGAAGGGACACAAACTAAAGATGATTTTATGTTGTGGATTAAGTTGGAAGGACAACTAAGCTACCCAATATTTCTATCTCCAAATGTCCATTAACATGCGTGTAAAAAAATACACACACACACACACACACACACACACACACACATGACACCACAGGAGCTAAGTATTAGAATTGAGTGAATCACAAAATTTGGGAGGACTTTGTAAAAATCAGGATGTCAATAAGACTGGCAAAGCCTGCCTCATACAAACTATCATATTTCTTTAGGTCTAAGGAGCTATCAATTGCAAAATGCCACATTGTTTTGTGATCATCAAGAAAGAAAAAATAACACTTGCTATTAAAATCAATGCAATCAATGCTTTTGATTATTGGACCCAACCTATTTTCAAACATGGGAATATATGAAAATATATGTGGCTTAAAACTTATGAATGTGGTAATAAACCAAAATATGAGGAACACAAAACAAATAGAATTTATTCTCATCCCACAACTACATGATAGGAAAACTGCAGCAGTATGTTAAAGGGAACTAAGAAGATACTCGAGTGAAAATGCTTCCTGAAATGTGTAATATCTACAAATGATCACTTACCATTAGATTCCAGATGATGGTTTAAATAAACCCCTGACCTCAGCCTTAATATAGCAATCAGTGAACCAAGCACAGATAATATAGAATAAAACAATTTGTCAGCAGACTGTTCCCATTATCATGGTCGATTACAGGAAAAGAACAAAGAACTGAGCAAGAAGTCAGTGTCTTAAACTATTCCAGTTCCTCAAATTTCCATTTGCCTGTGCACCAGTGTAACTAGGATTCTTCCAGTAACTTTAAACACATTATGAAAAAGATTTGTCCTTCTTCTTTATAACCTCTCTTCAACAGATATGTCCTCAGGACATTGGTCTAAGCATCAGGCAACCCAGTATTTGGAAGACTGGAATGGGTTTCATACCTGCAGAGAAATAATGTTCATTGAATTCCTGAAAAGACAAAGTATTTAAAGACTATACACATTAACGTGGCCTATGATTATTCACCTGAAATGAAATTCTGCTAGCACCCTTACCCTTGCAGGGAATTTTAAAAGCTGCTAGACTTTCTATCATTATTCACAACTGCCATTGAGAGGCTTACAGAGAGGCTAACTTTGCAGCCTACTGCAGGATGGTAAGTCCACTGTGTGGGTGCAGCTGTCTTCATTTCAACAGAGAGGAAAATGAAAACTTCATTTGATCTTAGGCCTGTGCAACAGGCCTCTGATTCAGTTTAGCAGGAACATTTCAATAGCACATGGTAATTTATAAACTTCATACCCGTATCCCCAGTGGAGCCCTTCTTAACTTTTTAGAACCCAAGGTAGGGAGGAGTAATTAGCACCACACTAACACCTATGGAAACCAGCTAGCACTTAATTTAAATAACTTTAATATGATTATATCATCATTGTGGTGGCTCTGAACTCAAACTGAATCACTAAGTCAAACAATTCAATATTTGTTAGCAGATAAATGTATTTTTAGAAATAATTTTGCTAGTAGGTGATTAATGAAGGTTTTTCATTTCTCCAAAAGATGAAATTAATGTTAATTTTTTTAAAAAATTCAAATTCGTCTTCCTTACTCAACATGTTTTTTCAATTAAATTTTGCAGAAGCAATTTAATTGTACTTTTTCATTTGTCATAATTTCTATTAAAACAAAGTAAAATTACTTTAAAGCAATATAACTTGAATCTTGAAATCTTGGGTGTCTTCAAGTAAATTCTTAAGCACAAGGGAAAAACATATTTCTTTCTAATGTTTAATAGCTGTTTAATTTAAAAGCCCTGCTAAATAAAGTTCTTGTCTATGATTTCTCTTCTAGCACTATTTCCTTTCCAGATCTTGAATTGTTATTGAAAAGCAGAAATGTGCCTTCTTTTTTCAGTAGACTAATGTGGGGGGAGAATAGATAAGGTGTATCAATAATGCATACAAAGATGCAAAGATCAGAGAGAGTAGGGTTACCAGGTAAACTACAGGACAACCAGTTATGTCTGTATTTCAGGTAAACAAAAAAACATGTTTTAGTATAAATATGTCTCAAATATATCATGGGACATACTGATACTAAAAAAATTATTTGTGTTTTACCTACCTGAAATTCAAATTTAATTTAGCATCCTGTATTTTTATTTACTAAATGCAACAAATCTATGTATTGGCAAACTGAAAGATTATTTATGGTGAACTTTGTCAGGTAGAATTTCCTTAAAGGTGCTCATAATTGTTAATTTTCTGTGTCAATCTGACTGGGCTAGGAGATGCCCAGAGAGCTGGTAAAACATTATTTCTGGGGATTTTTTTGAGGTTGTTTCTGGAAGAGATTAGTATTTGAATCAATTGACAGAAAAGTAGCCCTCATTCATGGTGGTGGTCAACATCCAATCTGTTGAGGATCTGAGTAAAATAAAAGGTTCATCCTTGCAAAATATTTTTTTGTGAATTTTTATATAGATTCTAATGATAATGCATTACATACCATATGACATTTATAATGACATGTGTAACTTAGGTTCTCATATGAGAACATTAATACAGGCTCCCATGGATAAAGAGAAAAATTTTACTAAGAGGTTCCATATTTTTAAGGATTTTAGAACACTCGTACCTTTTGCATGCTCCAGGGTAGTGTTTCTCATTCTGGCACTATTGACATTTGGGACTATCTGTGCATTTTAGTGTTTTTAGCTAGCTGTGCATTTTCCTGTGTTTAGCAATATCTCTGGCCTTTACCACTGACTGCCAGTAGCAACACCCCTCACCCCAAGTGTGGCAGTCAAAAATGTCTCCAGGCATTACCACGTGTCCCTCACAGGTGGGGAACAAAATTACTCCAAGTTGATAACCACTGGTCTAGAGAATAAGCAAAATGAAATAACTTTTATTTAAAATGATTTTAATTGACTTTAATATTTTTAGAGCAGTTTTAGGTTCGCAGCAAAATTGAGTGGAAGGTACAGAGGTCTCCCATATAACCCTTACCCACACACACACACGTTCCCCCACTATCAACGTCCTCTACCAGAGTGATACTTTCATTACAATCAATACACCTACATTGACATATCATTATCTCCCAAGGTCCATAGTTTAAATTATGATTAACTTTTGGAATTGTGCATTCTGTGGGTTTGGACAAATTTATAATGACATATATCAAGCAATATAGATTCACAGAGTAGTTGCACTGCTGTAAAAATCCTCTGTTCTCTTCCTACTCACCTCTTCCCCACCAATCACCCCTGAAAAACACTGAAATTTTACTGTCTCTATAGTTCTTCCTTTTCCAGAGTTCACATAGTAGTTGGAAGCCTACAGTATGTAGCCTCTTCAGATTGGTGATGAAAGAGGATATCCACTTCAAGTTTCTTACCATTAAGTATAATATGAGCTACATTTTTGGTTGTATGGGACATGAAAGTATTTGACATGAAAGTATTTTATGTGAATATGAAGAATATGTTTATATATAGACTAGGTTTATATCAAATTTCACTAAATATGGGATTATATTTCCCAGAAAATAGTGGCTATAATATATAACTGATCTTATATATTTTTTATTATAACTTTAGGTTGATTATAATCGGTCTTAGCCATGCCATCTAACTGGAAATGTAACCATAATATGTGTTTACAGAAAGCTTTCCAAAAGTTATAGATAAAAAACTATGCATTATTTGTTTCATAAAAATATAAATGCACAAAATATAAAGTATTATCTAATTTATTATCTAATGTAAATACATGCTTAGTATTCAAGGCTCATGTATTCATTTAGTGATGAAATCTCACTTTGTTCGATTTGGTATTATTTTGCAGGACATCTGACATGCCTAGCAAAAATCTTAACAAACATATTTTAAAATTTGTTTTAAATTTAGACCTGTAAAGAAAAATTTTGCCTTAACTGTCTCAACAGTTTTGACAAATAAATGTCAACTTTATGGTTATTCTGAAAACCAAAGTAACTGAATGAAATTGATAAATATAATATCAATGTTCCCACACAATGTTTCAAATATTTAATTTGCATGTTTAAGGAAGGGCTTCTCAAATTATGTTTTAAAAATCAAATATCAAAATTTTGAAATTCTGCTCTTGTAAATTAAACATTATGAGTTAATTTAAAACTAAATATTTCATTTTTCCAAATATTATTTTATTTGCAAGCAAATATGTTATTGTACTCTATTATATTAATTTATGAATGCTATTACTACCTTGTTATTTTTTTAAGTTTTTATTGGAGTATAGTTAATTTACAATGTAGTGTTACAGGTGTACAACAAAGTGAGTCAGTTATACATATACATATATCCACTCTTTTTTTTTTTTCTGATTCTTTTCCCATATAAGCCATTACAGATTACTGAGTAGAGTTCCCTGTGCTATACAGCAGGATCTTATTAGTTATCTTTTTATACATAGTAGTATGTATATGTCAAACCCAATCTCCAAAATTATCCCTCCCCTCATTATCTCCTGGTAACCATAAGTTTACTTTCTACATCTGTGACTATACTTCTGTTTTGTAAATAAGTTCGTTTGTACACATTTTTTTTTTAGATTTCACATATAAGCAATAACAAGATATTTGTCTTTCTGTATCTGACTTACTTCACTCAGTATGACAATCTCTAGGTCCATCCATGTTTCTGCAAAACATTATTTTGTTCTTTTTATGGCTGAGTAATATTCCATTATATATATTTATCACATATTTTTTTTAATTTTTGAGTTTTATTTTATTTATTTTTTTATACAGCAGTTTCTTATTAGTCATCCATTTTATACACATCAGTGTATGCATGTCAATCCCAACTGCCTAATTCATCACACCACCACCCCCACCACCCCAACGCTTTCCCGGCTTGGTGTCCATACATTTGTTCTCAACATCTGTGTCTCAGTTTCTGGCCTGCAAACCAGTTCATCTGTACAATATTTCTAGCTTCCACATATATGTGTTAATACACGATATTTGTTTTTCTCTTTCTGACTTACTTCACTCTGTATGACAGTCTCTAGATCCATTCACGTCTCAACAAATGACCCAATTTCGTTCCTTTTTATGGCTGAGAAATATTCCACTGTATATATGTACCACATCTTCTATATCCATTCCTCTGTTGATGGACATTTAGGTTGCTTCCATGTTCTGGCTATTGTAAATAGTGCTGCAGTGAACACTGTGATGCATGTATCTTTTACCGTGTTATTTTTAAGGGTCTTTCATTTGTTTTATTTTGTTAATTAACAAGTTTGAATCTGAAATATGTGTGATAAATCAGAGTCACATTTCCAGTCTTAACCAATCCTTGTTATGACTTAGATCCGACACTCAGAATTGTTATACTCAGAACACAATCTCATATTCTTTCCCCCATTTCAGTCTCCCTTCTGACTCTGCTTGCCTTCTGCAAGTGCACAGCTCACCTCCCTCCTTACAGCAACGCTTCAATGTCCTCTTCTCCATCATGATTATGACAATGAATAGAACAGTTCTACCAATATAATGTCTCCCAAAGATCCTCCTTTCTATTGTATGTTCCCTGTACTCTCCTCCAACCCAAGGACAACATCTGAGGTACACTGTAGCAGATTCAAGTCAACTTCACACTTTAAACTTCTCCACTTTAGACTGGTTCATATAATGTTTTTATTAAAATTTCTGAAAGATAGCTTCTGCACTGTTCTTTAACCCACCAGTACCACTATGGGGCTGGGAGTCAGTTCAGGTTGATTAGTCCCTTTGTACTAAAGGCCAATAAATATTTTGAATTATCACCATTTCAAGTGCCACCTAAAATGATGAAACTTAGGTGAACATTCTTCAAGAACATCTTTCTGTTGGTAACAATTGTTAACATATTCATCTCTGTTATTTCAAATTGTTAATTAAGGAATTACATGATGCCAAGACACATATGAATCAAACTATCAAAAATTAATTATAAAGAAAAATACTAAAAGCAGCAAGGGAAAAACAACAAATAACTCACAAGGGAATCCCCATAAGGTTAACAGCTGATCTTACAGCAGAAACTCTGCAAGCCAGAAGGGAGTGGCAGGGCATTTTTAAAGTGATGAAGGAGAAAAACCTACAATCAGGATTACTCTACCCAGCAAGGTCTCATTCAGATTTGATGGAAAAATTAAAACCTTTACAAACAAGTAAAAATTAAGAGAATTCAGCACCACGAAACCAGCTCTACAACAAATGCTAAAGAAACTTCTCTAGGCAGGAAACACAAGAGAAGGAAAAGACTTACAATAACAAACCTAAAACAATTAAGAAAATGGGAATAGGAACATACATATTGATAATTACCTTAAATGTAAATGGAATAAATGCTCCAACCAAAAGACATAGACTGGCTGAATGGATACAAAAACAAGACCTGTTTATATGCTGTATACAAGAGACCCACTTCAGACCTAGGGAAACATACAGTCTGAAAGTGAGGGGATGGAAAAAGATATTCCATGCAAATGGAAATCAAAATAAGCTGGAGTAACAATTCTAATATCAGACAAAATAGACTTTAAAATAAAGACTAATACAAGAGAAAGAGAAGGACACTACATAATGATCACAGGATCAATCCAAGAAGAAGATATAACCATTATAAATATTTATGAACCCAACATAGGAGCACATCAATACATAAGGCATATACTAACAGCCATCAAAAGGGAAATCAACAGTAACACAATCATACTAGGGGGCTTTAACACCCCACTTTCACTGATGTAGAGATCATCCAAAATGAAAATAAATAAGGAAACACAACTTTAAATGATACATTAAACAAGATGGACATAATTGATATTTATAGGACATTTCATCCCAAAACAACAGAATACACATTCTTCTCAAGTGCTCATGGAACATTCTCTAGGATAGATCACATCTTGGGTCACAAATCAAGCCTTGGTAAATTTAAGAAAATTGAAATTGTATCAAGTATCTTTTCCGACCACAATTCTAGGAGACTAGATATAAATTAGAGGAAAAAATATGTAAAAAAATACAAACACATGGAGGCTAAATAATATACTACTTAATAACCAAGAGATCACTGAAGAAATTAAAAATGAAATCAAAAAATTCCTGGGAACAAATGACAATGAAAACATGATGATCTAAAACTATGGAATGCAGCAAAACAGTTCTAAGAGGGAAGTTTATAGCAACAAAATCCTACCTTAAGAAACAAGAAACATCTCAAATAAAAACCTAAGCTTACACCTAAAGCAATTAGAGAAAGAATAACAAGAAAACCCCAAAGTTAGCAGAGGGAAAGAAATCATAAAGATCAGATCAGAAATAAATGAAAAATAAATGAAGGAAATGATAGCAAAGATCAATAAAACTAAAGGCTGGTTCTTTGAGAAGATAAACAAAATTGATAAACCATTAGCCAGACTCATAAACAAAAAAAGGGAGAAGACTCAAATCAACAGAATTAGAAATGAAAAAGGAGAAGTAACAACTGACACTGCAGAAATACAAAGGATTATGAGAGATTACTGCAAGCAACTCTATGCCAGTTGGACATAGAGTTGGAATGGACAACCTGGAGGAAACGGACAAATTCTTAGAAATGCACAACCTTCTGAGACTGAATGACGATGAAATAGAAAATATGAACAGACCAATCACAAGCACTGAAATTGAAACTCTGATTTAAAATCTTCCAACAAACAAAAGCCCAGGACCAGATGGCTTCACAGGTGAATTCTATCAAACATTTAGAGAAGAGCTAACACCTATCATTCTCAAAATCTTCAAAAATATAGCAGAAGGAGGGACACTCCCAAACTCATTCTACAAGGCCACTATCACCCTGTTACCAAAACTAGACAAAGATGTAACAAAGAAAGAGAAATACAAGCCAATATCACTGATGAACATAGATGCAAAAATCCTCAACAAAATACTAGCAAACAGAATCCAACAGCACATTAAAAGGATCATACACCATGATCAAGTGGGGTTTATTCCAGGAATGCAAGGATTCTTCAATATATGCAAATCAATCAATTTGATACACCTTATTAACAAATTGAAGGAGAAAAACCCTATGATCATCTCAATCGATGCAGAGAAAGATTTCAAAAAAGTTCAACACCCATTTATGATAAAAACCCTGCAGAAAGTAGGCATAGAGGGAACTTTCCTCAACTTAATAAAGGCCATATAGGACAAATCCACAGCCAACATCATCCTCAATGGTGAAAAACTGAAACCATTTCCACTAAGATCAAGAATAAGACCAGGTTGCCAACTCTCACCACTCTTACTCAACATAGTTTTGGAAGTTTTAGCCACAGCAATCAGAGAAGAAATAAAAGGAATCCAAATTGGAAAAGATATAAAGCTGTCACTGTTTGCAGATGACATGATACTATACATATAGAATCCTAAAGATGCTACCAGAAAACTACTAGAGCTAATCAATGAATTTGGTAATGTAACCAAATTCATGCACAAAAATTTCTAGCCTGCTTATACACTAATGATGAAAAATCTGAAAGTGAAATTAAGAAAACACTCCCTTTTACCACTGCAACAAAAAGAATATAATATCTAGGAATAAACCTACCTAAGGAGACAAAAGACCTGTATGCAGAAAATTATAAGACACGGATGAAAGAAATTAAAGATGATACAAATAGATGGAGAGATATACCATGTTCTTGGATTGGAAGAATCAACATTGTGAAAATGATTCTGCTACCCAAAACAATCTACAGATTCAATGCAATCCCTATCAAACTACCACTGGCATTTTTCACAGAACTAGAACAAAAAATTTCACAATTTGTATGGAAACACAAAAGACCCCAAATAGCCAAAGCAATCTTGAGAAAGAAAAATGGAGCTGGAGGAATCAGGCTCCCTGACTTCAGACTATACTACAAAGATACAGTAATCAAAAAAGTATGGTACTGGCACAAAAACATAAATATAGATCAATGGAACAGGATAGAAAGCCCAGAGATAAACCCACACACATATGGTCAACTTATCTTTGATAAAGGAGGCAGGAATATACAGTGCAGAAAATACAGCCTCTTCAATAAGTGGTGCTTCAAAAACTGGAGAAGGACATGTAAAAGTATGAGATTAGATCATTCCCTAACACCATACACAAAATTAAGCTCAAAATGGATTAAAGACCTAAATGTAAGGCCAGAAACTATCAAACTCTTAGAGGAAAACATAGACAGAACACTCTATGACATAAATCACAGCAAGATCCTTTTGGGCCCACCTCCTAGAGAAATGGAAATAAAAACATAAATAAACACATGGGACCTAATGAAACTTAAAAGCTTTTGTACAGCAAAGGAAACCATAAAGAAGACCAAAAGACAACCCTCAGAATGGGAGAAAATATTTGCAACTGAAGCAACTGACAAAGGATTAATCTCCCAAATTTACAGCAGCTCATGCAGCTCAATATCAAAAAAGCAAACAACCCAATGCAAAAATGGGCAGAAGACCTAAATAGACATTTCTTCAAGGAAGATATACAGTTTGCCAACACTCACATGAAAGAATGCTCGGCATCTTTAACCATTAGAGAAATGTAAATCTAAACTGCAATGAGATATCATGTCACACTGGTCAGAAGGGCCATCATTAAAAAACTACAATCAATAAATGCTGGAGAGGGTGTAGAGAAAAGGGAACCCTCTTGCACTGTTGGTGGGAATGTAAATTGATACAACCTCTCTGGAGAACAGTATTGAGGTTTCTTAGAAAACTAAAAATAGAACTACCATACCACCCAGCAATCCCACTATTGGGTATATACCCTGAGAAAACCATAATTCAAAAAGAGTCATGTACCACAATGTTCATTGCAGCTCTATTTATAATAGGCAGGACACTGAAGCACCCTAAGTGTCCATCAACAGATGAATAGATAAGGAAGATGTGGCACATATATACAATGGAATACTACTCAGCCATAAAAAGAAATGAAACTGAGTTATTTGTAGTGAGGTGGAATGGACCTAGTGTCTGTCATACGGAGTGAAGTAAGTTAGAGAAAACAAATACTATATGCTAACACATATATATGGAATCTAAAAAAAAAAAAAGGTCATGAAGATCCTAGGGGCAATAGGGGCAAGATGGAAATAAAAACACAGACCTACTAGAGAATGGACTTGAGGATATGGGAAGGGGAAAGGTAAGCTGTGACAAAGTGAGAGAGTGACATGGACATATATACACTGCCAAACGTAAAATAGATAGCTAGTGAGAAGCAGCCACATAGCACAGGGAGATCAGCTCGGTGCTTTGTGACCACCTAGAGGGATGGGATTGGTATGGTGGGAGGGAGGGAGACCCAAGAGGGAAGAGATATGGGAACATATGTATATGTATAACTGATTCACTTTGTTATATAGCAGAAACTAGCACACCATTGTAAAGCTGTTATACTCCAATAAAGATGTTAAAAAAAAAAGGAATTACATGACAAAATCATTTGAGAATTTCAATGCCATATTATTTATGATATATGTGGCTGTTTCTCATATTTTCATTAGGGAGTGAGGTTTTTAATCTATAAATAATTTTATTGACTAATGTAGTATTAGAAGCATTAATTCAACCATAAGTTTGTGGGGAACCCACTCTTCTGAATGTTTAATACTATTTGCTAGGTTTTATTAAGTTCACAATAAATTTCAAATATCATAAGAGATTCTGATAATGAAACACATAAAATTACTTTGGGTAGTGAAAGAAATAAATTGCAGTTTAAACTGAATGCATATAACAACGTATAACTTCATTTTTTGAAAAATTTGTGAGTAACTGTATAATCTAAGACTTTATAATGAAGAAGGACTACTGAGGTGTGAGTCAGTAAATATGGTTTCTGATGTTGATTTTTTACTGATTATCTCTAGTCTCAGTAATTCACTTAACTATTTAAATATTGTTTTCCTAGAACATAAAATGAGGGGAAATTTGATTAGATAATCTCTCTTTTAGCTCTACTATCTCACACACACACACACACACTCCCTGTTGGTGAGATTTAGCTGGGAAGAGAGTAGAGCAGAATAACTGATACCATGAGAGTCTTTGAAATTTAGATTTGATTTTCTTTTTGACCCGGTCATAGTAAGAAACAGAATCAAGTGGGGACAAACATATCTATGACCTCGTAAGTGTTGGGGTAGGAGTTTAATTAGAGATTATAGAAACCCACCTGGAAGAGATGTTGCCTTCTATAATATTTCAAATCGATAAAATTTAGCTTTCATGTAAACAAATATGTAAAAACTTGGTATATATTTCATGTTTAGTCAATGGCAAAAATGCCACTAAACCAAATTTGGAAAATTATTGTATGTAAAATGATGAGTTCGGAGTAGGCCTTCAATATGCATTGAATGTTCATATAAATAATATTATTTAGAATTATTATGACCTTGTAAAAATTGATTCTAAAATATTCTTAAAAGATGAAGTTAGTCCCTTTATTTAAATTTATAATCCAATTACTGAATACCTTTTTATTATTTAATAAATATTCTATCATAACTTTTCAACTTTTGACCAGATACATTCCAAAACATTTCCTTTATTATAAATATTTTCTCAAATTTAATTTAGAATATTTCTGTTCACTCTAAATTTCCATGAAAATGTTCACATACTACAAGGTTATTTTGACTTACTCATATAAAATGAAGTGAAATTGTAAAAGAAACCATAGTATTTGACATTGCAAAGCAATCCAGGGACAGTGCAAAAAACAACTCGTTCATTCATTCATGTATTTATTAATTTAAAAGTTCTTTTTATGAAGCTTATATTCCAGGGAGGTAAATACAATAAGTAGAGCCCTTATACACAAACAAATTTCATAGTATTTTAGAAAATATGTGTTTTGGAAAAATCAGAGCAGAGTAACTTAGACCATGGGCACTCACAGCTGGGCATTTGCCCTTTAAATTTCGTTTTAAAAACATAACTAAAATGATATATTTTTTCTATAGAAATATCAGTCCTCTGAGAACAGATATTTTAAAACTGTCATTTAATTTATTCCAGTCTTAGTCATAATGCTTTCTATTGAGGAATTCAAAAAAATCTGTTTGTCATATTCAGAGATCAAGTAAGTAAACAGAAGGAAACAGCCTAAAAACCTTTTTCCAACACACATGCAGTAGACAAATAAAATAGCTATTTGCTGACTGTTACCTAGTTCCTAATTTACTAACATGGACAGGTGTAAAATAAACTCATTTTTTGACAAACATGTTTGATCTTAAGGAACTAACTTTGAATGAAAGAAATTTTTAGTGTAAGAAATGCATTTTCCCATGAGAATTCTTTTATGAATATTAGTCTCCTGTAGAATATATCACCAAATGTAAAAGTTTTAAGTTTTAATTTATCTAGGACCCTCTACTTGACACATAATCAAATATATGCTTTTGAGTAAATCCAGCAGTGGTATTCTGGCTTATGGAGCTTGATGGGAAAACTAGCTGATAAGGGAAGGGTGGGGGGGAATAGGAGAAAAGAAAGAATTAGGAATCGTCCATGAAAGTTAAGTTTTTAAAGGTCTATACTTTCTTACTTTATCTGTTTTAAACATAAATAAAAACTCAAGACTTTAAGATGACTAAAACTATTCTAGACATTAACATACTGGCTAAAGAACTCCAAATAGCAAATGAATCATTGCTCCAAAATGCAGTGCATTTAATCATAGAAAAAAAGAATTCTCTTCCTGTAACTGATGAAATAATGGTCCCCTCAGAATTTTCTGTTTAGTTTTATTTAGAAAATTTGATGCTTTTACAAAAGAGGTGGGACTCAAGATCATTAAAAGGAAAATTTAATGGAAGTTGAAGTATCTTCTATAAATTAAATGAGGTTCTTGATGACTTAAAAGTCATATAAGTCGAAGCAGTTATAACATCAATATTTTAGTTGTCAACTAAAAGTTATTGGACATGGTTATTGTCACGATTAAAAAACATTGTTTAAGAAGCTGTTTTGAAACCATGGGCTCTCTTTTAAAGGAACTGGTGGAAGAAGAATCAACTACAATTAAGAGTGGAAAGATGAAATTTTACTTAGTTAAATATATATATGTTCTTGCAGCAAATCCTTTGTGAAAGTCAAAAAAATATTTAAAGTAAAATATATATATATATATATATATATATATATATATATATATATGTTATAACAGGGACTTAATTTTGAAAGGCTAAGATTGCTTGCTGAGTAGTTTTGTAGAAAAATCAGTTTGCCTTTGGAATAATTTCTGGAACATTTAACAACAATAAATAACATTACAAGTGAAAATTTTACTGTCCAAATTTGAATTCTCCAGAGTAGTGATTAAATAAATAACATGAAACAAGCTTTTAGAATGATTCTGGAGCTTAGTCTTCAGCTGTGCAGGAAAGGTGATGAAAAAAATATGCTGAGAACGTAAAATTTCTGAGTATGAGATCTTTGGGCAAAAGCTGCATTTTTCACATATTGCTAATTTCTGCCTATTTATAGTTTTTGCTTGTTATGAGATGTTCAAAGGGCAAGAATTTATGCTAAAACCCTCTTTTTAAGGCACAGCATAAATATATTTATTAGCCAGGAACACACCATACTCTTTATTCATTAGATTCATTACACTGTTACACAAACACAGAGACGTATATGTGTGTATATGTGTATATGTATATTATATATTCAATTAGCTTAGATTGCTTGTGTTATACAGAAATGTGATCTGCTAAAAATATGGAACTCAATTTTTTAAAAAATATGTAAACTAGCAGGAAATTGCAAAAGGGCTTTTTATGCTACTTAACTTCTTTAATAGGTTTAAAATCCATTTCAATTCTTAACAAAATGTTTCACTGAAAACTTTAATTCAAACGTATTCTTTTCTAGGTACTTGGTGTTTATTGAGCAGTTTGATAATACACAGACAAAGATGTTGTACTACATGTGCCTTTATCTTACCTATTAGTACACCCACATATATAACTACTAGTTTATATGTTCTAGTTTATATGTAAAAATGTTATCTACAATTAAGCTTTTGTACTTGCATTCTAAAGAGATAATTTTTGTCACCCCAAAATATGAATAGTCCTGGGAAGAAGAAAAGATGCACAAGTGACTGTTAAGTTAGAAGAAAAATAACAGTGGATAAAATTTCTTGGTATAAAAATAAGTTATGTTCAATAGTTATTTTCATGAAAAGTTGCTAGCAAATATATCCATTGGGCATTTTTTTAATTATTAGAACTTAATACAGTGTTATTCCTTAACTTTGAAGTAAGAAATGCAAAATGACATTTTTACCTATGTATGTTTCTCTACAGATACTTTGAAAAGTAAGAACTGTGATTTTCCTTATATTTGTTTAAGAAAATATACTTATTAGGGTTATTATTCCCAGAAGAAGCATATAGGGAGATTCAAAATATAGTAGATTAAGTAATTCAGAGGAAATTTCTTTAGCTCAGACCTGGCAGAAGTTATTTCCTGTGTTAGAGGCATGGATATGTGTCTTTCTTCCTTCATGGAACAAAGCTAGATTGAAAGTGAACTGCTACCAAGGCATCCTGAATTTGGAATAAGTAATGCATTCCTGATGCAATGGTATGAACCAGTCATTTTTAACTGTATTACCTGACAGCATTTCATCTACTTACTTAGAGACATAGCCTATTAGTCTATAACTTGTGCCTAAATTAAAGAATTTCTAAAGCTGTAAGTATCAGAACTGAATAAATATCTAGGCCAGTTCTCTAATCTCCCTTATTATCCCACTAATTGATTGTGTAGCTTTTGTGTAAACACTTTTTATGATTTAAAACCTAATAATGTTGTGATAGTCATATTGGCATATTAATAATGCATTTCAAAAACGCTGTCCCTACAGCACTTGCAAACTTGGGAGATGCGAGTGGTGTTATTGCCATTTTACAGATATGAAGTTGAATTTCAGTACAAAATCATTGTTTAATAAAGACCAAATTTCCCTCTTGTACTGTTAACTATTGGTCACAATTAATTTAATTGATTTGGAAAACAATATGATTATTGATTAGTATATCATTATTTAAAATACATTGTATTCCTTTTGTACATATTGTTCCAATTATTATCCTTATCGACAAAAAAAGAAAAAAGGAAAAATACTTTATTTCCCTTAGTTAGTCATCTCCTATTTACTCCAAACTTTCTCTTAACTTCATGGTGTCTAATATATCATTCTCTCATGCCTTTATTCAAAAACACTTAATATTACCTTATTATGTTCTATTCCTTATGCTCTGTTCTGGGGTCACAAATGTAAACCAGACAGACATGGCTCCTCTCCTGATGAATATGCTTTCTTCTGATCGTGCTACATAACGAATAAGGAAACAAAAAAATACTGCGACTGAAAATGTCAATAAGTTCTTTGAAGCATGTAACCAGGATTCTGTAATAGAGACGAATGGGCCCAGCACAGGCAGAGAGCCACTTTAGATCAGGAAGTGCTTTATATCAGGAGAGAATATCTAAAATGAAAAATGAAAGGTGAGAGAAAGCCAAGCATGGGGTTAGCTGTGAGTAAAATATTCCAGTCAGAGAAACAGTAAATACAAGCAAATCTTCTCAATCCTGGTTACTCACCTTTTGACACATTCCTTATCAATATGCGAGGGCTAGAAATAAAGACAGAATTTCAGGAAGAATTTAATCAGCATGCTCTTCCCGTTTTTCTTCCTGTTACTATATTTTTTTATCAATGCACTTCAAAATAATTAGTTTTAGTTTTGGTGTTAGCCTAACCATTTTTCTATCATATTCGGTCACAATGAATACATAGTTTAATGGATATAGCATGTATGAAGTGTAACCTATATATGTTTATTTAAAAAGAAGATATAGCAAAATGATTAGGGTCATGGATTCTAGTCCCAGATGGGTATATTTACAAAAATATCATGTATTTAACTAAAATTAATAAATATAGTTAGTATTTAAAACTTAATTTTAATAATTTTCATTAATTTTTATTAAAATAATTAACTTTAAATATACTTAATTTTTAATTAAAATGTGTCCAAGACATATTTTCCATTTTTAGTGATTTTGGGGGAGGACAAATTTTTATTTTAATTTTTCACATTCTCTACAGTGTCAATTCCAGCTATAGGTAGGCCAAAGAGGAGACTGGGACACAAAGTAGTAATAGCTGAGAGAGAATGGACAGACACAAATCTTATGAAGAACAGGGTTTTTTTTAGCCAATAGCTGAAGAAAAAAAGCCAGTGAGATATAACAAGATTCACTGAGGTTCACAGAGCTGGAACCTAGACAAAGTAAAAAGTGAATATAGAAAGTCAATCTGTATGCAAACTAATGTGGTGAATGTGCATGCAGCAAGAGGAAGAATAGCTTGGAGCCAGAAGATCAGTATCAGAGAAATGCTGTGAAGTTCAAGTCCAAATGACTCTGTTCTCTAAGATTCCATATCAGCTCCCAGGAAACATATCGTGGCTGACTGTTGACCATGTGACACGATTCACATGATCTCAACTACTGTGTCACATAGTCTTTCTTTCCCTTTCTTCCTCCCTCTCTTCCTTCCTTCCTTCTTTTCTCCCTCCCTCTCTCTTTTTCTCTCTCCCTCTCTCTTTCTTTCAATAGATTTTTTACAACAATTTTAATTAGGTTCACAGCAAAATTGAATGGAAGATACAAAGATTTTCCATGTACCCACTACCCACACATATGCCTTACCTATTCCATTATCAGCATCCCCCACCCCCCGAGAGTAGTACATTTATTACAATTGGTGAACCTACATTGACACATCATTATCTTCCAAAGTACCTAGCTTGCATTAATTTTTACTCTTGGTGTTGTACATTCTATGAATTTTAACAAATTTATAATATGTATCCACCATTATAGTGTCACACAGAGTAGTTGTACTGCTCTAAAAATCCTCTGTGTTCTGCCTATTTATCTCGTACCCCCACCCAACTCCCCTCCCACCCCTGACAACCACTGATCTTTTCACTGTCTCCATAGTTTTGCCTTTTCCAGAATGTCACATAGTTGGTATCATATAGCATTTTCAGATTGGCTTCTTTCACTTAGTAATATGCATTTAAGACTTCTCCATCTCTTTTCGTGGCTTGACAGCTCGTTTCTTTAGTGTTGAATAATAATTCATTGTCTAGATTTGCCACAGTTTATCCATTCTTCTACTGAAGGATATCTTTGTTGCTTCCAAGTTTTGGCAATTTTGAATAAAACTGCTAAAAACATCTGTGTACAGGTTTCTGTGTGGACATAAGTTTTCAGTTCCTTTGGATGAGTACCAAGAATCATGACTGCTAAAACTTATGGTAAGCGTATGATAACTGCCAACTGTCTTCCAAAGTGGCTGTACCATTTTACAGCCCCATCAGAAATGAATGAGAGTTCTTGTTGCTCTACATCCTCATCAGCAACTGGTGCTGTCAGTGTTCTGTATTTTGGACATTTTAATAAGTGTGTAGTGGTCTCACTGTATTTTGAAATCAGAGTAATATATGTGTTATCTATATATGCTAAACTGTTAGCATGGTAGACATAAGAATTTTTTTATTCAACTAACCATTATACTCAACCCTGTGCAGTCTCTTCCTTGTTACACTGACTGCTTTTCCTAAATATTTTTTTTTAATTTGCTCATCTTCTATTACTTTTATAGATGCAAGAAATTTAAAACATAACTAAACTAGTTACATTTCCCTCTCCCAAATTAATTAGTCACCCTTTGCGTCAATACTAGTGGAGACTTTCCTGACTTTCACATAAAGTTTCCTAAATGTTTTTATTTACCAATAAAAAGAAAACCACCTTTGTATTTTTCACCTTACATCCTCTTATTATCAGTAGCACTCTACATTGTTTATTCTTAAACAGATGAACTTTATGTTAATCATGCTCTCTCCTTATTTTCATAAAGCTTTATTTTCCAATAGTTATTTTAAAAACTCCAAGGTTGGTATCCCATTAATAATTTTTATAAGGGTACAGCATTTTTATAGATAGTAGATATGCATGCATGCATAATAAGTTTTTAACACATTTTATTACCTTTCCATTTTTATTCTCATAATGGGCCAGTTTGAGAGTTTTTTTCAAAAATTGTAATATTATGTTTAATAAAATACATATAACCAAACATATCCATATACATAATTTTCACTGTACAAATTTTATACTATATAAACATATAGATTCAAATGTATATATTTCTTCTACCAAAGAAACAGTTAGAAGTTTCTGCAGAAGGAGTTGGGGAATGAGAGTGAGAAGGTAAAAATATTACTGGCAGTAAAATATGTATGTATGTTTGCATTTCAATAAATTATCTTTAGCTCTATTTTGATATCACTTTGTTCTATAAACCACTCAACCATTTTGTTGACAAGAACACACCAATGCCATTTTATTTTGGGAATAGAAATTAATCAGGTGATGGTAATTATTTGGAAGATTAATTTTAGGGAGAAGGAAGAAAATTATTAAGTTACTAATAGTAATGTTCAATCACAGGGGTTTAAATACATACAACACTTCACAAGTCTCTGTAATAGAAGTGATGAGAGTTAAATTTTCTATTCTTTCATCATTCTGCCCACTGTTGAGAGTCATGAGATTAGTGTAAATAGTTCTAGAATATATGGCTTTTTCATTTCCACATTTAATCAAGACACTTTATGCAGGGAGACAATAAAACATAACAGAAAAGAGTATAAGCTCAAAGTTCCAACTAAAATTCTGGAATCACTGTAATATTATAAGCTGTATAATCTAAATAAATGTGTATTTTTATAGGGTTATCATGAAAATGAAATAAAATAATACATAGACAGAACTTAGAACTGCCAATTGACAGTTAATAAATGGTAACTACAATAAACAAACACGACAAATAAAATCAGGGCTCTCTACCTGAGAAAAAGACCTTCACAATTCATTTATATGCAGTGATCTGGGAACCCTTTAGAATTCTATGAGTCTAGAAGCATAGCTTTAATTATAAAACTGTAAATTCACACTGGTGCAGTTGAATAGTTCTTAGAACTATACCATACTAATAATAAACAAAAAATAAAAAATAAATTTAGAAAAAATTATATCATGAATATTTTGTATCTTTCTTGTATGAAATTATCTGTTTGAATAATAATGGGAGAACTCAAAGTACAGTATTGACTGTTTTTTAGTATCTATTATTGTACAAATAGTGGAATATTCAGTAAAGAGAAGCTTAGTAATGTATTTGCAGTCTCATCTAAATTCTAACTTTGAACAATTTTAGGCATTTACATCATTAATTATTAAGATGATTATGAAGGTTATAACTAACATCATAATTATAATTGTGACAATTTAAGAGCTTATTAAAGACCAAGTACCTTGCTAATATATATAAAATATATAATATAATTATATATGGAGAGAGTGCTAATTGTTATGTATATAATTATTTAATATAATACTCACACTGGAATGATTTCACTATTGCTATTGACACTTTATACATGAAGAAACAGAAGTATCTTTGCCAAAGCCTTATGGTGGCACAGACAAAGTTAAGATAAAAATTTGCAACTACTGGAATCTAAATCTAGTGTTTATGAGAATATGATGATTTGCTTGAATGGATTAAGTCAAAATGGTGAAAGCTCAGATACCCTCTTATTCCCATATTTTCAAAAAGAAACCATGTAAACACCAAAAGGACAGGTTGTGTATGCATAACAAATATGTTGTTATAACAGACAACAAAATTAAAACTAAAATCTATTTGGGCTATTAAAAAAACATATTTGTCACAATCCAGATTTTTTTTTTTTAATCTTTGGAAATGACCTGTTAAAGGAGAGTGGTAACCTGAAGAATACGGAATTCGCACTCCTGATTCACTCTAATCTGTTACACATCTAACTTTTTCCCACAACACTCATGTCCAACTTTATTTTATAATATTATCAGTTATTACTTGCTGATTGCCCAATTTAATGGTTATATTATCATCATTATCTTAATAGACATTTTTTAGAATGTGACACTGTAAATTACTTTTCCTTCTAGAGACTTTCTTCTCCCAATTGATTTACGTGATACCTCTTGCTATATTTAAGATAGAGACTAAGCTTCTGTAATATAGAAATATATATTTAAAAAAACAAAGAAAGAAAGAAAAGTAAAAAAGAGAAGAGAAAAGAAAGAGTGGCTTTTTATTTCTCTCCCTCATGTAAGTCCAAAGGCAGTCAGGAAAATTCCACTATGAACAGATAGCTTTGCTCCATTAGATGGTCCATAGACCTACATTTCATCTTCTTTATCATCCCACAATTTCCTAAATGTTGCCTTTATCCAGATTGCCAAAACCGGATCACCATCTGTATGTTCATGCTCCAGCCAATGGGAAGATGAAAAGAGTGGAGGGCAAAAACCACCTTTCGGTAAAATTCTATTTCTCCACCACTGAACAAAATGTAGTCCTATGGCCACATTTTCCTTGAAGAGAGGCTGGAAAATGTAGTGTCTACCAAGGTGGCCAAGGAGCCATCTAAAATTCACAGTTTAATAATACAGTAATAAGATGAAGAAGGGTCAATTGATACTGGGAAGAAGTTAATTCTCTGGTACATTACATTTTCCATCTTTTTACTTAGAATTCCATCATTTGAATTCCTTGGGCATCTTGTTTTTATCTTTTCACTCACAAAATAAGACTGCTCCTTCTTTTGACCCTCATGATTTACTCACCTTGATGCCAATCCTCTGTAGTGTGTCTACTCCATGTTTAGTGGATGAAGAGCTGAGGATTACATTTCCAGTCTCCTTTACTACTTGGTGTCTTTAAAATTACATCAAGTAAGCACCCATGTGTGGCATTTGTAAAGCAGAATTAAACTAGCTTAGGTGAAGTCTATGATTTGGTTTCTGCTGCTTCTTTCTGAGGGTTGGTTTACCTGTGACACTGTGGCAGGGATCCAATATCAGTTCCTAGCTTCATGGGTAGTGAGAATTTTGACACCAAGCATGGTTTATTGCTCAACTGTTATGACGGTGCCTATAGTCAATAGTTTTGGAAAACACGTAGCAATCTCTGGGTCATGGCAAAACAAATTTACTGATGGAGACATGTTTGTAGGACCTTTGATTGTCAGTGGTATATAGGATTGATATCACACAACCTTGGCATGGAAACATATCTCTGAAGCCCAAGGAATTTTTTGAAGAGTTTCATAATACCAGCACAATCAGGGAAAAATGTAATAGAATATTGCATGGACCTCACGCAAGCAGGATCTGAAAATGTTCTAATTTTTCAAATATATTTTGGGTTTTACTATCAGTAAAATGATACTGAGAAGCTAAGATGTTGGCAGACGGCAGGAAAGAAACATGAAATGAACAATAAAAAATTTGCAAACAGCAAATATATTTGGTTTCATGACAAGCTGAATAAATGAGAGCTATCAAATTGCTATAGATAGAATTTACCCACACACTTTTCATTACATCCAGTGTTATCTAGCTAGCTAGCTAGACATAAAATATATATAATAATAATTTTCCTTTGAAATTTTATATGAAGTATTTTGGTAGTATAACATATGACTTAATATTCCATTCTTTAGTTTCAGGATATTTGCTTAGACTAAGAGAGAGGGGAAACAAACATCATTCAAAATGGTTTCAATGGCTAATCATTCTTCTATTTAAGGAAGGCGATAAGTACTCCTTTATGAAAGGAAGTATAGTTACATTTATTGTAGGAAGTATAGTTACATTATCTTAGAAGGGAGACTACAGCTAGTATTTTATTACAAGTTGGAAGTTTAACTAAGAAACAGATTGTATGTTTGGGGGCTCTGAGTTGCCAGTCATTGTAAGGACTACAGCAATGACGAAGATTTTGTTACCTAAGTCTCTCCAAAACTCCTGTAAGTATGTTTTAATGTAAATTTATTTAGAAGGTTAAATATAATATTTTCCAGAATCTCTCAAAACTTTGCTGCCTGTAACATAACTTCTGCCAAGCACGTATTTATGCCTGAGATTCGAAACGTGAAACTGAACATCAGGTGATAAAAGCTGTGTTTCATTTGCTTTTCTGCTGGAATTAATGGTGCTGGTGACATTTGTGTCTGTAGGTGTGGAGCTTTAATGGAGGTCACATTGACCAGATCTTATCTTCAAAGATGTTGAGTGCTACAGCGCAGTCATCTATTTTGCTGATGTGGATCCTAACAAGGATCTGGGAACACACCATGTGGCTGCAGCTTTCTGGGTGCTCAGCTTCCTGGTCCTGGCAGGTACAGGAGATCACATGGTAGACTGGATAAGTTTTTTTGTTTCTTTGTTTGGGGAATTTGGAAAGTTTAATTTGAAAGCTGCTCCTTCTGGCCTTATAATAACTGTGTGTATCACAACATCTAATTGACTTACATCAGTATTTGTTTTTAACTAGTTTTAGGATGAAATAAACAGGCTTTCAAATGACCCCCAGCAATCTTTACCTTCAGGTTGTCACACTCTTGTGTAACCCTCTTCCCTTGAATGTTCATGGGGCTTGAGACTTACTTGAGCAAAAGTTATGGAGCATCACTTCCATGATTATATTACACAGGATTTTGACTTCTGTCTTACCCGCAGACTCACTGTGGTCTCTCTCACTCGTTCTCTTTGATGAAACACACTGCTTCATTGTAAGTTGCCATATAAATAAGCCCATGTGTCAAGGAACTGAGGGCAGCCTCCAGCCAACAACCAACAAAAGCAGAGGCCCTCAGTCCAACAACGAACAAAGAACCACGTTATTCCAACAACCAGATCAGCTTGGAAGTGGATCCTTCCCCACTGGAGATCTGAGATAAGACAAAAGGCTCAACTGGCACCTTGATTGCAGCCTTTTGGAGATCTTGAAGGAGGATACTCAGATAGACCATGCTGGACTCGTTCACACAGAAACTGAGATAATAAATATATATTCTTATAAACTGCTAGTGTGTGGCAATTTCTTACACAGCAATAGAAAACCAATGCACATAGATATTTTTGTCTATTAAAATGCATCATCAGGGCTTCCCTGGTGGCACAGTGGTTGAGAGTCCGCCTGCTGATGCAGGGGACACGGGTTCATGTCCCGGTCTGGGAAGATCCCACATGCTGCAGAGCGGCTAGGCCTGTGAGCCATGGTCGCTGAGCCTGTGTGTCCAGAGCCTGTGCTCTGCAACAGGAGAGGCCACAACAGTGAGAGCCCCGCGTACCGCAAAAAAATAAATAAATAAAATAAAATAAAATAAAATAAAATGCATCATCAGTAAAATAAATAATGCCATGACATCTCTTTGAATTGACAATTTTGAAATTTATTTATTCACCTCAATTTTTTCCATAGTGCCTGTCATAGAGTTGCTGCCTCTGAACAGCTCCACATAATCAGCCCTACCCCCTTTTATAATATTCTAAGGAACATTTATTTTGTACATCAAACTAAGCATCAGGTAAACACCATGTAGATGTCTTTAAACTTTGAAATATGTTTCCTGATATTAATGAGAATACTAGGTCAACAAAGGTGTACATGAAGGTCAAATGTTTCAAAACACCCTGTTGCACAGATTAAATTATCTTGCCTGAGCAGTGGTAGTAAAAGAGGATAAATGTCAGAAAAAATTGTGTTAAAAATTTGTCAAATTTTATGCACAATTTTTTAAAAAATAGATATTTCTAAAATATAAACAATGAATCCAGCAAAACATTGTTTCCTAAAAAAATTAATATTGAAAAATAATGGATTGTGGAATGACAAAGTGTTTGAGTTACAGTTATTTAATAAGGGACTCAGATCTGAATTACGAGATACTGCATCTTGCTACTTAAAGGAACAAATGCTTGAAGATCCAATCCTGATGTGAAACTTTCTATTTGATAGACATGTTTTGGATTAATTCTCATTAACTACTGATATTTTTAGCCTGAGGTGGTAAGTAACACATTGAATATGTTCTGGGATATGTTGTCAGAAAAACTGATTTTATCTCATCTACAAGGTCGTTTTTGTGTTAATTTCCATTCTGAAACTAAGGAATTAATTTATTTGAATATGTTTTGATTACTTTTTGACAACTGAAAATGCTTATTTTGAGTTCTTTTGGGATATTCATCTGGATGTTTGGTTGTATAGCAAAATAATTAAAACTTTTTTTCTATATAACTGTCAATCAGCATTAGCTTTTATATAGTGAATTAATGTCAACAGTTTCAATATAATGCAGTGGAATCCATGCTAATATTACCTTATTCATAAATGGTATTCCTTCAATTTTCCCTATCAAACTTACAAAATTATTACAATTGAATCCATTTTTATTATAAATCCAGGTCTCTTCATAAATTCACAGATATCTAACTACCAATATGTTTCTGGGTAGGTGTTAGTTGCTAAATATAAATATACATACTGCTACATATAAACTTTTGTGAGGTGTTTTTCACAAATATTTAAGTTTAAATGAAGTAAAGTCTAATATTAGTCTAATATTAATAAACGAAGCCTATAACTTAATAGTAGAACACCAAAATATGCAGAAGGAAAATAGAAGGAACCAACTAATATAGCTAAGAGCAGAAATAATTGAAATGCAAAATTGACATTTAAAACAGGAAAACAATCAAATATGTGTTTTCTTCCACCCTCTCTCCACAAAATAAAACAAAACAAAAACACAGAGACCTGTAAAAAGAAAGGAGTCAGCATTAATACTAGGAACAAAAATAGAAACATGATTACAGGAAAGCAGAGTTTATAAAGTAAATTAAAAAGTATTATGCTCCAGTATATGACAAAGATGTAATGTAAACTGATTCAAGATAGTAAAGGAAATTACAGGATACTTTAGAAAACTACAGGTCAATCTCACTCATGGACAGAGATGTAAAAATTCAAAGAAAATAGCACAGTATTTGTTTCTTCAAGTAAGATTAAAGTCAACCTTATTCATTTCTATTTGTTCAGTTATTGTTTCTATCAATAAGATTGTATGATTCTGTTCATAAAAATATATGATTTTAAAAATTAAATTTATTTGTACAGATTGCAGATTTTTCCTTTCTATTGTTAAGGGTTTATTTTTTTTACCACTTTTTTTTTTTTTTTGTGGTGGTACGCGGGCCTCTCAGTGTTGTGGGCTCTCCTCTTGTGGAGCACAGGCTCCAGACATGCAGGCTCAGAGGCCATGGCTCACGGGCCCAGCTGCTCCTTGGCACGTGGGATCTTCCTGGACCGGGGCATGAACCCCTGTCCCCTGCATCAGCAGGTGGACTCTCAACCACTGCGCCATGAGGGAAGCCTTTTTTTTTTTTTTACCACTTTTTAATTGTGCTCTTGTTAAATTAGAACCCAGCTATAGAACTTTTCACTTTACAATAATTATAAATCAGCCACTTTATACTGGTTTTTATTATTTTATCTTATCTCTTTAATTTTATCTTCTTAGATTTTTCTAAATATACAATTGTACCTTTACAGATAAAACATGGTCTATACTAATTATGTCCATTATTTTTTTTGTTGTTCTACTTATTAAAAACTCATGTGAATATTGTATAATAATCTTTACACTGGTCATTCAGTTCTTGCTACTTATTAGAAACTCATGTGAATATTGTATAATAATCTTTACACTGGCCATTCAGTTCTTGCTCCTTAAGCATATTTGTAATTTAAGATAATATTAATTGCATATTGTAGAAAACATTTTATTATATTTAAGTAGATTTAATTTATTTCTATTTTATTTAGTGTGTTTACTAGGAATGACTGCTGTATTGTATAAAGTGACTTCACTTTCTTTTGTGAACATCATAAAATTTTCTTCCTATAATCTGATGATGTTATCAATTATACTAAAATATTTTATGCTTTTGGACTATACCGGTGCAATTGAGATAAATGTTACTGGTATTTCTGTATTACTCATTTGAAAGACCATTGGGTTCTATTTTTTAGTGATTTATATTTTTTCCTCAAAGTTTATAAGTAAGATTATTTCAAAGTTTTCAAAATTGTGTTTAATGTGTTATGGTGTTAAATGTATAAAATAAATTGGGATTTGTGTATTCCTGAGCTGCTAACTAAACTTTATGCACTCTTTTTTCTTTCTTTGTGACTTCAAACATAGATAAATTAGTTTCTCTGAAATTCCAAAAGGGAGGGCAATATTGCCTATCTTTCAGGTAGTATACAATTTTTTATTGAAATATAGTTGCTGTACAATATTATATAAGTTAAAGGTGTACAATAGTGAATCACAATTTTAAAGTTCATACTCCATTTATAGTTATTATAAATTTTGTACAGTGTATCCTTGTACCTTATTTTACATCTAACAGTTTGTACCTCTCACTCTCTAACCCCTACATTGACATTCCCCTCTTCCCTCTCCCCACTGGTAACCACTAGTTTGTTCTTTATATCTGTGAGTTTGCTTCTTTTTTGTTATATTCATTCATCTGTTGTATTTTTTAGATTCCCCATCTAAGTGCTATCATACAATATTTGACTTTATATGTCTGACTTATTTCACCTAGCATGATGCCCTCCAAACCCATCCATTTGGGTGAAAATGACACAATTTCATTCTTTTTAATGGCTGAGTAGTATTCCATCGTGTGTGTGTGTGTGTGTGTGTGTGTGTGTGTATATATAATATATATATATATATATCATATATCACATCTTCTTTATCCATTCATCAGTTGATAGACATTTAGATTGCTTTCATATCTTGGCAATTATAAATGATGCTGTTATGAACATTGAGGTGCATGTATCTTTTCAAATTAGTGTGTTTTTTGGTTTGTTTTTTGGTTTATTGTTTTTCAGATATACATGCAGGAGTGGAATTGCTGGGTCATATGTTCATTCTATTTTTAGTTTTTGGAGAAAACTCCCTACTCTTTTCCACAGTGGCTGGACCAATTTACACTCCCACCAACAGTGTACAAGGAGTTCTTTTTTTCCATATCTTCATCAACATTTGTTATTTGTGTTCTTTTTGATGACAGCAAGAGTAAGGTGGTAATTTATTGTGGTTTTTATTTGCATTTACCTGATGATTAGTGATGTTGATCATCTTTTCATGTGCCTCCTGGCCATCTGCATTGGGAAAAATGTCTACTCAGTTCTGCCTGTTTTAAAATTGCATTGTTTATTTTTTTTGATGTTGAGTTTTATGTTGGATATTAATCTGTTAAGAGTCATATCATTTGCAAACAGTTTCTCCTATTCAATAAGTTGTCTTTTCATTTTGTCAATGGTTTACTTTGCTGTGCAAAAGCTTTTAAATAGAATTAGGTCCCATTTGTTTACTTTTGTTTTTATTTCCTTTACATTAGGAGATGGAAACAAAAAAATATTGATGTGATTTATGTCAATGAGGGTTCTGCCATTTTTCCTCTAGGAATTCATCATATCCAGTCTTAAATTTAAGTCTTTTATTCATTTAAAAATATATAAGATTCTCTATAATTTGTGGCACATAACAGGAACTCAATATAATTTCCTCTACCCCTGCTATTTCATATTTTCTTTAAATACTAAATAAATTATTTAATTTATGTATTAATGGTTGCATGTATTTTTCTTTAATAAAAGAGTTTGACTCAAGATAGCCTCATCCACCAGAGGGCAGACAGCAGTAGCAAGATGAACTACAATCCAGCAGCCTGTGGAACAAAAACCATATTCACAGAAAGATAGAGAAGATGAAAAGGCAGAGGGCTATGTAACAGATGAAGGAACAAGATAAAGCCCCAGAAAAACAATTGAATGAAGTGGAGTTAGGCAAACATCCGGAAAAAGAATTCAGAATAATGATAGTGAAGATAATCCAGGACCACGGAAAAACAATGGACATAAAGGTCAAGAAGGTGAAAGCAATGTTTAAAAAAGACCTAGAAGAATTAAAGAATAAACAAACAGAGATGAACAATACAATAACTGAGATGAAAACTACACAAGAAGGAATCAATAGCAGAATAACTGAGGCAGAAGAATGGATAAGTGACCTGGAAGACAGAATGGTGTAATCCACTGCTGCAGAACAGAATAAAGAAAAAGAATGAAAAGAAATGAAGACAGCCTAAGAGACCTCTTGGACAACATTAAGTGCAGTAACATTTGCATTATAGGGTCCCAGAAGGAGAAGAGAGAGAGAAAGAAGCAGAGAAAATATTTGAAGAGATTATAGCCGAAAATTTCCCTGACATGGGAAAAGAAATAGCCACCCAACTCCAGAAAGTGCAGAGAGTCCCATACAGGATAAACCCAAGGAGAAACACACCAAGACACATAGTAATCAAACTGGCAAAAAATAAAGACAAAGAAAAATTATTGAAAGCAACAAGGGAAAAATGACAAATGACATTCAACGGAACTCCCATAAGGTTAACAGCTGATTTCTCAGCAGAACCTCTACAAGCCAGAAGGGAGTGGCATGATATACTTAAAGTGGTGAAAGAGAAGAAAGTACAAGCAAGATTACTCTACCCAGCAAGGATCTCATTCAGATTCAATGAAGAAATCAAAAGCTTTCCAGACAAGCAAAAGCTAAGAGAAGTCAGCACCACCAAACCAGCTCTACAACAAATGCTAAAGGAACTTCTCTAAGTGGGAAACAAAGAGAAGAAAAGGACATACAAAAACAAACACAAAACAATTAAGAAAATCATCATAGGAACATACATATCGACAATTACCTTAAATGTGAATGGATTAAATGCTCCAACAAAAAGACACAGGCTTGCTGCATGGATATGAAACCGAGACCCAAATATATGCTGTCTACAAGAGACACATTTCAGACCTAGGGACACATACAGACTGAAAGTGAGGGGACAGAAAAAGATATTTCATGCAAATGGAAATCAAAAGAAGCTGGAGTAGCAATACTCATATAAGATAAAATAGACTTTAAAATAAAGAGTGTTACAAGAGACAAGGAAGGACACTACATAATGATCAAGGGATCAATCCAAGAAGAAGATATAACAATTATAAATATATATGTACCCAAAATACGAGCACCTCAATACATAAGGCAACTGCTAACAGCTGTAAAAGAGGAAATCGCCAGTAACACAGTAAGTGTGAGGGACTTTAACACCTCACTTACACCAATGGACAGATCATCCCAAATGAAAATAAATAAGGAAAAAAAAAGCTTTAAATGACACAGTAGACCAGATAAATTTGACTGATATTTATAGGCCATTCCATCCAAAAACAGCAGATTACACTTTCTCCTCAAGTGCGCACAGAATATTCTCCAGGATAGATCACATCTTGGGTCACAAATCAAGCCTCAGTAAATTTAAGAAAATTGAAATCATATCAAGCATCTTTTCTAACCAAAAAGCTATGATATTAGAAATGAATTACAGGGGAAAAAATGTAAAAAACACAAACACATAGAGGTTAAACACTACGTTACTAATTAACCAAGAGATCACTGAAGAAATCAAAGTGGAAATCAAAAAATTCCTAGACAAATAACAATGAAAACACGACAATCCAAAACCTATGGGCAAAAGTAGTTCTAAGAGGGAGGTTTATAGCTTTACAAGCCTACCTCAAGAAACAAGAAAAATCTCAAATAAATAACCTAACCTTACACCTAAAGAAACTAGAGAAAGAAGAACAAACAAAACCCAAATTTAGCAGAAGGAAAGAAATCATAAAGGTCAGAGCAGAAATGAATGAAATAGAAACAAAGAAAACAATAGCAAAGATCAATAAAACTAAAAGCTGGTTCTTGGAGAAGATAAACAAAATTGATAAACCATTAGCCAAACTCATCAAGAAAAAGAGGAAGAAGACTCAAGTCAGTAAAATTAGAAATGAAAAAAGAGAAGTTACAACATACACCAAAGAAATACAAAGCATCCAAAGAGACAACTATAAGCAACTCTATGCTAATAAAATGAACAACTTGGAAGAAATAGACAAATTCTTAGAAAAGTATAACCTTCCAAGACTGAACCAGGAAGAAATAGAGAATATGAACAGACCAGTCACAATTAATGAAATTGAAACTGTGATTAAAAATCTTCCAACAAACCAAAGTCCAGGACCAGATGGCCTCACAGGTGAATTCTATCAAACATTTAGAAAAGAGTTAACACCCATCCTTCTCAAACTCTTCCAAAAAATTGCAGAGGAAGCAACACTCCCAAACTCCTTTTATGAGGCCACCATCACTCTGATACCAAAACCAGACAAAGATCCTACAAAAAAAGAAAATTACAGACCAATGTCACTGATGAGTATAGATGATGCAGAGAAAGCTTCTGACAAAATTCATCACCCATTTATGATAAAAAACTCTCCAGAAAGTGGGCAGAGAGGAAACCTACCTCAACATAATAAAGACCATATAAGACAAACCCACAGCAAACATCATTCTCAATGGTGAAAAAGTGAAAGCATTTCCTCTAAGATCAGGAACAAGACAAGGATGTCCACTCTCACTGCTATTATTCAACATAGTGTTGCAAGTCCTAGCCTGGGCAGTCAGAGAAGAAAAAGAAATAAAAGGAATACAAATTGGAAAACAAGTAAAACTATCAGTGTTTGCAGATGACATGACATTATACATAGAAAATCCTAAAGATGCCACCAGAAAACTACTAGAGCTAATCAGTGAATTTGGTAGAGTTGCGGGATACAAAATTAATGCACAGAAATCTCTTGCATTCCTACACACTAATGATGAACAATCTGAAAGAGAAATTAAGGAAACACTCCCATTTACCATTGAGACAAAAAGAATAAAATACATAGGAATAAACCTACCTAGGGAGACAAAAGTCCTATATGCAGACAACTGTAAAACACTGATGAAAGAAATTAAAGATGATACCAACAGATGGAGAGATATACCATGTTCTTGGATTGGAAGAATCAATATTGTGAAAATGACTCTACTACCCAAAGCATTCTACAGCTTCAATGCAATCCCTATCAAATTACCAATGGCATTTTTTACAGAACTAGAACAAAAAAATCTTAAAATTTGTATGAAGACAAAAAAGACACTGAATAGCCAAAGCAGTCTTGAGGGAAAAAAATGGAGCTGGAGGAATCAGACTCCCTGACTTCAGACTATACTACAAAGCTACAGTAATCAAGACAAGATGGTACTTGCACAAAAACAGAAACATAGATCAATGGAACAAGATAGAAAGCCCAGAGGTAAACCCATGTATCTATGGTCAAATAATCTATGACAAAGAAGGCAAGGATATACAATGGAGAAAAGACAGTCTCTTCAATAAGTGGTGCTGGGAAAACTTGACAGCTACATGTAAAACAATGAAATTAGAACACTCTAACACCATACACAAAAATAAACTCAAAATGGATTAGAGACCTAAATGTAAGGCCGGACACTATAAAACTCTTAGAAGAAAACATAGGCAGAACACTCTATGACATAAATCACAGCAAGATCTTTTTTGATCCACCTCCTAGAGTAATGGAAATAAAATCAAAAATAAACAAATGGGACCTAATGAAACTTCAAAGCTTTCACACAGCAAAGGGAATCATAAACTAGATGAAAAGACAACCCTCAGAATGGGTGAAAATATTTGCAAATGAATCAATGGACAAAGGATTAATCTCCAAAATATATAAACAACTCATGCAGCTCAATATTAAAAAAACAAACAACACAATCCAAAAATAGGCAGAAGACCTAAATAGACATTTCTCCAAAGAAGACACACAGATGGCCAAGAAGCACATGAAAAGCTGCTCAACATCACTAATTATTAGAGAAATGCAAATGAAAACTACAATGAGGTATCACCTCACACCAGTTAGAATGGGCTTCATCAGAAAATCTACAAACAACAAATGCTGGAGAGGGTGTGGAGGAAAGGGAACCCTCTTACATTGTTGGTGGGAATGTAAACTGATATAGCCACTATGGAGAACAGCATGGATGTTCCTTAAAAAACTAAAAATAGAATTACCATATGATCCAGCAATCCCACTGCTAGGCATATACCCAGAGAAAACCACAATTCAAAAAGACACATGCACTGCAATATTAATTGCAGCAGTATTTACAATAGTCAGGTCCTAGAAACCACCTAAATAAATAACCATCGACAGATGAATGGATAAAGATGTGGTACATATATACAATGGAATATTACTCAGCCATAAAAAGGAATGAAATTGGAGCATTTGTTGAGATGTGGATGGATCTAGAGACTGTCATACAGAGTGAAGTAAGTCAGAAAGAGAAAAACAAATATCATATATTAATGCATATATGTGGAACCTAGAAAAATGGTACAGATAAACCAGTTTGACATGTATACACTGATGTGTATAAAATTGATGACTAATAAGAACCTGCTGTATAAAAAAAAAGAAAAAAAAAACAATTAGAAAAAAACTAAAAAAAAAGAGTTTGACGCTTGGAAATAGTTTAAATTCATTAATGATCAGCTGTGGAATTAATGTTGATAATCATGATATAGAATCTCATTTCTTGTTGAAAAATTCTGAAAATAGGGGTGAAAAGCATAATGATTCATAAGGTATTTTTTGTAAAACGTATGAACATGTTCTGAAGGCAAGATTCAAAAAGAGTGCAATAAAAGTTTGGACCTTTAGTAACATCTTTGAATTAGTGATAGCACTTTTGATTTATTACCTTGAAACCATAAGGCAAGGTCTGACCATCTTTTTCAGGGTATTCAAGTGTTCATTTGGATTGAAATTATTTTTAGTTTGTTTAATACAAACATGGCATAGGGAGCTCAGCTTGGTGCTTTGTGGCCACCTAGAGGAGTGGGATAGGTAGGGTGGGAGGGAGACTCAAGAGGGAGGGGATATGGCGTTATATGTATATGTAAAGCTGATTCACTTTTTTATACATCAGCAACTAACACAACAGTGTAAAGCAATTATACTCCAATAAAGATGTTAAAAAAAAAGCTGCCTCTAGGATAATCAATTTCTTATGTGACTCTTAAAGAAAATTAATAGTTCTATTTTGGTATAACTGATCTTCAGCATTTTCTCCTTAATCTGGCCATATTTTCACCTAATTAAAACCACAGGTAACATAAGCCTTTCACACCACAAAGGGAACTCTTATGGGTAACTTTCTTATAAGTAGGAATGATTTCACTCATACTTCTGAAACTTCATCTCAACTTTCCTAATGGTGCAGAAGGAATGCAGGAGACTGCTGTGAATCTTGTATGGAGTTCCTAGGATTTGGAAAGGACAATTAAAATACATTCCTACTCACCTAAATGAGGGAGAAAAATGAGAAAAGATATGATAAGACTATATTCCTTGAAGCTCTACAATATATTTTTAGTTGCCTGTTAATGTAATGGCACAATCTCAGAATCTCTGGCTCTAGCAGAATTGACTCATTTCACCACCAAATCAAGTTCAATGCATTATTGTTTAAAAAATCTTTTTGTATGATATGATAAAATGGTTAACTCTACTTTAGAAGGTGCCAAATGGATTTTAAATTCCTTTGGGAGACTGATGTCTGCTGATTACAATGGCCTAACAGAAAATCACACGATGGTACTCTTTATACAGCAATAGTGGTAAAATTACTAAATAAGAATTTTAAATTGAGACGTTTACATGGGAGTTTGTTTATTTATACTGTGTATAAGGATTCTGAACAAGAGATTGTATGTTTTTGAGTTAAGTGACTTAGTGCCCAAAGTAGCTGAACATTAGTTATGGCATTTTCCTCAACTCCATTGCCATAATAAGAAAAGGAACAGCCATAACACTGATCCTTAAGTGTATAACAAAGGAAATTCATGTTAAAGAAAAAACGAAGCATACCAAAGTTAACCAAAGCAAACAAACATTTTCTAAGCAATTAGAAGGAAGAAGCTTCTGTAGAAACCTAGAGATCATAATTCACTATGAAAAATTAATTTGAGAAAGATTAGAGGAGGCAAATACAAGATATAAAAAAGCTGAATTCTCCATGAGCCAATAGAGCACTCCTACCTCCACTCTCCCACAAACACCCCCAAACAGAGACACTCAGAAGAGCAGTGAGAGAAAAATGACAATGAGAAAACTAAATTGTACTCAATGTTGACAATTCACCTGGCAAAAGTTTGGAAAATTACCGTTAGATAAATATTGTAAGATAATTTTGAAAATTATCATTAGATGTTAGATAATAGATAGAGGATAGATAGATAAATGATAGATGATGGATAGATAGATGTTTGGATGGGTTAAACTTCATCTAATTATGATAATTAAGATTATATTTCTAGAGGAGGCAAAACCATGTAAGCTATCAATGCATTCCCTAAAATGTCTGTCTTATGCAATTTTGCTTTGCTTTATTTTTACTGACTGTGTTGTATATTAAATCTCTATCCATTACTACCCTTTAATTCCTGGAACCACTGACATACATAAATAAATATCAGACGGCCCCCAGGAGCATGTTTGCCTTAATAAAAATCACCATGTTCCAGAGAGACTGGGCCTCTATAGACAAGAAGCAGGAGTCAGTGTAAGCTAGAGAATGAAGAATATGGCTGAGAAAGTTATCATTTTGTCTCCTTATGTCACTTAAAAACTGATTTAAACATATAATGTTTGCCTCATGACATTGAAATGGTTTCCATTAGGGAAACTGTCTTTCTGTTGGAAGAATTATTAAAGTTTTTCTTTTTTTTCCCCTGATTACTCATCATTTTAGAGGCAATTAATAAGATTTCACTACAACTATAGTTAGTTTAAGATTAATAGCATATAGTTTATCATGTTATATGATATCTATATCTATATCTATATCTATATATAAGCTGAATTTGAGAAAGAAATATAATTATGCATTTACCTTTCCTAAAAATGTGTCAAACTTGGAATAAATCATTATAAAGGTTTTTACAGAAAGATATTAACATGAATACTGACTCAGAAAATAGTGTTTAGATGAGTTTTTGATAGTTTTCTACAACATGGCCTATGGTAGAACTTATTGGTGATTTCTAGGTACTAATCTGTGCACTACTACTGAGCCTCATATAGGCAAACCTCACAGATATTGTGCGTTTGGTTCCAGACAACCACAATAAAGAGAAAATCACGATAAGGTGTGTTGCACTGATATTTTGGTTTCCCAGTGCATATAAAAGTTATGTTTACACTAAACTACAGTCTATTAAGTGTATAACATAATTAAGTCTAATAAAATAATGTATATACCTTAATTAAAAATACTTTATTGCTAAAAAATGCTAACTGTCTTCTGAGCCTTCAGTGAGTCATAATTTTTTGCTGGTGGAGGATCTTGCCTCTGTGTTGAGGGCTGTTGACTGATCAGGGTGGTAACTGCTGAAGATTGGGGTAGCTGTGGCAATTTCTTAAAACAAGACAATAATGGTGTTTGCCACATCAATTGACTCTTCCTTTCATGAACAATTTCTCCATAGCATGCAATGTTGTTTGATAGTCTTGTGCCTAGTATAGAACTTCTTTCAAAATTGGAGTCAATTATCTCAAACCCTGCTGCTGCTTTATCAACTAAGTTTATGTAATATTCTAAATTCATTTCTCTCATTTCAACAATCTTCATAGAATCATCACTGGTAGTAGTTTCTATCTTATGAAACCAATTTCTTTGTTCATCCATAAGATGCAACTCCATATCTATTAAAATTTTATCATGAGATTGCAGCAATTCAGTCACATCTTCTGACTCCACTTCTAATTCTACTTCTCTTGCTATTTCTACCACATCTGCAGTTACTTCCTCACTGAGGTCTTGAATCCTTTAATGTCATCCATAAGGGTTGGACCAACTTCTTCCAAACTCTTATTAAGGTTGATACTTTGACCTCTTCCCATGAATCAGAAATGTTTCTAGTGGCATCTAGAATAGTGACTCCTTACCAGAAAGTTTTCCATTGATTTTGCCCAGATCCATCAGAGGAATCAGTATCTACAGCAACTACAGTTTTACAAAGTGTACGTTTTGAATAATAAGATTTGAAAATCGAAATTACTCATTGATCCATAGGCTGCAGAATAGATGTTGTGTTAACAGGCTTGAAAACAACATTAATCTTGGTTTACATTTCCATCAGAGCTCTTGGGTGACCAGTTGCATTGTCAATGAGCATTAATATTTCGAAAGGACTCTTTTTCTGAGCAGTGGGTCTCAACAGTAGGCTTAAAATATTCAGTAAACCATGACGTAAACATATGTGCTGTCATCCAGGCCTGGTTGTTCCATTTATGGAACACAGGCACAGTAGATTTAGCACAATTCTTAAGGGCACTAGGATTTCCAGAGTGGTACATGAGAGCTAGCTTCAACTTAAAGTCATCAGCTGTATTAGCCCCTAGCAAGAGAGGCAAACTATACTTTGAAGCTATGAAACCAGACATTGAATTTTCCTCTTTAGATCTGAAAGTCCAAAATAACATCTTCTTTCAATATAAAGTTGTTCGTCTACATTGAAAATCTATTGTTCAGTGTAGCCACCTTCACTAATTATCTGAGCTAGACCTTCTGGACAACTTGCTGCAGCTTCCACATCAGAATTTGCTTCTTCACCTTGTACTTTCATATTATAGAGACAATTTATTTCCTTAAATCTCACAAACCAACCTCAGCTAGCTTCAAATTTTCTTCTGCAGCTTCTTCACCTCTCTCAGCCTTCATAGAATTAGAGACAGTTAGGACCTTGCTCTGGATAAGACTTTGGTTTAAAGGAATGTTTGGCTGGTTTGATCTATCCAGACCACTAAAACTTTCTCCATAAGGGCAATAAGCCTGTTTCTATTTCTTACCATTAGAGTGTTGACTAGAGTAGTATTTTCAATTTCCTTCAAGAACTTTTCCTTTGCATTCACAACTTGGTTAACTGACACGTGGGGCCTAGCTTTTGGCATATCTAGACTTTCAAAATGTCTTCCTCACTAAGCTTAATCATTTCTATCTTTTGATTTAATGTGAGAAACGTGTGACTTTTCCTTTTACTTGAACACTTAGAGGCCATTGTAGGGTCATTAATTGACCTAATTTCAATATTATTTTGTCTCAGGGAATAGGGAGACCCAAGAAGAGCAAAAGAGACAGAAGAAAGGTTAGTCTGTGGAGCAATCAGAATACATGCAACATTTATTAAATTTGCCCTCTTATATGGGCATTGTTCATGGTGCCTCAAACCAATTACAATAGTAAAATCAAAGATCACTTATCACAGATTACTGTAACAAATTTAACAGTAATGAAAAAGTTTGAAATATTGCAAGAATTACCAAAATGTGACATAGATGTGAAGTGAGCAAATGCTGTTGGAAAAATGGCACAGGTAGACTTGGGTGAATAAAAACTGTACATTTAAGTAATTCATAAATTATCATATATTTATTCCATAATATTTATTTTTATTGCGTTCATGCCTACAGTGATGATTAATTACGTTGTTTTAGTCAAGATTTTCACACAATCTTTTTGTTTAAACACAGAAGTAGATAAATATATATTTTGTATGCTATTGTAATATTATTAATGGTAACCAATATACACTAAATAATTGTTGACATCTTAAATTAAAAAAAACTATTTTCTTTCTCCTCCAAAGAACATGATTTGCTCTGCACTTAAGGATTTTCCATTGCATCACTAAACTTTTTAGTACATCTTATATGCTATATATAACAAATTTAATTGGCTTAACAAGATTAGTTATCAATCTTATAATCTTATGCTGTGTCTGACAACAGTTTAAGGTCAAGTTTGATATATGTTTTATTAATGTGTACTATCTTTGGATATATGCAAAAAATACTGTTATAATTTTGGAATTATTTAAAAGAATATTTCCTACCTTAATCACTATGCTGCTCAAAATCATTTCCAAAATTTTAAAAATATATAAATATTAATAATGAGGAGAGTTTTAAATTATACAAGAGCTTTAACATGATATTAACCTGAAAGAAGTGTACAGCCATATAAGCAAAGATTGTGCTGGACTTCTTAAAGTTATTTTTGGAAAACTTGGTTGGGAATAGTGTTAATTATTTTCATGATGTTTTATAAATATCTAAGTATCTCTAGAATCCTCCTATTCCTGCTTCATTTGTTTCCCATTTTCCTCTTCCCTCTTACAGCCTTAGCCGCCATCCCCCACTACTGTTTACCATATTCACATGGCAGCCATGGGGCAGCAATAAATGATTAAATGACCCCACTGTAATATATCTATAAGCTAGTATCTAGTGCTTCTACTGACATAAAAGAAAATTTTCCCCTTTCCTCCACATTGTGTGACACAAAGCCCCCATCTATTCCCTATGGTACTGCCTAACCCTGGTAATGTCTTAAACCAGTTTTGCTCAAAGTATTCACTCCTTAGTAAAAGATTTATCAGGCAAAATCCACTGACACTTAGGTCCCATTTATTTATTTTTGTTTTCATTTTCATTACTCTCAGAGGTGGATCAAAAAGATCTGGCTGCAATTTATGTCAGAGTGTTCTTCTGATGCTTTCCTTTAAGAGTTTTATAGCATTTGGCCTTACATTTAGGTATTTAATCCATTTTGAGTTTATTTTTTGTGTATGGTATTAGCGAGTGTTCTAATTTCATTCTTCTACATGTAGCTGTCCAGTTTTTCCAGTACCACTTATTGAAGAGGCTGTCTTTTATCCATTGTACAATATATTCCTGCCTGTTTTGTCATAGATTAGTTGACCATAGGTGCATAGATAAGGACCTACTGTATAGCACATAGAACTCTACTCAATACTCTGTAATGACCTATAAGGGAAAATAATCTAAAAATAGAGTGGATATATGTATTTGTATAACTGATTCTCTTTTCTGTACTCCTGAAACTAACACAATATTATAAGTCAACTATACTCCAATAAAAAAAACAAATTCACTGACACGACTTCTGAAAGTCAAGTATTTTATCCAACCAAGACAAACTTGACTAACTACATTTTTCTAAAAATTCCCTGAAGACTACTCTATTTATACAAAAGTCTCCACCTCACTATTTTTCCACTAATGTCTAAATCTCAGGGTGATAACAATTTAGTTTCAAGGTAGTAGGATTCTTTCTACAGATGTATCTAGAAAGGCCTACATGTTGACAGGAGAAAACAACAACAACAACAAACAAAATAACCAAAACCTTAAGTCTGAAACATAAGTGATAATATAAGAGTGGTTTTAATAATGTGGCAAAAAAAGCACACAGTTATCGAATGCCTAATTTCACATGGGGAAACTGGTCCATAATCAATTTCATTCTTTTACTGCCTATGCCTTGGTTACTCATGTCTTGTAATGAAGAAATGCAATAACTTCTCCATTCCACCAAGGGCACATTTATTTCTTTACTGCATCTGGTTTATAACCCGGAGTTGTCCTGTCAATTAGAAGTGGCTCTGTAAACAGATAATTTCCTTCAAAGGAGAAACTTGAGTACTTGGTATAAATCACCAGTTAATTTTTTTTATTTGAAAAATGTTAATGATTCTATTAAGTTTACAAACTTTTTAGTGATTTTTTAAAAAGGTGATGTCCAGCACTTACCTGAGTTATCTCAGCATACATATAATCTTATGACATGGTAGTCCTAAGAAATTTTCTTTCCCACCTCCAATTACTAAAAAAATAGAATAAAGATCTATTATTTTATCAAGTATCAACATATTTTTCTATTGATCTTTAAAGTAAAATGTACCTTATTGTATCGATAATGAAAATTATCTGATTATTATATGAAATTGTGCCAAAGGGAAAAGGCAGAGGAATAGTAAAGGAGGAATCATGACCAAATCCAGAAATAACAAATCTACATTAAAAATCAGACTTGTAAAGAGATTAGCAATATTATATTGTACCTAGGTGTTGCACTTAGTCAATAAGTGTTGAATATGTAATCAACAAAGCATAAAATATAAGAATGAGACAGGGCTTCCCTGGTGGCACATCGGTTGAGCGTCCACCTGGCGATGCAGGGAACACGAGTTTGTGCCCTGGTCTGGGAAGATCCCACATGCCGTGGAGCAGCTGGGCCCATGAGACATGGCTGCTGAGCCTGCGCGTCCGGAGTCTGTGCTCCTCAACAGGAGAGGCCACAACAGTGAGAGGCCCGTGTACCACAAAAAAAAAAAAAAAAAAGAATGAGACAAACTTTGGTTTTTCTTGCAAATCTAAACAGTGGTCGTGGAAATATTTCTTGATCATTTTTAAAGCTTACATATATCCTTATGCAAAATTGGCATATTAACACTGAATTCCTAAGCTTTTATGAATGTTATATAAAAATGTGTTTTAAATAACTTAATATAATAATTACAAGGGCACACTAACATCTGTGGGTCTTTTTTTGCTGTCTAATAATTTGATACCCCTGAAAATTAATGTTCATTCAATATTTCCTCATTATTTATTTAGAGAGTAGGATGAATGCTGTATAGAAGGAAGACAGGAAAAGAAAGATCACTGCTAGTATCATTTAGCTTTACAATTAGCAAGAGCTAGTCAGTGCTGAGTTTGAGATTATATACCCCACCTACCTCAAAAAAGATCTGAAGTTAACAGTACTTTCCTTTCTATTAATATAGGTTAATGCACATCTATTGCTACTTGATGATATTGCTTAAGATCTCACTTTCCATCTCTAATCCAAGAACTCATAAAATTATTTCTTTCATCTATGCATTGCACACTTCCTGAGAAAGCCTCTGGGAAAATATAGTTTTCTCCAATGAGTTATAGTTTCACAGATATTTAACATCCAGTGGTATTTTAGAAAACATATAGATTACAGATTCTGAATTCTCTGAAATTCAGGCTCCCAAGATACAGACAAGCGAAGAGAAAAGGCAAGGAAGGAATAAGAGGGCAAACATGTCCTCAGATTAACTGAAATTACAGAGAAGAATACTCGTTTGAATTCTGAGAAATATGCTATTTACATTAATTAAACAGTGTACAAATAGAATTATCCAAATTTCTGACCATCAATTCAAAGCCTTACCCTTCGTTAAGAAGTAGAACTCCAGAAGAATGACTAGAAAAAAAATGCATGTTATAGTAACATGAAATAACGTCAACTCTTGGGATGGTACGTATTCTTTGCAGTATTTGTTTAATAGAAAAATGTGTGCTTTGTTAAAAATAAAATATCACTTATCCTTCTTTTATACATACAGAATATTTATTTAATCTATTTTATTTCATTTTAATTTGAATTCTTTAAGCATCTTGCAACAGGAGAAAGACTACTTGTTCTAGACTAGAGTTTTCAGAACAAGATTTATTTGCTGGTTATGCCATTTGCTAGCTCTGTGGCTTTTGGTAAATTATTTACTTTTCTGAGCTTTATTTCCCTACTATAATAATTACTGTTCCGTATATCTTACAGAAGTATTGAGTTCAAAAAAGAAATGGTACCCACTTTAGAAACTTCAAAGTTTTTAAAATTATGAAACACAATGTTTAATACTTTAATCTTTATCAAAATATGTGTATAAAATTTGTACTTCTTTTAGATCTTTATAAAAATTTTAACAGACCTATTCTTTTCAATTGAAATTTCAATTTCAAAAGAAATTTTGTTATAATGTGAAATGAAAAATTGGAGTCAAATTAGAACTGCTAAAGTAAAAAAATATCTTTATGGAACTAGGTTGTAAATTTGTCTTTAAGGAGGACTCATCATGTTTAGGTTGGGGTGGTTTAAAAATCATGCCCTTGAATTGTTTCATAACAAGTAAATATTTTATAAAATTATATTTGTCTTTTTATTATAACACAAAACCTATTTTATCTAATAGATTATAAATATTACCATCTATAAAGTCTTTTTTTGCAAAGAACCTACAGATATTTTGAACTCATGTTGAAATTTTGTGAGTATATGTACGTGCATGGGTGTGTGTGTTTGTGTGTGTATGTGTTTCCCTGTGAAAAAGAAATTTGGTTTAGCCTTGATCCAAGATATAGGGCACTTTAAATTCATCCAGTGCTGTTAAAGAAGTGTACTTTAAATCAGTTTGATTTTATCAACACAATTTATTTTGCCCTCATACAAATGTAGGAATGATTTACAATGAATGTCTTCATCTCATAAAATAACTAAATGAGTTTTCTGCTTCAAGAGTACTTAAATCATACCAGTTCCTCCATTTATGCAACAATTTGTTTTCAGCAATACAAGCATAATATTAAAATCTGTTATTTTTGGTATCTTTTTTATATACGCATTGTTTATAATTCAGTTTAATCTAATTACTGTTTGTTTTATTTTCTAAACCCAGTTGTGTATTTTTCAACAAAGGTCTTATCTATATCACCATTATCATTAATCACTTGTGAATTACTTAGCTTCTTAAGCATTATATAGCCTCCGTTTCATTTGCTGTCTGTTCTTCCCTCAGAAGTAGCTAAACTAAGTGTTTTCAATTTAGTGTAGCTTTTTCAGTAAGATACTTCAAAACTCTATCAGTCTTTTCTGTATTTGAGCAAATAATCTTATATATTTCTCACTGATATATTTATAAAACAATTTTGCTGACTAGTGACCTTAAATTCAGTAAAAAACATCACAAAAAATCCAGATGAAGTAGTAAAACTTGACTTTTTTTTGATAATTGGAAAGATCTCTCTTGTTTGCAATTATTTGTGGCTCTTTGACATGGTGAGGCCTGGGAAGTCACGTTTCCTTTTTATTTTGGGCTTCCAACTGTGACATGTCTGACTAAATGTGAGCTGCTATCAGGTGTCAGAATACAAACACAGTTACATCAGTGAACTAGGTGCAGATGCTGACGGGTGTTAGGGGAAAACAGTGGTTGTTCTCTTGAGTTTAAAGAGAAGATTTCTGAAAAATGACACTACAGTATCAAGGCACACTGAGGCATTTTGTGACTCACGCTTTTTCTGTAAATGTGGAACTGTCATGGCAATAAGTTTCGAAATTTTGCAGTCATAGATTCTTAGAGCTATAGGGCAGGTATTTAGAGAAAATCTTGTCCAAGTTCTTTAATACAATGATGAAAATTTAGAGACATTTATTCTGAAGCTAATTAACTATAGGGTGAAGCTGATGAGCCTAAGCTTTGAGCAGGCTCCAGCATTGTCACAGAGTTATGGGTGTTTGCCAGGGGCATCTGTCTGTTGTTCTGAGAATGGTCTACTCTGTCTACAGGCAGCTGGTCATCAGGAGTCATCACAGTAGTTTCCTTCCAGGTTTTCTGAAAGCTGGTAAAGGCCTCTTTTACCAGCACTTTGACAGCCCTTTTGTTGGTCGTATGTGATTAAGTAATAAATTCATTCTCTTTAAAATAACTAGAACTGTTTCTGTTTTTCTGAAATAATATTACTTTTATATCATAATTCTGAGTGTGTTTCCCACAACTTATTGAGAGCAAGAACTGATTGAGATTTATTAGATTTTTCAGTTAGAATATAATAATGGAAAATATGTATTGAAGCAGTTTGAGGCCAAAATGTTGGATTTACATAAACATATATGAAGCTTTAAAAGGACTCTTTACATGAGAAATATATACAGATTTTCTATAGTGTATATTAATATAAAATGTATTATTGATATTTCACATTATCAAATTTTCTGGCTCAATTAAAAGTTTATGGTATGCCATCAAACTTATGTGTGCATATACATATACACATGCACACGTACACACACACACACACACACACACATATACTCAATTTTATTGAATAGTTACCATGGACCAAGATGCTGTCATAAATTCTTTTCACTTATTAACTCATTTAATTCTCAAAAAAGTCCTATTTGTACATTTTTATTCATTTTGCATCTAAAGAAACTGAAGAACAGGTTGACATTTATAAATTAATGTTTCAAAACAGAAATTAAACCTATTCAGTCTATCTCCTGAAAAAATGTTCTTACCCACAATTCATACTATCCCTTATAATCTCTTTATTAGTGAAGAGTTTGTCCCCAAATCTAATCATTTAGGAATACAGTCTAACATTTATTTTATCACATTTTATGCAGATATAAATGTTAGTTATAAAATATATTTTGGGGGGATTCATTTTATGTTTGTTAGAAGTTAAAATAGAAGGGTGGTTGTATTCATTGATTTAAAAAAAGAAGAGGAAAAAGAAAGAAGAAAATCCCTCAACAACAACAAAAATATAAACTATATAATTCTGATTGAAATTGTATGTGAGAAATTGAGTTGAAATTTTATTTTGAAAAAGAGGTAGATATTAAATGCATTATCTTTTGAAAGCATGTATTATAACTTTTCCTAATATATATTTTGAAAACAGGAATATTTATCTTAAATAAGGAGTAGGAATTTAGAATGCATAGATCTGTAGGTAAATAGAAAGTCCACAGCAAGTTTTGTTATTTGTATTCTTCTTCTTCATAGCACTTATAGGAGTAAAACAATGGAAGCCTGGAAGCACTGGGAATAAGAATCTGTGGACACATTTCTAGAAGAAAGCCTCTATCACAGGTGAGACTTTTTAAAAGATCTCCTGTTGGCCTCTGATGGTGCCATTGCTTGATGGCCTGTCTTGACCACAACTAATCTACTCCAATCATAGTAGAAATAGGAAGAGCAGAAGGAATTGCAAGCATCATCTGTTGGCTGCTTAAAAGATTTCTTTTTGAAATATCACCGAGTGCTCTCTCCTTAGCCTTCCATTTTTGCTTCAAATAATGCTATAATTGTAGACACCTGCTCCTTGCAACAATAAATCCAGGTATCAAATGTCTATGGAGAGTATATGGGAAGAAATTTGTTGACAAACTCAGTTGCTGTGTCATTTTTCATTATGATTAGCGTCATGATACATGATTTAGTGCTATGTTTCCCTAAGACTTAAGTTCACATAGCATAGAGATCAAAAAAGTTTTTCTCTATTCTGATTTTCTCATAATCTTAAAAGACAGAATGAGTGACCATCTCATATGCAGCCCTCCCATGGGTTTCCCTGTGATCAGGTGCTGCCTTGTTCTAGTCTATTATAAAAAGCATTGTCAACAAGTAAGTTAAAGTGATATTATTATTGGGCTAATATTGACTTTGGTCTAAGTATATATATATATATATATATATATATATATATGTGTGTGTGTGTGTGTGTGTGTGTAGATATATATGTATACATATATATATATACTTATTGGATATCACAAATGTCAGTGCAAATTATTTGCTACATAACTCACAACTAAATGTGGCACATTTCCCCAATTCTCTAGCTTAAGGAATTAACAATTAATAAATCTTATGTTTTGAGAGCTGAGATTCAATAAAGGCAAAAAAATACTGCCACTAGTAACCATAAACATTTTAGAAGACTTAACTCACATATTTTCCTCGTTCTATGAAGGCTGTGCCAAAAAAAATGTAAAGATATCTAGACATTTTCTCATCTGAAAAAAATAAAGGCCAGTGAATGATGTTATATGTTTGGAAGAACAGCACTTCTACATTATCACTTTTTTGGGGGGGAATCACCTTAAACTTTTATGATTACCTTTAAGATAATTTTTTTAAAAAATTCATATTCAACTTTGTCCTATAAATATGTATGTATGTATTATAAATGCATATATACATATATATCTTACTTATATTGTATATATTTATATATACATCTATAAAACACATGCACACATATATGCACACACATACACACATATTTATATCTATCTATATATCTATTTGGTTGTTTTAATACAAGTAGTCTATGAATTGAAACATCTGAAACAGAAACTTAACTTGTGAAATCTTCTATAGAATATCAATAGGGTATTAACTTATAATATACCCTAATTTAATTGTAATTCTATTTGAGTTAAATTCTATCAATCATAAAGGAAAAAAAAAAAGCATTGTGACTCAACAGAGATTTAAAGGAATAGGAATAACCAAGGAACTTATCCAAAGTGCAGTCTGTACTATTTTGAGGTTCAATTTATCAATTTTCAAGGTGTTAATTTCAGAAGAATGGAGAAAACAGCAACCAGGGCTATATGTAAAAACTAACCTTTACAAGGATGGATTTACTTTTAAAATACCACTTGGAACAACAAACTTAGGATGTGGTTCTTGTTATTTTGAACAACCAGCTAAGAACTCCAGTGCTATATTATTCTGATGAAACATAATCAAGTAAGGAAGATGGCAGATTGCAAACATGGCCACAGCATCTCCCTTCCTTCTCATCTCCCCTACACGACTATTTTCAGCTTCTGCTTTCAAGAGGTGACGTTTATTTGCCACTGACTTTCACCGTAGCCATGTGATTTACCATTAACAATGGGAAACTAGCAAATGTAGCACAATTAGAGACTTGAGAAGTCCTTGCAGCTTAGGTCTTGTTCTCTTAATGCACCTGTAACCTTGTAGTCAAGTGAATAAATGCAGGCCAGCCTAGTGGGCAATAAACAATTACATGGAGAGAGGTCCCAGTCAACAGAACTCCCAGCCAAGGCTTTCATAAACCAATGGCTTCCACCAACAATCCGACAGCTTACCACAAGCACAGTTGCCAAAAGAATGACTTAATTAAGCCCAACCCAAATCGCCAGTCCACAGAATCGTGAGCTGAACTAATGTTTGTTGTTAGGAACCATTAAATTTGGAAAATTATATTTAGCAAATGTATAATAAATGTCAGAAAGCCTGAAGATATATAATTGTTCAAGGTGAATCACATTCAAGCTACCAGTATAATACATTATCATGGATCCTCACAAGGCATTTTGTACAAGCTGAAGTCAATCCTAGAGCATATACAGGCAAATTTTGCAGATACAGATTTAGATGTACACACACACACGCACACACAAAACACTGAAAGCTACTAGGATGATACCTTGTAGTGGGTTCTCACAAGAACTTTCATAAAATCTATATATAAGAGTAATACATATTAACAAATTTATGCTCGCTTGATCTGAATTTCCAAACCTAGCTTTGATTTGCTTTTGCAACAGTCTATTTTCTGAGTGAAATGGATGAAAGATGCATGTAAAATATGAAAAATAAGTGTGACTCAATGATTTCCAATAAAGTTAAATGTTAATTATGCGTCACTTTACATTACTCAGAGAAACCCTTCCAGTGTGTAGTTTATATGTACATATATGTATATACATGTGTACATATTTATCTCTATGTCTATATCTGCAAAATTTCATGTGATACAAACTCATAAGTATCTATGATTCTGATAAGAAGATGAGAGATAAAAGCTCCTAATAAAAATCTAAGAAATGTGTTCTCAACATTTTCTAAAACTCTTGTTCTTTATATCTCTCTCTAGGCTTGCCTATATTCATTTCACATACATTTATCTCACCTGACCTCCTCAGAGGATGATTTTAGTTAGGGAAAGATTGGAATGCATCCTCTAAAAATTTTGAAACAAAATTAAATTTCTTAGGTTTAGAAATAACATATACAAAAAAGAGGAATATGATAGTACAGTTTGAAGGGTTTTGTTTTGTTTTGCTTTGTTTTGTTTTGCCTAGGCTACTTTACCATTAACAAAGCTCATATAAATAAAGGTGATGCTTATCAGATAAACTCATCTAAGCATAAGAAATGTATACAAATTTAAGAAACAGCTATTCTATAAAAGATAGTGTGTTCAAATAGATAGCAATGGTAACAGATTATTTTGCCTTACTGAATATTGCTGTGATCATAGTACAGCTAAGTAAGGTCTATTGTCAATGAAATTAATTATGTAGCATCCCATTTAAATTCATATTGGCAATCTATCAATTATAAAACAATTTCTTGTCTTGGGATCAAATTATCATCCTTCATACACACATAAATTTGTTTCTGAGGTCCTAGGTAATTACCACTAAATAAGTGCATTAGTGAGTAAAACTAAGCTATGTAAATGAACAACTTAATATTTAATTATAAACTAATGCAGAACAGAACTTTATTTTTTATTAATTTTTATCAGAGTATAGTGGCTTCAGAATGTTGCATTAGTTTCTGCTGTACCGCAAAGTGAATCAGTTATACATATACATATATCCCCACTTTTTTAGATTTCCTTCCCATTTAGGTCACCACAGAGCACTGAGTAGAGTTCCCTGTGCTATACAGTAGGTTCTCATTATTTATCTATTTTATACATAGTGGTGTATATACCACTATGGAATTGGCGTATATACCACTATTGGAATATATCAATTTCAATCTTCCAATTCATCCCATCCTCCCCTTTCCCCCTTGGTATCCATAAGTTTGTTCTCTACGTCTGTGTCTCTATTTCTGCTTTGCAAGGAAGTTCATCTGTACCATTTTTCTAGATTCCACATTAAGTGATATTATACTATTCTTTTTCTTCTCTTTCTGACTCACTTCACTCTGTACGACAGTCTCTAGGTCCATCCACATCTCTGCAAATGGCACAATTTCATTCCTTTTTATGGCTGAAAATTCCATTGTATATATGTACCACATCTTCTTTATCCATTCCTTTGTTGATGGACATTTAGGTTGCTTCCATGTCCAAGTCAAAAAAATGGGCAGAAGACTTAAATAGACATTTCTCCAAAGGAGACACATAGACGACCAACAAACACATGAAAAGATGCTCAACATCACTAACTTTTAGAGAACAGCAAATCAAAACTAAAATGAGGTATCACTTCATACTGGTCAATATGGTCATCATCAAAAGAAATCTACAAACAATAAATTCTGGAGAGAGTGTGGAGAAAAG